>NC_069078.1:68547792-69190084 GCF_025698485.1 Gossypium arboreum
ATATAAATTTTCTATACTCTAACTGAATTAAATAGTAATATAGAGAAGTAGGGTCGATCCCATAGGGATTGGAATTCCTAATATCTTTTTTACGTGACTAGATTCCAAAGTCGTGGCAGCTATTATGCCCACGACTTGCCGCATGCTGAACTGAAAAATAAATAAAAGGGAATTTTAGTTGATAAAGGTTAAAATAATAAATTGAATAGAACAAAATAATAACAGAAAGATAATTGCAAAACAAATTAAATAATTGAAACTAAATTGGTAAATCAAATATGCGAATTCTTAACTTTGACTCGGTAAAATTCAATTTTGAATCGATCTTTAAAAGTGGATTTTTCCTTCCAAATGGTAAGCTGATTATAGCGACCAAAAATGTCTCAACTGCCACCTCTTCCTTGTGTAGTTGATTTCAATATGACCTGCAAATCGACCCTTACCGACTATCTAACCACATAACATGCGTCCGCAATTTAAGATCTCGAGAGCTTTACGATCTAGAAGAGTCCAACTCGAATTAATGGTCTCAACAGCGTGGGTCTTTTAAATCTTATCACTATCTCCCTTGAAAGAATCCAATTGGCCCTTACCCATCTGGACACGCCAATTTGTTCATGGGAACCCGAATGCGGTAGACAATCAACTCGTTTTCCCCACTGTACGCCAAATAACTCCAACCCAACGTGCGTTTTTTGAATTGAAATTGAATTAAATTTAAGGGATGATTATGACTATCCCTTATTTCGGAAAGATAATAAATTGAAAGGTTTTAGCACAGGTTCATATCTCACGGTTCTCGATCAAAATGATGATCAGCCTAAAGCTAAATGAAGGTTAGTTGAACATGAAATTAATCATACTCAATTGAGGTATAAGACTGGAAAGGCAATTGTACCAAAATATAAAAAGAAAAAATAAATGGCAGAATGCCTAATGTAAGAATATGCAAATTGCTTTCTAAATTCAAGCATGAATTCAAGTCACAATTACAAGCCTTTATATACACCTCTCAAAGAGTTAACTTCACATGATTTACTCCTAAAATCATACTCAACAACCAATCATAAAATTAGATTTTTTTTTTCTAAATATAGGATATTGTCAAAGTAAAAAATATGATATTTTTTACCAGCCCAAAAATAATTCTGCAATTTTCAATTCAACCCCTCATCTTTGCCTTTTGTTCCATTTCAACTCAATTTTGCTTATTTTTGAACTTCGGCACTCCAATTGCGTCACTGATAAAATTCAAGTAAGAAATCACAATATTAATAGCATTCTATTCAAAAATTGACAAAAAAATAGGTGCATTAAACACATGAAATTAACTTGCTATCAACTCCCATAATGGATGGTTTCTTTCCTCTAATTTTTTCTACATTTTAGAAAAATGATTAAATTTTAATATTGGTCATTATATTGTGTCTAAAGTTGAGATTTAATTTGTATATTTTAATTTCTAACAAAACTTGGTTTGTATATTTTTATAATTGTAACACCTCAAACCCGGCCTGGACGTTATGGCCACATCTGGCGATGTCACATGAGAGTGTTTTTGAAAACGCGTTGACCTTAGAACCGTTCCAGTTTTTATCTTTTACTTAGTTCGAAAAAAACGTGGACTAATCGATTTGCTTTAAAACATTTCCTTTACGCGGAAGCTTTTGAAACCCAGTAATTTTCGAAACGTTTTTATTTACGAGAAATCTTAGTTTATTTTAGGACAACTATACTTTGTTGCGTTGCAGTTTATAAATCCATAATCAACAGTTCAAAATCCCAAATTTAACCCAAACAGTCCCCAAAGTCCATCATACATAAAATACCAACAAAACGTAAGCGATGTAACCACAAAAACCGTAAATAAGCAGCTCAATAGTGGTGGTCACCGTTGAGCCCTCCGCTGCACCGATCCATCAAGTCTGGGAATTACCTACACATATTAAACAGAAAATGGTGAGTTTTCGCAAACTTAGTGTGTAATTCCCACAAAAATTATACACAATAGCAGAAGTTAGTCATATATCCAAATAACAGCTAATTTGGGCCTGAGCCGTTTACAGAACCGATGTGACCTTAGTCCACTCAGATACAGAATCATGTACGAACTGGGCATTAGCCCATCTTAGATATAACATGCATAACAAAGCAGAATAATAGAAATTATACCCACCAGCCCTGCACACCAACTCCGTCCAACTCAACACACCATGTGGGGATAAAATCGACCCACCTATCCCAACACACCGTGCTATACCGAAATATGGCATACAATCAGATAATTACAACTGAGCTGCCAGATAACAGGCTTAAGAGCCTTTCAGAATACTTCTTCCATTATAACACCAACCCCACCCCGATGCAATGCATCATACAAATATGACATGTTATAATGCAACTTAACAGATCATACAATTGGTCAGATACACATGCTAAGAGTAACATGCTTAATACATACATCTCATAGTCAGATCACAAAATCAGGGGTCCAAGTAATGCTTACCGACCCTACGGTAGGTCACAGTCGACTTGGGCGACCCGTGCAACTTTACAGATTATTTCAGAAATTTGGGCTCACACGCCCATGTGGCCTGCCCGTGCGGGCCCACACTCTTGTGTGGTTTACCCGTATGGGTCCACACACCCGTGTGACCCACACAGCCTAATTGATCGAGCCTGTGTTTCGCACACGGCCTCTCCGGCCATCACATGGTAGTATCATGCATCCGTGTCACGTGTACACGGCCTGGTTTGTCAATTACACGCCCATGTAGCATCGACAGAATACTTTTTGGCTTTTCACCGAATCTCGTTTTCTGCGTTTCTGGGTACACACCTGTATCACTTTTGATGCCTAATTACTCTTGAGCACTCCAACACCTATATTTGATCAATATTTCACTCAGTTAATCATTTTAACAAACGAATTAAACTAAACCTGAAACAGAATATTCATCTTTCGAGCAAAAAACCACTACCTTCTATCGAACAATAGGAATTCCACGCCCTTAGAATGCCGATGAACAATATCCTGCCCTTCGATTAACACCTACAAACCAGTCGAAAACCCCTCTTTAACCAATATTTAGAAGAAACCGTTAAGACCAATCAAAACTCAAACTTACCGAAAGATCAAGATTAAGCGCAGCACAAAAAAAGGAGGTGAACTTGAATAAAACAACAAAAAAGACGAGAAAAGGAGAAGAGATAGAATTTTGGCAAAGGGAGGGGGAGAAGAGAATAGAATTTTGTCAAAAAGAAAACTGAATAGAAAAATTCTGGTAACCCCCTACCCCAACTCCCCTTACTTTTCTCCATCCACCACCCCACTACTCAGACTTTTGGTAAACACAAACTCTTAGCCGAAATTCGTAGTAAAATAATCCCATTTTCACCGCAGAGATTCGAACACAAGACCTCCAACTTAAAAACACACCCCTTAACCACCAGAACAGCAGGCCCATTCTGTTATGATTCTACTACTAATTAAATAAAAGCCTAATGACCAAAGATTAGGCTTTATTCATAAAAATACCAAAATTTTCCCAAGTCATGGCTTAAACTTGGGACCTCACACACACGCCCAGAACACTTAACCATTGAAGCAGACAGATTTTTGTGTCACACATTCGTAAAAACAAGAATTTAAATTTTGGGGTGTTACAACTCTACCCCATAAAAGAAAATTTCAGCCTCGAAATTTTACCTGATCAGAAACGGTAAGGATACTGCTGATGCATCGAATCCTCCGGCTCCCAAGTGACCTTTCAGTGCTATGATTCCACCACAGCACATTCAATAAGGGGATAGACTTTTTTCGTAGAACCTCAATGTCGCGATCTAAAATCTGAATCGGCTCCTCATTAAACGTTAGATCTAGCCTAACCTCAATGTCCTCCACAGGAACAATGTGTATGGGATCAGAGGGGTAGCGCCTCAATATCGAGACGTGAAAAATATCATTAATGCGGTTTAACTCTAGAGGTAGCTTCAAATGATATGTGGCTGGTCCCACTCATATCAAAATTAAATACGACCCAATAAATCAAGGGCTCAGCTTGCCCTTGCGACCGAACTTCAGAATCTTCTTCCATGGCGAGACTTTCAGAAACACGAAGTCTTCCACAGCATACTCAATCTCTCAACGCCTCAGATCTACATAAGACTTCTGCCTATTAGAAGCAGCTTTCAGTTGATCTCGGATCAAACGGACTTTGACCTCAATTTTTGAAACCAATTCCGGACCCAAAATACGTCGTTTACCCAACTCAGTCCAGCATAAGGGAGTGCGACACTTATAACCATACAGTGCCTCGGAAGGGGCCATCTGTATACTAGATTAGTAGCTGTTATTGTAAGCGAACTCTGCTAAAGGTAAGTACTTCTCCCAAATGCGTCGAAAATCTATAATACAGCCCCTCAACACGTCCTCCAATATCTGAATCATCCTCTCCGATTGACTATCTGTCTGAGGATGGAAAACGTTACTGAAGTTTAATCTTGAACCTAAAGCCTCATAAAGCTTATTCCAGAACTGAGATGATCGAGACAGGTACCCCATGCAACCTCATTATTTCAGAAATATAGAGCATGACCAATTTTTGCAGAGAAAAGTCTGTCCTGATCGAGATGAAGTGTATGGACTTGGTCAATCGATCCATGATAACCCAAACAAAATCTTTCTTAGTGGGTGTTAGAGGCAACCACTAACGAAGTCTATCATTACACGCTTCTATTTCTACATCGGTATCTTAACTGGCTGCAGCAAACTCGAAGATAACTGATGCTCAGCCTTAACCTGCTGACAAGTCAAACAGTGAGCCACGAAGTCGGTAACCTCTCGTTTTAACCCTGGCTACTAGTATAACTCTCACAGATCTCGATACATTTTATTTCCACTAGGATGCATAGCATAAGGGCTACTATGCACTTCCCTCAAAATCGACTGTCTCAAGTTCTCATCATTTGATACACAAATTCGACCGCAGAAACACAATATCCCATCTTTATTAATCTCAAAATTCGTAATAACGCCATTTTCAACTTGATAGAAACACAACTCAAGAGACTTATCCCTAATTTATTTATCTTTAATCTGATCAATCTATGTCGATTTTAGTTGAAGTTCAACTAGCAGACTCTCATCGTTAAAAAGACTAAGTTGGGCGAACATTGCTCTTAGATCGGTTATGGTTCTATGGCTCAACGCATCGGCCACCACATTGTCCTTATCAGGATGATACTCTATGGTACAGTCATAATCCTTAAGCAGTTCAACCCATCTACGCTGCCTAAAATTTAGCTCCTTTTGGGTGAGGAGGTACTTAAGGTTTTTATGATCTGTATAGATGATACACTTCTCACCATACAGGTAATGCCTCTAGATTTTCAGAGTGAAGACAATCGCTGCCAACTCCAAATCGTGCTTCGAATAGTTAGCCTAATGAGTCTTGAGCTGTCGAGACACATAAGCAACTACCTTTCCATCTTACATTAGAATACAACCCAGACCCACATGCGACGCATCACTGTATACCATAAAGTCTTTACCAGGCTCAAGCTGTATCAGAATAAGAGCTTGAGTCAGAACAGTCTTAAGTTTATCAAAACTCTCCTGCTATGCATCAGTCCAAACTAAAGGAACTTTCTTACGCAGCAACTTAGTTATTGGAGCCGCAATCAAAGAAAACCCTTCTACGAAACATCGATAATATCCTACCAGTCCCAGAAAGCTACGAATTTCAAACACATTCTTCGGCTATTTCCAATCTAATACAGCTTCAATCTTACGAGGATCAAAATGAATCCCCTTAGCAGACACCACATGTCCTCAAAAAGTCACTTCTCGGAGTCAGAACTCACATTTACTGAACTTCCCATACAGCTGTTTCTCACGAAGAGTCTGTAGAACCACTCTGAGATGCTCATCATGCTCGTCTTCAGACTTAGAATATACCAGGATATCGTCAATAAATACTACCACAAATTGGTTCAGATAAGGCTGAAACACATGGTTCATCAAGTCTTTAAATGTCGCTGGTACATTAGTCAAACCAAAGGGCATAACTAGGAACTCGTAATGTCCATATTGAGTCCTAAATACTGTCCTATGCATATTGACCTCCTTGACTCTCAACTGATGGTAACTCAAACGTAAATCAATTTTAGAAAACACAGAAGCCTCTCTGAATTAGTCGAATAAGTCATTGATTCTCAGAAGTGGGTATTTATTCTTAATCGTTAGCTTGTTCAGCTGTCGATAATCAATTCAAATCCTCATAGTTCCATCTTTCTTCTTTACAAATAGCACAAGTACTCCCCATGGAGACACACTGGGATGAATGAACCCACGATCTAACAGTTCCTGAATCTGAGCCTCAAGCTTTGTAAGCTCCTTCAGTGTCATTCAGTAATGGGTGATAGACACCAGAGTTGTACCAGGAATCAACTCAATCTTAAACTCTATATCTCGGCTCAAAGGCAACCCCGATAGTTCCACAGGAAAAACATCTGGAAAGTCCCTTACGGTTCTGATGTCCTTAACCAAAGAGTCCCCCGAATCTGAAACACTGACGTAGGCCAAGAATGTCTCACACTCTTTTTTCACTAACTTTTCTACCGCCAACATAGAAATCACATTAGTTAAGTAGTTACATCGTTCCCTAATCACGATTACCTCGTTGTCCTTCTCGGTCCTCAAAACAACTCTTTTCTTTACACAATCTAGACTCACCCAGTGTTTAACCAGTCAGTCCATCCCCATAATCAAATCGAACTCCCCAAACGGAAGTTCTATTAGATCAACCAGAAATACTGTCCCTTGGACCTCTAGCGGAACATCTCTATACAATCTACTAACTCGGACATATTACCCCAAAGGACTTAACACAGTTACCTTATTATCAGTACTCTCGATTGGAATCACCAAGGTTTCAGACACAGTACTAGCTACATATGAGTATGTAAAGCCTATGTCTATCAGTGCAAGATAAGGTACATCAAATATTAAAAACGTATCCGTAATAATGTCCAGAGCATCTCTATATAGACCAAAATAGGCTGTCTCGCCTCAGTCAATCCAGTACCTCTGCCCGGTGCTCTCTGTCCTTGGCCCATGCTGTTACCACCCCTGGCCAAACCTCGGCCCCTAGGTGATTGCTAAACTACTCTCGCGGCTGTGCAGTCTCAATAACCGGAGCTTGTATCTGACTAGTTCTCAATGGACAGTCTCTAACATGATGCTCAGTCGACCCACATCTCAAACATGCCCCAGTAGTCCTCCAACACTCTCCCGGATGGCGTCTACCATAGTGCCTACAAAGCGCTGCCACAGTATGTGCAGCAGGAAGCCCAATTTTCATTGGCCCATTAGATCTGGCCTTTTTCTTAGGCCTCATCCTAGAATTCGAGGGCTCTAAATCCCTCTTAGTCTTTCCTCTATCTCAGTTTTGGCGCTTAGTGCGTTTTACCTTTTCAGCGATCTTCTCATTTTCAACTAGGGTAGAGAAATCATGCTCCCTCTATAGAGCTATTAGAACTCGCAAACTGTCCCTAAGACCATCTTTAAATTGAACACAGCGCTCATACTCGGTCGCCACCATGCCTCGCGCATAACGACTCAACCTCAGGAATTCGGCCTCATACTCGGCCAATGAACGATCTCCCTGAGTGAGATTAAGGAACTCCTGCCTCCTAGCGTTAATATAACTGACCCTCACATATTTACCCTGGAAGGCCATCTTAAAGAAATCTCATGTCAGTTGGTTGGGCTGGGTACCCTCCTTAACTGTCAACCACCACTAGTACGCCTCATCTCTCAATAGCGACACTGCACCCTTTAGTTTCTGTTCGGGGGTGCAGTCCAAATCATCCATGATCCTCTCTATGTCCTCAATCTAGTACTCAGCCACATTAGGGGCGACCCCAGCGACACCCTTGAATATCTCAGCTCCATTGGACCGGAGTCGTTCCGTAACCGACCCTCGGCCTCCAGTTTCGGTGTTAGGCCCAGCGACCCTCTCCAAAATCTGTAGCATGGCTTAGGACAGTGCGTCGTCCCCAGCCGCACGATCATGAAACCAAGACCCAGTCTCTATCACAGGCGATATCGGTGTCTCACTAGTATCTAAGTTAGACAGATTCCTAGATGATGAGGATCCAGCTTAAGCCCCTCTACAGCTTCTGCCACGGCCTCTAGTATCCCGTCCACGAGTACTACGTGCGCTCATCGTAAATTTTTAAATTTATTTGTATTAACAATTTTATACATTAGTTAACAGTTCTGATATTTTATTAACAGATATTTTATATAGTACAATATCAGAATGTTTAGAGTTAGTTATCGCGAGTAGTAGTCTCACTACAGCTTTCAGTTTACACTACCTAGAGTGTTTTCAGTGTAATATACTGCCTAAAGTAGTTTCAGTATATTCTAATCATACTTTTAGACAATTTTAACAGAGTTTCAGAAACGTACAAGATCGGTGCTGGAGACTCGGTGTACCACATACTTATTCCAAAAATATTTCAAATTATTTACAAATCATTTTTTTAAAACCAATATCTAAAATCCAAATCCACAGCCGAGTTTTACAACCTTACTCTGATACCACTAAATGTAACAACCCAAACCTAGCCTGAACGTTATGGCCGCATCTAGTGATGTCACATGAGAGTGTTTTTTAAAATGCATTGACCTTAAAACCATTTCAGTTATTATCTTTTACTTAGTTCGGAAAAACGTAGACTAATAAATTTGCTTTAAAACATTTTCTTTACGCGGAAGCTTTTGAAACCCAGTAATTTTCAAAATAATTTTTATTTACGAGAAACCTTAGTTTATTTTAGGAAAACTATACTTTGTTGCGTTGCAAGTTATAAATCCATAATCAACAGTTCAAAATCCCAAATTTAACCTAAACAATCCCCAAAGTCCATCATATATAAAATACCAACAAAACGTAAGCGATGTAACCGCAAAAACCGTAAATAAGCAGCTCAGTAGTGTTGGTCACCGTTGAGCCTTCCGCTGCATCGATCCATCAAGGCTGGGAATTACCTACACAGATTAAACAGAAAATGGTGAGTTTTCGCAAACTCAGTGTGTAATTCCTACAGAAATTATACACAAAAGCAGAAGTCAGTCATATATCCAAATAACAGCTAATTCGGGCTTGAGCCATTTACAGAACCAATGTAAACCTTAGTCCACTCAAATACAGAATCAGGTACGAACTGGGCCTTAGCCCATTTCAAATATAACATGCATAACAGAGCAGAATAATAGAAATTATGACCACCAGCCTTGCATACAACTCCATCCAACCTAACACACCATATGGGGATAAAATCGACCCACCCATCCCAACACACCGTGCTGTACCAAAATGTGGCACACAATCAGATAATTGTAGTTGAGCTGCTAGATAACAGGCTTAAGAGCCTTTCAGAATACTTCTTCCATCATAACACCAACCCCACCCCGATATAATGCATCATACAAATATGGCATACTATAATGCAACTTAACAGATCATACAATCGGTCAGATACACATGCTAAGAGTAGCATGCTTAATACATACATCTTGTAACGACCCAAAATCCGTGGGCACCGGAAAACTGTGTTGTCGGGCCTCTGTCTTAGTGAAATAAGTTCGAAAATAATTATTAAAAATATTTATGAGTCTAGTAGTGTGTTTAATTAGGTTTTAATTAAGTAAATTTAGCTTAATTTAGAGTAATTAGTAAAAAGGATTAAATTGAATAAGGGTAAAAGTTTAATTATAGATTAAAGAAAAACTAGAAGGACTTAAGAGGAAATTAAACCATTTCCTATAGCTGAGGCGGTTTAACGTGGAAAAATATCAAAGATTTTATTTATTAAAATATATATATTTATTTAATAATTAAGTATATTATATTATATTATATTATATTATATTATATTATATATAAAAGAAACAAATAAGTTAAAAGAAACAGAAATGAAAACGAAAACAGAGAAGAAACAGGGGAGAAAGAAGAAAAAAGGAAAATTTAGGTTTCAAGGTTCAAAATTAAATTGGTAAGTCAATTTAATCCTTTTTCTTGTAATTTTTAAGTTTTTGGAGTTCTAGGACAAAATATGTCATGATTTATATTGAAATTTTGAAAGATAGTAGATTTCTAAACATGAGTTATGTTGAACAAATGATGGAATTGGGGGTTTATTTAATAGAAATTTTGATTAGAATTGAATAAAGGATTGAATTGTAAACTAAGCTATAAGTTTTGAGTTTTAGGATTAAATTGAAATAAATTCGAAATTATGAAAATATGATAAAAATTAAGTAGTTAGATGTGAGTTTGGTAAGGAATTGAGTAGTAAAAGGTATGAATTGAGAAAGAAAAATATATAGGTTTAGTTGGGATTAAATTAGAATTAAAGTAAAAGTTAGATGAAAATTTCAGCATTTAAATTGTGTTATGCTAATAATTGTGAAATTATTTTAATTGTTCAGTAGCTAATATCGAGCCTGAAGCATCGCCCAAAAGGAAAAGGAAAGATCGTCGAGGATTAAATCCAAGAGAATTCTCGTTTGTATCACTATAACTCAAGTTTTATAATTAATACGTGTTTAATTTAATATGTATGTGTGGTAAGTATCTTAAGGTAAGTATTTAATGAACTGATAAATTTGTGATTGAGTATTAAAAGTGAGATTGATCTTGAATCAATTATGGGATCTTGAATATTGTTTTGAATATCAAATTGAATTGTGAAAATTACTGAATAATATTACGTATACTGTATTGAACTGTAAAATTTCTGACGAAAATGAAATATTGTATTACCGTGAAAATTGATCGAAATAATAATACATAATTAATATTGAATCGAAATTGAAATTGTATTGGAAAATGAATTAAATACCCTATTAACTAGTCGGGCTAGTCGGATATAGTTGGCATGCCATAGGATATGGAAGAGTACGAGTTTTTGCCGCCATCGATCAGCACTTATGTGCCGACTCATCGTTATCATATCGCTATCGTTACCGATTTGACACTTTGTGTGTCGAATCATCATTATCTGCATCTTATCACAGTATCGCTTTTGATTTGTTCGGATGAGGTACTCGTGTACCGCATCTTTATTCTTTATCTTATTATTGTTCCGGCTTCGACCGATGAGGCACTATGTGCCGTACTGGTGTGTTGGTTGGAATCCGTGTATCCGCCGTGTCCGAGTCAAGTTAATAGGGGCAAATGAAATAAATCTACTGATAAGACTAAATTTGAATGATATGGCATATGTGAAAGTTGAGAATTGAAATAAAGAAATAAGAATGATATATATATATATATATATATATATATATGTATATAATCGAATGATAAAATAAAAAGATTGAATTGTTCATTAAGTGATGATGATTGTAATGTAAAAGTATGTGTGTGATTTAATGTATTTAATTATAAACTGAATTATAGTGATACCACTTGAGTATATGCGATTTCAAACCTACGGTTGTTTCCGTGCATGAGTTGTAGAAGTCAAGTTCGAACCAAAGATCCAAAGCCGGACCGACTTCACAAACTTTTGGTGATGTATATTTTCTTTTGGTAATGTGGCATGTACATAGGATGTGTATAAATGTTATTATGTTTTGAATATAAATGGTTTAAAATGTTAGTATTACAAGTTTAAGAATTATAATGAAAAAGTTTATTCATTTCAATTTAATTAGTACAATGATAATTTTAAATTGATATTATATTGATTAAGTTGATTAGAAGGTATTTAGAATAGAAAATAAATGTGTGAAATAAATTGGTTGAATTGGTTATGTTTGAAATGAATATGGTTTAATTGCGGGGGTTTATGTAAAAATAATTTGAAATCTTTGTCGAAATTTATAAAAATAAAATAAAATTAAATAAAATAATAATAATAATAATAATAAAATTGGAATACTTCAACGAGTCCCGTTTCACTTAAATGTAAGATTTAGATTTAAATAGTTCAATATAGGGATTTAGTAATTTAAATTATGCTATGAATGTTATTTTATTAGTGAATTATTCATAAGTTGTCTGATACGTCTGGTAACTTTGTTCCGGCGATGGTTCGGAGTTAGGGGGTGTTACACATCTCATAGTCAGATCACAGAATCAGGGGTCCAAGTAATGCTTACCGACCCTACGGTAGGTCATAGTCTACTTGGGCGGCCCTGGCAACCACTGAAGCAGACAAATATTTGTGTCACACATTCGCAAAAACAAGAATTTAAATTTTGGGGCGTTACAATAATGTTATTAATTAATCCAAATAGTTAATATAATTAACTTTTCGATTAAGATATCATGTGGTTATATATAATTTGAATGCTCTGATAGTATTAGAAACTGATACATGGCTTTTCTTTTCTTTTAGGTTTGCATTTTTTTACATTATAAGACAATAATAAATTTTCAATTTCGCTCTAGACTATGTTGAAACTTGATATTTAATCTATATATTTTAATTTTTAACATAAATTGATCTATCTACTTTTATAACTTCATTAATTAATCTAAATAGTTAATATTGTTAATTATTTCAATCAAAACATTGATTCAAAATTTTTTCTTAAGAACTCTATTCTAATAAAACGTCTTTTATTGGGACAATTTCAAATTGGTGTTTTTAAGAAAAATTCTAATCAATATTTTCAATGTTATTTTGAGATATGAAATCAAATATTTTTTTTAATTTCAAAATATTACACTAGAGAATTTTATAGAACAATTTTCTTGGTAGTGACAATTGAACTTGAATTTTTAAGTCCAAAAGTAGAGGACTAAATTCTTAACAATAAAGTAAGGAATTAAATTTCAAATCTATGAATCATAGGGGGACTAAAAACATATTTTAACCTTCAAATTTTTAGTTTATAACTTGACACAAATAAATAATCAACCATCCTGAATTGTAAGCCATGAAGGATACTAGTAAAATACATATTAAAGAATAGGGTAAACTATACAAACAATTACCCAACTATTAGCGTATTTCTATTTTGACTACATAAGTTTAAAATATTATATTTTAATCACTAACATTATTAAAATTTAATATTTTGGTCACTTCTCTGTTAAATCACTAACAGAGTGCTAACGTGGCCATTTTTCATTGGCAAAATAATAAACTTAACCTCCAATGATTACAAATTCTATCGGTTTGGTCCTAATTCTAAAAATTCAATAAATTTAACCTTCAACTTTAAACATTATGTTAATTTAGTCTTGATTATTAAAATTTTAAAATTAAAAAATTTAAAAATAAAATTATTTAAATGTTTATTTTTCAATAAAAATACATAAGATTTTATAAAAATACACACAATGTAACATTCGAAATAGGGCCTAAGCTTAATAAGTGGTTGCGAAACCACAAATTTGTAGTAAAAAAAAATATATATATATATATATTTTATTATTATTTTGAGGTTCATGGTATGATTACATGATTGTGTGAAAATTTCGTGATAAAATTCTATGCATAAAGTGCTTAAATTGAGGTTAGGGACTAAATGAATAATTTGCAAAACTTGTATTCTAGAAGTTTTAGTATGAAATTATTTTGGAATATTAATTAGGAATCTTAAATGGTAATTTGACCAATTTTAAGTTCATGGACAAAATTAGGACATGGAAGGAATTTTTGAAAGTTTAGTAAGGAGGGGCATTTTGGTCATTTGGCTATTAACATTAATAAAAGGTGAAAAGATGATAAAATTGTATCATCTTCTTCAAGTTACCAGCAGAACCTTACCTCTCTCCATAGCTGGGGTTTCTTCAACTTTCAAGCTTCATAGTAAGTGATTCCAAGCCCCGTTTTTAATGATCTTTACGTTTTTGAAGTCCCGGTAGCTCGATAAAGCTTATGCTAGCAATAATTTAAGTTAGGAATCAAATTTGGAAAAATACCCATAGGTGAAATTTGTGTAATACCCATAGGTGAAATTTGTGTATTTTGATGTTTTATGATGGAATATGAGGTTTTAAATTATGTTAGACAACTTGTGCTACTTGGTTTTAAGTGAAAACGAGTAAAAAGGCTTAATCGGTAAAAATACCTAATAGTCATAAGTACATGTTAGTGTGTGAATTTGATGTTGCCATAGAAGGAAAAATGATCAGCGTGTCATAAAACATAAGAAAATAGGATGAAGTTTAATTTACGAGCCTTGGGGCAAAAGTGCAAATATGTGAAAGTTTAGGGGTAAAATGTAATTTTTCCAAAGTTTGAGTAAAGGGTTGTTTTGATAAATGTTGATATTAAATAAGCTAAATTTGCTATTATAGATCAAGAAGAGCGAAATTGAGAGTAGATCGGGAAAAGAAAAAGTAAAGGACTAAATTGTAAAGTTTAGTCACATTTTGTATCGAGGTAAGTTTACAGTAAATAAATGCAATATTATTTTATTTTACATTATTATTGTCAATTTCAGCATTTATATATTTATGTTATGAAAATATTTAAAGTCGAATTTAAGGTGAAGTGACAGAGGAAAAGTGTTAGAAAGCCCGGTTGAACCCTAGGAATGTTAGGATATTAGGGTTGACAGATGAACGAAATGAGCCATGTAAGTCCATATTAGAAATATAGCTTTGGAGACAGGATTGAGCCATGTAAGTCCATATTATATATGGCATTGGAGACAGAATAATTCATGTAAGTCCATGTCAAAGACATGGCATTGGCGAGATATTGATAGACGAGAACGACCCTAGTATCCTTAGTATTCCGAGTGGTTCAACGGGTCAGGATACGAGTTAAATTACAGTGAATTAACAGCAAAGGAAAAGTAGATTATACTTATGAAAAGGAAAGGTCGGGTAAGAAAGAAGGTAAGGGAATAAAGAAGAAGATAGAAATTGAGAAGTAAAGAAATTTATGATGTTAGATGATATTATGCATAATTATCCATTATGTTGAATGTTGTGATTTATTTGCTTGTAAGCTTACTAAGCCTAGTGCTTAATCTCTTTATTTTCTTCTTCTTATAGTACTTATCTAGCCACTCGGGGATCGAAGGAAAGCGTCGGAGGCCGATCACACTATCAAAGAAATAACTCGGTATAATTAGGCGTTTTGTTTTGTGTATGGCATGTATAGAAACTTAGCCACTTTTGGTATAATATGAACAATGAATGATGTGTAAATACTTGCTAGTGATTAGCTAATAAAATGGCCGATGATATGCATGTTTATTAATATGTATGATTGAATGGTGATTATCACATGAAAATTATGAAAATGTGAAAGTAACCTAAAACAGATTCAAGTAACAGCAATGACGTAACTTTGAAAAATCACTAAAATTTTATAAACATAGTTTGAAGATGAATAATATATGAAATTAAAGCTTATTATGTCTATTTTCTTATGGAATAAGAAAAATAGGTAAAGGTATTATATTTCATGATATATCTGAGTTTTAGTGAAACAGGGTCAGAGCGATTTCTAGAACCCCTGTTTTAACTTTGGAAATTCACCATAAATTGTACAAAACTAATTAGAAGGTATACTTTATATGGTTATAATCCTTGTTGAGTCTAGTTTTAAGAGAAATAAACGGCTTAGTGATATGAATTTTGTACAGGAAGAAACATAGTTCGTAGTAACAAGAGGTTAGTGCAGTCGAGTTTTGAAATAGGGGAAACTTTAACTAATAAACTGTACTAATTGGCCAAGTCAAAAATCTATGAAAAAAATTAGTAGATAGATATATGAGTCTAGTTTCAGGAAAAATTTACGGATCTTAATTTCGAGTTTCGGAACTCAAGATATGAATTTTTAGGCGACTACGACGCAGGATGGCAGCACATTCCGAAATGCTTAAATAAACAATTTAAACCTATTTAAGGGATAGAATAAGTTTAGTAATGCCTCGTGCTCGATTCTGAAAACAGTCTCGGGTAAGGAGTGTTACACACAAAATTATAAATAAATGAATACTCATTTTCTCTTTTTCTAACATTAAATTATTATTATTTATTAAATTAAAAATTTAATAAATAAAATATTTGAAAAAATCTACAAACTAGACTTAAACCATATTCAAACTTTTCATTTTTGAATTTTATTTTATAAATAAAAAATTATTTATTATACACTTACCTTATTCCTTAGTCCTCACTAAAATTGTCGAGTGTTGGGAACCGCCTTCAACCACCGACATTGATAGCCCTTACTTCGAATTCATTGATTTTTGCATCTTTTGTCGTTGTGCTATTGAATTAGGAATTGGTTGTAGAACTACCAACATGGCCTTTCACCTATTGGGTTTCCAATATTTTATCCTCACCTATATATCCTCAATAAAGCTAACATTAAAACACAACCTCAAATGCAACAAACTCGTTTTAGGCAACAACCTAAAAACGTCAATCCTTACAATTTTCGACCTCAAGCTGTAGTTTTTTACTCAACAAGGTGGTCATTAATGTCAAAAAAAAGAAGGAAAAAGTTGAATCTACTTAAGTTTTCTTCATATTTTTCCCTTAGATTGTTTTATTTATAAAATTATCATTTTGATAAATAAATGTTATATTAGAAAATGAGAAAAATAGATGTTTATTTATAAATATTTTTTATAATTTTGTTTCTATTTTATTGAAAAATAAACTTTTAAATAAATTTTTATTTTTAAAATTTGTTTATTTTGAATGCTTAAAATCAAGATTAAATTGACATAATATGTAAATTTAAGGGTTTAATTTATTAAATCTTTTAGAATTAAAATCAAATTAGTAAAATTTATAAACTTCAAAAATTAAATTTATTATTATATCAATAAAAAAGTCAGGTCATCATTTCGTTAGATTTTTTATACAACACTCCATTAAGATTTAAGGAATAAGTCTGAAATAATAAATTCCAACAACATTATTGACTAAAATTAAAAATAAATAAATATAAGTGACCAAATAAAGTTTAGGCTAAAGAATAAAGTTTTAACCCAAAACACTATATTAGCTGTAAGCCTTTTTGAAAAGTCAAAATCCAATCAAAATGTCAAAAAAAGTAAGCCCAGAAGACCCGACCAGAGAAAACCAAAACCAAAACTGGACTGGATTTTTTTTCTTTTATTCAAATCTATCAATTAATTCATGCACTTAAATATTTAAATAAAGAACATAACATAAATAAATAAATTTCAAAAAATCAATTAAAAAGAAAAACAAAGGAACAAAAATTAAATAAAAGTCGTCTCCAGACTTCACCTCTTCTCGACGGCTTATTGTTCCAAAATTTGGTCTATCATCACCACCATAACGACCGTCTCCCTTTTAGATCAATCTATTTCCTCTGCCTCATCTCCTTTTTTTCGCCTTCGAGAAATTATCGATTTCTTAATGCCGGATCGGTTTCTCCGTTGCCGCTGATAGAAAAGAGAGAAACGATCTGGAAAATTGAGAGGCAGATCCAGCGGGAACAAGAAGTGGATCTGGTCGATAAAGTGGAATGGCAATGCACGGGATGAGAGGGCTTTCGGTTTTCATAAGCGACATTCGGAATTGCCAGAACAAAGAGCAAGAACGTCAACGTATCGATAAAGAGCTCGGAAACGTCCGTAATCGCTTCAAAAATGAAAAGGTTAGGGTTTCAAAGCTAATTCGTTTTAAAATCTTTCTTAATTCTGAAGTCTATGTTTACAGAATGACCGGACTTAATTTTATGTTTCAAGTTTTCTATGTGCTTCCAGTTGAATTCATTTAATATAATAATCAGTGAACTTTATCTTCTTTTTCTACTTAGATTTTGTTTTAGTGCAGAAGTCGAAGTTAACTTAGCTATTCAGTCTATTTTTGGAGTTTATCATTTTCTTATTTATTTTCCTTTTTATTATAATTTTTAAGTATTGAAACTACCTTATTATGCCCAGAATAACTTTTTTCATTTAAAACATATGCATTTGAACGCCATTAAACTTATCAATTTCTTTTTCCGTTTCGGTAGACTATTAGCAGAAACTTATAGCAAATAAAATTTTCATAATTTATCTGGAAAAAAGTTCTTAATTGTTTCAGAACTGTAGTGGCGGCTGCTTGAGTCAGCAAACTGCTATCATTTTAAGCTTTTACTGCCACATTTCTTCTGACTAAGCGTATACCGTTCGTATTGGAATATATATAGGCTCATTTTTACTGGGGTTTTTGCTTTTTTACTTGCTACACTTTTTCAATAGAAGGTGAAAATGGAAAAACAAAAATGAACTGAAAACATGGGGAAAAATAGCAAAAAGCATCAAGCAAATGGAGCGATAGAATATGTGGTGGGTAGAAGCTCATAGTCTGTTAAGAATTATTTAGAAGCCTAATTTGAGTGAAAACCTTCTCAATGCTATTAGGTATGCTGCTAGCTAATCATGAGAATCTCTCACAACTTGATCTTCCAGTTAAAAACCTTTTAGGCACTGAACTCCTAACATGTATATTTCTATGGTCCCATATTTAGTAGGCATCGCTGTCTTTACACTGTAGCACAGCTGTTCTCTAATCGAATGAGCCTGTTGCATTTGGTAAAGCATAAATTATATAGGGTTGCAGTTAAAAAGGTTTGATGTAATCAGTTTGCTCAATTGGATTGCTGAATGAGGTCCATGACTCCTTGTGAAGAGTCAGCTCTGATCAGTTTGGCAGTGAGGATCAGGAAGATGGTATCGATTGTATTTTCATACAAAACCATGTCTAAAAAGCCAAACATTTGAACTATGTTGTTAAATTTTAAAATTATATCCCTTGGTGAGGATAATAACCTTTAAAGATGTGTTTCCATAAATTGACGAATTTGGCAATCTTTTGGCATATTTGAACTGCAAATATCTTTTTATTTGGATTTATAGATCTGGCTGTCTTTCATAGTTAGGAGATGTCCTTGAAGCCTTCAATTAGTTTTGATGTTAGCATTACTGTTTGTATTTCTCTCTATCTCACCTAACCTCACCCTGTGAGCAAATTTTTATGTGGTTCTTATTTGGGCTTTGCTACATTCCTCTTTCATGTTGTATGTTGAATGGAAAAAGACTAAGGTTCTCAATTTAGTTAATGTTTCCTTTTCCCCACTTGCTCGCCACTATAGTAAAAAAAAAAATTTCTTCTTGACAATGACAGTTATTAAAATTTTCAGTATTTTGTATTTTTCCTTTGGAAGAAGTTGTGTACCAATTGCCAACAACTCTCTTAGATTGTTGGGAAATTTTATTTCCATGATTTTTGCATCGTCTTATTAGTTTCATCTTTAATTCTCATAAAGGATCATATAAATCAACTCTAGTCTCAGTAAGAAATCTAAAGTGCATTTGTTTTTGTTTCACATTGAGCATTTTCTCCAGCTTCAGACATGCTAGAACAATAGGTTCTATTCTCTTGTACAGGAAACCATATATTTATTTATCTAAGGGCTGTTGATGAATGTCAGCCTGTCCTTCAGCTTTAAGAAAGTAGCCTTGTTGTTCTTATATGAAGTTCTTTTTTCTCTTTTATTTTTATTGTTAACTTATATAGGAAGAGTTTACCTCATTCTTTCATGCAACATTTGAATCCTAGAACCAAATTTGTCAAAACACTGTGATGTGGACCTTCAAGAACCACATTGCAAAAGCTAGCTATTGAGGTTGTAGAGCCTAGGTCCATTTAAGCCCCTCAAGGAAATTCCATACTTTCCTATGTGGGATCCAAGTCCCATACCTTGCATTTGGGTCCATATCACACTGCCAGTTCCCTTTAGAAACATTTAAACAGAACCTTTTAGTGCCTTGTTTGGTGACAAGGTCTTTTTAGTGCCTTAAGGAGCTGAGTGAGCAGTTTTTTATTGAAAGTTCATGTTATTCTGACAGGGATTGTCTCCATATGAGAAGAAGAAATATGTTTGGAAAATGCTTTATATATACATGCTTGGTTATGACGTTGACTTTGGTCATATGGAAGCTGTTTCCTTGATATCTGCACCAAAGTATCCAGAAAAGCAGGTAAGATCCACATTTCATTTGCCCTTTAATATGATTAAAAGCACATTTGTGAGATGTTAAATGGAGGGAAAGACCTGGTAGATCCATGTTGTAGAAATGACAATCTGTTCAAGAGCCTGAAAGAAGAGGAAATGGGGAAAGTTGTATAACCAAGGCCTAAAGAAGTTATAATCATTTCCTCTTTTCCCCAAGAAAGAAAGAGAATAAGGAAATAAAACTTGAGTGCATAAAGAGCTAAGAAGATAGCATGTTGGGATGTCTCACCTGTGACACTTGTCAGAATCTGCCCTACCATGAAAGTGTCTTTCTTTATGCTTATAACAGTTACTGTTACATGCAATGTGTCTCCAACAATAAAGCTGGAATGTTTTGCTACTGTTGAAGCAGTATAATAACCATCACAATTCTATCCGAATCTCTAATGGGGCTGTATGAATCAAGTAAAGGATTTATTATGGAGGCTTGGATAATTAATAAAATAATTAGTTCTGCATGCTTCCATTTTCTCTGCAGTTGTTTAACTTTTGTCCCCCCATCATTTATTGCAGGTTGGATACATTGTGACTTCATGTTTACTCAATGAAAATCATGATTTTCTGAGACTAGCAATCAACACTGTACGCAATGATATAATTGGCCGAAATGAGACTTTTCAGTGCCTTGCACTAACCATGGTAAGGTTTAAAAATTGCTAGAGATTCTTGATGTTCCATGTAATTAGAATGCGGGAGGAGTTATTTCTGATTTACATTATCAAATAGCTATCATACTACGTACTTAATTGAGATGCATGCAGAAAGTTCAGAGCAGGATTTAGTCCATGACATATTTCTCTTTTCTAAAGAGAAGTTTTCATTCGCTTTTCTAAATATTATTCATCACTTTATAATTTCTATTGTAAGTCATTGTTCCTGGATCTGCAATAGCTTTTCTTATTATTACTATTGCTCTTGTTACCTTTTGTGGGTTGATTTATAGACACCTAATATTTTCCATATGGTTACTTCTATCCTTTTTTTCTGTATATTATACTCTTTTCCTGAAATTAACTCTGTAGGTTGGGAATATTGGTGGGAGGGAATTTGCTGAATCTTTGGCACCTGATGTTCAAAAGTTACTTGTAAGGAACCAGAAACTTGTTAAGTTCAAATGTTTCTTTTAGAAAATAATTTACTGATAAAATCTGTTATTCCAGCTTTCTAGCAGCTGCAGACCCCTTGTAAGAAAAAAAGCTGCATTATGTTTGCTGCGATTGTATAGAAAAAATCCTGATGTTGTCAATGTTGATGGCTGGTATGTTAGAATGTTCAAAATTTTATCCCAAATGGCTGTTTTATGATACTAGTTGTGCTTATTCTGGATTTCTTTTATTGCCCTATGTTTAGGGCGGATCGGATGGCGCAACTTCTAGATGAGCGGGATCTTGGTGTTTTGACATCTTCTATGAGCCTTCTTGTTGCTTTGGTATCAAATAATCATGAAGCATATTGGTCTTGCCTTCCGAAGTGTGTTAAAACATTGGAGCGCCTTGCAAGGAACCAAGATATTCCACAGGAATATACTTACTATGGCATCCCATCTCCCTGGCTTCAGGTTTGTACTTCTGTTTCACTCCTGCAGATTCTATGAGTTCAATGTCAAGCTTTGAAAAAAGTTATGTGCCTGGTCTGATTCAAGTGTAGAACTGTTTTCACTAGGCTACTTGGTAACTGTTTTGAATAGTTTTCCTTTTTTTCTTTTCTTATCTCTTCTTTGGGGTGGATGACATTTGTTATTAATGATGATCAACTCATTTTTGGTAAAGCTTATCTGATGTTTATTATTTTCTCTTATAACAGGTTAAGACAATGAGGGCTCTCCAGTATTTTCCTACCATTGAAGATCCTTATACGCGTAGAACATTGTTTGAGGTTTTAACTTTTCCATAGAATTCATCCCTTGACGTTTCAAGATTATTTTGATACTGATGGAACTTTGCATACTTATTTCAGGTCTTGCAAAGGATATTAATGGGAACTGATGTTGTGAAAAACGTTAATAAGAATAATGCATCACATGCTGTCCTCTTTGAAGCCCTTGCTCTTGTGAGTTTACTACTCATTTCTGGTTTTGGCATGTAAAATTTATTATCAATCATTCCCTTCTATACATTATTTTGCTTTCAGTATACATACACTTATTCTGCCCATAATTAAGAATGTAATAGAAGTACTTTCATATTGATGATAACACCTCTGCACCTGCACATAAGGAAGAAAAACATAATGGTTCTGAAGTAGCAACCTATCTGCTTTCTTGGCTCTTTTTGACATATTGTAATGATTTAATCTAATATTATTTACCCTCTCTCCTGGTCCCTCTTAGAGCGTACACACCATATGGTATACAACCATGTACATATGTCACTGTTCTAATTTAGCATGCATGTTTTCTGTTGTGTGTTTGCTGCCCTTGTTACAGGTCATGCATCTTGATGCAGAAAAGGAGATGATGTCCCAGTGTGTTGCCCTTCTTGGAAAATTCATTGCTGTTCGTGAACCAAATATTAGATATCTTGGTTTGGTAAGTTACAGAAATATAATACCTTAGGTTTCTTCTAAATGATCTTCTTCTTGAAGTAGCGATTATGTTCATGTGCTATATCAGGGTGGATGCATATAACCTAATGATTTACTTATAGTTTTAAAATTGCTTGGTTGCAGGAAAATATGACTAGGATGTTAATGGTTACTGATGTGCAAGAGATTATCAAGAGGCATCAGGCGCAAATCATCACATCATTGAAGGACCCTGATATCAGGTTGAGTTTCTGATTTTGCAGTTTTGAGTTTTGGAGGTGTTCTTTTCGGGGGTGTGTATGTATGTGTGTTTGAAAGGCAACTTGCATTGATACTTAAAAGAACAAAATGTATACAATCAAGACCTGTAGACAGAGTGAGTTACAAGGGAAAATCCCTTAGAAAAAAGATTATAAGGGAGCTACAAAATTAATTTTCCAACTAACTCAGGTTTTGCCAAACCATCTGCTAAGGAATTTGTCTATTTCAATTTGTGTTTAAAAGAAAGATGCCTATTCTTGCCTTGGACATCACCAATACAGTTCATCCATGAAGGAACAGTAGCATGATTGTTGATCCACAGAAGAGCATTAGTAGGGTCAGTTTCCAAAATGAGAGAGTGAGAACTAGCCCAAGGCGAGGATGTGAAAAAAGATAGACCTTAATAATCTGGATTACATCTAGGTAACATCTATCAGTTAGATTGTTATTTATGATTCTCTTATGTGAATCAGTAATAGTCAAGACTCAAACCATAGCTAACATCTATGCTTGTCCTGTGTAAGACATGTCAAAGTGTATAAGCAGTGCTTGTAAATCCTTGCTATTCGGTTGAAAAGTTTTGAAATCACCTTATATCGTTGTCTATTAATGAGCTCCTCATCTGACTAATTGACGCGGCAAATTAGTAACTTAATTCAAGTCTAAGCCTTAATTTGTACTATATGTTGCTCCGGCTCTTCATTTTCCTTGACGTACCTGTATCCAATGCATACTAGGACATAGGTATGGCAACATGACCTTTTGAGGACCCTCCAAATACATGGCAGAACATACAAAAAAATGAGCATATCCGTGTCATAAAGATATAGATGTCTGACACGCACACTCATGTCTGAGTAACATACTCTATAACTAACCCTTTGACTATTGGCATATTATATTAAATGGCAACTGTAAGCAGTAATAACTTCTGGTATATAAACTAAATTATTTATGCTTTGCATTGTATGCTTTAAGATACATTTTTGTTGACTAACGCTCGTATGGGATTTCCAGTATCCGTAGGCGTGCTCTTGATTTGCTTTATGGAATGTGTGATGTAACAAATGCAAAGGACATTGTTGAAGAATTATTGCAGGTACTGTAGTCATAAACGTGATCTTTTTTTTTTTTTACTTTGAATAGTCCCTTTGATGTTTTATTTTCTTCTAACTATTCAAATGCTAAGGCATAAAGATGAGAATGTTACCGACTGTCATCTATTTACCAGTATCTCAGCTCGGCTGATTTCACAATGCGTGAGGAATTATCACTTAAGGCTGCCATTCTTGCTGAGAAGTTTGCTCCTGATCTGTCATGGTAAGCATGTTGGGTAAAAGCTGGATATTAACAGATATTCTTATGAGCAGAACTTTTATACCTCAGCATTATCTTTTCTATTGTGGACATTTACTTAATCATATGATTGCTTGTATTCCTTGTCAAATTGACTAGCTTGCCTAAATCTTGCAGGTATGTGGATGTTATCCTTCAATTGATTGACAAGGCAGGAGATTTTATTAGCGATGATATATGGTTCCGTGTTGTGCAGTTTGTTACCAACAATGATGACCTACAGGTGATCAAAAAGCCTGTCACAGATTTACTTCTATATTTTATAACAGATTTTTTTTTCTTTGATGGTTTCTGGGCTGAGACTTTTATGCTTATGACCAGCCTTATGCAGCTGCAAAAGTGAAAGAGTATCTTGAAAAGCCTGCTGTACATGAGACCATGGTCAAGGTCTGTATAATTTGTATTTCCTTTTTTCCAGATGAGCTGTGTGGGCTTGGAAAGTATGGTGTATGATCCATGTGAATGGTTTAAGCACTTTCTATTTTTTTCTTTTTCAAAATTGCAGTAAAATATTAGCTTCTATGGTTTGATTTATCCGTCCTTGGGCAGTAGGAAAAGCATATTTGATTGCATTAGAATCTTTGCCCATTAAGACTGGTATTTATGTGACAGCTTGCCTTTTTGAAGCTAAATTAGGGATTTGCTTTTTAAACTGAATTGATGTATAATGGACCAGACTGTGCACCATGCTGCATTTGAGTATGGCTGCCCTTTTCTCTTGTTTGTTATTAACTAAATTCAGTCTCATTTCTTTTTTGTGTGTGTTAATCTTTTAAGTTGATATTATTTAGCACTTAATATTACTAATATATACGCACATATATATTTCAGGGATAGAGATATAAAAGTTCATTTTGGGATTTATATGTATCAGGTCAGTGCTTACATACTTGGAGAATACAGCCACCTATTAGCTAGACGGCCTGGGTGTAGTCCAAAAGAAATCTTTGCTATCCTACATGAGAAGCTTCCTACAGTATCGTAAGAACCTTTAAACCATGATTGTCTCTGTTTGGGCAGTATTTGCTTTCCATATATTTTAGTATCTTATAACGGATGTGTTTCAGGACTACTACCATCCCTATTCTTTTGTCAGCTTATGCAAAGATTTTGATGCACACTCAGCCCCCAGATCAAGAGCTGCAAAGTCAGATTTGGGCAATATTCAATAAGTGAGATTTTATATTTATATGTTTTTCTTTACATTGGTTAATATACCATCTATAATCTGTGTGAAATTTTAAAATTGTTTAATGCAATGTTTTTATTTGTTAACTCAGATATGAGAGTTGCATTGATGCGGAGATACAACAACGAGCTGTTGAATATTTTGCATTGTGTCAGAAAGGTGCTGCTCTGATGGATATTTTGGCTGAGATGCCTAAATTTCCTGAGCGTAAGGTGTGTGTACTTTGCAGTATTTGTTTAGAGTTGTCTGCTCAGTTGGAGGTGGTCCATATATGGTCTTGATCCAAGTGATAGTTAACCATGTTCATCTGCTCAATTTACAGTCTTCATTGATCAAAAGGGCAGAATATTCTGAGGCTGACACTGCAGAGCAAAGTGCTATCAAATTACGTGCTCAACAGCAACCATCGAATGCTTTAGTTGTAACTGACCAACCCCCTGCTAATGGGGCAACATCACCAGTTCCTGTTGGCCCACTTAGTCTTGTGATGGTGCCCAGCATGATTACTACTGAGGTTAGATCTTTTGGAATCCTAGTGGCTACTTGTTTTTTAGGTTTTTTATATATACATACATATATGTTTGTAGCTTTTGTTTTAAATCTAATTTGGACTAATATTTTATTTGATTTATCTTGGAAGGATCATACTTCAACAGACCAAGCCTTGTCTCAACAAAATGGTTCTTTAACCAAAGTAGATCCTCAACATCCTTCAGCAGACCTCCTAGGTGATCTTTTGGGCCCACTTGCCATTGAAGGCCCTCCTGGTGCTACTGTCCAATCTGAGCACAATGCAGTCTCTGGATTGGAAGGTGGTCCAGATGCAGTTGATGGTTCAGCCATAGTGCCTGTCGAAGAGCAGAGAAATACAGTTCAGGTATCGCATTCTCTTTTAATGTTTACCCATACCCCTTCTTCCTAGTTCAAAAATCAGAATGGAACCTTTATGTGCTTTATTTTCAACATTGAAGAAAGTTGATCTAATTGTGTTCTACTCTTGTTGCGTAAAAGGGCTGGGAAATTTTATGTGATCCCACCTCAATAGCATCCCTTGAACCCACTACTTCAAAAATTGTGCTGCAGTTTTGATGACTCCTTTCCTTACCTTTTCTCTAGCTGGCTGCATTGTGTGCTGGGTTACAGCTTTCTCTGTTATCTCTTTTATCCAATATAAAAGTAAGGGGTTTCATTTTCTTGGCTTCTTGAGAAGATGAGGTTAGGGACTTCTATTGTCGTCTGCCACCTTAGAAAAAGTTCTTCCGGTGGTCATTATCTGTCTGTTTGCAGTTTCTTTATTGTATGATTATAACACCCTTTTTTCACATATCCTCAAGTCATTGTACAGAGCATTTATATTTCCAATTCATTTGCTTTAAGTTCACTGTACTTGTTACTGTATCTGCAACGTGCAACAGATATTTTCCTAACGGAAACTAAAAAGTTGAGCCGTTATTGCAAGATGATTCTAGTAAGTGTATTATAAGTTTTACCATTTGGTCTCATTACTTGCATCTGCAGCCGATAGGAAATATTGCTGAAAGATTCCATGCTTTATGCCTGAAAGATAGTGGTGTTCTATATGAGGATCCTTACATTCAGGTCTGAGCTCTTTACTTTTCATATTCCATAGTTTCTGTTATCTGCTTATTTGTATTATTTCCTTAGGTTACTCTAGGATATATTTTTGTTTTCAAGTTGGTAAAAGCTTCCAAAATTTTGTTGCTGATTTTCTCACTAAACATTACTTCAGATTGGCATTAAAGCAGAGTGGCGAGCTCATCATGGACGTCTTGTTCTTTTCTTGGGAAACAAGAATACAGCTCCTCTTGTTTCAGTCCAGGCTCTAATGTTGCCCCCTGCTCATCTGAAGATGGAGCTTTCATTAGTGCCTGACACTATACCTCCTCGAGCACAGGTGAAAAGGAACCATTCTGCTTGTAACTAGTTGCTGGTTAATGGTTATTGATGCTTTTTTTTTTCTTCCTTTTCCATTTCATACTTTTAAAGCACTGAGGATGTAGCTGTTTTTTTCATTGTTTCTATAGGTGCAATGCCCACTTGAGGTTGTAAATCTTCGGCCAAGCAGGGATGTAGCTGTTCTTGACTTCTCCTACAAGTTTGGGACCAATATGGTACTTTCTAATAATTTATCTATTATGTACTTCTAGACCAGAAGGAGCTGGTTAATTTTTACGAGGTAACTCATTATTACATTTTACAGGTTAATGTGAAGCTTCGCCTTCCTGCTGTGTTGAATAAATTTCTTCAGCCTATTCCAGTGCCTGCTGAGGAGTTTTTCCCTCAATGGAGATCACTTTCAGGACCTCCATTGAAGCTTCAAGAAGTGGTATGTATACCTCCTGTTTTTCGGTGTCTTTTTTATTGGTTGGGGAAGGGAGAGAAAGAGAAAGATTATGTTCATCCTTTAGCCTTAAGCATGCTTTGTTATAAGTGGGTTGCTAGTGCCATCTTTTTCTTTTGTTGCTATTGGAGTGTGCAAAATGTGGACACCCAACCTACACCTGCATGTAACTGCAAACAGCCATCATATAATGAGCCTTGTTCTGTCTATGCTAGTTCATATTATTATTTACGGACTAGTTTATTTCTGCTGCTAGGCTCTCTGACTTATCTATTTGCTCCAAATTGCGCAGGTTAGAGGTGTAAGACCCATGCCTCTTCCAGAAATGGCAAATCTACTCAACAGTTTCCGGTTAATGATTTGTCCTGGGCTTGTAAGTCCTTTCATCTGAATAACCCCTTCTATCGTTTATAGAGGCTTTGTTTTACCATTATTTTTTCTTTTATGCTTTTTCCAGGATCCAAATCCTAATAATCTAGTTGCAAGCACAACCTTCTACTCGGAGAGTACGCATGCCATGCTATGTTTGGTAAGAAATATATTCTGTTCAATCTACATGGCTTGTTTTATTATAAGGGTGAAACTGGTTGTAAATTTGAATGACATGAATCTTACACTATGTTCTCAGTTGTTTGGTAGTTTTTGAATTGTATGGTTTGTGTTGCTTATAATATTCTGGCTTAAAATGGTGCTGAATTTGTTCCAAAATTACCTGTCCTTCAGTCCTTGCTCATTCCTCTATCCTAATTAAATTTCGTATTTAGAGGAATATAAGTCCTATAACTTGCCCTTTAAGTGTGGTTAAATTATCCATGAGCTTCTGGTCCATTAGAATGTGAGGAAGGTCAGTTGTTACAGCTTTTTTTTTTTTTTTTTTTGTGTAATATTTTCAGATCAGAATTGAAACAGATCCTGCGGACAGAACCCAGTTGCGAATGACGCTTGCTTCAGGCGATCCTACATTAACATTCGAGTATGTACCTAGAACTTCACACGAACATTTTAAGTTCAAAACCTTGGTGTTGGCAGATTTTTCTCATATTCCATCTGCAGGTTGAAGGAATTCATCAAGGAACAATTGATTAGCATTCCTACTGCTCCTCCTCAGTCACCAGCACCTGCACCACCTCCTGCAGCTCAAGCGACCCCACAAATACCACCGAATGATCCTGCAGCTCTACTAGCTGGTTTGCTGTCGTGAAAATGGAAGATTTGTTCAGTATACACTTAGAAACCTTGGTTTTTATACTCTGCCGGCCACCCATTTGGCATTTACCCCTCACACATATGGAAAATTTCATGATGCAAGGGCTTGCCGGATCACGGAGGAGCTTAATTATGTTTGTCGGCTTAGTGAAAGAAGGGTTGGTCGGGTATTTTGTTATTCTTTCTGCACATCCATGGTGAGAGTATTTTTTTTTCCAATTTTTTTTAATCCGTTTTCCTATTTCTTCTCAGCATACCAGATTGGGTTTCTCTATCTAGTACGGTGTCGTTTTACGTGTATGATATGGCATGAAGTAGGATCAGTTGTAACAATGTAATGGTTTGTTAAACCCGGTATATTTTTGAATCTATAATATATATATATATAAAAGGACGAGTTTGAAAATTTTTTGAATCCATTGAGAGTACTTTATTTTCATATTATTATTAAATTGGTATTTAAAATTAATTATAATATTTAATTTAGAAATATTTGGGATTAATTATCATATAATTATCATATATTTAAAAATAATTATAGTTTAATAGAAGTTGTAATAATTAAAATTTTAAAGATAATAAAATTTAATTTACAATTATTACTTAAAAGATTTTAGTTAATAAAGTAGTTTTTATTACATGACATTATTTTTTACATATTAATTATAAAATTATTATTGTCAATTTATCGATCATTACGAAAAAAATTAAATAAGGAAGAATTTATTTTACAATATAGTAATTTTTATTATTTATGCAAGTACTTTAATAATAAAAATTTTATTAATATTATATTTGAATTATCAAAATAATTAATATATTTTAATAAGATGTATTAATTATTATATAAAATATTAATTACATGAATTAAAAATTATATTGTATATAGAAATTTGTACAAATGTTTTAACTAATTTTTTAATATTATTAAAAACTTATTGTCCTACAAAATATTAATCTTTTAATATTATATTTGAAAATTTTTGTTTATTATATTTGAATTTTAAATAAATTAATACATTTTAATTATATTTAACAATTCAAGTAATGAAATAAAATGTATTATAAAAGTAAAAAGGTATTATTTAAAATTAACTAAAAATTAAATGTATAATACAGCATGCAAATGCATGTACCATTAGAAGAAGTTAATAAAATTTTTAAAAAAAGTAGCATATAGCGGTAACAAAAGAACAAACATGCGAAATTTGATGATACAAGTTGTTTTTATTTTTATATATAATATTCTTCATTTTATTTTCCATTTTCAGTTTTTGTTCTGTCCATGTGATAAATAATTTCAATTATGTTGAAATTATTTTCACATGTCAAATTTTGCGGAAGAAAGTTTAGAATTCATCAGAATTCTCTTTATTTTTATTAAAATTCGAATTTAGTAATTGTATACATTACCAAGATTTTGCCATTCCATTAGCATTTAGTATGCCTTGTTATGTCAAGCCTTTCTCATATAATCTTGGAGATAAAATTGTTTTTTTCTTTTTTTTAATATATGTTTTAAAACTTTCTTTTTATTTTGGATTTTAAAGCTTAGTTCCAATTATTAATATCATCAAAAGTTGATTATTTTACTAAAACAATATTTTTGAAATAAAAATCAATTAGGTGATAGTGATGTAATAAAAATAAAGTAAAAGAATTAGGTGTTAGAATTTGAATTTTACATTTGTTTAAAAGTCTATGGTTGATATCTTGACGTAATTGTATATTGAAAATTTTGAGCTGGATCAAATTTTGATTTATCAACGTACAAGTGGCATCCATGCATTATGATTTGAAACGATGGTTTAAATGAACCACACTCAATTTCCCAATATAAAGATGTCAAAGGAGTTATAATTAAATTTTGTTATTACACTTTGATACTGCTGAATTGTATTTATTTCTAAATTCCAACGGCGCCATTACCGTACAAACATTGAAGAAATACTAATAATAGAAGAAGAACAAACAGAAAGAAAGAACTATTAAGCTCTGTTTAATTTGTAGTTAACATGTTTAAGATTAGGGAATTACTTGGGTTTTCTTTTTTAATTTATACAAAAATAATGCCAATCTGATAAGCAGCACCAAAAAAAAGGCATTTGCTCATCTTTCAAGCTCTTCTTCTACGTAAACATCTAAACCTTCCCTACCATTCATATCCAAATTCGTTCCATCATCGTAGCTTCCTCCTCAAAACCATTGTAAACTCTTTTTTTTCTTTTCCTTTTTAAAAAAAATCACAGACTGATCAAATCAGAGGAGAGTCTCAACCAAAACGCAACTGCAAAACCTTCGCCTCAGAAAAGATGGCACAGCAATGGGCACAAGGATTCTTCCTCCCAATGCATCCATCACCTCCATAATACAGGTGGTCACCTGTAGGCTGTGCCTAGCTTTGCCTCCCCTCTTCTAAAAATTTAGACCAACAAAATACAGAGGACAAATCTCAAAACTTAAAAAACATCAGGCTAACTACCGCCATTCTCGGCACCGGCCACACCTCCAGTTGCTTTCTGAAGATGACGACTCTTCCCAAGGAGAACAATGACTGTGCATCAAAAACCCACATACATCACAATAGAGTTCAGGTGCAGGATCATTCAATAGACACACATGACAATGAAGTGCAGTCACATCAGCCTCCACTTGATTATCAACATCCTTTGCCGTTCCATCAGTTCCATCATCAGATGCTAGCAGCTCCGTAAATGAGAAATACGTCTGTGGTTCAAACTCCATATCCTCATAGTTGAGATTTTCATAATCAAATATCAGCTCACCTTCAGGACCCCCATTCCCAGGAACATCCCATTCTGCAAACGGGATAGCTGAATCCCCCTTGGGCACTGCAAAATCATTAGGTTCAGGATATGTCAACAATTCGACATGTTCAACATCACCCCCTGCAAAACCATCCACCTCCCCTTCCCGCTTTATATGCCTTCTGACTGGTAACTTCTGCGGCCCAGGGGCAGAAGCAGTATTCAACTCAATATCCACTTCTGGAATGTTCTCCGTTATTTGCTCAACTTTGGAAAGGGAGAAAACATCAGGATCATTAACATATACAAGCTCATCCTCTGTAGAAATTATTGGAGTGACAGGACTACACACTTTAATGTCCGAAATAGTTCCAAGATCAGAGTCCAATGCTAGACTTCCTTGTCCTTGTTTCTGCAACTTCCCAAACCGTTTCTTGCGCTTTTGCTCTCTAAGTTCAGGGCCCATGAAAGGACACTCAGGTCCTCTTATCCTCCGACACTTGCAACATTTAAACCCAACCACATCAGAAATCCTTGACTCCTCAAGTTCAACAGCATCAGCATGGTACCACTCTGAAAAAAATTACAGATATGCATCATGACCTAAAAGATCAAAATAATTTTTAAAGGAGGAAATGACAATAAAGATCAGTAGCATACTTCTGCAAGTTTCACAGTGAATATACATCAGATCAGAGTTAAAGGGTTGTCTACACAGCTCGCATTTAGGCTTCAAAAAGTGGTTATCTGAAACACCCCTTGTGAGTATGTTTGCCCGCCTGAAGTCGATTCCAGTTTCATCACTGTTCCTTTTCCTCCATATGACACCCCAGTTACACAACTTACTTCGCTTCGATGCTAATCGAGAATGAGAAGCAGATTGCTTTGTATCAGAACTTCTTTCCTGAATTTTGACAGAATTCTCCTTGCTTCTGATAGAGGACAGTTTCATGGGTTGAGTAGAACTTTTAACCGGCATGCCTTTGGAGACTGCTGGTGCACTGCAACAGACTTGTCCTTGCAAGGGCAATAGAGTGGTAGGAGACTTAGTATTGATTTCATTTCGAGCAAGAACTCTGGCATTGTAACACTCCTTACAAATGGTCAAGCACTCAACTTTCCCATTCATAACTGTTGAGCTTAAAGTACAGCCCTGATGACAATAACCTGATCACAAATTGACAAAGCAAAATTAGACGGACATTCAAACCAAACTCCGCAACAACAAAAATAAATGGTCCCACAGAGAAAAAGCTCCTGGTGGGTAAATTTTTTGTTTCAATAATTTTGGTATATTACTAAAATGGCTGTATTTCACATGTTTTCATGTTTAAAAGAAATAATAATCTCACAGGAAATAAATGAGTTGTATAGCTATCCAGTTGACTAAATAAGAGTCAAGATTCACGATTACCACTTTAGGCCCAGACAAGAACAAGTAATGAAAAGATAAATTATTAATAATAAAACAGCTTTCCACAAGGGCGCTAACGATCTGATATTGATAGTTCTCCCCTGAATCTAAGTTTTTCTAGGAACAAATTCACTTTGCCAGAACATAGGATCAAGTTTCCCTGGCTCAAAACTACCAAAATCAATCAATTGCTAGTGAAGTCAAGAAATTTCAACAGTGTAAGTTTCAGATTTTCTTTAACATTTCTATTTAGAGTAATTAATCATGCAATTCTTGAAAATATTTTGGAGTAAAAACCAATCAAAATTATTAAACAGGATGATCAACTTCCAGACTGCAACATTACAGGAATTCTCCTTGCAAGGAAAATGTAAATCAAAACCAAGAAGTGCAAGGCAGATTATTCCCCACAAACATGTGAATCACAAACTTCCTCTCATCAGCATTGAAAAAGGAAAAAGGAATGGAAATATCAAGAGTCTACTAAAAATTCACAAACAAATGAAGACCTATTAATAATGGAGAGGCCCTACCCTAGCTTGACCTTTCTCCTTGATCACCTATAACAAAAGGCTTGTCTTTTTTTAAATTTATAACTTTAATACTTAATTGCAAAAACACTAAGCAAAACAACTGGATTATACATTAGACAGGCGGTCTATTGAGAACACGTGAAGTTAGAACATAAGTATGATATACAGATGCTGAAGAACATTAGAAGAGATTAGTTCAGGGACCCCTAAGACAAAATTGGGAAATAAAGTATAATTTAGAATGAGAGTCTAGAGTGGTTAGCATACCCTGGCATGTGCCACATTTGACTGCATTCCTGATGATTGCACAACAGAAAAGATAAATAAGATTAGAGCAAGGAGGTGAAGAAAATAGGAATTTCAATATAAAAATATATATATTTGACAACCATATAAGAAGATTACCTCAATAAAACATCCATTTGACAAGAAGCACAAGAACACTTCTCTGATTTATCTCTTTTAGATATCAGATACGCAAATATATTCCTACGGGAAGCTTTCAACTGCCTTCTTTGTAACTCGGATAACTCACTTAAAGGCTTTTTAACTGGTGCAAAAGCAGAAACACTCATTCTTTCTTCATATTCTTTGATCAAATATAAAGGAATGTATGTTACATGAAACCAATATTTCTCCTTTTCATCATCAATTTTCTCAATGTCAACTACATTCTTCATGACACGTGAAGGAAGGTGCTTTTGATTTCCAAAAGCAACTCCATATTGGATCTTGCTTTCTACAGTTTTCTTATCACATATAATTGCATTTCTAAAAACATATGCTTCTGTCTCTGAACCTTTTCCATCTGAGATGTTATGCTCAGGACGAACAAGATCATTCCATCTCACATGAAGATCTAGGTATCTAACCTGAACCAAAGTGCAATTAAAATTTTGTTAAACTTCCTCACAACCCAGTGCACTGTTGGAAAAAGGGTTACATGAATGGTTCATTCAAATGTAGTTTAATGACAAACCTGAAGTGCAAGCTGCGCTGCATTCTTACTCCTTTCTACTGCAGCTCTCCAAATTAATTGTCTGCTTCTTTTAGGAATCTCAAAATCATCAACATAATTAATACCAGAAATCTTTCTCACACCACCTAATAAGTCACAAAATCATAACTCTAGTTACTTTATTTATTTTCACCAATTTTACTATTATAAAGAAAGCAAATTAGATTTCTTTATTTCATAGAGAATGAAGATACCTTGTTGTGCAGCTTTTCTAACCATTGAGGCAGGCAAAATTGCTTTCTGGAACACATGGGTTGACAACTTCCCTCCACGCCACCAGTCAATACTTTTACCATCACAGTCGTCAGCTGTAACTTCAGAAGCAACAGACTGCTTCCTACGTCGCCTTCCACCTGGCCCACGCTTTAGAGGGAATCCCACAGTGGATGAAGTGCTTTGAATCACAGAAGAATCTACTAACCAATCATCCATTAGCTTGACCCAGTCCAAAGAAAGAGCATTAAGAGAAATGTTATCCTCAAGCTGAAAATGTAAACCAAAAGCCAAATCAACCAAAATATAGAGAATATATAGATGTTGATGATGCATATCATCTACTACATCAGAAACCAAAAACCACATCTACCAAGAGCAATCAGTCATACAGCTCATGGCTTCTCATCAAATTTCATGTTACAAGTTCACATGGGTTTGCAATAGACCTTTTAACCAAACTATGTATATTTTCGCAATAAATTTTTTTATATAAATGGTTTATATAAAGATGAGTTCAGAAAAAATGTGAGCAGGGAAGAGAAAGCAAAATAATCAAGCGACCTTAAATTATTAGTAGTTGACAAGCGAACAAGAGTGAGGACAGACTAGACCAGGGATGAAAAAAGCATGAGCAAAGAAGAAATTAATGATAAAATAGGAAAATCTATCATCACCCCAATAACCTAGTAAGCCAACATGAAAATTAGTAAGATCTGACTAAGATTTAGTTAAACAATAAGATAAAATTAATAATACACAACGGAAAATTAACAAACTCAAACCTTCCACATGAATTAAGTCCTAAATTAATCCAAAATTTTATAGCACACATAAAAATTAGTTAAAGATAACACGTTCTTCAGTTCCTGGTTGGCAGTATGCCAGGAAACCTTGACAAGGGAGGGATAAGGTTAAGGTGATTTTAACAGATTAGCATGGAGAAAATTAACAAATATGTAAAACTCATATCAAGCAAGAGTGTTAATATGTAAAACTCACATCAAGCAAGCGTGTTAATATGTAAAACTCACATCAAGCAAGAGTGTTAATATTTAAAACTCACATCAAGCAAGAGGACTTTGATTGCTCTACAGGTTGAAGCTTCTTCTACTTTTCTACGCCATTGTTTCCTATAATCTGGGTTTAAGAAGGAGCCAACTACAAGACCACGTAAAGTCTCCTCCATGTATAAAATATATGTCACAATGCTAGGAAGACTACCCTCTCCATTCTTTAAAGAAGGAAGGCCACCAAGGATCTTATTGGCACTTTTGGTGGCAGTGGAGACAGCAGAATTCAACATGCATCCCCTCTTGCTTGAACCTGGGACCTTACAAGAATGACACCAGCCACACCTTTCCCTTGGGATATCCAACAACTTCTTCTCAGCACTTGGCCAGAAAAACCGTGAGGCTGCTAATGAGAAAGCTTTAACTTGCAGCAAAATGCTACTAGCAGATGTAACTTTCCTGGCACTGCCTGATCTGTTTACCTCAGAAACCTGACTTTCCTCTGACGAAAGAACAGCCAGCTTTGCAGCTGCAGTAGCAGCAAAATGCCCATAGTTATAGTGATTTACATAAGCATGTGGTTTAAAAGAAATTCCCATATATTGATAATCAACTACAGAATTTCTTGCATCCCTTCCAAAACCCACATGATTGCCCACTTTGCTCTGGTTCTGGCAAAACATATTTGCTTGAAAATGGACACTATTTGCTGCTCCACCATAACTATTACTACTGTTTCCCGAGGCACATGACGCATGATCTATGATATTCGATCTGTCAACTAAGCTTTGGTGGGTTACATCAGAAGCAGTTTGCTGGCTAACTGAAGCAGCAGACATAGCAGACTCAATATAAATCTGCTCAGACGGCTTCTTATTCATTGGAGGATGATCCTTCCCTCGCATTGCCCAACCATTGCTAAGAGAGCAAGTGAGGTCAGTTTGGTTCATTGCCAGCATAGAAGCATCCGGACATGAAACTCCAACATTGCTTCCACTGAAGCTGCTTGCATTCTCAACATCAACTGAACCCAAAGCTTTATGACTTTCCTTTACAAAAGGCAGAGGTGATCCAGTAGAAAATTTTGCATCTTCCTTCACGTTTGCTACATTGCCGCCCATTTCGAGTGGGGAAAAAATATTTTCTGGGACATTCCAATAGCGTATAATTGCTTTGCATATATCGAAGTATAATGTTTTATGTTCAATGGATGAAGAAAGCACCTGGAGGACTCTGGGAATGTCATTCAGATTGTAGTATCTAACATATGATTCAGTATCACGGGAAGCCTTCAGCCTGCAATTATCAATTTTAAAATTGTAATCAGAAATTTAGAACAGTTTGGAAAGCTAACCGGAGAAAAAAATGAGGCATCAATGTCATGCATATTGGCAACTTAGCACACCAAGCAACAAGTCAAATGCAGTAGAAAAATGGACAATTAAATAATAGAAAAAAAATCAGGAGATTGAACTGACAAACAGTAATTGTTACTAGCATAAAATAAGAAACAGGTTTAAAGGCTTACACTAGCAAGTGGTTACAAGTACCCAAGAAGACTTGACCATACAAATCAACACCAAAAAGTTCTGCTCCTCTAAGCGAGGTGTTTAATGCAATTGCTGGTCCCATTTTATCAATAACACATTCAGGACAATACCAGGGCCCTTCAGGTATATGCATTTTGACGACACCTATACATCTTGTATGATAGGCAGATGGACACCCATCACAGCAAAGCAATGTCCCATCCATGCCACAAAGACGGCACTCATCACTATTTCCGTCTACATCAGTATCAACAGCAGCAGTCCCCCCAGTACCTCTCAAACCTAAAGAACATGTCCTAGAAGATGACTTGACCCCATGACTTTCTGCATTAATCTCCATTGACTCCTTTCCCTTGCATGCTGAAGTTTTAGAATGTATAGGATGGAACTTTCTAGGTCCTTTTTCAAGAGAATCAGTCACAACAGTATCAAGATCTACTCCTACTTCTGTTGCCTCTCGCATGTCAATTTCAGCTCTCACCTCTGCATAATCTAATACATCATCACATAGAATTTGTAGAATCATCAGCTTTCTGGTCACAGATAAGGAATAGTACTCTCTCTCAGCAACATCTTCATAAAATCCTTCCCACTCGGGTCCTCTTGCATATCCCATTATCACAAAATATTGGACCAGATAAGCAGGCCAAGTCAGTGTATCGAGCAAGCTCCAATCAAGACACCTGCAGATAAAGAATGTAACAATTATAATTATTATGAATTTATGTTCATGACCAAAGTGAGAACAATATTTTTTTTTCTTTTTTGGTAATCAGCAGAAGGTATTATGCTGCCCTGGAAGTTTGAACCCAAACATATGTTCTTGTCCAAAGAGAGATCAAAGTCACTCAGTTGGTAGGAAAAAGTGCATTAACTGTATCATGCAATTACCTGGCACTTCTAGTCACCCATAAACCACACAATCTTCTTTTCAAGGAGAGATCGTAGCTAATCAACCATAATTTTTTTTTGAAGAGGGGGGCATCAATTGCATCATCAAAATGACTTGGTACTTTTAATCACCCTAAAGCACACATAAACTCATGGAGGATTGGAACAAGTGTTCGTTTTCTTTAAATTTTTAAGAGCTAAGTACTATCTTGCATCTTTAGCAAGAAAAGATAATAATATGGTAGATTGTGGTGAGAACCATATTTTTCATGGAGCATCCCAGAAAAAAATCCATCAAACCATTAAAACAATATACTAATGCCTAACTATCTATGATGTGTGAAAATGGATATACATACCTCAAGCATTTTGATGCAAGCTCTGAGCCTTCTGAAGAGATTGTTTCAAGATGACAACTCAATGCTCGCATCAAAGCAACATGAACAGCATCAAGCAAAGGGTTTGGTTCACAGCAATTTAATGACCCCACAAAATCATCCAATCCAAACGGGCTCAAAAACAATATTATGCTGAAGGACCTAAGAAAACCATACACAGAAAATAGATTTGAAACGCACTCCTCCGGCACACCAATTGTTCCTGAACCAGGAGGCAACAGAGGTGGTGGAATAAGAGGAATCTCAGACTCCAAAGACAATCCCCTATCGTGTGCATGCTCACAGGAATCACTTGAAGAATCTGCATCATCCTCTTGCTCTCCATCATTCTCGACCATCATCTCACTAACAGCCAAACTTTCCACGCCCTCAGCCTCATTTTTTAAAACTTCCGCTTTCTTCTTTTCCTCCTTCAATTTACTCTCCTTTACAATCCTGTTTAACACTAATTCATCTAACCTAACTTTTCTCCTACTCAAATCATCATCGAAATATGAATCTTCCAAAACCAACTCTCGAAGTTCCCCACTCTCCAGATCCTCAAAATCACCATCCTCATAGTCTACTCTATACAATCCAGTGTCATAGGAAACAATCTTACCTAAAAATACACTTCCCCCAAATTCTTTCAACACGTATCGACCTACAAAGGCCATGGATCTTGTCTCCAACACCCGTTTTTTAGTTTTGGAATTATTAAATTTCGTATCAGCAACAGAACTTTCATTTTCTTCTTCTGGTCGCCTACGTTTCCTCGGCCTACCTCTAGGCCGTTTTACGATAACCTCCATTGACCGACCGACCCGATAACAGATCGAATCGACCCCTGGATTTGATAAACCTAGTTTCCAAACAACCCCCTAGGGTTTCCAAAAAATTCCTTTTATTTACAGAGCCTGAGGTCGCCTCTCTTTTTTTTTTTTTTCTGATTTTTAGTGATCTATGGCTCGCAGAGGTCCTTTAGAAGAAATTCTAAACAAATATTGAATAAATCAATTTTTTAAAATGATAAAAAAATCGGAGAAATAAAATCAGAGTAATTTTTAATAAAAAGTAATTATGGAGGAAGAACTATGGAGAGATACCTGGTTAGGGTTTTTTGATAACCGCCATTGAAATTGTCTTCTGAGATTCTAGAGATTAGAGAGAAAGATAGAGAGATAGGGAGTCCTAATAGCAGTGAACAACGGCCTCTTTTATCGCGCGTGAGAAAAGTGAAAAGTGAGGAGTGGCGGGCTCGGTTTTTTTTTGAGTTATCGATTTGAACTCGTCCGAGTTGGGCCGTGAAATTTAATGATTTTCTTCTCCACCAGATTTTATATGGGGGATATTTTGTGCGGACACCCTCACGGTTATGATTTACTGAGCTTGTAATTATGTTATATGTGCTTTTTAATATTCTCTATTTGTATTTTTAAATTTATAATATTTAACTTTTTAAATTGATTTTAAGCAAGTGAAAATAAATAAATTTTATTTTAATGGAATAAAATTTGTACTTTTATACTTCCCTCATGTTATATTGTTATTATAAACTTTTGATTGCTTAAATTTGCTTGATATAATTCATTAAAATAATTCATTTTATATAATAAGTAAAATAAATAAATTGTTGCAAGAATCATAGTAAACTAATCGATTGAACTACTTGAACTTGAAATTAATGATCCGATCAATTTAATTGATTAAGGTAAATGAAAAATCAGAATTATTTTGAATCCTTAAAAGGATAATAAATCAAAGAGTAATGAAAATCTACTTTGATTCTTTTTGTATTTTATTTTTTGTAAATATGATTTTTTCTATTTTTGAATAAATTTAAAATGTTTTTAATGAAATTTTAAATTATTATTATTTTAAAGTGATTGAATTGTCTTATTCAACGAGATCGATTCTTACTAGTAAAAAAATATTTCATTTAATCATCTAGTATTTAATAAAAAATTAAGATGTTATTAAAATTTTAAACTTCATAACTTAAAAATAACATAAAATTAATTTGTATTTGTTGAAATTGACTTTTTATTAGTATTGAGTAAATTATGAAAGCAAAATTATGTGCATGGTTCACAGTGTAAAAATATATCAGTGCACGATACCATAATTCAAACCAAGTCCACCAAAAGCCAAATGGTCGTGACCTTACACAATCCACTCCAACATATGCTCTAAGATTAAAAATTAGGACTAATGGTCGAATTGACTCAGTGTATAAACGAGGCAACTCAGAGTTAGTTAGACTCGTGCATGTTTTAAATGAGTCGAAGCCCTATTCGGCTTTTGCTGTCCTTCTTTTTAGATTCAAACGGGTAATCGGGTCGAGTAAAATTGAAAAGATACAAATACACAACACAAACAAAATTATTATGTGGCGGGAAAATTTTTCCCCGCCCTTTAATGGAATTACTCGCCATTTTTTTTAAAGCATTGAAATTGGATTATTAATAAGTTGGGATATTAATATATTAATTGACTTTGAGGGTAGCATATCTTTGAAAATCAAACAGAATGTTGTAACACATATTTATTGGTTAAATGCACCCCAAACATCTTAACAGCCAATATTTTTTATATTTATGATATATATTACCATATTAGTTAATGAATCTGAGGCAAACAAAACATATTACACCCTCTACTAAAATCATAAAATTCACTTGTGATATTATGCAAGTATCAAATAATCATCAAGGAAAATTATTGTCACTTCTACTAGTACAAAGCCAAAAATGATGAGCGAGTTGATTTTTCGATCTCATTAATATATATTTTTAAACACAATTAACTCGACATAAGCACAAAAAGATTAAAATTTATTTGTTAGGTATCCCAAGCGTCATACTAGAGGATTGTTGCCCATGGAACAAAAGACTTTGTGTATGATGGATATCGGCGGCAATGTGCAAGGGCAAAGTTTTATTTTTGGGAGTGTTAATTGGGTTATTAATAAAGTATTAAGGGAAGATGATTCTCTGAACAAAGGTGATGTGGAGATAAAATCTTAAATGAGCAACATGGTGATGGAACTTCTAGTAGGTAATTCAATTAATCCCATAGATAAGTTGTTGAACTCTTTAGATATTCAAATAAGAATGTAGATTCGAACGGGGAAGATGATATTAGACTATTAGATGGTGATGTATTGATTAATGTAATTAATGGGATACCATCTATAAGGTTCTATGAAATAGTACACGCACTAATGGAAAAAAAGCATGGCTAAAACACTTATTTGAAACTCCTTGGTCAAAGAATAAAATTTAATGCATTATTTAATAGGACTTGTGTGTCATGGAAGCCATCTCAACCATTTTAGCTGATGGATATGGAGAATGAATGTTACATGGTCAATATCTCATAGTGTAACCATGGATACCATCATTCAATATTGTTGCACCATATTTGCGTATTGTGAATGAATGGACATTTTTACTTGGTCGCCCTTGAACGCTATATAAGAAGAGCTCGCTAAGGGTGATTCGAGATATCATTAGGAATGTAGTATGTATCGACTATCAAACAGATAATGGTAAGAAGGGGGAATTTGCTCATATGGCAGTCACTAATGATTTAAGAATGCCTCTAATCTCTATGATTAGATTAAATACCAAATCCAATTAATGGAGTATGAAGCCATATTGGACATCAATTTTTAGTGCAAACAATACAATCATGTTACAAGGCTTGTTTTGAGATTAGTACAAATATTATGTAAGAGACATGAATGTTATAATTATAACATGAGGAATGTGAAAAGTGCAATGGAGCAAGTTGTTATGCGCCTTGGCGTAGGATCTAGTCACAAGTCTAGATGAGAAAGAATTATTGTTTCGACCTATGGTTACTCAAAAGGCAGATTCGTCCTTGACTGAACCCCCTCTCAAAATAACGTTTCTTTTGATAGAATAATTACTTTTCTCTTTATTTCATATTGGCAGCCTTTTATAGATTGTTAATAACAAATGAAAGAGTCCTAATTGACATAAAATAGAATTCCTAACTTAGTTTATGAAGGAAACAAAAGCCTAATATAATAGATAAAATAAGTAAAACTAAAACTCTTGGTAAAACTTGATATAATAAATAAATCAAACTAAAAACTCCTATTGTAATTAAAGTGTCCATATCATTACTCCCCTTCTCGGAATTGAGCTTGTCCTCAAGCTTAAATTCAAAATAAACTTCAAAATTTATCCAAAATCATCTATCTCATCACCATCTTGCTTGCCTTTAACATCTGGTACTTCTATCCAAAATAACATTTTACATTTGTGTCCCATGGAATAAGACTTGTAACAATTATAACACAGCCCTTTCGCCCTTCTTTCCGTCATTTCTATCCATATCAATCTCTTAATAAATGGTGCAGAAGAACCTATTTTGTCGTTGTTCCCAGTTGGTTCTATTGTTGGTCCCCATCCCTTTACAATGTTCTTAGTTGTTGGAATGATTGAATTGCTGTCAGTGTTTTGGGAAGTTGGCCAATTCAAGATGGCTTGAGATGACAATTTGGAAGAGACATTTTGTTTACATTCCAATTTTTAAGCCATATTCATTGCAACTCCAAGGTTTTCTGGTTGTTGCATCTCAATATCAATTCTAAGTTCCTCTATCAACCCGGCAGTAAAGAGGTTTACTTGTTGTTAAGGTTTAAGATCAGTAGTCCTGGCCAATAGTGATTGAAATTGACGTTGATATTCCTATACAGTCCCAGTTTGGTTCAAGTTGGCAAGTTTTCCGAAGGGGTTATTACTCATAGGTGGCCCAAACCTTACATGACAACACTCTTTGAAGCGCCCCCAATCAAGATTTGCCTCTTCTTCTTCTATTTGATCAAACCACAATTGTGCCTCTTCTAAAAGATGGAATGATGCTCAGCTTACTTTGTCTTATTCGTTAGTTCGTTAATTGCCAAAAAAAATTTCTCATCTTTTCAACCACCCTAAAGGATCTCCAACACTATCATAAGTGGGAAATTCCATCTTAGAGTACCATGGCACCATGCACCCACCATGTTGCAAGTCTAAATTCCTTTTCCTGCCTCCGCTACTGCTCTGTTCTTCATTATTCTTCTCTGAATCTCCTTTCGTTATCTTTTAGACTGAAAGAGATAATATCGTCATCTGCTCCTCTAATGCTTGTTGCCTTGTAGCCATTTGTTCCATGAAAGCCTCCAGCTTGGTTGTCAAAGTCTTTTCATCATCCATGACCGCTGGCTCGAATAACAAGTTGTTATATGCCTTGGCGTAAGATCTAGTCACAGGTCTAGACGAGAAAGAATTCTTGTTTCGACCTATGGTTACTCAAAAGGTGTAGCACCCAAAACCCGGCCCAGACGTTATGGCCGGATCCTACATGCCACATCGAAGCGTTCAAAACATTTTATATTATTGATCCAGAAAAACCTACTTAGTGTTTTAAAAGATAATTTCATTATAGGTTAAAGTGAATGGAAGCTGTGCACTAGGTAGGAAACCAGAAAAGAGGTGGTGAGTCCGTCGGACTGCTTAAGTACCAAGCTCCCTTCGGATCCAATCCTAGACATGCATACCGCCATTGCCACACCTTAACGTCATGGATATTTCTAGAAACCGATTTGATTAAGTCATTTTAGGAAAAGTGATTAATTTTGGAAAATACTTTCATTCGGAAGCTTTGCTTGTTGTCGTGTTATTTTGAAATCAATTGTTGTTTTTTTTTTTGAAAATCGCCCTAAGGCTATCCAATTTCAACAGTTAAAATAAGTAATACTTATCTTAGTAATACATATTAAAACCATCAAAAATAATTAAGCGGCCTTATTACATTTAAAACCCAAAACTTCAAACGTAAATAAAAGGATGTCCAGTTCACGGAAGAAAATCAAACTTTCAAAGCGGGTGGCCACTCGAATTCCCTCACGACTCCAAGCCCACTATGGTTGGGGATTTCTGCGTGGATGAAAATAAAAAGGGTGAGTTTGGGGAAACTCGTGTGTAAGGAAAACCCATTCAAAGTCCAAGTCACTCAAGCTTATTGGGCCTAAGCCCATTCAGTAATGATGGTCTTGGACGAGCCCTTTCAGATTACAATAAGCGGGCCTTAGCCCTTATTCAAATAACAAGATGGCCCATAGGCCCATTTCAAAATACATGCAACATCAATAAACATATGCAAGCCCATTTGGGGAGACTACTCAACCCACTAACCACTACACTCCACCCGTACCAGCCATACACTCCATGTGGGGAATAGCTCAACCCACCTAGCCCAACACTCCACAGTTGCAGCCTTGCTGCTCAGTTAACAGTAAATTGAGGCAAAGCCTCCAAGACGTGGACAAGCCACTTTCAGTACTTCCTCCGTCAATATCCGGTCCATGCATCGAGATAATAACAACATGGCATGCAGTAAATAACAACGATCAAACATGCATTTAGGTCAATTTAACCCTAAAAGTATTTGGTAATTTTGCACCTAGAGGTATATGATAATTTTCCATACATAGGGGTATTATAGTAATTTATCTATTCTTAAGGTTTTCATGCATATTCCTACTTTTCACGTACTAACAGAATCACGCATCGAGGGTTCTTACCGAATTGGGCCGTTGGCCCATCATTCCAATTTGACCCATTAAGCCCAAAAATATCGAGGCGGAGAAATCATGCACTTTGCGGTCAAATTTTGCAGCTTACCAAAAACATTAATCGATTTACCTCACGAGCATTCGCACACTCGCAAATCTACAAAATACCAGTTTTGGCATTTCGGCTTTTCAACTTTTGCCGATCCGGACTAAGAAAGAGGGTGTTAGTTCGCTTTTTGTTTGCGACGATATCTTGTGAGATCTACACACAAGCGCCTACAATTGGATTACTAACACGTTAATCTAACTATTCAAATACTGAACTACTTATTAACCCCTTACAATATTCGCCAACCACACCTACAGATCATAGTAAGCTTATAAGAAATCAATAAGCAACTCATTAACAAATTTTGTCAATGTTTACCACATAATCATAATTTCACTGCAAGCTGTCTTCCTGAGCAACAGTCACTAAATCATTTATAACTGGAGCTACGAAACTCCAAATCAAGTGCTGTTAATTTTCCCTGAAAATAGACTCATATATCTTCTATCCATAAAATTTTCAGAATTTTTGGTTTGACCAATCAATACCAGATTTTTCTTAAAGTTTCCCATGTTTCACTGTTTGACTAATCTGACCACTATTCATTACGAATCAAATTTCTCATTGTACAGAATTCGAAATATGTTCTCGTTTATTTCATTTTAAACTAGACTCATTAAGCTTTAATTACATAATTTATTCACCTTCTAACTCATCTCTCACAGTTTATGGTGATTTTCCAAAGTCACGTTACTGCTGCTGTCCCAAGCAGATTTATTACCAAATCACTCTTTCACACATAACTTGCATGCATGTTATTTAAACATGTATATCACCAATCAATCATCACATATCTATGATTTTACTTAAGTATAATCTCCATTTCATCATTTTAAAGCACAACATATTAGCCGATTTTTCCCCTTAGTATCTAAGCACATGCATGCTCATTTGTTTGGCTCAACTTCACATATCTTCCATTTTTCATCAAAAGAACATGAAACAACAACTATTTCCTTCATTTTAATTCATGACCAAATGCTCACAACACCACCAAAAACCAAAATATGCTTCAAGAGTTAAGGTAGAATCAATAAGAACTCATGAACATCAAGATAGAAGCAAACTACCATGAACTTACCTTCAATTTTCTTCCCCAAGTGACCGAACATTCAAGAGCTTTCTCCTCTCCTTTCTCTTCTCTAACTTTAGGCTATGATGAACAAAGATGGACAAAACTTTGTTCTTTTCACCCCTTTTTCTTTTAATAAAATTTCATATTTCATCCATTTAATTCTTTAATACAAAAGACATGAAATTCCCATTATGGAACATTTACCTAAACCATTATCATGAAACATTTACCTAACCCATTATCATGGAATATTTACCTAACCCATTATCATGGAATATTTACCTAATCCATTATCATGGAACATTTACCTAACCCATTATCAATTTGTATCAATTTGTACCATAAATTATGGATATCAAGTACTCATATTGTCTACAACAACATGATGGCTGGCCACTTCATGTAAAATGGGAGGTTTGTCATGCAAATCCTCTTATTTTGCACTCCTATTTATTTGGCCACTTCAATTTAGCCTATAGCATTTTCAAACATTTTCACATAGGTCCTATTTCATAATTTCACCCCCTTTTTCTTATGGAACAAAAATTAACTAAAATTGTCGGGTTCTATCTTAAGCTTGGGCCTTCTAGAGGCCCACTAACATAATTAAACCTATGCCAACATTCACAGAATTTCCGAAAATTGAGGCGTTACAAAAGGTAGATTCGTCATTGACTGAACCCCCTCTCAAAATAACGTTTCTTTTGATAAAATAATTGATTTTCTCTTTATTTCATATTGGCAGCCTTTTATAGACTGTTAATAACAAAGGAAAGAGTCCTAATTGACATAAAATAGAATTCCAACAAAAGCCTAATATAATAGATAAAATAAGTAAAACTAAAATTCTTAGTAAAACTTGATATAATAAATAAATAAAACTAAAAACTCCTATTGCAATTAAAGTGTCCATATCACAAGCATAGAAGGGCCACCATGGTATGTGGATGGTGGTGAATGTAAGATTTTAACCTACATTATATACCTAATTAAGTCTAAAATCAAGTGATCCAATTTAAAATGACTAATTTATTTACTTTATAGGAGTTAAACCATATTCATTAATTTAGTTACTTGATGGATGTATCGGATAAAATGTTGATCATTATAAATTGATCCTTCCTGTAACACCTTTCACATGTCTTAGCATACAGTAAAAATGGGATATGCTACTAGAATATGTACAAAACAAAAACCTCAAAGATCTTTGGATATTTCAAACCTTAAACCATTTCTCATAAAATCATAAAAAAAATATATTTAAATCATTGGAGGACTTTAGAAACATTTTAAAACCATTTAGAATCACATTGTAGGAGTTCGAAGTGCCTGAGGTAAAATACGAGCTCTAACGGGCTCAAAACTCACAAAACAAAGTAAAAGTGTTACCTAGGGACCTAAGTATCGATACATAACCCCAAATTTTGACACTGTGGGCTATGTATTGGTACCTAGCCCAATTACTATATCATTTTAGCTATTAACTTGCTCTGGCCCAATATGTATAATAAGGGTACTGGAACCTAAGCCCTTAAAGCTGAAAAGTAGTCCAAAAACACTTAAAAACATGTCCAAACACATACATGCCATTTCCATAAGTTACAAGACATTATAAAACAAATTTAAGTCCCTCTTCAATCTCAAAACGCATATCACAACATATTTAAAACAAATAACGAATCAAAATCCGATTTATAACACAAAAAATGTGGGGATGAGCGTTCGATCGAATCAAGTGAAAATAATTTAAGTTAATTGAGTTAACGAGTCATATTTTATTGTCCTAACTCAATTTGATTTTTTTTTCAAATCAAGTCGAGTGAAAGGAAATTCAAATCGAGTCAAGTGAAATTGTTCGAGTTAAATTAAAAAATTAAACATATCAAATTAAAATCTTGTTACAGTATAACTAATTCCATGTTACAGCACATAAATTTGAAACCATATATATTTGAAAACTTTTTCAAAGCAAAATAATAAACAATTATTTTGGAATTTTTATATATATTTTAAACTTTCATTTTTTTTTGAATTTTTGTTTGTATTTTTTTGTTGAGAGAGACCAATTTGCTCATCTTCAAAATTGTCAAGGACCAAAGGGGTATTTACACCGATCTATTATTCGAATTATAAAATTCAACTCGACTCGAACTCGAAACTTGAATTACTTATTTGAGTTTACTCAAATAACTCAATTCGGTTAACTCGAAATTCGATTTTTTCGAATCAAATTGAGTTTTGCTTACCTGTACATAGAGGAATTCAAAATAAAAAAAAATTTACATTTTTCAAATACATATTCAAATCTTAATGTACATGCCATAATTCTAGTAACCAAGTCAATCAAATAACTGAATTACAATTTTAAAATGTCAAACAGCGATGCGATGCTCTCAAGTTGAAGTCCAAGCTACTTAGCAAGTCTTTAACCTAGCGTTTTAAATCACTAATTGTTTAAAAAATTTCAGTTTGAAAACGAATTTCTTGCACAACAGAAAATAATTTTTTTGAAAATTGATCCGGTTTGTGATATTTATAGCAATAAACCTTAAGTCGAAATCATACTTGTGTTTTCAGAAAGATGGATCCTTGTCGTTCCCGATTTTAACGAAACAATCTTTTTCGCTATTCTTGTACCACGAATTGCCTCGAGTGTGGGCTCGATCAAATTGAATCAAACACAAAAAACTAGAAGTAGTTTTCTTTTAGGGTGAAAAATAAAATTCTCTTATCAAATAAAAACTGACAAAATCGTTATTCTAGAAAATATATTTAATTCTCAGGGAATAAAAGTCTCTCTATTTTCGGGCAAAATAATGATATCTGAAAGTTTTGTAAATAGTCTTACCAGTGCCATCTATTTATTGGGAGAGAAGGTAGAACCCTTGTTGAATTAGATAGGTTTATTTCAAATAGAAAAACACTTCCTTCTCAGAGTAGGATTAGGGTGGGTGACACACCCTTAGTATTCCTACTAAGGTTGTCGCCCTTCATATTTCATGAAGGGATTTTGGGTCTTTCTCACATCAGATCTAATTATGAGTACTTCCCGAACTTTTCAATCTAATACTTTGTAATCTGATCTTACCTGATTTGGTTTTTCTATTTCCCAAAATAAACTTCAATATTTATATTAAATAATTTTCTCATTCCAAATTTACCTTTGATAAAATTTACTCTTGATTAACTTTCTAAGAAAATATACTTAATATTTCACCATTCAACTTGTTTATTATGACCGCATGGTTTATTTTCATTTTCAAGCTTTAAAATAGCTCAAAAACATAAACTCAATCTTTCGATCATTTTTTAGAAATCTTTGTTCATTTGTAAATGAATTCATTTTTCGCTTTCATGTTCATTTTCATTTATATTTTTGTTTTCATTCAACACGTAATTCATTTCTAGTTTCAACGAGCTAGTGGAGGGATCGATTGGATATATACAATTTAGGCTCAAATGATTTATAATTAAGTTTCAACTTTTCGCCTATCAATTATAAACTCATTTAGTCACGAAGTCATTCCACTATAATATCGTGACTGAGCTCTCCCCAACGACATACCATTACGAAAGCAACTCGATTAGTGCTTGCCCAATGACCTTGTCATAAGTGTGTTGCCCTCATAGGATATCCTTTATTTATTTGGAATAATATCTGTTCTCCCAATATGATCTTATTTTATCTCATGGTAACCATTACATCTTTCTTTATGAAAAGTCAATTACTATCAAATAGTAATCAAGTCATTCATTACAAATATGAACGACCCATAACCATGTTTACTTTTTATCAACCATGTAATGCCAATGAGAGGATATAATTTACCCATATCCCAGGCTATGAATTCTACTGTTGTGAATGACACTACATATTGTAGAAGTTGTACACCTAATGCACCAATTTTTGGTTCCTTATTTATTCGAACTCAGGCTTTTACTAACATCAAAGTGTACGAGACTCACATACATAGTCTGTCATCCACTTAGGATTTAGTCATGCCATACTATGAATGTCACAAGTGAATAAATTCATAAACAGATTCATGATTTATTCTTATTGGGTCTTGTCTGATGTATTATCAGTCCAATCAGTCACATTTATGACCACGTCTTTTGGGAGTCATCCGTTTTGATGCCCAAGACAAAGCATCTCTATAATTAGACTTGATAGACAATGTATTAATCTTTCAATTAGTTTTCTTGTTTCTGATTAAACTAAGGGTATGTTTAGATTCATCCACTAATACAAGTTGTCTTTTCGTATTACGATCCAACCACGTGATACTACTTAGTATTAGTTTAAATGTTAGACAACCAATGAGCAACGTTTGCTTCCATTTTGCTTTGCGTGCAAAAATCATATGAGGACAATCATACAAATTATATTAATGAAATCCATGAATTTGTTTTATTATTCAATTTGTTCGGAAAAAAATACAAGTTTACAAACGAATATACTACACTCAAGGTACTAGATCTAACAAAAATGCATGAGCTCAATAAGTACACAATGATAATCGTACTAGTCCTATCCAGTTATTAATGTTGATCCCCTATAAGTGTTTTTATTCTTGAACTAGCTTTGCCACATCAAGTGTTTCAATTAAGTCCATTTCTCTTATTCAAATTATGAGATTGAACTTACCATTAATAGTTATTAATTAGTCAAATTATGAAGTTCATAATTGGACTCTTATTGAGTGCTCAAGAACTTAATTGACCATATATCCCTTTAGCCATAATTATGTAGTAGATTCACTTATAAGTTCCATTTATGGTCATTTGGTTCATAAATGTCAAACATTCCCTTTTCATTTCTTTTATTAGGGTATAAGATTAGAAATTATCTTGTTATACCAAATAACATCCAATTATAAACCAAATAGTAAAAATATATATATATATATATAGTATTATGACATATTCTTTATTCACTTATTCATTTATTCAAGTTTCCTTTCAATTTATTTTGCTTATAACTTTTAATACATACTACTTTAGTACACACATACCATTTTTACTTGAAAACAATTCTCATTATACATTTTAATTCATTTCACCCTTAGTAAAATCTAGTAACATGACTCGGATACCTAAGACTCCATCCAAAACACACCAAGAAACACCTAAGTGTTTAGCCATGAGGCACTATACCACATCCTTCCAGACACAACCAAATTGCACATAAATGCATCCATCCAAACACACCCAAAGAGCACCGAAGTTCTAAGTCCAAAGGCATTAGAGTATGCATATGACTGCATAGCTCAAAGGCAACAAAGAGTGCATGTAATATATACAAAGTTGAAGGTAACTGAACTCCATATATAATCCTTATTAACATGTCCAATGTATCTTAACTCTTTTGCTAAGTTTATTAGGGCATATAATAATCGTGGTTATCATACATCAATTAAAATCATTATCAATTAAAACCAGAGACATATTTCAAAGTTTCAGAGTATATTAGACAACCATTTGTCTAATTTTACATAAAAGCACTATAAGTGCTTCTACGTATTGAATAAAATTCATATTTGAAAGCCGTATAACATGTTCATTTATTTATTTAACATCACACTCTTAGTAAATTCAATAGTGGTCATTAAGACCTCAAATGCAAACATAAAGCCAAAGCTTCATTTATGACCACATGAACGTGCTATCATATTCTTATTAGACAAAATAGCCTATTAATCAAAAAATTACCATGGTGATATATTAACATATTACCACATTACATACACATTTCACACATGTTCATAATAGCAAATCATGCTTATTAATCATCTCATGGAAAGTAATTTTCCAAACACCATATTAGTCCACAAAACACTTTATAACAAGGTTTACAAAGCCCTAACCTCTCAAGTCACTTAATTTACTTAATCACAACACTTTAAATAATGGAAACTTTTAAGCATTTTCTTGTATTTTTATTTTCATATTTAATTACACATATTCTTAAACTTTCTAAACATGTTATTGTAGGAAAAGTATGAGTATCCAATTATTGGATGCATAAATACTCAAAATCAAGCTTCCAAGTAATTGGATCTATCCTCTCCCTAACTTGAGAATCCAAAATCCCACCAATCCTCATATTCTCACAAACAAAGATATAATCTAACATGAGGACCTAAGCTTTCTAAGCTTTTATTTAACAACCAATATCAAATAATAAGTTATGGGAGATGGAAATCACCATATCTTACCTCACTGAAGCTTTCTCTCAATAGCTTCAACTTTCTCTCTAAGACTCAACCAAACCCTTGGTGAAAATAGAGAGATTGAAGGTGGAAATGAGTTTTGGAGATGAGTTTCCAAGTGATTTTGACAAAAATTCAAGGTTTGGGTGTTAGGTTTTGGAGAAATCTTAAGAAAAAACATGAAAAATGTAAAAAGAATGAGAACCTCCATAAGAGAAGGCTGGTTGGTTCGAGCAAAAAGAAGAGCTAATAGAGGGCTTCCTCTTCCTTTTTCCAATTTAAAATTTACCCAATTGGGCCAAAATCCCATAGCCCAAGTTTATAGTTTTTAAGATAGTGATCCACATTTAACATACATGATCCAAGAGTCCTAGAATTTATTTTCAAATAATTATTTCATTATGAAATTCTTTGGAAATGACCAAAATGCCTTTTCATGGCAAAAAATATCATTTTACCCATTTATTGAGTCTTTGTATAATTTTTTCACTACAATAAGCACTTATTAAATTCAAATCTCATAATTTACATTTATCTCACAATATAGATTCACAAATAGAAAAAAATACATCTTCTCCCTTTTTCGATAAAATTGGAAAATTTACAAATTATTCCATGTACTTTCTAATCTATCTAATTTGATCCCAAAGCGATTTTTATCATACCATTACATATTCCAACTTGTTTTTATGCCAATTAATATATACTAACTCACTTTTCACATTTAGGTCAAATCTGCACTTCATTCCTCAATTTAAAAAAAAAATAATAATTTAGTATTGTTTGCCACCTTATCATCTCTAAAATTCTTTTCATTGATTTTCATCTCCAAAAAAGCTTTCTATCATAAAAGTTCTTTATCGGACTCATTATTTGATCTCAGAGTAGTTCATATGTCTCATCATAAATTTTGGGGTGTTACACTCCTTCTAGTTCTTAGGGTAACACGCACAAAAAAAAAATAGTCTCTATCACTAGGGGTTGTGCAACAAAATGAAACAAGGTTAAGGGGGACAAATTAATTAATCTTGGTGTTTTTCTTCGTCAAATTCAGTGACCGACTTCAATTTCACATTAAGTAATTTTATATACTAGTAAAAACTATATCATTCCAGAGATTCTAGAATTATTGTTTATGAAACGTTAGATTTTAATTCGCATAGTCACATGATCTTGAATGTTTTATATATGGCATCATGGATATGGTTAAAAGATATATGATTTTCTAATTGAGTGAATATATAAATGTTTCTACGATTGAAAACGAAACTTATGATTTTTACTAGAACTACGAAAGTTCACTTAAAGCATGATCTATTGTTCATTCAAAATTAGCTTACTATCTTTGATTTTATGATCAATGAATTTGATATTAATGAAAAAGTATTATGCCTTTAGGAGGATTTGATTTTAGGCTTTTAGCATACATATTTTTTCATATGTTCTTATGAATTTGATAATAATAAAAAAGTCTTGTGACTTTTGGAGGATTTGATTTTAGGCTTTTAGCACATATATTTTTTCCATATGTTCTTATGAAGTCGATAATTATTGCAATTATTTTGCTTTTATGGTTATTTTTAGATTTGGTGGATTCTTTTTAAGTCATCACTGTTATGTAACATACTTAATTTTGTTTAAAAACTAGGTATATATTATATTATGTATCTTTTAAATATTTCATATAAATGAACATTAAAATTTGTTATTCTGTAACAACATTTAATTTGATGTCTATTTGATATATAATTTGTCAATTATCAAAGTGATCAAATTATAAAATTTTCATAAATGTAAATTAAACCGTGCATGTATAAAATTGTTATCCATATAATTTATGAAATGTTTATAATGATTTTTTGGATAAATTAACTTTACTACTCATTAGAACTTCAAATTTTATAATTTGTTTGAAGGTGAATTATTTAATCTTTGAATAGTAAAATATTGGGAAAACCAATATTTTTGTTGGATGTATATTTTGATGTCCAAAGATAATGCATATATTCTGATAGCATTCTTGAGATGATTAGTATTGCAACAATACTAAAGACCTTGGGGATGATGATAGATGACTCTTTCTTAGTGCGATTTATTTTGAACTTACTATCTCTAATTTATGAGTAATTTTAAAGTAACTATAACACTACTAAAAATAAGTGGGATATTGTTGAACGGGCTAATAAGCTCATTTACAAGTAAACAATATTAAAGAGTCAAGGATGTCATCTCATCAACTTTGTAGGTCAAATAGTTACCAAAAGAACTTAAGGTGAAAACCAAAGAAGAAAAAACACATCCATCAATATCACTAACGACGAGAAAAAGGAACGAACAGTGGATAAATGTCATTTTTAACTTATAACTTATATTAGTAAATTAGTTAGCATGTGAGTTACTTAGTTGCAGTCATCTGCACACACATTCCTATTGGGTCCAAGCCTTGAAATACTTCTTAACATATTTATTTCATCATAATTATTACTTAATAGCAGTACTATGTAGTTGCATTTATCAGGTGAGTAGTGGACAACTTTTTGAGATTAAATTGAATATTTATTTTTGTACTAATTTTTATATACTATTTACCACCAATCTCCTTGTAGGTCAAGGAGTTGGCAAAGGATTTAAGGTGGAAACCAACAGATTTAAGAAGAATAAGATTACACATATCAACGTTTTTAATGGCAAGAGAAGGGAAAGAATGGTCGGTAAGTGTCACTTATGTAATAAAGTAGGACACTATAAGAAAAATTGTAAAAACCGCAAAGTTTAGTTCAAAAAGAAATGTAATTTTTAGGCTTATGTTTGAAATCAATTTAACCGAAATTTTTAATATTGATGATTTGATTATGGTATTAAACTCATGTATCTAACATCACGATGCATGGTTTCCTTTTGATCTAAACCACAAATCCAATTTAAGATTTTCTATATGAGAGGAAATGGACGAAGGCTCGAATTGAAGGCATAAAGATTTATCATTTAGTCTTTGATGCGAACTATCACTTAAACTTATTCTAAGCCTTTTATATACTTTCGGTTTTTAAGAATATTGTTTTTGGGTTTAATGTTAAATTTAGACATTACTGTTTCAATTTATTTAAGAACAAAACTATTTTAGGACTTGAAAACCTTATTGATAGTATATATAAATTGAAACTAGATAATATTTTTATGAAATCATTACTTGTTAGATTATAATAATGTTAAAATTAAACGTGTTATAATAAATAAAAATTCTGCTTACTTGTTACATAAATATTTGGATTATGTATCCAAAGAAAGACTAAAAATTAGTGAAGAATGAGATTCTATCATATCTAGATTTGACTGATCTAATGTATGTGTGAATTGTGTTAAGAAAAAGTAAGACAAATATAGAAAGAAAAGTGCCAAAAAAAAAAAATACTCAACTTCTTAAAATGACACACATTGATATACGTGGACCCTTTGTTGTTAAAACTTTTAAAGAAGAAAAGCAATTTATCACACTTATTAATGATTTTGAGGTATACATTAATGACGTCGAGAAACAATTAAATAGAAAAGTGAAAATAGTAAAATTGTATAGAGATGGTAAATATTCTATATTATACATTAATGCATCATTATCTTGTTTAAAATTAATATTATACTTGTTTTTGTAATTTGTTACATCTAGTCCAACAATTTCAAGCTTAATTAGCATGATTCAAATTAATAATCCAAAAATTTTGTATCTTATTATGATCACACAATTGAAAACAAATTAAATATTTCATGTGTTTAATTTAACCAAAATATAAAATTTATATATGCAATTAAATCATATCCAAATCTTATACCATATTTATATTATATCAAAATACCTTCATAATTTTGAAATTAGCTTAATGACAAATTTAGTCACTAACGTTTAGCCATCAACCTTTTATTTTTTTAAAATATTTTTCTAATGATTCGATGAAAGTACCATTAAAAAATTAACGTGGATGATGTGAAATATTTTAATGAGATGTAATTTATTACTTAAGTAATCCAATAAGATAATTACATGTAAAAATAATGAAATAAATAAATCATACATGAAATTAAATTTAAAGAAAATAAACATAATTATCTAAAAAAGATTTCAAAATGAAGAATGCATATGTTTGTTTACTAAGAAGTTTTAAAAGATAATTAATAAATCAAACAAAAAAATTGAATGTGTGCATTCATTTTGAAACCTTTTAGATAATTACATTTATTTTCTTTAAATTAAGAGTTATTTTTTAAGTTCATGAAATATTTATTTATTTTATTATTTTCCATATGTAATTATCTATTGGGTTATCAAGTAATAAATTACATCTCATTAAAAATATTCCACGTATGAAATTCTATATCATCCCATTAAAAAATCATCAAACCTATTAAAAAAAGCAATTTGAAAAAAAAGAACAAGAGTTAATGGCCAAAAAAGGCTCAAAAATATAATTAGGACTATTTTGACAAAACATGTAAACATTAGACACCAAATTTGTCATTAAACGTTTTGAAATTTATCCCTTTCTACTCTCAGAATGATTCTTCCATTTTCAATTTTTTTTCCCAATGATGGTGTTTGGGCCTAAGCCCAACTATAACCCAAAGATATAATTTCGACGCCAGCGCGCAAGATTGACGGAGAAGAAAGATGAGTGCCGAAAAAGAATCCTCTGTCTCTCAACGTCGCTTGTCCTGCACTAAATGCTTCGACGCTCTCTGGTTTTGCTATTGTATTCCTCCCTCTCTCTATTTTCCTTGTTTTTTTTTTACCACTTTCAATTTTTTTATATGAATTGATCCGATTATTCTTTGGGCAGCTCCGGTTCATCAATTGCAACAGTATTACAGAGAAGGAGTTTTGGATAATTGCTATGGAAAATGGAGTGCTCTTTGGGATTGTTTGTATTTGAAAACCAAGCCCTCTTCTCAACTCCAGGTACTTTTTCCTCTTTCTTTTAGTTTCTTTTCCGATTTAAAAATATTGCAAAAAGATTTAAGGAAAAACTATTATTTCAATTTACATTTAATTTTTTAGCTTTTAATTTGTTAATTAGCTACTTAGTGGTTTCCTTATGCTTAAATTGTGGTTCATAAGCTAAAAGCTGATTGGAGGAATTTATCGAAGATGAACTATCAACAATTAAATGTAATGTCTCTTTCAATTTGAGCAGCCATTGATCACAAATCTCAATTTTAGTTGCGAGTGCCATCCAAATAAGATATCAGGTTCTACTGAGAATCCTAATTGCTTGGGATTAGCTTGTTTTCAATTGTAATGTTAAACTAGGTCTTTCTGTAGTATCTTAAATCTTCCATATTTTTGGGAATTATAAATGGTGCCCTAAATCTCTGAACCATAATGAAAAAAAGATAGCATTTTCACTTTAGGGTTTACAATCAATAACCGACTAGTCTTAATCTTATTGCTATGTTTCGCATGCTGTGAATTCATCTCTTCAATAATGAATTAATGAGAAGTTCCAAAATGTTTAGCTAAGTTCAAACCTGTGTTATACGGATATGTGTCCTATATGAGTATACTTATTTTTTTTAGAGTTATTTCTTATATTTGGAAGAGCATACCCTTTACTCATGGTTGAATATGTGTTGAACAAGGCTTTATGGAAATGAAGGGGCTGAGTAATATAGATTCAAAAGATTTTAACCTTTATCTCAAAGTATATTACTATGATAACTGAGACTAGGTACAGTGGAAGACAAAAAGATGACTATCAATTGGGATATAACCAAAAAATGGTTAAGTGGGTAACCTGGATATTGCAAAGGAACTTATGGGGGGGAAAAGACTCACCATTTCATCTTAGCTAAAGAGTGATTACCTTTTTCATATATGCTTAAATGGTTCGAATAATTTAGGTACACAGAATAAAGGAGTGTGGAAAAGCTCATGCATGTTTGTTTGTGAGGAACTCGAAAAGACAATAATTGCTAGAAATATAAGTAAGTAAATACAATTATTTCTTAGGTGAAGAGGTAAGACACTGACATCTGCACTGTTTAGTTAAAAAAAAGGAAGTCCTTGATGCATTTTGATGGTGACAATTGAAGAGAGTTATTGATATGGCAAAAGTTAAAGAAGTGCCTTAAGGCTTAAGCTTGGGTGTTGTACATTTGTTTATTGGGGGGCTGGGGGTGGGGGGGTAAGAAAACATAGCATGTCCTTTTATGAAACTAATGATGATAACATTCATGTAAACGGAACGATGACTAGGAACTGTAGAGAGGTTTATTGACAGCCCAACTATTTTTTCCATGTAGAAAAAACTTAAATTGCAATTGCATTTTACCTGTGCTATCTGTTCCCCAATAATGAACTGGTCCTGCTGAAAACAGGAAATTCTGGAGGCTCGTGAGAAAGCCGAGTCTCATATTTGGACATTTCGGACACCTGAAGAAGCACAAGCTTATTGGAAGCAAGAATTTGGACATTTAAATGGTCGAGAATCGAAATAGACTTTAATTAAGCTGCTTGTTGCAGACTTACAGCTGAGTTTTCTTGGTTTTTTCCCCTTTAAGTTCCAGTTGTTACCTTTTAGCTATTACAATAAATCAATTTAAATCAAATATTTGATTCTTTCTGCAATTTCACTGAATTCATTCAACATGTGATGGCATAACAGGCTCTCCCTCCTTTACTTTTAAAGAGGGATCGACTACATATAAGGCCAGCCATTGATAAACTTGGTTGGATTATATCATACATTAGCAAATAATCGATAAGTTTTGGCATCAAGAACTATTTGTCTGACTGCTGCAATGGCTGCTATAATTGCCAGTGCAGAGAAAACCACTGCAATGGAAACATTCAACCAAAAAACAAGACTCCGCTTTGACGGCTTAAATGTCAAGTTGAAGAAAACGACAGGTAAGATGAAGTCAAGGGGCATGAAACCGAAAGCTCCAATGACGGCATTGATGTCTCCGAAAAATGGAAGCATAGCTGCAACTGTCGTGGCTATAACAACAGATAGTGATCTCGAGACTACCCTCGGGATAACATTACGGGCAGACAACTCTTTGCTCTTTGGATCTGCAAATGTTCTTTCCAGCACTTCATTTGTTGGCTGCAAGTAGACCTGTGACAAAAACCAGATTTCTATTATTGAATACATGAACCTATGTTGACCCGACACACATGTACCTGAAGAAAAAAGAAGAGTCGGAAAGAAGAGGGGGGAGGGAAAGATATGCGCTCACCACGCCAACTGCTGATAGTTGGAGAATAGTAAAGAGGTTGGTCATCAAGATGAACCATTTTGGCACCAAAGGATTTCCATCATCCACGAAATTACTGAGTAAAAGGCCTTCAGAATGGTTGCCAAATGCCCAATAACCAGTGATGGCTACAGTGAAGAAAGTAATGATAAGTACCGTGTAGCAAACACATAACCCTTTGAACATCTTCCCCTTCACCGGTGGTGCAATTGTTGCCTGAATTTCTGGAATGATACCATTGCCATAAGTTGTGGCAATAATGGCAATAGCATTGAATATTCCAAAAATTCGGCTTTCGTTGTCACCTTTCAGGCCATAATCCTTTTTTGGTCCCTTTGAAGAATTCCCTGGAATAACAAACAAACAAAAAAGCCATTTTTAATTAATCATTGAATCAAGCAGATGATGGAAACAAGTTCTTATTGTATCTCCAGAATTACCTATATATATGGAAGCAGCAGCGGCACAGGCACTATAGGCAAGGCATAGAAACAAGGATATCAAATTAATATGCCTTAGTGAGTGAAAAGATGGGATTTGAGCTAAAACCAGCATCAAGAGCCCAAATATAATAACGAATTCGTAAAGCTTCATACTCCCATTTGGTTGTGATAGCAAGTAAATTGCCTGCAAAAATTGGAAACCATTTTCAATCATCTTAAGCATAACTAATTAATAAATAGGAATTTTCTGAAACTAGAGAAAACAAAAGAGTTACCTTCATACATTGTCCTCCCAGAAGAGTGCAAGCAATTACAGCACCATAGCAGACCATGAATTGAATTGGCCCAACATAGTACCGACCCCATCTTGGCCCTGCACAATACAATGTGTTACAAGAGCTGAATTTAAGCTAGCATTTTTTTTTAAATTTTTATAATTTTCAAGTTCCAAAAATATGGTGCTTAGAAATACATGAAAATTTATTTGATTCAGAGTTAAACAACTTCACAAATAGGAATAACTAATTGCATATGACTTTAGATCATAATCAAAACAAACACACATCATTCATTTGACTCTATTTGTAGAGTTGGCTCACAATGAACAAAATACTAACTTTATATATAAAAATAAATAGATAAAATATTAATTTTTGTAGTTTAAATCTAGTTTGGTAACCCCAAAAACGAAAAAAAAAAAGCTTTCTTATTCTAACTTAGCTTCTTGTTTTTTTTTTTACAACAATACTAAATTAACTCTAGATAAATAGATATATTTATTTTAAAAATTTTAAAATAAAAATAACTATTTGATATATTAACGGTGAAAATTTTTAATTTTAAGTATCCTTAATTAATATCTCATGATGCGATGAAAATCAATGCTTTAAATAATTAGTAATAAAGTTTTACGAGCTACATTAAAATAAAATAAAAATAAGATGTATACACCATTAATATATAAAATAATAATTCTAAATAAAAATAAACAAATATTATATTCATATGTGCTATTTACATATTACAGATCACCAATTTCACCAACCAGATAAAATTATTAAAAAGAACAGTCCATCCGCAATAAAATATGCCTATATTAAAATAAAGGACATCAATTGGTTTTACACCATGGCAATGTCCTTGAAATTGGTGGATGCCAAACTGTCCACTTTTTCATCTTTCAATCAAAATATTTTTCTTCCCTATATAATAGCTATAAAGAAATATTTGAACAAAAATTCAGCCAAAAAAATATAAATTACATAAATATTCAGTTAATAATAATCAGAGAATGTAAATTTATGTGTATTGAAATATATTATCATTTTATTTAAGGGTTAAGAGGAACTATAAGTAATTTTAAATTTTATATAAAAAAGAAATTAATGTTAAAAAGTAATTATAGGAATAGTAAATAATTTGGAGCCATTCAGCAATTCACAAGTGTAAGGCTGACATTTACTGGATCTGCGTACGAAGTACGGGCGAGCTTGGTCATAGCATAGGCATTTAAATTTCTTCATTTATTTATTTGGTAAAAAGGACAAGTTTTTGTGAATCAATAATGCAGGGTCAAATTTTATAAAAAAGTTGTATTGAGTATGTTTATTTATTTATATTAATCTTTTTTCTTTTTCAATATACATACATTTTTCACACATTTAGAAAAAAAAGAAAAGAAAAGAAAGAAAGAGTGAAGTAGTTTGGAAATATTTGTAGGAGAGGAGAGTGGTTACCCAAGATGTCATTAGCCATGTCTCTGAAGCGAAGATGTCGGCGACCCAATTGAGCATGGTGTTCAAGGACAAGAGATAGCAAGTTGTAAGAATAGAAAGTGACCAAAGCTCCGACCACCAAACTTATAATTCCGGCAGCCCATCCGAGGAAGGTGAATGCAAATGGGAGGCTGAGAAGCGGTGGTGCAACAATTGATGTGGTCAAGTGGTAACCACAGTGCAGCCATGATCCTATACTTTCAATTGAAATATGTTAATTAAACAATTCAAACTTCACTTGGCTACGTAAGCTTGAGTTCCCGTTTTCTTTTTGACCATCTTTCAACACATTTCTAAATTTTACTAGCTGATAAATAAGACAATAATAGAAATAAAATAAATTAAAGGTCAATGATATAATACGCTGAATTTTTAGTTTTAAATTATAAGTCTTCAATCTCAATAAAATCTTAATTATAAAAAAGAGTAATATTCCAAAAACCTGCATTTATTATCAACTATATATAAATAAAGGATTTATATTCACTTAAAAGTTATAAAATGGTAATTAAACTATTTAAATATTTTTATTTAAGTTAATAAATTATTTGATAATTTTATTTAAGTCATTGGGCTATTAATTTTTTTTAAATAGTGCTAATTAGCGAGTTTCAAGCAATAATTTGATGATAGGTATGGTGAATCGGAACTTTCAAAGTTTTTTGAATTTTGATTCCTAAATTCGTGACTTTTAAAGTTATTTTATGAAAAAGGCTGAACTGTAAAAGAGAAAAGGAAATAGAGCTTTCATTTAGTGCAGGTGGTGCGAATAGAGAAGGTTATATAACAACGATTTTAATAGTTCAATAGTTCAATGATTTTAAAAAAATTTTAAAATAATTCAATGATAATTTTATAACTTTTAAAATTAAAAGACTAAAATATAAATTTACTAATAGTGTAATAAATTTGAATATAATTTATCTTTTTCTATATATTAATATATAAAATAATGACATATTAGGAAGACATTTTAAAATTTAGTTGATGTGATAACATTAAATTTATCGATGGTATATGATTGAATGTTAACTCCATAAGGAAAAAGAAAGAACAAGTGTTGGAGTTTGTGTCTATGATATAAGAAACGCAAAAAGTAGTGAAAGAGAGAAAAAGGGAGAGCCAGAAAAAAAACAAAGAAAGAAAGTCGGAAGATTTTTCTTGGAAAGCAAATCAAATCAAAGCAATGATCATAAATTATAAGACTTGGATGGAAATTAAAGAGAAAATAGTAAAATAGAATAGTGAATACACCTTTGGATTTAAGAACAAAGAGAGCACCAGCATCGAGCTGCTGATGAGTAGGAGAAAGGTGCTTGTGGTGATCATAATCATCTTCGCCAGCTTCATGTACCGCTTTGGAGTTTGCACTGTTACCCAAACTACCCATCTCTCTCTCTCTCTCTCTGAGATTTCGATACCAAAAACAATGAAGAAGAATGAAAGATTGTTTGGAACTTAGGTCCCCAAGATGGAGGAATTATAAACTAATATATTTATATAAATAATTAAAATATTACCTCTTTGGTTATGGTGTAAAGTCAACCATGTTACAGCAGCCATTCACACTCATCCGTTGGTCATACAATAATGACAAACTCTGTATTTTATTTTCTCAATATATATATAAAATACGAGTCGATTGATGGAAATATCCTTAACCATGTACATTATGATATTTTATTTTCATTATTAAATTTTAATATTAAAATATTTTGTTGAAACCATTTTTATTTTGAAAAAAGGGGATCGACTTTAAAATAAGGTTGGAGTCGCCACCAATCTTCTCCGAGGTGTGATCGGATCACCTTGATCATTTTAATAAAATACTTTAATTTATTAAAATAATGATTTTGGGCCTACGAAAATTGAGAAAACGGGTTTGGGAGTCGGTTACGTACGAGGTAGGATTAGCACCATCGTAAAGCCCAAAATTGGTACCTAATTGGTTAATTTATGTCCTAATGTCGAAAATTTTGAAGAAAAATATTTAAAATATGAACCTTAAAAAATGTGGGAACAACTCGAATTGGATTTTAAGATTCACTCATTCCAAATGAATAAAATACCACATCCAGCACGTTAGGACACGATATTTTAAGCCTCCAAAAACTGAGATCACGTCATGATTTCCAAAATCCGCAACCAAATCTTAAAAGGGTATTCCGTTATTTGACCAAACGAAAAATCGAAACCCAGCATGTTAGGGCGCGATCTCTCGAATTTCCAATCGCGAAACATTGCCTTGTTTTGAGAAAACTCAAATAAAAAACCGAGTCAAAATATACTTGTTTGGTTTGTTTGGAGATAAAAGACAATCGATATTAAGTGAATATGAGAATTATAACCATAATGCAATTACAAAAATAAAAAAAAATAATTACATGCATGAACAATAATATGTGAATACAATATGAAAGCTAATGACAACACGTGATATGCAAAACAATACAAAAACTAGGAATCAATGTTATATAAACAATTTAAAAATGATTAAATATATACAAAGAAATAACACATGCAAAGGTTCAAATAACTTGTATACATATTAAATCGATAATATATGAATGATTATTAAAATATATATTATGTAAGGAAAAAATTCAAAACAAATAATACATAACATAAACAAGTTAATTTAACTAATGATATATATATATATATATATATATATATAAATATATGAAAATGAAAAATGTAAATGATGTATATAACAAGATACTAAAATATTTAAAATAAATAAAATATACAATGATCCTTTAAAGAGAACCAAATTATACATTAATAAATTTAAAAGAAAAAATATATATGTATATATATATATATATATATATAATAAATTTAAAAGAAAATATTTACATAAAATAATATGAAAACAATAATGTACATAGAATAGAGTTAATTTTAATCATACATTGTATGCATAATATATATAAGAATATTCAAATGTAATATCATACAAAATAAGATATAGAAAGAGCTCTAAAATAATGTTTTTTTATTAAAAATAATATTGTCCAAGTGATTTTAAATATATAAATATATAAAAAAATGCTAAGTGAATTTTAATTAAAAAATGAATTATGCAAATAAAAATTCAATTAAAAAATCAAAATAAAAGGAATCCTCCATAAATAAATAAACCATTGAAATCAAAATGGGGATCAAATCGCAATGTGCGCGAATGCATAGGGATCAAAACTAAAAAAATTTTGAATCCTTAAACGCAGCGTTGAAGCATGGACCAGGTTGAATTCTTGCGGAAATCTCAGGGGAAAATTTAAAAAAACAAATAAAATGCAAATAGGGCCAATTAGATGCTAGCACGAAAGAGGGGGACTAATTGCGCAAATCCCCCTTTCAGAATTAAAACGCGCGGATCCCTCCTGTGGGTTGGATCAACGCGCGGGTCAGGCACCCATTAAATGGTGCCCTTTCCTTCTTGCCATTTAAACCAAAAAAAATTATTTTAAAATCATTTTTTTAACCCTTGTGTTCTAAAAAAAAAACCTAGAACTAAAAAATTTCCTTTGTTTCCCCTTGTTTCCAGTCGAAAGGCTAATTCCCCAGGCCTTTAACTGCCACCGAGACTGACTGCAACAATCGAAGCAGGGCCTTCTAGTGGTGCGTGCGCGATGTAACTCTGGTGAGTTTCCCTCTCTCTCTTATATTTTATTTTCACACACAAAAAATAGATCAAAGGATAACAGCAAAACCGAAAGGAGAAGAAAAACTAAAAATCACCTTTAACAAATGTTATTGTTATGGATCTCTGTTTATTTTTTTATATTTTGAATCTATGTTCTCTTCAAAAAAACCCATCATCTTTACAATCAAAATTCGAAGGCTTTATAGCCAACATACAAGCGGTTTCTTACTATTTTTCGTTCAAGTCATAGGTTGTGGAGTTGTGGAGAACGAAGAGTGCAGAGCGCGGGCGCGAACATGGAGCGAGGAACAAGGGGATCGTGCGTGGAGGCGCTAGTACTGCTGTGCAGAGGGAAACTTAGGATTTTTAAAACCCCAAAACTTTGGGCCTATCAGGCCTTTGTATTTTGGGCCTAAGTCTTTGTTTTATGAATTGGGCCTGGTGTAACTAAATTTGGACTGTTATTTTTTTGTTTTTTTGTTTTTTGTATTGGTATGGGCTGAAATTGGTATTTGGTTTTTTGGTTTATTTGGGTTTGTTGGGCCCGGGCAAAAATTGGGCCCTACATATTTTATATATAAAATTACATTTTATGTTCATGTTAAATCATGTTAGTGGCATGATTGAAGATAAACCATCAACAATTATATATGTGATATCGCAGCCATTAATCACAAATCTCAATTTTAATTATGAATGTATCCAAATAAGATATAAAGCTTATTGCATCACCTTCATATGCTCCTACACGTGTCTTTTGCAGTTAAACTTGATACCATACATGTGTTCTAGGCCAACCTCACACCAAGCAGACTTTAGATATCAAGTAACACCATTGCCAACTCTCACTAAGTCATCTCTATTAAGAGTACATAAAATTTTAGGATGATTGATTGCTTGACCGTCCTAAAATGTCCTATCACCGCCATTACAAGAGACAAGTTGTAACCCTACCGTTAGCAAGCTTAAGACGCGTGACATCTTTTATCTCCTGTATGTAATCCCATTTACAACAACAGAGAAACCATTGTACACATAGAACCAAACACGTAGAGTCTTCTGCTTCCATCATTCCTTCCCTCCCTCTCACTCTCTCACTCTTGACTTCCTTTAACGAAACCAAGCACAGTGACTTTTCGCCCTAGCAATGGGTAAACCGCCGTCATCACCACCTCCTACTCCTCCCTATTGATTCCACTTGTTAACAATTTGTTGCAATGAGCGTGAACTGGAATGGCAAATCTAGACCCCAGTGTTCACTCAACCAATGAGCATAACTTTTGTGGCGATCAACAGAATCCCCAAAGAGGTATAACTTGTAACACTCGAATTCCTAATAACCCAAAAATTTGAGATAATAGGAGGACTAAATTACAAGAGACCGCAAGTTTGCGGCCTCTATTGAAAGAAACGAGAAAACTAAAAACTGAATTGGACAAAGTTGATGACCAATTCTTGTTCGATTAGGATGGAACCTGTCAGTTCCTTAGTAGGAGACATAATAATTAGCTATGGACGGTTTTCATGAGGTTGGTAATAACACAAGAGGGGCTATAAATAGCTGGGAGATGGCTTCTAGAGATGATTTTCTTCTCGATTTTGTTTCTTTTTCTCTCTTCATCATCATTATCTTCGGTTGCTCTGAAGAAGGAATAACTGGGAAAGGCTCTGCATAGAGCAGACTTCATGAGTATAGAGATGGAAAATTAAGGAAACCAGTAAGTTGGTAAGATTTTTAGCCCTTCTGTGTGTGTAAAATGAAGTTATAGATTTTCAAAACTATTTTAAGGGTTCTGTATGTTTCTAGAAAAGTGGGTTAAGCTAAAAATATTTAGTATAACCCATGATTTTTGGTTGAAATGCTTAGCTGCCAGAAGAATGGAAGCTTTGGCGTTTGAGAAAGCTAGTTATAGAGACGATGAAGCTTCGGGTGAGTTCCAAACTCCAAAATTATTGTTATGGTTTATGTTATTTAAGTATGTCATGTTTGTATAAACATGAAATGTGATGATATGTGCATGTATTGCATGACTATGGAAAAAATCATTACGGGTATAAATGAAGACTAGGATGAGAAATGGGGAGTGAACCTATTAGATACTATCTCGGGCGAAGCTCCGGGCCTTGCAGAGGGAACATTATGGTGTTCGAGCATCAATGTTAGGTGGTGTAAAGAAGGTAATGAGAGGAGGATTCGGGAAATGAAAATCATGGAATGGTATTTACCGCGAAAGCGATATCGACTAGTCTTTCAGGGTGACACTGTGACTATGGTATATGGCGTAAGACCATAGATGAAAGATGTTATAATTATCTAGTATGTGGTATGTAGCGTAAGACCATGGATGAAAGATGTCATAGTAGCATGGTACAAGGTATAAGGTATACGGTGTAAAACCATGGATGAAAGATGCTATGGCAGCCATGTATGATGAGTAAAACCATGGATGAAAGACTTTATGACATCATGAGGTAGTACACCAGGATGACAAAATGGTATAAGACTATGGATGAAGGATTTCACGGCATCCATAGAGATAGTCCGTTGGGATAGTAAACATGGAACAGAGATGGTCCACTAGGATAGTAAGTATAGAACATAGATACGTCCGCTAGGATAGTAAACACAAGACAAAGTCTGCCGGGATAGTAAACACGAGATATGCTCACCAAGACAAGGGAAATGAGATGAGAAAGGCGTAAGACCCTAATTCAACTACGACAACCCCTAGAGTCCACCATAGAACAAATGCGGAAAGTACGTCAGAACTTCAAATAAGGGGTATTTGGCTAGTACGCCAAGTATTAGATGTAACGCCCCCGTACCCAAGACCATCGCCGGAGTTGAGCACGAGGTGTTAATGGACTTAATTCATTAATTAAACAGCTCAAACAATTTATTTTTAAAATTTTCAGACAAGCTGGCTAACTGCGTCACAGTCGCTTAAAAATTCATATCTTGAGTTCCAAAACTCGAAATTAAGATCCGTAAATTTTTCCTGAAACTAGACTTATATATCTATCTACTAATGTTTTTTCTAGAATTCTTAGTTGGGCCAATTAGTATATTTTATTAGTTAAAGTCTTCCCTATTTCAGGGTTTGGCTACTCTAACCCCTGTGCACTACGAATCAAATTTATTTCTTTACAGAAATCCGATGACTATGACGTTTGTTTCACTTAAAAATAGACTTAATAAGGAGTCCATAAATATAAATTTTGAGTCCTAATTATTTTTACACAAATTATGGTGAATTTATAAAATCATAACAGGGAATCTAGAAATTTCTCTGACCCTGTTTCACCAAAGCGTAAATATATCATAAAATACAACTCTTTTTCCTATTTTGTTTCTTCCTAATGAAAATAGATTCATTAAGCTTAAATTAAATATTTTATTCATCATCTAATTCTATCTATACTATTTTTAGTGATTTTTCAAACTTACATTACTGCTACTGTGTGATTCTGTTTTATAGCCAATTTCACCATTTTATGGATTTCCATAGATTAGTTAGCACATAAAGCATACGTGTTATCAAATATAATCTCGATTAGCCACTCCAATAGCTAATCATTCTCAAACATTTCCATGCCATCCATGAGCTATATCATAAGATTATATACACAAAAGGATTATAATGCTATACATGCCATATTCCCAAAATATGCAAGCCACCATACTGAGATGGTCCGTTGATAGTGTGAGCATGCCTCCGACCGTCCTGATCTCCAAACCGGCTTGTCAAAACTACAAGGAATGGAAGGGAAGGAGTAAGCATAAATGCTTAGTAAGTTCACATGCAAATAACAAATAACTTAACAAAGCAATTATACCAACCAACATTAGCATAATATCACCAAAACATATATCACATTTCTATTCATCATTCATCGTCTTACTACATTATTGTTGTCGTATCAAGTCTCAACCCGAGGGATAAGTACATACCTGTCTAAAGTGCCCATTCCACAACAACACTTGCCAATACGTCACTTGCATCTTGAGTATTCTTCCATTTCACTAGAATTTTACCCGTTGAACACATCGGAATATAACTCGGATACATGGAAAATTTGCACATAAGTGCCGCATATGTAGCCAAGCTACCATGCAACCCGCCCATAAGCGAACTCGGACTCAAATCAACGAGCTCGGGCGTTCGCATCCATAAGTGAACTCAGACTCAACTCAACGAGTTCGGATGCCTAGTTACATATCACGAACTCGGACTCAACTCAACGAGTTCGGACATTCGCATCCATAAGTGAACTCGGACTCAACTCAACGAGTTCAGATGCCCAAATATCCGAATCTATTCCTAAGGTTCAACGGGACTTTCCTCGTTCGTACTCCTTTACCATTCTCCTTGGAATACCCATGACGATACTTCGGTAGTCTTTCACATTTTTCGCATAATTCATAAAATTTTTGCATGTTGTCCAACAATGACCACAAAGCATAGAATTGCATGATAACAATCATAATATCGTATAAATAGCATTAAATGATTTAAAATAACGGTTATATTACAATATTTACATTTGAACTTACCTCGTATGCGAAAATGGTCGTTTTTACCATTTTGTCCACAACTTGGTATTTTGCCAATTTTAGCCTGAATTTCGATTTTCCTTGCCAATCAAGGCTTAAAAGTGTTGAAACCCTAGCTATGGTGGAGAGAAAAATTTGGTAGCAACTTATGGAGAAGATGATCATTTTTGTGTTCTTTTTCCCAGTTTATTTCATTTAATATCAAAATGACCAAAATGCCCTTCCTTATTAAACTTTCAAAAATTCTATCCATGTCCAATTTTTGTCCATAAACTTAGAAATTGGTAAAATTTCTATTTAAGACCTCCTAATTAATATTTCAAAGCAATTTCATACTAGAAATTCTAGAATGCAAATTTTGTAACTTATTCAATTTAGTCCCTAACTTCAAATTAAGCACTTTATGCATAGAATTTCTTCACGAAATTTTCACACAATCATGCAATCATATCATAGACCTCAAAATAATCATAAAAAAATTATTTCTATCTCAGATTTGTGGTCCCGAAACCACTATTCCGATTAGGCCCTAATTCGGGATATCACATTAGAAATCACGGAGGTGGAAGAAAAATTAAGAGAAAATAATAAGGATAGATGTATAAGCCAAAAAAGGCATGGACGAAGACCTAACAAGAATTAGAAGAAGATAGGCCGCGTGAAAGCTGGCCTAATTATAGAAGTGTAAGAATGGAAATTATCCAGAGATAAAAAAGAAGGATCTACAATGAAGAGCCACTTGGGAGAGCTCAATGAAATTGTACGCAAGAAGCAATCTTATGAGAGGGATGAGAATTCCACTCATAGGATAATGGTTCTCTCTAAGGGATAGAATGTCTGTTAAGATTATTTCTCTTTGAGAAAGTCTAGTACGGTTACGCTGCCACAATCTTAGCTCCGTAAGGAGGAAACGAGCAAGTAAGATGGCAGACTAGTATAGTCTTATGAATGATGGCTTGCTAGGACAATAATTCAGTTGTTCATCACATGGCATAGGTGAGGTCCCAGGTTAGTTTTGTGTATAAGACGGGTTACTGGAAGTAATCCTGACACTGTTATCAGTAAGATGGAATGAGAATAGGTTCACCAAAGAGTAGGGTTTGCTGTAAGACAACAAAATATGGAAATGTCAATAAGTCATTCGAGACTATAGTATGGAGAGAATGAGTCTGCTAGGGGCTGATTTGACCAATGCAATCCACAAGAAAGGTAGGTCCTAAGAACCTTTGGATGGAAATGCGAGAAAGCTAATACGAAGAAACAATTTGGGAAAATAGGCGTACAACTAAGTAAGTTAAAGGTTAACAAACACCCTATATGTGGGGTGAATGAAGGGAGGAAGACGAGAAGTAGGGATAAGACTCGTTGATATGGTGAGGTATTAGGTATACAGTTAATTGGAGAGTCTGACCAGAAGAAACTTGTAACCTCCAAAACTCGGCCTAGACATTATTACTAAATTCTAAAGGTTTTATTAGCCACCGAAATGGTTAAGTAAAAAGCCCAGTTGTAAAATCGCTATTTTCTTGAATTTTTAGAAAACTCAGCATGGTTGCATAAAGCTTGTTAAAAACATCAGTTTGTTAGATCATCTATTGTTAAGTTCAATTTATTAAAAGATTGTGTTGTTTAAAATAAGACTCAGTTAATTTCTTCGGAAAACCCATTTTAAAACATTTTTTTAACCATTACGCGGTGAGAAAAGTATTGCATTTGATTTTCATAGAAAGTTCGTATTTTTATGTCACATTAGGTCGATTTTTAAATTTTTTCATTTTTTGTCAAAAATTCATGCATGCAAAATCCTAGTTAAACATATCCCATACCATAGTCCATGTAGCGACGTAAAAATTTTGGTTTCGGGTCGCTAATTGTGGCGATTAAAACTTAGAATTTGAAATTTGATTTTAGATTAAACCGAGTCGCCACCGATCTTTTTATAGGTGTGATCGGACACCTTATAAAATTATTTTGGAGCGGAAAGAAATGAGTTTAAGTCCACGTTAAAATCCAGAGAAAAAATTAAGGTTCGGGAGTCATTTACGAGCGAGGAAGGTATTAGCACCCTCGCGACGCCCAAAAATTGGTATCTCCTAAACAAGTGATGTCTTGATTTTCAAAAATATGAGTTCAAAGTCGTGTTCAACCGTGATCCGCTTCAAAAGATGAAAACTTTCAATTTTGATTTCTCTCGTTTTTTTAGAAGGGTATACCGATTAAACACGAACCGACAAATTCCACTCAACATAGCGATTGGGACCGTCGACTTGGTATTAAACCGATATGTTGCCCTTGATTATAGAAATTAATTTAGAAACAAGAACGTGATTTTTTTTTTTTTAGAGCGTGTAAGACAAAGTGAATACTGAAATAAATAAACAAATGAAAGGACTAGGTATACATATAAAGCAAATGACAAACATAACAAAAATATTAAAACAATAACCGTGCATGCGAGATTAAATATGACAATAATAATGAAAAACATTGAATATACATATGTGAAGGTGACATTTGAATATATACATAAAAATAGGGATGAAAAAGACTTACATAATAATATTAATATGTGTTCATAGTATATATACATATAATTGCGGTATGTATAAAAGACATATTAATATTAGTAATAATACTAGCATTACATAAATATATACTTATATATATATATATACATATATATATATATTAAAGATATGTGCATATATGATATAATACATGAATAATACGATATCTAATATATACGTAATATGTATAATAAAAGTGATAATATACATAATATATAACATATATACGTATATAACAAAACATTTACTACGGTTGATGATAATAACGATGACGATATAAAGATGTATACATACAACAACACATTCATTACATTAACAACCATAATAATAATGGCATTAAAATACGAAGAACAACAATGTGACTTAAAAGGCTATATATATAAATCTATACACATAAATAAAAATATACTCTATTGTAATAAAGATAATAATAATATATTATTAAAATATATAAAAGCAAGCATAACATTTAAATATTAAAACAAAGTAGCTAAAATACTAAACCTAAATACATATATGTATATGCATATAATAAAAATATTATAATAATAATAATAATAATAATAATAATAATAATAATAATAATAATAATAATAATAATAATAATAATAATAATAATATGAAAATACAAGAAAATTTAAATAAGAATTAAAGACAAACGAAAAAAAGGACCAAAATTGGATTAAAATCGAAGTTTTGGGGCCAAATCTAAAATAAAAATAAGCCACGGGGCCGTATTGCAACACGCGCGAAACATGGGGGACTGAATCAGTAATATTCCGTTCTATCAAAAGCATAGCGCATCAATCGGGAGTATATTGCAAGTCGATTAAATTTTAGGGCGATTATAAACAAAAATAAACACGATTTAAAACATTGAAAATGCGGAAGGATCTAATGCGCAAATATACCATTCAAACGAAAACACGCGGATCCTCTAGCGGGTCGGTCAGACGGTTGGTCGGGTTCAAAACGCGTCGTTTTGGGGCTAATCTTTGACCCCAAAACGACGTAGTTTTGATGGGCTATATAAGGCCCTAATTTGACAAAAAATCATTTGGGAGGAGAAGAGAAAAAAAAGGAGAGAAAGGGAGAGGGAGAAAGGAGAGGGGAGAAGAGAAGGCTCGGTCACGGGCGGTCATCGACGTGTCGCCAGACGGTCACCGAGCCCTCTGTTTAAGATTGGCAAACCACCGTGCACGGTGGCGGATTCAAAAGAGGTAAAATTTCCTTTTTTTTATTTCTTCTTTTATATATATTTTTATTAGATGTGTTGATAGATTTAAGAGAATAGGTTCAAAATGAGAATGAAATAGTGTAAATCACCTTGGGCCTTGGTTTAGGTTTTATTTGGTGTCGACTCTCCGATTTGCGATTTACTCTTACGCTCTTTATACCTCGGGGTATCCTTCGTATTTGAATGCTAAAGTTTGGTTTTTATCAAGATTTTTGAATGCTTTCTTTATTTTTCGATTTTTGAAGCGCAAAAAAGAGCCTCCTTTACATTCTTTTCTTCGGGTTTTTATAACCCTTCCACAAATATTAATTTATTGTGTGCTTGTCTGATTGCAGGGGGTGGTGGCCGGTGTTGGTGGTGGGAGTGTCAGACGGTATGGGGCGTGGTGGCCAAGGTGGGGCGTGCTGGTGGGGTTCGGTGCTGGTCAGACGCAAGTGGGGGCTAGGGTTAGCTAATGGGTTAGGCTTAGTGGGCTTGGTTTAGGTGGGCTGTTTGATGATGTTGGGCTGATGAAATAGGGTGGGTATTAGGTTGGAATGGGTTGTAGTGGGCCATTCGGGTTTGGGTTAGATATTGGGCTGTTTTGTATTGGTTAGGGGCTTGGGTAATTGGGTTTGGCCCAAAATTGGCCTGTACAGTCCATACTTAAATAAAAATTATAATCCCAAAATAAAAATAATAAAATAAATAGAGTAATTAAGTAAACTTTATTGCTAGAAAGTCCAAGATAAGACCTTTGTATACCGAGTCCGAGCCTAATCATGAGGGTTATTTGAAAAGAGTAAACTAGGGGGTGAGTTTTAAAAGCCTAGTGTCAGTCTAACCAATATAAGCATTCAATTAGTCAAATAGGCACACAATTAATATAATAGTCCAATCAATTTATCATGGCATAACATTATACGAATATGGCATGCTCAATGTTACAGTGCAAAAATTCTACCCATCTATCCACTACACACACAAGTTTCCCATAACTCATCATCGAAACTCCAAACAGTAAAAGTCTAAGCTTGATGTGGTTAAAACCACTAATAGCATTATGCAGATAAAATTGCCAGAAAAATATAGACAAGCTGTCAGTAAAATGCAATAAATCACCCAATCTCCTCAGTACTTTGGTGCAGTGAATTGACAACAATATTGCAGACTTTAAATGCCGTCAGTACTCCATGAAACTTCTCCGTCAACCACAAATACCCACCCCATGCAAATGCAATATATCATACAACCGGTAAGCATATCCTGTTTTCAGTAAACATTTCGGTGCAATGGCATGTTTAACATGCATGTCAATATTTGGTATCAATATATACTTTGCATAATTTTCATTTAACTTTAACAGTGGCATGCTATACAAGCATTCAATACACAATTTCATCACGGACTAAAAAAATCAAAGATATGGCATATCAATCATACGATCAATCAATATGTAACACAAGTCATACATAATTTCATCAGACCTAAATAGGGCCTTTAACAATCGAGCTTTCTAATTGATTATGTATCTTGCTCGACATTTTACTTAATTGCACTTAGGCCATTCGTCCAAGCTAAAACCAATAAACAAATTTACCATTTAAATACATATTATACGATTTCCAAACTAATTAGACATAGAGGAAAGACCCACACTTGTTAAGTGTAAATACGAAGCACTAACTTAAATCTGCAACTCATAGGGTTCAGATCCGACTAGAACTTGATTATATATGTATACAATAAAGATAATTTATAAAAAAATCAACCTCTATTACCCATATAGGGATCGTCCAAAGCAGTGATATCAACCAAAATTTCATATCTGAATTAGAAAGTTAACACTTACCCTATCAGGCTTATAATAGAGTTATGAGTAGTTCACCAAAGTTATGGCTAATCCAAATGGTTTGGATCTAGAACTTGAACCAATTAAACACAAAAGGAATGGAATATGTGAGATTTGACTATGCCATGAACCATTTTGCCATAACAAAATATAAAAGAAGAGGAAACTACTTAGGTTCGAATGAATTAATTGAAAAAATTCTGCACTTACACTACTTGTTCAGATTTGACAATAGAAAAATAATGAAAAGTAAGGGAAACAATTCAGAAAGGTGGAAATGGCAAAGATGGTGGCTCATTAGGACTGCGACAATAAAGGAGAAAAGGGTTGTATAGGAGCGGCAATGACAGTAAAAGAACAAGTTTCAACTTTCAAAAAGAAAAAAGAATGATGAGCAAAAAAATAAAAATAAATGAAAGAAGAAGGTGAAAAATGGGCGGCACAATGGTGTATAGTAGTGGTGATGGCACAAGGAAGGATGAGAAAAAGAAAAAGAAAACAAAGAACAAAGGGAAGCACTAGAGGGGGATGACAAATGGGTAAAAAGAGAAAAAAAGAAAAAAAAATCTCAATACAAAATTAGTTTAATATTTTAAAAAATTGATAGCCTTTAGATAATTCAAATAATTTTTTTTAATATTCAAGTTAATCAGATTTTCCAGGGTTTGAGTTAGATTGAAATCTGACAACTTACTAGGGGTGGGTGGCACAGGCTTAAAAGATAAGAAATTTGCAAGCAAGGGGAATCAAACTCGGGTCTCAAAAATAATTTCACTATTTTTTTAACCATTAAGCCAATTACTAATTCTTGCTATAATTTACAATTTTATCAATAAGGAATTCGGGATGTAACAAAAGTCTTATAGTGAGTTGAGTAGCTCAGAGGACCAGGTGGAATCCGCCACCTTGATAAAGAACATCTGCCTTGAGCGAGCAGGGAGTTAGTTTAAGTTTACTTTATTTTACATTTGTTTCCCTCGTGCCATAGGGTTTATGTATGTATGACTTAGTGAAGGAACTCATTAAATTCATTTGAACTTATAGTAGTGTGGCTGATGTTCATAGGATTTACGAGGTTGATTGAGGACTTAGAGGAGGGACCAAGCCAGATGTTTCTAAGAGCAGGGATCGCAGAAAGATAGAGTCATGTATTGGAGGATTCGCTTCAAAATTATTAGTAATAAAACCAAATAGCACACTAAGAATCTGGGTTTTTAGGACAGTTAGTCCTTAGCTAAATTTTAAGAATTTCTTTGTACACAGATAGATAGATATAGAACAAATATTTGGGAGACCCAACACTTAATAACTTAAGGCCTTAGTTGTAAAAAAATATTATGTTAAATTTCATTATTAGATAAGTTTTATTATTAGACTGTTTTATAGAAATCAAGTTAGTAAAAATTAAGTATAAATTCAATTATGATGCTCCATACCCAGATTCGGTCGGCAGGTTGGGTATGGGGTATTACACAGCTAGCCATGGCCAAACAAGCATGACCTAAACTGCAAATGAACCCTTGCATGCATAGTATAACCCCAGCCAACAATATTACCAATACCTTCACCATGGTACTATAATTACTACCTTCATGGTCATACCAATGCCCTTCACCCAATCAAAGTTCTCAGAATCCGCAGTCAGGATCCCAATAATTTATTGAAATGCAAAAGAAAATGAAGGCACTTAAGCAACAATTGTCCTTTCAACAAAGGATATATGAGGAAGAACAAAGGATATATGAGAAACAACAGAAGTTTAGAATAGTTATAAAGAAAGAGACAAACATCGAAAAGCTAAGGGCAACCGAAGAAGACTAGAGGAAAGAGCTAAGAATAAGAGGATAAGACATCTCACTCCACCTATAAGCAACAACGTGATACCAAGAATGTAACTGGTCCTGAGGATAATAGTAGAAGTCAAAGCTGGCGATTTAATGAATATATATTTGAGGAGAAGATGCAACATTTAAGGAAGAAAATGCAAGACTATAAAAACTTAGAATCATCTGGCTTACCCAAAAAGTATACAAATGAACCCTTGGCTGTTGAGATACTTCGCCACCATGTTCCCAAATATGCTTTATGATTGATGTGGGGATCCTTAGGTCATTTAGCATATTATACCAACCATATGAATAGTTTGGGCGATTCTTATGAAGTAAAATACAGGGTGTTCTTGATGATCTTGAAAGACTTAACATAAGCTTGGTATTTGGAACTTCTACAACACTTTATCTCTAATTTTGAACAACTAGTGGACTTGTTTATGAGTAGGTTTTTAGCCAACAAAAACCTTCAACATTCACTAGTGTACTTGATGTCAATCAAACATTAAGAAGTTGAGTTCTTGAGATATTTTGTAAAGAGATTCAACACAACAACAGTGATCACCAAAGATGTGCCAAAAGATTTTGCAATTCAGCTCATCATGCAAGGTATTAATCATAAATTTTTAAAGTATAATTTAGTCAGCAAGCCACATGTGAAGCTATCATCCCTTTATGACCTGGCTCATAGGTTCACCGAAAGTGATGAAATATAGAGAGTAAACACTCGTGTTCTACGAGAACCTCAAGAAACTTTGGCAATCTAGACAAGGTACACCACCACTTGGAGATAGCTTAGAAGAGACTTCTCGAATCAACCATACTCAGGAAGGCAGCAAGCTTACTACCCAAACAACTCCTCTAGGTATCAGAGAACTATTAGGGATGACAAGCCCCATCATCACCAACAAAGGCAATAACATAGAGCCCCATATGATAAGTTCTATTCTTATCATGATTTGACAACTTCCCCGACCCAAATTCTCAGTTAGATTTAACATTAGGGGATACTTGAACCTCCATTCCCGTTAAGACCCAATGTTTACAAAGAGGACTTAAATGAAAGGTACCAGTTCCATCATGCAGCTAGTCACAAAATTAAAGATTGCATTCATTTCAAGGATGCAACCGAGTTTGCAATATTTAAGGGAAAATTGAAGCAATTCGTGGCTTTTGTACAACAATTCGTAGCCTTTGAAGCAATGCGTAAGGGCACCCATGTAGATACCATATCAATAATTAATTTTTAAAATCTTAAAAAAATACAAAGTACGTTCAAATTTAATAGTTTCAACAATTGAACATGAATTTTAAAATTTGAAAAGTAAAGTAACTAAATTCTTAAAAATAAAATATACTGATTAATTTTAAAATTTATAAAGAATACAAAGACCTATGTCACATTTAACCCAAAATAAACTATGCCTATATTAAGAAAAAAGGCCATCAATTGATTTTAGACCCTTTAGAATTGGAGTCCAAAGTGTTCACTTCTATCATTGTCAATTTTATACGTTAAAATCTTACTCCATATAATATATATTTCACAATTAAAAAGAAGATTTGAATAAACATTTTCACCTAAAAAAATGGGAAAAACCCTAAATATTTATATAATTAAAAATTGCTTTTAAAAGCGATTCTGCAAATTGGAAAGAATTTGGGATCATTCAGCAATTCCCAGGTATTAAGGCATTTAATGGAAGGCGTATGGACTATGGCCAAGCTTGGTCATAGGCATCTAAAGTTTCTTCATTTATTTACACGTTTACACATAACGTCAAGTTTTGTCAATCAATAATGCACGGTCAAATTTTATAAAAGTTATTATGTCTTTTCAGTAAATTTACATTTTCTATTAAGTTTAAAACATCTATTATAATTCCATCATTGTTAGCATTTTTATTTTTAAAATATATAGCTCTTAAAATAATTTGATAGAGTTTTATTTTTAAAACAGTTGGATAGTTTTTATTAATAAAAAGTCAAATTTTATGAAATTATTAGAAAAAAAAGTGGATTCAAGAAATTTTACTATAGTAAAAATATAATTTCATTATTTTAATGTATTACAAGATTAATATTTAGTATATTGATAATGTATTTTAAAATATTTATTTTTAATATTTTATTATACCCATAACAGGTGAAGCCAAAATATATTTTATGGAGATTGAAATTAAATTGTAATTTTATTGGAGTAAAAATATAATTTTATTATTTTAATAGTTTATATCTTTATAAATTTTAAAAGATTATATTAAAATTTTATTATTTTTAAGGAAGTTAAAATATAATTTTATTTTTATTAATTTAAAATTTTAAAAATTTAAAAATTTAAATAAAAATTTTTATTTGAAAGAGGATGGGGATCCATACCAGCCGTCCTTCCCATAAAACATGTCTCAATCCACCAACTTTACTTTATGAGTTTAAAACTCCTTGTAACAATATTATTTCTAACATAGAAACTAAATATACTGAAAAGTTACGTCATAGAGATTGACCATGATGCTAAGGAAAAAGGTCATTCATCAATCATCCTCCATTTTATTGTATTTTATTAGATTATTAGTTTCTTTCTCATAAAATATATTATATGTATTAATTAAAATGTCATTTATTTTTAATTTAATACTAATTTTTTAAAGAAATGACGATACATAAAAGAAAATTAAAAAATAACATAGAATAAGAAAGGTTAAAAATGAAGAAACTGAAATACTATTATTTAAAATAACTTTATACAATTTTAACCAAACATAACAATTTTATAAAATAGTTTTGGACATTTATATATATTTAGATTTAAAAATAAATTTATATATCTAGTTATATTAAATTTAAATTTAAATTTAATAATTCATATTTCACAATAACTTTTAAATTTAATCAAGTGTTTAAAATAAATTTTAAATTAATTCATAATGATAAATATAATTTTTAAGAAAAATGATGAGACATTTATATATTATGATAAATAATATTAATCTTTATGATAATTAAATAATATTTATTTTTGTGATAAAATTATATATCTTTAATATGATAAATATTAAATGAAAATTTAATATTAAGATATTATAATCTATTTTTGAATTTTGAATATTAAACTATACTTTTAAGGAAAAATAAAATATTTAAAAAATTTCTATGAAAATTTTAACTAAATTTTCTACAAATTTTTTCAACAATTATCTCTTAAATAATTAAAAAGTTAACGACTAATAATGTTAGTGAGAGAGTTCATTTATTATATTTCAAAAAATATAATTCATTTATTATAAGGAAATATAAATGAAATATAATAAATATTCTAAAAGATTCAAAAATAAAAAACCAAAATATATAAACATTTCTAAAATTTTGTAAAGAAACATAAAATTCAAACATTATTAAAATGTGATATATATATATATATATATATATATATATATATATAAAAGGATTATATCAAATTTGGATATGTAATTTTTTATATTTATATAAAATTTAAAAACAAGTTAAAATTTTTAAATATAAAAATTAGTTTTTTACTTGACGATGTACAAGTTTTTAAAATAAAATGTACTATGTGACACTTCAATTAGATACCATGTGGCACTTTCTAATTAGATTGAAGTGTCATGTTGCACATCCTAATTTGGCCACATTTAGTAGACTGAAGTAATTAATAGAATGTGACATTAGGTACTAATTTGAACAAAAAAATTAGATATCAAAGTAAGAAAAATGATGTACTTTAGGAGGCAAATAATCTTTAAGCCTTTATATTTTAGGAAACAATTATAAATTTTTTATAAAACAAAACATATATAAAATTAATTAAGATTTATAAAAATATATGGAAAAATATTATATAAAATTTGAAAATAAAATTACAAAAAATGATTTTTTAAGTTTTTTTTATTTTCAAATTTTAGTTAAGGTGAATTTAGATAAAATTTAAATTTATCAATTTTGATTCTATGAAATTAAATCAAATATGTTTAGATAAAGTTGAAATAAATTTCAGAAAGAAAATATTTGTTCAGTAAAATCAAGAAGTTGAAATCGAAATATATTTAAAATCTTTCAAAAAATAACAATTAACATAAAAGCAATTTGTTGATGTGTGAATTAAGTTGTCTACATTAACTTTAGATATTGAATCTTATAATATATTTATATAAATTGTAGGAGCGGTCCAAGGGTGACACCAATGGAGGCAGGCAAAAGCTTTGGCACACTTCTTTAAGAAGTAGGCACAGTACAGCCATGGTCCTATATATAGTATGCAGATATTCAATTTTAATTTCCTTTTAAATAACATGTCAAACAATTCAAACTTTGCGGTTCTCTTTTCTTTTTTGACAAATCTTTCAACACCTTCCTATTTCCTAAGTCATACAAGTTGAAAACAAAAAATAGTATAAAATAACATAAAACACAAATTTTAATCTTTTAGTAATTAGTTTCGAGTATAATTTTTATAATTACATATATGCAATAAATTTGGGTAGCTAGTGGATCTCACTGAATTGTTGTAACTGAAGCACTGATTATATTCTAGTATTCTTAAAGGAGAGTGAAAATTAGAGTTATTATACGTATAATTACAAACAATTACATGCAAATTCAATTACTTATGACTTTTCAAATATATCTGTACATTAAAAATTATTTTTATATAATAATAGTATTTTAATTTTAGGATATATATTTTTAAAACATAATTATAGGGAATAAATTATATTAAGATCATCCTTAAAAACATAGTTTTAGACACTAATAAAATAATCCACATCATTAATTTTAATTATTATTATGCACTCATCTATATCTAATTTATTCTCTAACTTAATTAAATTACTTAAAATAATTACTTTTTGAATTATAAACAAACATCTTTTCTTCTTTTACAAATTTTAATCATTTTATTTTTCATAAGTTAATATTTTTTATTTTGTGCAACCAATTTTTAAAAATTAGTAATTTTTGTGTAATTTTTCATGTCATTGACACATAATTTTGGTAATTGTTTTACCCTGAACCTCGAATCTTGAACTCCAAATGTCAATATTCAAGGTTTGGGTTCAAGATTTAAGTTTTAGAATTTGGGGTTTAAGGTTCAGGTTCAAGGGTTTGGAATTTAGAGTTTGAGGTTATGTGTAACGCCCCAATTTTCGGGAATCCTGTGAATGTTGGCATAGGTTTAATTATGTTAGTGGGCCTCTAGAAAGCCCAAACTTAAGATAGAACCCGACAATTTTAGTTAATTTTTGTTCCATAAGAAAAAGGGGGTGAAATTATGAAATAGGACCTATGTGAAAATGTTTGAAAATGCTATAGGCTAAATTGAAGTGGCCAAATAAATAAGAGTGCAAAATAGGAGGATTTGCATGACAAACCTCCCATTTTACATGAAGTGGGCAGCCATCATGTTGTTGTAGACAAAATGTACACTTGATATCTATAATTTATGGTACAAATTGATACAAATTGATAATAGGTTAGGTAAATGTTCCATGATAATAGGTTAGGTAAATGTTCCATGATAATGGGTTAGGTAAATGTTTCATGATAATGGGTTAGGTAAATGTTTCATGATAAGAATTTCATGTCTTTTGTATTAAAGAATTAAATGGATGAAATATGAAGTTTTATTAAAAGAAAAAGGGGTGAAAAGAACAAAGTTTTGTCTATCTTTGTTCATCATAGCTGAAAGTTAGAGAAGAGAAAGGAGAGGAGAAAGCTCTTGAGTATTCGGTCATTAGGAGGAGGAAAATTGAAGGTAAGTTCTTGGTACCTTGTTTCTATTTTGAGGTTCATGAGTTCTTCTTGATTCTACCTTAACTCTTGAAGCATATTTTGGTTTTTGGTTGTGTTGTGAGCATTTAGTCATGAATTAAAATGAAGGAAATGGTTGTTGTTTCATGTTCTTTTGATAAAAAATGGAAGATAGGTGAAGTTGAGCCAAACAAATGAGCATGCATGTGCCTTAGATGTTAAAGGGAAAAATCAGCTAACATGTTGTGCTTTAAAATGATGAAATGGAGATTATACTTAAGTAAAATCATAGATATGTGATGATTGATTGGTGATATACATGTTTAAATAACAAGCATGCAAGTTAGGTGTGAAAGAGTGATTTGGTAATAAATCTGCTTGGGACAGCAGCAGTAACGTGACTTTGGAAATTCACCATAAATTGTGGGAGAAGAATTAGAAGCTGAATAAATTATGTAATTAAAGCTTATTGAGTCTAGTTTCAAATGGAATAAACTAGAACATATTTTGAATTCTGTAGAATGAGAAATTTGATTCGTAATGAAGAGTGGTCAGATTAGTCAAATAGTGAAACATGGAAAACTTTGAGAAAAATCTGGTTTTGATTGGCTAAACCAAAAATTCTGAAAATTTTATGGATAGAAGATATATGAGTCTATTTTCAGGGAAAATTAACGGCACTTGATTTGGAGTTTCGTAGCTCCAGTTATAAATGATTTAGTGACTGTTGCTCAGGAAGATAGCTTGCAGTGAAATTATGATTATGTGGTAAACATTGACAAAAATTTGTTAATGAGTTGCTTATTGATTTCTTATAAGCTTACTATGATCTGTAGGTGTGGTTGGCCGAATATTTTAAGGGGTTAATACGTAGTTTGTATTTGAATAGCTAGATTAATGTGTTAGTAATCCAACTGTAGGCGGTTCGTTTGTGGATCTCGTCAGCATATCGTCGCAAACAGGTGTGTAACTGACATCCTCTCATAGACTAGATTGGCAAAAGCAGAAAAGCCGAAATGCCGAAAAGTAGGTATTTTGGGAATTTGCGAGTGTGCGAATGCTCGTAAGATAGTTGGGTTGTATATTTGGTAATCTAAAGTAATAAACTGCAATACGCGCGATTTCGTACATTTTGATAATTTGGGCTTAATGGGCCAAAGATCGGGTTCATGGGCCATGGGCCCAATTGATAAGTATCTTGTGTAAGTGTGCTGATAGTACGTAAATAGTTAGGATATGCATGAAAACCCTAAAAGTAGCTAAATTACTATAATACCCCTATGTATGGAAAATTCTTGTTATACCCCTAGGTGCAAAATTACCGTTATACCCCTAGGGTTAATTTTGTGAAAAGCATGACGATCGATTACGTATGATGTATGCCATGATTATATATCATTGCATGGGGACATGGGTTATATTATGGAGGAAGCGTTACGGTGGCTATGCCACAAATATCGATCTGGTGGCTCGCCACAAATATCGATTGGTGGCTCGCCACATATATCTGATACGGTGGCTCGCCACGATTATCTCATATCTGGTGACTTTGTCACATTATTCATTCAGCAGCCATGCTGCAAATTCGTGGTGTGTAGCGGTTGGGTGGGTCGAGTTGTCTCCCCACGGTGTAAGGTTGGTATGGGGGTGTATACGGTTGGATATGGTTGGGTTTTGCATAAACATGTAATATCATTACGTTACGCTATGGGCCTATGGGCTTTATTCTCAATTACATTGCAGGCTAAGGCCAACTTATTCTATTTACGTGGTTTGAGCTGATATAGGCTATGGTTGGGTTAATTTACACCGAGTTTCCCAAACTCACCCCTTTTATTTACATCCACGCAGAAATCCCCAACCATAGTGGGCTTGGAGTCGTGAGGAATTCGAGTGGCCACCGTTCGAAAGTTTGATTTTCTTCGGTGAACTGGACATCCTTTTATTTACGTTTGAAGTTTTTGGGCTTTTAAATGTAATAAGGCCGCTTAAATATTTTGATGGTTTTAATATGTATTACTAAGATAGGTAATACTTATTTTAACTGTCGAAATTGGATAGCTTTAGGCGCGTTTTCAAAAAAACAATTGATTTCAAAATAACACGACAACAAGCAAAGCTTCCAATGAAAGTATTTTCCAAAATTAATCACTTTTCCTAAAATGACTTAATCAAATCGGTTTCCTAGAAATATCGTAACACCCTAACCCGTATTGCCAAAATAGGGTTTGAGCATTACTACCATTCTGAGATCACTAAAAAATTTAAATACTTACCGATTCAATGCATCATATAAATAAATATATTACCATTCAATCAACAGTTTGACAGTTGTATAAGCATCAAACAACAACATTGTTAGTATACTTGCACATATCTCATATAAATTCAACAACGATATATCTATTTTCTCGACATATCGCACTTGAGTTTAATAATAGTCTCAATTACATAATTTCCTTGTATCAACATATCAAAGATAATCATATATGTACATGTCATGAAACATATCATGCTCTTACCGTTTCTTCATAAGCATTTATCATTCATTTCATTATATCAATATTTCATGCTCCATCATTTCCATATATTTTATGTATATTTATTAGGTAATAGCTTATATCAAACTTAACATAAATTATATTTCATGTACTTATACTTATTTCGTTTATCTATCTTCATAATTATTTCATATAACCATTCGTCATCGATACATATTACACGAATATCAATTGTTCAACAGATGCTAGAGCGTCTCCGTCCACGGTCTTATTTATCTTTGACATGATGCCATAGTGTCTTTCAACTATGGTCTTACTCATTTTCTGTCATGTTGCCATGGTATATTTCAACCATGGTCTTGTTCATTTCATATCACATTGCCATGGTATCTTTCAACCATGGTCTTACACATTCATATCAGGTTGCCATGGTATCTTTCAACCATGGTCTTACACATTTTATATCAGGTTGTCATGGTATCTTTCAACCATGGTCTTACACATTTTATATCGAGTTGCCATGGTATCTTTCAACCATGGTCTTACACTCGAGTTGCCATGGTATCTTTCAACCATGGTCTTACACATTTCATATCGAGAGCACACTCATGAACCTCATCCTTGCGGCGGGATTACCGGTCGAGCTAAATCCCGCAATATAAACTCATAGAGTATTGTCGGGATTACCGGTCGAGGCTAAATCCCGCAACGACAATTACTCTAATGAGATTGGATCTGAATTACCATCGAGCTAAATTCAGACCCTAATTCGGATTACCGTCCGGGCTAAATCCATTTTACACGTATTCTTCGGGAGGGCTATATCGAGGATAGGATCACCCGTCCGGCTAGATCCTTTTTACCGTCAATTCCTTTTCGAGATCCATCGAATTTTCCTTTCATTCAACCGGGATTTCTTTCCATTTTATCAAATATATCAATGTTTTATAAATTTTCATACAATGAACATTCAAATCATATTCACATCAATAACATACAATCTCAAGCATTTGAGAATATAATTCAAGTTACGAACTTACCTCATTGATTGCTCGCGTTTATTATTTCATTATTCGATATATTTTCTTTTCCATGATCAAGTCTCGTATTTGTGTCGCCGGATCTTTATAAATAAATTTGATCATCATTTTCATTCATTTCATATTCTAATACATTTAATTAATGCTCTAGGCAAAATTACCATTTTGCCCCTAAACTTTAATTAATGACGATTTCATCCTTAGGGACGAGGAAAGTAAAATTCTTGCAATTTAATCCTTATTTCCAACTATTATTCTCATATATATTGATAACAGTCCATGAATTCTATAAAATATCAAAATTTTCCATAATTTCAACACTTTTCAATTTAATCCCTAAAACATGTTTTCCCCGATCTTGAACTAAATTGATAATTTCGTTAAATTTTGTAATTTAAATAATAAAATAATCTATTTCATGCAATTTAGTCATTTCGACATTTTACAAAATTGCCCATAAAATTTTACTTTTATTCAATTTAGTCCCTGAGCCTAAAACATGCAAATTAGCCATGCTAGATGAATATTCATACATATTTTCCTCCTCCTCCTCTCCATTCCACATCCTTAATTTATATAACATACAACAAGTAACATTATCAATAATTTCACTATTTACTTATATGTACATTCAAAACTGTCCATTTGCATCATAGTCACTAAATTATTTATATATTAAGCTACAGAACTCGAAATTAAGATCCGTTAATTTTTCATGAAACTAGACTCACATGTATTCTTATCATAAAATTTTCAGAATTTTTGGTTTAGCCAATTAGTACAGTTTATTCATTAAAGTCACCCCTGTTCTGCTGTCTGACAGTTCTGACCCTTCTTCACTAAAAATTAGTTATCTCCTTTTACAGAATTCAAATGATGTTCTAGTTTGTTTCTAATAAAACTAGACTCATTCAGGATTCTATAAATATAAATTTAAGCCTCTAATTATTTTTATTCATTTTTTTATTATTTTTCAAAGTCTAAACAGGGGAACCCGAATTCATTCTGACCTTGTCTCACAAAATTCATTATATATAAAAATTTACAAATTCATTGCTTACACTGTTTCTTCTATGAGAAACTAGACTCATTAAGATTTAATTCCATATTTTTTTCATCTTCTAATTCAATTTATAAAATTTATGGTGATTTTTCAAAGTTAGACTACTGCTGCTGTCCATAACTGTTTTAGTGCAAGATATTAATTACCATGTTATAACACCCTTATTTTCTTTTTCTACACCATTTCTCATCACTTTCTCTTATTTTCTCTTCACTAACATATCAAGAACATAGGACCTTATGTAATAAAACTCTACTATAACATTATTTCCATGATTTATCAACAATAACAAACTTAAAAACGTATTGAAATCTTGATGTACTTACCTTATTCTCTTGATACCAATCTTTAACTTGATTTTCTCTCTCCTCCAGCTTCTATTTCTTGAATCCAACTTGATATTCTAACTCCCCATGTTCTCCTTAACATTTCTCTCTCTTGGTAGCTATGGAAATTCATTTGATTTTTGGGTGAAAATGGTGAATTTTTGGTAAAGGACCAAATTGTAAAGAAAGTAAAACTTTCTTTCTTCCTCTCTTTCTCTCACGTTAGTTTGCATGGAAAGGAAAGATGATGAAAATTCTTCATCTTTCTTTCCTTATATACTAAATAAATAATAATAAAATAATATTAAATATCTCATAAAATATTAATAAAATAATATTTATCTAATTAATTAATTTAAAATATCATTAACATAATCATTACATTCTAGAATTCTCTCTCTTACTAATTGACCATTTTGCCCTTCATGATCTTTTAGAATTCCATCCTTGAGTCATCATTTAATTTGGTAAAATTGCAATTTAGTCCCTCATAGTTCTTCACTTATTCAATTTGGTCCCAATTCATCCATTTTCCTTAGTTTCTAGATCATTCTACCCTTAAAATATTTACACTATTGGTCCTTCAACTTTTCATATTTACACTTTAACCCTTTAAGTCTTGAGTATTTACTCTTAGGCAACAAAACTTTTCTAACTTTTACAATTTAGTCCTTTCACGAATCAAGATATCATAATTTACTTCCCAATGTTGCCATAACTCAAAACTTCCCTTTTATCACTTTATTTCCTTATTTTATTATATCAAGGATAATATATTCTTGTAAAGATTTTGAGGTATTATAATATCCATGACGTTAAGGTGTGGCAATGGCGGTATGCATGTCTAGGATTGGATCCGAAGGAGCTTGGTACTTAAGCGATCCGATGGACTCACCACCTCTTTTCCGGTTTCCTACCGGTGCACTGACTTCCATTCACTTTAATCCTTAATGAATTAATCTTTTTAACATCAAATGCGATTTTACGGACTTAGAATGGAAATTTTTTTAACGTTTTTGATGTGGCATGCGATCCAAGCCATAACTTCAGGCCAGTTTGGGGTGCTACATTATGAGTTATGAGTTTGGGGTTTAAGGTTTAATGGTTTGGGGTTATAGGTTTTTTGGATTTTGGATTTGAGATTTTAGATTCAGGGTTCATGATTTTGGGTTTGGGATTCAAGGTAAAAAAATTACAAAACTATGTATCAATTATATGAAAAAATTGTTGAAATGTTATCAAATAATTAAAATGGACCATGAATAATGTGGTGGAAAGGGTCCATAAAATAAATTTTCTATGGATAAATATATAATAATAATTTGATGTCTTTAAAATTTGATGACGTGGTAAAATTTTATTGTTACCTAAAAATCTTAGTTTTAGGATCATCCAAATATAAGTTTCCATAATTATATATTATTTTACTAATTTTATTTAAAATTTTAATTTTTGATGGTATATTTTCCTGTACATATTTTGGACCTAAATAATTTAAAAATTTTATAGTGTTTATTATTAACTATTTATATTTGGTCAATGATCAATTAATGGTAACAATGGATATAAGTCTAATGTTAGAGAGGAATAACTCATCAAATATGGAATGCTAGGGTAATTAGATAAAATTTCTTATGATGTTTATTTTTCTTGTTCATTTTATTTGTAATCGACTAATCGTATTGTTGAATATTTTTATGCATTGTGGTATATATGGTGGTTTGATTTTAGATTTTGCTACTTGTCTTAAGAAATTTTTCTTGATAACTTTTATAATAATTAATATCTTTTAGAATTTAAAATTATGTACTTGTGCAATTACAATTTATATTACTAAACATGAATAAGAAATTACAATATACACTCTATTAATCAAACACATCAAGGAAATTAATTCCTTTTAATTATAAAAAAATATAATTACTATTTTAAAATTACACTTTCATGTAATTACTCTATGGTATTCAAGCATACCCTTAATTTACTAATGGGACAATATTACTATTTAACTTACTTTCTTGATGGTGAATAAACTATACACCTCAATCTTGGAATTCTTCTATATAAATGATAAGCGTTGAAGTTTCTTATAAGATATTAAACAAAAGAAGAACACAAGAAGTGGTTAAGGGGGTTAAAGGGAGAAAAGGGGCAGTGAGATAAAGAAAGTTGAGGAATTTTCTTTAAAAGCAAAGCAATGATCATAATAAAAATTAGGTGAAAATTGAATAGAAAAAAAGAAAATATGTATGTATGTATGTATGTATGTATGTATGTATGTATGTGTTAGAATAGAATAGTATAATACTGTGTGTATCTTCAGATTTAAGAACAAAGAGAGCACTGACATGAATACTTGATTTATATGTTGTAGATGAGTATGAGAAAGGTGCTCGTCGTGGCCATAACCATCTTCTCCAGCTTTATACACTGTTCTGGAGTTTGTACTTGTACCTAAAGTACCCATTTCTGTATCTCTAGGATTTTGGAAGCAAACAATGGAGAAGAAAGAAAATATGGGTTTGGAATTTAAGTACCCAAAATGGAGGAAATATAAACTAATATATATAAATATAATATTACCTCTATGGTTATGCTGCCTTGGTGTGGTGTAGCTATCGCTCAATCAAGCAACTTGGTGTGGTGTAGTTACCCGCATATCTATGTCTTATTATTTGAATTCATCGGGCTAATTGTTTAAAATAAAAAGGTATTTGATTGTGTATGTGGTGATTTGAAAAGAATGTGAACGCGAATGGATATGATCAATTGTCTTACATGATTCACCTGTTCAATAATTCTGATTGAATCATACTGATATGTATCATATTGAATGGATTGAAAAGTTATATGATTTGGTTTATGAAATGCTCACCTTGTTGATGTAAAATGTCTTGTCAGAAAATTGATTTAAACTAGTATTTTGTTTACATAATTGTGATTTAAGGTAAGACTATTTTTTAAATACATATGAACTTACTAAGCATGTTAATGCTTACCCCATTTCATTTTTCTTGTCTTCTGCAGTTGATTTTTGGCAAAACTTGGCTATCGGATCATTTCTAGGGCTTACACTATCCAACATATCTTTTGGTGGCCTTTTTAATTCATTTTGGCTCAATTATAACTGGCACGTACTAAATGTTAAGGTATATGTATATGTTTTGAAGTTGTAACTTAAGAACTTGCTCATATTATTATGTTATAAGTGTAATAAGTAAAACTGATGTTGTAATGTTATTTTGGTAAGTTTGGTTCATGCATATCCTTATATGCTTATGATAATGAGTAGACTAAATTGAAGTATTATTAGGCTTTGATATGGTATTGGTATGGTGATGCTTAAATAATGAATAGTGTGTACAGTAAGTAGGTATTGGATTGGTTTGGTTTTGGTTGAAATGTGTTGCCAAATGTGGCATATTGGTTAGGCATTTTAAGTTGTATTTTTGACATGTTATGTGTATGTTTTGAGCAGGTTTTGATGTTAATTAAATAGTGCATTTTAGGCCTTATTGAATGTTTGTACAAAACTAGGCATTTGGAGACATATTCTTGACCACACGGTTTGACATACGACCGTGTGTTACACACAGGCTAGTGATAAGACCGTGAGCTCTTTTGGAATTGGAATGCATGTGTTCCACACGGTCACAATTAGTTACACAACCTAGCCACATGGTCAAAGTCTTTCACATGGCCGTGTGACCCATGTTTTAAAAAATAAAACATGTTCAATTAAGTCATTATGTGTTTATAAATTGATTTAAAAACATTCGTAAGCTCAATTGAGATTCAAATTTGATTATAAATCATGGTATACTTAAAATATGAAATGTTTAATGTTTTGATTGATTGTTAAATGCTAGTTTTAGATGTAACTATTCCGTTATATGCTGTAGAATCCTATAGCTCGGGTCCGGTGATTGGATCGGATAAAGGGTGCTACAGTAAAGTTCAATTGCTATAAGTTTTTAATTGACCAAAGGTTTAGGGACTTAAAAGTAAATAACCAAAAGTTTAAAATGGTAATTAAACCATTTTACAATAGGAATTAGTGGATGGTGATGGAAGATTCCACTAAATTTGATTAAAGATGAATTAAGTTAAATAAAACATGATTAAATTAATTTATTAAATTTAATTAAGTTAAATCATGGTATATAAGGCTTATTTTAGTGGAAATTTATTCATCTTCTTTGTTCTCTAACTGTACAACATAGAAAATCCTAAGGGAGAAGTCGTTTTTGAAGTTTTTTCATTCAACCCTCAATTTGTAAGTATATTCAAGTCCTTTTCCTGTAATTACTATAGATTTGAGGTCATGAAAGCTTAATTTAACTAACCCATGTGCCAATTTGTGAAACTATTAAAGTTTTAAGAAGTTACTATTGTTGATTTCTTGAAGAATTAGGCTTATAATTGATAGATTTTAAGCTTAGAATGTAAAAAATGACTAGATTGTAAAGTTAATTTAGCTTGCTGTTAGCTTTGTTTTATTAGGGACCAAATTGAATAAATGTAAAAATTATCATGAAATTATGTTAAAAATAGAAATTATAAGGTCTCTAATGAGAATATATGAAATCAGATTTTAATCCGAAGCTAAGAATCAAAAGTTATGTTATTTTTAAGTTTAGGAACTAAATTTAATAAAATTTAAAACATGAGGGGAGTAAAAACTAGAATTATATTGATTGGTGTTGTAAAATAATTGTATAGATCAAGATTTGGATCAGAGTGGAGTTAATCGAGGAAAAGCTCAAATTGTTTCTTAGTCCTTAAAGAATCAATCTATTTTGACATCTCAAATAGATAAGTTCATATGAAATTTACTATGTCATTTTATATTAGGTTTAATTTGTGTTTGATTATATATATTTAGACATAACTTGATAACTAGTGATATTGGAATGAAATGGACTGAATTGTAATGCTATATGATTATTGGTTATTACGTAATAGTACAAGGTATAAATGTGGACATTGATTGATTACAGGGCTAGTAAATAAAATATGTGATAATGTACAAGGTACAATTTGAATTATGGATAATTATAGAGATTGATAATAATATATATATGGAAACGATGCCTGTGTGAACTTAGTAAAAGGTTAGGGTACGTTTGGCATGCCTAGGGTTATACACGGGCTTGATCAAATGTTTTACATGTTATGATGAGGTTTAGCTTTTTTTTTCAAATTCTTGAGTTATATGTATCATAGGTTTAGCCCGGATAGGTAACCTTGATATAATGTCAACTTGAGTGAGCAGCCCTGTTATAATGTCAACTTGTATAAACAACCCTAATATAATGTCAGCTTGCGTATGCAACTTAATCACTCGTGTATCTGAGTCCATTTTACTATAGTTCCATCGGGTGACATTCACTTGAAGGGAAACAAAAAACTTGAATGTGAACTGGAAATGAGATAGTATATGTATGATATTTGATATGTGATTTCCTTAATGTAGTGATATTACTCTTGATTTGAAAACATGACTAATATACTTGATAGGTAATGTTGATATGTGTCTAGTTATGTCATTATGTGCCAATGATAGAAATGTTGAATGGCAAAATGATTAGTAGATATTATGCTTATAATGATCAAAATAAGTATGGTAATTCTATTTGAACTTGCTAAGAATTTGTATGCTTACTTTAGTTGTTTTTGTAGCACCCCAATCCCGACCCAGACGTTAAGGCCGAATCCGACATGCCACTTTGAAGTTAAAAACCCGTGTTCCCTTTTTAGTGTTTTAAAAAAAGCCAAATTTTGTCAAACTAACCAAGTGAATGGAAGCTGGGCACCAGGTAGGTATCCATAACAGAGGAGGTGAGCCATGAAGGCTGCTTAAGTACCAAGCTCTCCGATTGGATCCAATCCTAGATATGTCCACATCCATTGCCACACTTGGTTATAACAAGGTGAAATTTCTTTGAGTGGTTATCTTTGGTAAATTGAATATTCGTGTCATCGTGTTATTTAAAAAATATCGTTTTGAAATCGTGCCCTAAGTCTAGCCCATTTGAATTATTATTATCCATCAATTTAAAGTTGTTTAAAATAATATAATCTCAGAAAATCAAAGAAGAAAATAAAGTTAAAATGGCCTTATTACAACCCAAAACTTAAATAGTAATTAAAAATAACTTAAGAAAACCAGTCTCTTTTTCAAACCCAAAAGTGTTCACAATGGCCACTCTGAATCCCCTCCGGTTCCAAGTCACCCACATCAAGACTCACCTACAAGGTTAAAGAAGGGGTGAGTTTGGGGAAACTCAGTGTGTAAGGAAAACCCATTCAAAGCCCAAGTCAGCTCAAGCCTATTGGGCCTAAGCCCATTCAAGTAACAGTGGTACTGGGCCAGAGCCCTTTTCAGATTACAATAAACTGGGCCTTAGCCCTTATTGAGATCTTGATGATGGCCATAGGCCCATTTCAAAATACATGCAACATCGTAAACATATGCAAGCCCATTTGGGAGACTACTCAACCCACCAACCACTATACTCCACCGTACCAGCCATACACTCCATGTGGGAATAGCTCAACCAACCCAGCCCAACACTCCACGATTCTTGACCTTGTTGCTCGATTAACGATAAATTGAGGCAAAGCCTCCAAGATCGTGGACAAGCCACTTTCAGTACTTCCTCCGTCAATATCCCAGGTCCATGCATAAGATAATAACAACATGGCATGCGATAAATAACAATAGTCAAACATGCATTTAGGTCAATTTAATCCTAGGGGTATTTCGGTAATTTATCTCCCGAGGGTAAAGCTGTAAAATTTCCACTTTTAAAGGTATTTCAATAATTTATCCATTTTAGGGTTTTCATGCATATTCCTACCTTTCACGTACTAACAGAATCACTACTGAGGGTTCTTACCGAATTGACCCGTTGGCCCATCATTCCAATTTTGGCCCATTAAGCCCAAAAATATCGAGGCACGAAATCATGCACTTTGCGGTCAAACATTGCAGCTTACCAAAAACATTAATTGATTTACCTCACGAGCATTCGCACACTCGCAAATCTACAAAATACGGTTTTGGCATTTCTTCTTTTCGACTTTTGCCGATCTAGACTAAGAAAGAGGGTGTTAGTTACACACATTTGCGACGATATGTTGACGAGATCCACACACGAACCGCCTACAATTGGATTACTAACATGTTAATCTAACTATTCAAATACAAACTACATATTAACCCCTTACAATATTCGGCCAACCACACCTACAGATCATAGTGAGCTTATAAGAAATTAATAAGCAACTCATTAATAAATTTTTGTCAATGTTTACCACATAATCATAATTTCACTGCAAGCTGTCTTCCTGAGCAACAGTCACTAAATCATTTATAACTGGAGCTACGAAACTCCAAATCAAGTGCCGTTAATTTTCCCTAAAAATAGACTCATATATCTTTTATCCATAAAATTTTCAGAATTTTTGGTTTAGCCAATAAATACCAGATTTTTATCAAAGTTTCCCATGTTTCACTGTTTGACTAATCTGACCACTCTTCATTACGAATCAAATATCTCATTGTACAGAATTCAAAATATGTTATAGTTTATTTCATTTGAAACTAGACTCATTAAGCTTTAATTACATAATTTATTCAGCTTCTAATTCATCTCCCACAATTTATGGTGATTTTCCAAAGTCACATTACTGCTGCTGTCTCAAGCAGATTTATTACCAAATCACTCTTTCACACCTAACTTGCATGCTTGTTATTTAAACATGTATATCACCAATCAATCATCACATATCTATGATTTTACTTAAGCATAATCTCCATTTCATCATTTTAAAGCACAACATGTTAGCCGATTTCCCTTTAGCATCTAAGGCACATGCATGCTCATTTGTTTGGCTCAACTTCACATATCTTCCATTTTTCATCAAAAGAACATGAAACAACAACCATTTCCTTCATGACCAAATGCTCACAACACAACCAAAAATCAAAATATACTTCAAGAGTTAAGGTAGAATCAAGAAGAACTCATGAACCTCAAAATAAAAGCAAGGTACCAAGAACTTACCTTCAATTTTCCTCCTCCTAATGACCGAATACTCAAGAGCTTTCTCCTCTCCTTTCTCTTCTCTAACTTTCAGCTATGATGAACAAAGATGGACAAAACTTTGTTCTTTTCACCCCTTTTTCTTTTAATAAAACTTTATATTTCATCCATTTAATTCTTTAATACAAAAGACATGAAATTCTTATCATGAAACATTTACCTAACCCATTATCATGAAACATTTACCTAACCCATTATCATGGAATATTTACCTAATCCATTGTCATGAAACATTTACCTAACCCATTATCAATTTGTATCAATTTGTACCATAAATTATGGATATCAAGTGTACATTTTGTCTACAACAACATGATGGTTGGCCACTTCATGTAAAATGGGAGGTTTGTCATGCAAATCCTCCTATTTTGCACTTTATTTGGCCACTTCAATTTAGCCTATAGCATTTTCAAACATTTTCACATAGGTCCTATTTCATAATTTCACTCACAAATGACAAAATCAAAGCATGAAATTTTGTCAACATTCACAGAATTCCCGAAAATTGGGGCGTTACAACTCTACCCTCCTTAAAGAAATTTCGTCCTCGAAATTTACCTAATCCAAACAGATGAGGGTATTGCTGTTGCATCGTCTCATTTGGCTCCCAAGTAGCTTCTTCCCTCCCATGATTACGCCACAGTACTTTTACCAACGGAACCGACTTCCTTCTTAGAACTTTAACCTCTCGATCTAAAATTTGTATGGGTTCTTCCTCAAAGGTCAAATCAGTCCTTACTTCAATCTCCTCCACTGGCACAACATGTGAGGGATCCGATCGATATCGTCTTAACATAGACACATGAAAAACGTCATGGATTCTGTCTAACTCTGGTGGTAACTCTAACTGATACGCTACTGGCCCTACCCGCTTAAGAACTCGATAAGGCCCTATAAACCGCGGACTCAATTTGCCTTTCTTGCCGAATCTCAAGATCTTCTTCCAAGGTGAAACCTTTAAGAAAACCATATCCCCAACCGCGAACTCTATTTCTTTGTGCTTTAGGTCTGCATACGACTTCTGTTTATCAGATGCCTCTTTTAATCGATCTCTTATCAACTTAACCTTACTTTCAGTATCTACCACCAACTCCGGTCCAAGCACTTGTCGTTCACCCAACTCTGTCCAACACGTAGGCGTACGACATCTCCGCCCATAAAGTGCCTCATATGGAGCCATCTGAATACTTGCTTGGTAGTTGTTATTGTATGCAAACTCCGCCAATGGCAAGTAGTCCTCCCAACTCCCACGAAAATCGATGATACAACCCCTTAACATATCCTCCAAAATCTGAATAACCCTCTCCATTGTCCATCATGCGTGGGTGAAAAGCGATCTTGAAATCAAACGTGTACCCAATGCCTCCTGCAACTTCTTCCAAAACCGAGATGTAAATCTAGGGCCTCGGTCGGAAATAATCGACACTGGCACTCCATGTAGTCGTACTATCTCTGCCACATACAACCTAGCCAACTTTTGCAGGGAGTAATCGGTCTGTTGGTATGAAATAGGCAGATTTTGTTAACCTATCCACCACTACCCACACAGAATCTTTCTTGGTGGGTGTCAAAGGTAGCCCACTCACAAAGTCCATAGTGACTCTCTCCCACTTCCACTATGGAATTTTCACCGGTTGCAGTAATCCAGAAGGAAATTGATGTTCAGCTTTCACTTGCTGGCATGTCAGACATTTCTCCACGAACTCCGTTACTTCTCGTTTAAGCCCAGGCCACCAGTACAGTTCTTGCAAGTCATGATACAACTTATTCCCTCCAGGATGCATGGCACAAAGTCCTCCATGAGCTTCCTTCAATATTGGTATCTCAAGTCGAGTCCTTGAACACAAATTCTTCCTCGGAAGCATAAAACTCCTTGATATTCAGGTCCAAAATCCTCATTCTCACCCTTCTCAACTTTGAAATCGAAGAATCAATGAGTTATCCTTCAACTGTTTTTCTTTAATTTGTTCGGTCCAAATAGGCCTCACTTGCAATTACGCTAATGAGACTTCCATCATCAAGCAGACTTAAGCGTGCAAACAAGGCTCTCAAATCGAAACAACCCTTCGACTCAACGCATCAGCCACCACGTTAGCCTTACCTGGGTGGTACTCAATCGAACAGTCGTAATCCTTAAGCAACTCTACCTATCTTCGTTGCTTAAGGTTTAACTCCTTCTGAGTTAACAGATACTTTAGGCTCTTATGATCCGTGTATATGATACACTTTTCTCCATATAAATAATGTCTCCAGATTTTCAACGCGAATATCACTGCTGCTAACTCTAAGTCATGCGTAGGGTAGTTCGCTTCATGAGACTTAAGCTGTCGGGAAGCATAAGCGACCACTTTACCCTCTTGCATCAAGACACATCCTAACCCCACATGTGACGCATCATCATTGTACACAGTGAAGTCCTTCCAGACTCGGTTGAATCAACACTGGTGCTTGATCAATACCTTTTCAAATGGTCAAAAGCTTTTTTGACTCTCGGTCGGACAAATGCTACCCCTTTCCATAACAGTTTAAGTCAATGGTACAAAGAATCGAGAAAATCCTTCTACGAACCTTCGGTAATAGCACCGCCAAACCCGAAAACTCGAATTTCCGATCTCGATTTTGGTGGCTTCCATCCCGAAGCGCCTCAATTTTTCTAGGATCCACTCTAATTCCTTGGCAGAAACCACATGACCTAGAAAAGCCACTTCTCGCAACCAAAATTCACACTTACTAAACTTTGCATACAGTTCCTTCTCTCTCAGCACTTGCAGCACAATACGTAGATGCTCCTCATGTTTCTCCTCGATTTTCGAGTATACCAGAATATCATCGATGAAAACTACCATGAATCGGTCCAAGTAAGGTTGGAACACTCGATTCATTAGATCCATGAAAGCGGCAGGTGCGTTCGTCAACCCAAGCGGCATAACCGGGGAACTCGTAATGACCATATCGAGTCTGAATCTTTGTCTTATGAATATCCACTTCCTTTACCCTTAAGCGATGGTATCCAGATCGAAGGTCAATCTTGGAAAATACCGAAGCTCCTCTAAGTTGGTCAAATAAATCATCAATCCTTTGCAGAGGGTATTTGTTCTTTATTGTCAGTTTGTTCAACTGGCGGTAATCGATGCACATACGCATTGTCCCGTCCTTTTTCTTCACAAATAGCACCGGTGCTCCCTATGGAGACACGCTTGGCCTAATGAGGCCCTTATCCAACAACTCTTGAATTTGAGCCTTTAACTCCACTAACTCCTTCGGTGCCATCCTATACGGTGCGATGGACACAGGCGCCGTTCCAGGCAACAAATCTATTCCAAACTCAACTTCTCGGTTCGGAGGTAATCCTGGAAACTCCTCCGGAAAAACATCTTGGAACTCCTTTACGGTCCTAACCTTATCCACTGTCAGTCCCTCCTTTTCTGACTGACTTACAATTGCCAAATAGACCTCACAACCTTTCCGAATCCACTTTTCGGCTCTTAAAGCTGACACCACATTGGACAAATAATCCCTTCGCTCACCTATCACTATAACCTCCTCATCTTTTGTGGTCCTTAACACCATTCGTTTAGCGGCACAATCCAGAGTCGCGTTATGCTTAACAAGCCAGTCCATTCCCAAAATAAGATCAAACTCTCCGAATGGTAACTCCATCAGATCTCTAGGGAAAATCTTACCTTGAGTTTCTAAGGGTACATCCCTATACAGTTTGTCTACCCTAACCGAGTGACCCAAAGGACTTAGTACAGATACCCCACTCACAATCTCCTCAGAGTGCACACCCAACGACCCAGATATGGCACATGCAACATAGGAATGAGTAGATCCAACATCCACCAAGGCAGTATACGGTATGCTAGAAATAAAAAACGTACCAATTATGACGTCAGGTGCGTCACCCTCCTCGCGGCGACGAGCAGCATATACCAAAGCTGGCTGACGAGCCTCAGTGTTAATAGTACCCTTGCCAGGTGCCCCACGTCCATGGCCATTGCCACCGCGACCTCGGCCATGACCTCTCGACAGCGATGGTCCACCTCATGCTTGTTTGTACCGCAGGTTGCATGCCCTTTGTTCAACCACTTGAGCTGGTGGCCTCTTAGGACAATCCACGATCTTATGTTCCTTTGATCCACAACGAAGAAAAGCCCCAGAACGTTTCCAACATTCCCCCAGATGCATTCTACCACAATCTCCACAAGCTTGTGGTCTAACAGTATTCACCGGAACCGTTCGAACTGGTTCTTCCATCCTAGCTCTCTTAACATTCCGATTTGCAGCACCAGTTGGTCCAGCATCTCTCCTGAACCGATTTCGATCCCTGTCACAGTTCTTTCGTTCAGCTTGCTTTACCTCTTCGGCTATCTTAGCCTTTTCTACCAGTGCAGCAAAATCGCGCTCTCTTTGCGGAGCTATGAGCACCCTTAGCTCATCCCTGAGGCCATCCTCAAAGCGAACACTGCGCTCGTATTCGGTAGAGACAATACCATTAGCATACCGGCTTAATCGCAGAAACTCTACCTCATATTCAGCAACGGTCTTACCACCCTGGGTCAGGTTTAGGAATTCCTTCCTTCGCGCATCCACATAGCTAGCTCCGACATACTTCGCCTTGAAGGACAGCTTAAACAACTCCCAGATTACCCTCTCGGTGGGTACCCTCTCTCACGATGATCCACCATCGCGTCGCCTCATCCGTAGTAAGGATCTCGCTCCTTTTAACTTTTGCTCTCTTGAGCGGTCCAAGTCATCCATAATCCGCTCGTGGCTTCCGGCCGATGCTTTCACCACATTTGGGGCTACTCCAGATACACCCCTAAAAACTTCCGCTCCGTTGGCCCGGAGTCGCTCAGAAATGGACCCCCTATTCATGGGCCCTATATTAGCTCCAGCCACCCTTTCCAAAACTCTTAACATGGCACGGGACGAGGCGTCATCCCATGGCCCGATCATACGACCCATTCTCATCCACCGGTGGTGGTCGTGCTACTCGGTGGTATGTGTTCAGAAGACGAAGATCCAGCTTGAGTACTACCTCGGCCTCGACCACGGCCTCGACCACGGCCTCGACCACGGCCTCGACCACGGCCTCTTCCCCGAGTAGCTCTCCTACTCATATCGATTTATCTGATTACGAATTTTATGCAGTTAGTTTACTGTTTCCACTGTTTATTACAGAAGATCTTATGAACAGATAAGGTTTCAGGGTTGTTCTCGCGTAACCATAATTTAGCTACTGTCTCAGTTTCCTAGGGCTTAGTTTACCCTACAGTCTCAGTTTCGTAGCCTTTACGCTATATTATCTATAGTACTATCTCTAAGGTTTAGTACTAACTACAGTGCAGTTCAGTATATAAAACAGAATAGTACTTACAGCCTTGGGGCCGGGAATTCAGTGTGCCACCTCATCAGTTTTCAGATAAACTCAAAAGATTTAGACTTTTTGAAATCCATTTTCCAAACATTTGTTTTAAAAAAAACAAGTTTGGAGATTATCTCCTTTAAATAGGAAATTTTCAAAAGTCAGATTTTTCCAAAAATACCCTTTTTTTTTTGGCATAAAGTTTTGAAACCCTTTTTTGACCCGATCCACAGCCGAGTTGTTGTAACCTAGGCTCTGATACCACTAAATGTAGCACCCCAAACCCGACCCAGACGTTAAGGCCGAATCTGACATGCCACTTTGAAGTCAAAAACCCGTGTTCCCTTTTTAGTGTTTTAAAAAAAGCCGAATTTTGTCAAACTAACCAAGTGAATGGAAGCTGGGCACCAGGTAGGTATCCATAACAGAGGAGGTGAGCCATGAAGGCTGCTTAAGTACCAAGCTCTCCGATTGGATCCAATCCTAGACATGTCCACATCCATTGCCACACTTGGTTATAACAAGTTGAAATTTCTTTGAGTGGTTATCTTTGGTAAATTGAATATTCGTGTCATCGTGTTATTTAAAAAATATAGTTTTGAAATCGTGCCCTAAGTCTAGCCCATTTGAATTATTATTATCCATCAATTTAAAGTTGTTTAAAATAATATAATCTCAGAAAATCAAAGAAGAAAATAAAGTTAAAATGGCCTTATTACAACCCAAAACTTAAATAGTAATTAAAAATAACTTAAGAAAACCAGTCTCTTTTTCAAACCCAAAAGTGTTCACAATGGCCACTCGAAATCCCTCCGGTTCCAAGTCACCCACATCAAGACTCACCTACAAGGTTAAAGAAGGGGTGAGTTTGGGAAACTCAGTGTAAGGAAAACCCATTCAAAGCCCAAGTCGGCTCAAGCCTATTGGGCCTAAGCCCATTCAAATAACAGTGAGTCTTGGGCGAGCCCTTTTCAGATTACAATAAACTGGGCCTTAGCCCCTTATTCAGATAACAGTATAGCCCATAGGCCCATTTCAAAATACATACAACATCAGTAAACATATTGTTGTAGGCCAATTTTGGGCCTTTTACAAATACCCAAAACCCAATTACCAAAATGCCAAACCCATACCCAATACCCTAAACTAACCTACCCTAATCAAAAACCCCTAACCCAATAAGCCCACTAAGCCTAAACAACTAAACCGAAGCCCAACTACCCCAAACCCAACTACCCCACCCAAGCGCAACCAAAACCCTAGCCCCATGTTAGGCTTCCACTGTTCGACATCGACATTAACCCATGCCTGGCGCCACGACTCCCATGCCACCATCGCCCATGCCTGCAAAACAACAAACAACAGCAGACAAAAAAGCAGAGAAGAATGGCAAAAATAATAACAAAATATGTAACAAAACAGGCTATAAAAAGCCGAATGGAACACTGTAAGCTCCTCTCTTTTTTTTGAGATCTTTGAATACACATATATTTCGAAAAAGTCAGTAGATATAACAAGAATACCGGTCAGAGGTAGACATCAACACAAAAAAGCAAAATCAACAAATCAGAGCTAAAATCAGAACCGATCTAAGGTGATTGTTTTTTTCTAATTTCGTTTCTTTGGCCGAATTCATACACATATATTTATCAAAAAAATATAATAAAATAACAGAATAAAAAAAAAACCAAAAAATCAGATTTTTACCTTTCCCGGCGACGGATGGTGGTCGTGACCATCCCGTGACCGGACCCCTGGCCGGAGTCCCACCGAGCTCCTCCTCTCCCTTTCTTTTCTCTCCTTTCTCTCTTTTTTTTTTCTTTCCCACCTCACAAATGATTTTTTTTCAGATTTTTAGGCTATTTATAGCCAGTAAACAGTACTGTTTTGGTACGGATTTAAACACAAAAGCAGCGCCATTTTGAGACAGTTCGGTCGACCGATCCGCTCCGGGTTAGGATCGCGTGTTTTGCGGAAGGGTCTAATTCGCGAATGACCCTTCCGCTTTTTAAGCGTTTACAATTTAGTTTATATTTTTTTAAAAATTGGCCCCGTTGATTGTTGCGTTCTGCAATTTGGTCCCCCTATCGTCCCAAGCGCATTCAAATAGGTCCCTTCCCTTTTATTTTTTTTAAAAATTCGCCCCAAAGCTTTGTTTTAGTTCATTTTTTGTCCTTTTTTTTCTTATTTATTATTATTATTATTATTAGTATTATTATTATTATTGTTATTATTATTACTATGTATTAGTATACGTTTTTACATGTGAATATTGTATATATTCATATATAATATTATTTTTAATTATTGTATTTTAATATTATTATTATGTTATATATACTTCTTCGTATTTTATTATTATTAGTAGTATTATTATCGTTATTCATATTAGCATATGTGTGTTATTATATATATATACACATTTAATATAGTATTATCTTTTACTATTATATTTATTATTATCCTATTTTCTTTATTATTATTATTATTTTCATCATTATTATACATATATGCATATATCACGTAATATTATTAATAGGTGTTCTAACATTATTATTATGTATGTATATACATTCTAATATTGTGCATGTGTATGATTCTATTCAATTGTTAGCCTTGTATACTAAATTCATAATGTATATTTCTCATGTCATTTCATGTATCCATTTTATTATTATATATGTATATAGGTAATAATTTTATTGAAACCTCGTTTTAACCTTATGCATTATTTGTTTCGTTCCTTTCATAATATCGTTATATATATTGGTATATATGTTCTTTAGATGCATGTGTTCCTCGATATTTATTTTGTGTACATACGTAAATATTATGAATATATATTTAACATCACTAGTTATATATTTTTATTATCTTATACATCTTGCTAATACCATTAATATTTACATATACATATTTTACATATACACTCTTAATTATTTTCATGTGTATATTCATCGTATTCTTTTGTGTTCTTGTATTCAATACTATATCATATTTAATCTTGCATGAGCGGTTATTGTTTTAATATTTTTGTTATGTTTGTCATCGCTTAAATATGTATACCTAGTCCTTTCATTTGTTTATTTATTTACGTATTCGTTTTGTCTTTACGTTTTAAAAATCACGTTTTGTTTCTAAATTAATTTCGATAATCAAAGGCAACATATCGGTTTAATACCAAGTCGACGGTTCCATTGCTATGTTGAGTGGAATTTGTCGGTTCGTGTTTAATCGGTATACCCTTCTCAAAAAAGGAAATCAAAATTGAAAGTTTTCGTGTTTTGAATCGGATCACGATTGAATATTACTTTGAACTCATATTTTTGAAAATAAAGACAACACTTGTTTATGAGATACCAATTTTTGGGCGTCGCGAGGGTGCTAATACCTTCCTCGCGCGTAACCGACTCCCGAACCCTAATTTTTCTCTGGCGTTTTAACGTAGACCTTAACTCGGCCTTTTTCTCGCTTTTTAAAAAGGAAATCTAACAGTGTCGGTCACACCTCATAAAAAGGATCGGTAGCGACTCCCGGTTTATTTTAAATCAAACTTTAATTTCCAAGTTTTTAATCGCCACAATTAGCGACCGAAGCTAAAGCTAATTTTTACGTCGCTACAGCTGGCGACTCCACTGGGGACCCTTTTTTGAGAGTCGTGTCTGGAATTAAACACGTTTTGTCAAAACTTTCAAATTTCCTTGTTCAAAGTAAATATTTGGTCGTGATCCGAAAATCTCATTTTCAAAATTCATGCATTTGTATCATGTTTACTTATTTGGTTGTTTTTTAGCTTTCAATTTTTATGGTTTTAATTTGGTTTAGTTTTTAAGTAAAAGCATAGCGGTTTATGAAGTTTTTCCCCACATACCGTGCACTTGTATTTTCGCATAACATGAGCTCTCTACCCGGCTCCGTCCGTTTAGGTGAAAGTAAACGCTACGCCTTCGTGAGTTAACTCGTCCCTCCGCACAGGCTAGTGAATACTTTCGGGTTACATATGGCTTATGCTTTCGTGAGTTAACTTGCCCTCCGCATAGGCGTAAGTAAATGTAATCCTCGAATTGAACTCGTGAGCACTGTGATGGGTTATGACCGAGGCTTCGTGCTAATCTTAGCAGATGATAGTACGAGCAATTCGAGTACATTGTCTAGAACCGAGACTACATATAATGAACCATCTGAGCTATCCAATTAGAGCCATCTTGAACCTCTGTCCGCTAATAGTCACCAAAATAAGTACACGGGGAAAATGCCTTTCATTTACACTATTTATGCAAAATAATTGGATCGGGTAGTTTAGTTTATTTTTCAAATTATATTTGTTGTGTTTACTAACCAAGTTTGTTTATTTTTATTTTTATCATGCATCATAGGCATCATATTAGGAAGGTGTTGATTAAAGGTTGGTTGCCAAAAAACGGGTTTCTGATGGAGGAGTCAATTACACAAATCACCGAGAAGAATGCCGTGGTGCGGAATTGGTCTCTAAAAACTCGGAGGGACAAGGGGATAGTCTTGTGGAAAGGTGTCTTGCCAATTTGCCCGAACAAATAAGCGTGAACGTTAGCCAAAATAACCTAGAAGATTTGGTTCAAATTTAGAATCGGTGGGATTCGGACACTAGAGACATTTTCACCGAGAGGTATGGAGATATAGCTCACTGATCACCATCCGTGTGAGCGAGCAGTTGATTCAAGCCATGGTTCGGTTACGGGACCCGGCTTATCGTTGTTTCACCTTCAATCAAGAAGACATGACTCGACCATAGAAGAGTATCTTTGCTTTACTCGCATCGACAATGTACAATTCGACAAAATATATGTGAAGGAGCCTAAGCCGATGACCTTCAAGAAAAAGTTAGTGAGGCCGACAGACATGACCGATGCATGGGCTGAAAAGCAGATGAAGAAGAAGAACGAAACCATTTGCATTCCATGGTCCTCCCTACGAGATTTGACTCGAACCATCCCGACATCTTTGAAAAGGGTAAATCTATTCGCTTTGGCCATTTATGGTTTGGTTATTTTCCCAAAGGTTCTTGGACATCTCGAAGTGGCAGTAGTTGATTTCTTCGAAAGGTTAAAACAAGGAATCAACCCTGTCCCAACCATCCTAGCCGAGACCTTCAGGTCCCTGAGTAGTTGTTGAAGAAAAGGGGAGGGACGATTTATCGGATGCGCGCAGTTGCTCAATGTTTGGATTTTGACTCACTTCTGGAAGGTAGAACGCACTCCATTCCATATGTTTTCTAAAACATTCTCCCGCTAGAAGCTTTCCTCAAGAAAGAATGGTAGAAGGAAGTCACCGAGCAACATTGGGTATCGTCTTTCGTAACCTTCGCAGAGGATATAACATGGAGAGCACCACGGATTCGACCTTGATTACGCTATACTGATGTGGAAGCCAAGATTGGGTACCTTTACTTGGGTTATGGGAGGAGTTGGATATGCTCGCTATTGGTTCAAAGGCAATTTTCTTGCGACAATTCCTCCCATAATGAAGGATTAGCACGATTCGAGTTCGCTTTCACGGGTGAAGGATATATGAAGAGAGTCCGAGACATCGCAAAGTCTTGGAAGGAAATTCATTTCATGGAATTAGCCTTGTATGCTGATACCTCACCCAAGATTACAATGTATGGAGGAAGCAACGGGTAAATAGTCGACAAATCTCGACAACAAACCACCCCATCCGAATCTTTTCTCAAGGAAATGCCGTCGAGCTAGAAATGGCAAGACAAGAATTGAGCGAGAAAAGGCCAAGATGTCTCGAGACCTTAGTGCCCTTCAAGAAGAAAACTATCAATCGAAGATTGAAGTTCAGGTTGAAAGATCCAGAACTGAAAAAGTACAAAGAGAAGCCGAGATTGTGAGAAACGACTTAAGGGACCTTCATTTGGAAAACAAGAAATTAAGAAACACTATAAAGAATAGCGGGTTGGGCAAGTCGACATGAGAATGGAAGGAAGAAATTAGCAATATCAAGGGAGGAATGGAGTTTTGGAAGGAAAAGCAAAGAAAGAGGAGGAAAAGGCTGCGCGCGCTTTGATAGAGTTAAGAAGGAAGAACGCCGAGTATGAAATAGCATTCGCAGAATTGGCAAAAAGTCATCTGAACATCAAGAATTAAAAAGGAAAACACGAGATCTAGAAAATATCTGCAATCTCATCAACAACAACTAGATAGCCTCTGAAGGCTCTAGAAGAAAAGAGTGAAGCGAAGACGATAGGGACATTCACGCGTATGAAGGATCTCTCAAAGAAAGAGAATGCAACTCGACTTCTTGATCAATGAAATTCGCAGCACTATGCAAATTGTTCAATTATCGATGAAGCAAGTTCTCGATTACCAATTCCTCCGAGCCAAAGATCGAACATATCGAGTTTTAGAGCAAGTAAAGAAACAAGGCAATGTGGCTAGGAAATTTGTGTAACCGTTGAAAAATGGAAACTTTGTGTAATAGGCTATGTTGATCAATGAAATGCCTAAATATGGGGCTACCTTGAAATTAACACCAATTTTTTGCATTCCTTGCATAATTAACATACTAACATTTTGACATTCGTACATTCATTCATGCATTCATCCATACATTGCATATCCCATACTCGGTTATTTGAAGACAAAATATATAATTCGCAGTTGTAATACCACAAGATGGAACCACGTCATCAATATAAAACTCGCCGACAAGCTAGAGTGATGGAAGTGAATTCAATGAGAGAATTGAAAGGATGGAAAGGACTCAAAAGAATTACAAGAGCAAGCGGCCAAATCACAACAAGAGACGAGAGACCTAATGATGAGATCTCGAGAGGAATCACTCGAGCAAAGAGATCAAATGGCCAAAATGATGGAGATGATGTCAGCTCTAGTTAAAGGGAAAGGACTCATGCGGAGCCCTGACATTGAAGAATCTCGATCAAGAATTCACCACGATCAGGATCCACTCTATCCCCCAGGATTCACTCCACCATTCGCATATACAACACAAAGAGGGTGCACTCAAGGGGAACCCACTAGCTTGGAACATCGACCCATGCCACCTGCTCCACCCACTAATTTGGGGCAAGGAATATTCGCGTCAAGCCCAGGGGATAGTCCTACTGATCCACTAGTTCCGACTGGATGACCAGTGCAGAGGTAGCCAAGTTGAAATCGGATAACCATGACGCAAAATATAGGAGTCTAGAGGAAAGACTCAAAGCGATAGAAGGCACTGAAGTCTTCTCCGCACTAGGTGCCAAAGAACTCAGTTTGGTACCCGATCTGATTTTGCCCCCAAAGTTTAAAGTACCTGATTTTGAGAAGTATGATGGGACAAGATGTCCAAACGCGCATTTGGTCATGTTTTGTCGAAAAATGACTGGTTATGTGAACGAGGATAAACTACTCATACATTGCTTCCAAGATAGTCTAACAGGGTCAACTCTCCGGTGGTACAATCAACTTAGTAGAGAAAAGATTCGATCCTGGAAAGACTTGGCGTCAGCATTTTGCGATCAGTACAAGCATGTATCGGAGATGGTGCCAGACCGTATGACCTTGCAAATGATGGAGAAGAAACCAGCAGAATCCTTTAGACAATATGCGCAAAGATGGAGAGATATCTCGGCCCAAGTGGAGCCTCCACTGACTAAGACTGAGATAACGATCCTTTTCATCAATACTCAAAGCACCGTTCTATGACAAGTTGGGGAAGTGCTACGAAGGATTTTTCGGATATCGTAATATCTGGTGAACTCATAGAGAATGCCGTCAAGAGCGGCAGAATGGAAGGATCAGAAGGCTCAAGAAAAGCAGCACCCGTAAGGAAGAAAGAGTCAGAAGCCCACATGGTGGGAACTGGAGTCATTACGTTCCCAATTTGTATTCTAACCAACCCCGACCTCGAAATTATCCACCCCCGAATTTCCATTACCCTCCTCAAACACCTTACTACCAAGCATCACATCCGTCCTACCTCAGATACGCCATGAATAACCAAAGGCCGTCACCACATTTCCACAAAACACTCGCCCACTCAAAGCCAACCCAGAAATGAACCAAGACCAACAAGGCCTAATCACGAGAGCGACAATTCACCCCTATTCTGTATCATATGGGGGCTGTACCCAAAACTTCGGAAAACAATTGATATCTCCCATTACATGGCCCCCTTAAACCTCTATACCCAAAATGGTACGATCCAAATGCTAGTTCGCATACCATGCGGGAACGAGGGCATTCTACTGAGAATTGTCTTGCTTTCAAAAGGAGAGTTCAAGGGCTCATCGATGCGGGCATTTTGCGATTCGATGGTACTGGCAGTAAGACCGGGAATCCATTCCCAAACCACACCGAAGGGAATGTGAGCGCAGTAGGAGAGGAGGATAAACAACAAAATAGAAGATGAGTTTCTGAAGTACGAACACCTCTGCAGAGAATCTGGGAGATACTAAGTGAGAAAGGGTTGCTCTGTCGTTTTAACGGAGTATCCAAAGGAGAATATGCAAAAGGTCACAGTTTTTGTAAGCTCCATGGTATTGGGGAGCATAACATTCAGTCCTGTAAGGAATTCAGAAGTTTACTGCAAAGTATGATGGACAATAAGGAGATTGGGATTTTTTGTAAAGCCAAAGAGGCCGACGGTGGAGAAATATGTGCCTCGACAATCAATCATCGGGTTTCCCATATAAGCAATGACCGACCGTTAATAATCTATTATGACGCGAAGAAGGAGCGGTGAAACCAAAATGATAATTGAAGTACCATCTCCTTTCCTTATAAGGACAATAAAACAAGATCTTGTGGAAGTACGATGTCAACATCGTTACACTCAAGGTGAAAAGCTTGAAGCCATAATCGAAGACATTGGGGAAGTAGGTCATTTTACCCGCAGTGGGCGGTGCTATTCTAAAGAAGTTGAACCGATAAAGAAAAGTAGCGACTTGAAACAAAAGGGAAAGCGGTGATGCACGAAGTCGAGGTCGAGCAAGAAATTCCACCCGTGTAAGAAACTAAAAGCACGTGAATAAGGAAGAAGCTCAAGAATTCTTGAAATTTATTAAGCCACAATGAGTATAGTGTGGTGGAACAATTAAGCAAGCGACCAAAGACGAATCTCGGTTCTATCTCTCTGTTAAATTGAGCCACATCGAATGCTTTATTGAAGGTGTTAAATCAAGCTTACGTGGCCAACAACATATCTGTCGAAAAGCTTGATAGATGGGTAAACAATCGAATGCGGACAATTTCATCTCTTTTAGTGATGATGAGATACCGCCAAATGGTAGAGGCTCGGTGAAAGCGGCGCATATCACGACTTCATTGCAAGGGCTACATAATACCGAACGTACTCATCGATAATGGGTCAACATTAAACGTCATGCCATTGGCCACGTTTTCCGAATACCGATGGATTTGTCCTACTTAAGGCCTGTCATTCCATGGTAAGGGCATTCGACGAGACGGCGCGAAGTCATGGGAAAGATCGAAATCCCTTTGAAGTGGGCCTTTACATCTATGAGGTCGAGTTCCAAGTCATGGACATTACACCTCTTATAATTGCCTTTTGGGAAGACCTTGGATCCATTCATTGGAGCAGTCCCATCATCCCTCCATCAAAAGGTGGAATTTATCATGGATGGCTGTTTGGTCACAGTCGAGGGTGAAGAAGACATTGTCGCATCTATCTTTGCTGATGCGCCATACCTGGAAGTAAGCAAGGACGCAGTGGAATGTTCTTTTCGATCCCCCGAATTCGTCAATGCCACTTTCATCGCTGAAGGAAACAAAATTCCGATGCCAAAACTGTCGAAAAATACCAGAATAGGTGTCAAGTTGACCGTGGGAAGGGGAGCTCGTGCGAGAAGAGGTTTAGGGAGACATCTACAAGGAATAGTTAGGGCTTTAAAGCCAGTGCACCACAAGGCCCGATACGGTTTAGGGTTCCAGCCTGACATGCGTCAAAGAAGAAGACAGTGGAAGAAGGATCAAGAGAGAAGAATTGCAAGAACTTTAGGCCGAGAACCAGAATGGGAACCGATAGAGTACCCTCATTTGTCAAAAACATTTACATCTGCGGAATGTTGTACCCTGGACAAGATGATCTACGAAACATCTTTGGGGTTAATTGAAAGGGTTTTTAGAATGTCAATATAAGTGTCATCGACAAAGAAAGTGGTGCAAGTAAAGATGTCTCGAGGATCGCCTTTGCCCTCCTGGTTTTATGTTGAACAATTGGACTCTTGAGGAGCTTCTTGTAGTTTATAAGTCTTGAGTAATGCTAAACAATAACCTTCTATTGTGTCCTTAGATATAATAGAATTCTTTTGTAAGAGCTTTCATTCGCTCTTTATCATTTAAATGAATATCGATGAAGATGCATTTTGTCACGATTTTTCGTTATCACTAATTTCATGATCATTTTCTCATTTCATAGCCTATCTTTACATTTGCCTCATTACCATGACATAACATTTTGTTTGTTGTTTCCAATACTTGGATGTCCCCTATAGCTTCCTTTTCCATTTCAACTTTCGGTGCTCGGATATTGACGACATGAATAAGCCCAATTCTGAATCTTGAAATCGATTTTGAGAAAATTTGTTTGCTTAGGAGAATTTGAAGCAAGAAAATCTTTGAAGATTATGTCTCGTCTCTGAATTGTTAAGAATGGTGGAGCAAGAGGATAAACAGATTCGCCTCATGAAGAATCTGTGGAAACGAGAATTTGGGCAATCAAGAGAGGAAACAAGAAGTGAAGATTGGGACTTCTATTTGAGAGAGTACCGGGCATAGTTTGATCACTTTACTCGCGAATACAAAGATGTTTTCGCATGGTCATACCAGGACATGCAGGGCTAGATGAAGATTTAGTGGTCCATAAGCTCCCATTAAAGCGAATGCAAGCCCATCCAAAGAAAAATTAAGACGGATGAGACACGAAATCTTTGTTGAAGATAAAAGAGGAAGTCAAAAGCGGTTTGTGACGGCTTCCTACAATCCTCCAAATATCCGAATGGGTGGCTAACATAGTCCGGTACCAAAGAAAGATGGAAAAGTACGAATGTGCGTGGATTACATGACTGAATCGAGCAAGCCCAAAAGATAATTTTCCCTTGCCACATATTGACACGTTGGTGGACAACACAGCAAAACATTCATTGTTTTCTTTCATGGACGGATTCTCGGGGTATAATCAGATCAAGATGGCCCCTAAGGATATGGAGAAAACTACCTTCATAACAATGTGGGGAACGTTTTGCTACAAGGTGATGCCATTCGGGTTAAAGAATACTGGGGCAACATATCAGAGGGCTATGGTAACGTTATTCCATGACATGATGCACAAAGAAATAGAGGTCTACGTCGACGACATGATTGCTAAATCGAGGGAAGAAGAGCATGTGGTGAACCTCAAGAAGTTGTTCGAGAGGTCGAGAAAGTTTCAGCTAAAGCTTAATCCGACCAAATGTACATTCGGGGCTACCTCGGAAAGTTGCTAGGCTTCATTGTCGATAAAAGAGGTATTGAGTTTGATCCGGATAAAATAAAAGCCATCCAAGAATTACCACCTCCGCGCGCAAAAGGAAGTTAGAGGATTTTAGGAGATTAAACTACATTGCCCGATTTATCGCTCAACTTACCAACCAATGCGACCCAATCTTTCGGCTTCTTCGAAAACATAACCCGGGAGAATGGAACGAGGAATGCTAGGTGGCCTTTGATAAGATAAAACAATATTTGTCTAGTCCTCCAGTGCTAGTACCGCCAACCCCTGGAAGACCTTTGATATTGTATTTGACTGTGTTCGAAAGTTCAATGGGTTGCATACTGGGGCAACACAACGAGTCAGGAAAGAAAGAAAAAGCGATCTACTACCTCAGCAAAAAGTTCACTGATTATGAGGCAAAGTATTCGTCTATTGAGAAATATTGTTGTGCCTTGGTTTGGGTAGCTCGGAGACTTAGACAATACATGTTGTACTATACGATATGGTTGATTTCAAAGCTGGACCCGATAAAATACATGATGGAATCGCCGGCACTATCAGGAAGAATGGCGCGATGGCAGATTCTCCTCTCAGAATATGACATTGCCTATGTAAGTCAGAAGTCGATAAAAGGAAGCGCAATAGCTGATTTTCTAGCAACTCGAACAACAGAAGAATATGAGCCTTTAAGATTCGATTTCCCAGACGAAGACTTAATGTGCATCTCAGAAATAGAATCCGAGTTATCAAAAGAGAGGTCATGGAAGATGTGCTTTGATGGTGCGTCGAATGCGTTAGGGCATGGAATTGGAGTAATCCTGGTATCACCAGACGGGAATCATTATCCTTTCACCGCAAGACTGAACTTCTTCTGTACCAATAATATCGCAGAATATGAGGCCTGTATCATGGGGCTTCGTGCAGCTATCGAACGAAACATCGAGATCTTGGAGATGTATGGAGACTCAGCCCTAGTGATTTACCAAATCCGTGGAGAGTGGGAAGTGAGGGACTCAAAATTGATTAAGTACAGCAATTTAGTGGCTGGATTAATCAAGGAATTCAAAGAAATAACTTTTCATTACTTCCCACGAGAAGAGAACCAATCTGGCGGATGCCTTGGCCACTTTGGCTTCAATGTTCAAAGCAAGTAAAGAAGCGAAATAATGCCCTCAAAATGAGCATATACGAGGTCCCCGCACTTTGTTGTAGCATTGAGAAAGAGGCGAGACGGACGACCATGGTTCTCGATATCTTAGAATATACCAAGAATCAAAGCTATCCCGAACAAGCAAATGAGAACGACAAAAGAACAATCAGAAGAATGGCAGCAGGATTCGTTCTTGATGGGGATATCTTATATAAAAGGGGAAAGGATCAAATAGTTTTGAGATGCGTGAATGATGTCGAAGCCAGAAAGATACTTGAAGATGTCCATGAAGGAATCATGGGACACATGCCAATGGTTTCAGTATGGCGGAAAGATTATGAGACTCGGTTACTCTTGGTTGACGATGGAAAGCGATCGTATTAGTTTTGCGGAAAATGCCACAAATGTCAAATCTATGGCGATAAAATTCATGTAGCCCTTCGCCCTTCACGTCATGACTTCTCCGTGGCCTTTTTCTATGTGGGGCATGGATGTTATAGGCCAATTTCTCCAAAAGCATCAAATGGACATCGATTCATTTTTGTGGTTATCGATTACTTCACAAAATGGATAGAAGCCGCTTCGTTTGCCAATGTGACGAAGACTGCGCAGTTTGCAAGTTTTGAAAAGGAAATCATTTGCGGTATGGTTTGCTCGAAAGAATTATTTCAGATAATGCCACGAATCGAACAATAAGATGATGAAAGAAATGTACGAGCAATTCAAAATAAAGCATCATAATTCCTCGCCCTATCGCCTAAAGATGAGCAGAGGGTGTTGAGGCGACTAACAAGAACATCAAGAGGATCATTGGGAAAATGGTGAGACATATAAAGATTGGCACGAGAAACTTCCATTTGCTTTGTTTGCATATCGCACATCTGTGCGAACATCTACGGGAGCAACTCCTTTCTCTCTAGTCTATGGAATGGAAGTCGTGCTACCCATCGAGGTTGAGATCCCTCTCTGCAGTATTGATGGAATCGAGTTAGAAGAAGCGAGAATGGATTCGAGCTAGATATGATCAGTTGAACCTCATTGAAGAAAAACGTCTAAAGGCAATTTGTCACGGGCAAATGTACCAAAAGAGAATGATCATGACCCATGACAAGAAGGTACGACCAAGAGAATTCCACGAAGGAGAACTCGTCTTTGAGAAAAATTCTCCCAATACAAAAAGATCTGCGAGGAAATGGGCACCAAAGCGGGAAGGACCGTACGTCGTAAAAAAGGCATTCTCAGGAGGAGCTTTGATCCTTACCGAGATGGATGGGAAAGAGTTGTCGAATCCAGTGAACTCAGATGCAGTGAAGAAATATTATGCTTGAGATGAAAACTCGAAAAGGGTATCAATAAAAAAAAAAAAAAAGGGAGGAAGGGATCAGAGCGAAAACCCGAAAAGGGCGCTTTGGTTAAACATAAAAGATTAGAATGAAAACCCAAGAGGGCGTTCTAATGGAACAAATATTCGGTTTACAAGGCAAGGCGTTCTAAACTGTACGACAAACAGTGAGACTGCAGTATGTGAAGCATCTTTGAAAGCTCGAAATCTTCTGCGCAAGGAGCCAGACTCTAAAAGATTCTTGATTGAGGAACGTGAAGAGTTCATGTGTCAAATATCTAAAGCATTTGTATCCATTGAATACGATCTCTTCTTTGCACGTTTGTACTATCATTAGTTAACTTTCTTTGTTTGCCACATTTGAAATAAAGGAATATGAGATATCATTTTGTCCCTACGACCATTTTCATGCATATCATTAGGTGTTTATTTACATGATAAATGGTGAAATGATATGCCCTAAACAAAAGAAAGGTTAAGCATTACGGATGAAAATTTAATAAGCGCAAGAGTCTCAAAGTAGGAACAAAGTTCAATTGGGGACAAAAGAGTGACATCGAGGAACGTCGATTACTCGTGAAGCTTGAAGACATGTACATGGCGTAAAGAGGAAGTAAAGAGTCAAGTAATGAATGCGGACCATCACAAGAATCGAGACGAAAAAGACATCTGACGAACATACTTAAAGAGCTTTGCATAATCATATAGGCATAAAGGCATTTAAGACAAACATGTGCATAACATGATAGCATCATGCATGGTATATACAGGTTTTGACATTTTTAATGTTCAATTTCTGTCCTCCAATTTTGTTTTTTCCAAAAATCAACTCATATTGCGAGAAGTGAGTTGAGCCTCAGGGCACGCTGAGGTATTTTCAATTTCTGCTTTTTAATTCATGTTTTCCAAGAAAATCAGCTCATATTGCGAGAGGTGAGTTGAGCCTCAAGACACGTTGAGGTAATTTCAATTTATGTTTCAAAAATCAACTCATATTGCGAGAAGTGAGTTGAACCTCGGGGCACGCTGAGGTATTTTCAATTTCTGCTTTTTAATTCATGAAAATCAGCTCATATTGCGAGAGATGAGTTGAGCCTCAAGACACGTTGGGGTAATTTCAATTCATGTTTCAAAAATCAACTCATATTAGAAGTGAGTTGAACCACGGGTCTGTTGAGGTAATTTCAATTCCCATTAAATCTAAAATCGACTCATATTGCGAGAGGTGAGTTGAGCCTTATGCACGCTAAGGTATTTTCAAATTCTATCTTAAAGAGTCAATTCATATTACGAGAGGTGAGTTGAGTCTTTTAATTTCTATTTTCAATTTACGTCTTTTTTGTTTTTTCAAAGATCAACTCATATTGCGAGAGGTGAGTTGAGCCTTTAATTTTCGTTTTCAAATCTAATTTTCAATTATTAACTCATGTTGCGAGAGGTGAGTTGAGCCTTGCGGCACGCTAAGGTATTTTCAAATTCTATCTTAAAGAGTCAATTCATATTACGAGAGGTGAGTTGAGTCTTTTAATTTCTATTTTCAATTTCTGTCTTTTTTGTTTTTTTCAAAGATCAACTCATATTGCGAGAGGTGAGTTCAGCCTTTAATTTTCGTTTTTCGAAATCTACTTTTCGAATTATTAACTCATGTTGCGAGAGGTGAGTTGAGCCTTTTAATTTCTACGTTTCAAAAATCAACCCATATTGCGAGAAATGAGTTGAGCCTCGATTCACTTGATGAGGTATTTTCAACTTTTGTTTTTGATGTCCATTTTAAAGAGTCAATTAATATTGCGGAAATGAGTTGAACACAAGATCACACGCCAAGCAAAGACTAAAGATTGAAGCTGATGGGAAACACCAGATTTGGATACCTTGAAGTTGCAGTGGAACTGATCGAGGATATCAGATCTTGCCTCTCTAAAGTTACAGAAGAGAAGACCACAAATCTCATCTCAACTGAAGCAGTAGAAGAGCAGTTTGAAGCTGTAGATCTTATTCTTCTGAAGCTACAAGTAAAGCAGATCGAAGCCCCAAAATCTCATACAAGTGAAGTTACATTAGAGAAGATCGAAGCTGCAAGGCATATGTCGGAAGATACAGTGGATTGAACCAAAGGTACAAGATGCGACGGACTGAAAGGAGACTACCTGAACAAGAAGAACACCAAAGAAGTCAATACTTGACAGTATTGGGCAAAATTGGCCTTTCTTTGTATCTTTGCCCTATTCTCGTTACACGACAATAAGCAAAGAGGGCATTGTTAGGCCAATTTTGGGCCTTTTACAAATACCCAAAACCCAATTACCAAAATGCCAAACCCATACCCAATACCCTAAACTAACCTACCCTAATAAAAACCCTAACCCAATAAGCCCACTAAGCCTAAACAACTAAACCCAAGCCCAACTACCCCAAATTTAACTACCCAACCCATCGCAACCAAAACCCTAGCCCCATGTTGGCTTCCACTGTTCGACATCGACATTAACCCATGCCACGGCGCGCAGACTCCCCATGCCACCATCGCCCATGCCCCGCAAAACAACAAACAACAGCAGACAAAAAGCAGAGAAGAATGGCAAAATAATAACAAAATATGTAACAAAGCAAGCTATAAAAAGCCGAATGGAACATTGTAAGCTCCTCTCTTTTTTTTGAGATCTTTGAATACACATATATTTCAAAAAGTCAGTAGATATAACAAGAATACCAGTCGAGGTAGACATCAACACAAAAAGCAAAATCAACAAATCAGGAGCTAAAATCAGAACCGATCTAAGGTGATTGTTTTTTTCTAATTTCGTTTCTTTGGCCGAATTCATACACATATATTTATCAAAAAAATACAATAAAATAACAGAATAAAAAAACAAAAAATCAAATTTTACCTTTCCCGCCATCACATGTGGCCGGTGGCACGGCGACGGACGGTGGTCCGGCGGCCGTCCGGCGACCGGACCCCTGGCCGGAGTCCCACCGGAGCTCCCTCCCTCTCCCCTTTCTTTTCTCTCCCTTTCTCTCTTTCTTTTTTTTCTTTCCCACCTCACAAATGATTTTTTTTTCAGATTTTTAGGGTATTTATAGCCAAATAAACAGTACTGCTTTTGGTACCCGGATTTAAACACAAAAACGACGCCGTTTTGAGACAGGTCGGGTCGACCCGATCCGCTCCAGGGTTAGGATCCGCGTGTTTTTGCGGAAGGGTCTAATTGCGCGAATGACCCTTCCGCTTTTTAGGCGTTTTACAATTTAGTTTATATTTTTTTAAAATTGGCCCCGTTGATTGTTGCGTTCTGCAATTTGGTCCCCCTATGATACGCACCGTTTAAATGCGCCGGAAAATTGCGCGGTAAGCCCCCTATCGTCCCAAGCGCATTCAAATAGGTCCCTTCCCTTTTATTTTTTTTAAAAATTCGCCCCAAAGCTTTGTTTTAGTTCATTTTTTGTCCTTTTTTCTTATTTATTATTATTATTATTATTAGGATTATTATTATTATTGTTATTATTATTACTATGTATTAGTATACGTTTTTACATGTGAATATTGTATATATTCATATATAATATTATTTTTAATTATTGTATTTTAATATTATTATTATGTTATATATACTTCTTCGTATTTTATTATCATTAGTAGTATTATTATCGTTATTCATATTAGCATATGTGTGTTATTATATATATATACACATTTAATATAGTATTATCTTTTTACTATTATATTTATTATTATCCTATTTTCACTATTATTATTATTATTTTCATCATTATTATACATATATGTATATATCTACGTAATATTATTAATAGGTGTTCTAACATTATTATTATGTATGTATATACATTCTAATATTGTGCATGTGTATGATTCTATTCAATTGTTAGCCTTGTATACTAAATTCATACGTATATTTCTCATGTCATTTCATGTATCCATTTTATTATTATATATGTATATAGGTAATAATTTTATTCAAACCTCGTTTTAACCTTATGCATTATTTGTTTCGTTCCTTTCATAATATCGTTATATATATTGGTATATATGTTCTTTAGATGCATGTGTTCCTCGATATTTATTTTGTGTACATACGTAAATATTATGAATATATATTTAACATCACTAGTTATATATTTTTATTATCTTATACATCTTGCTAATACCATTAATATTTACATATACATATTTTACATATACACTCTTAATTATTTTCATGTGTATATTCATCGTATTCTTTTTTTGTTCTTGTATTCAATACTATATCATATTTAATCTTGCATGCACGGTTATTGTTTTAATATTTTTGTTATGTTTGTCATCCGCTTAAATATGTATACCTAGTCCTTTCATTTGTTTATTTATTTCTGTATTCGTTTTGTCTTACACGTTTTAAAAATTACGTTTTTGTTTCTAAATTAATTTCGATAATCAAAGGCAACATATCGGTTTAATACCAAGTCGACGGTTCCATTGCTATGTTGAGTGGAATTTGTCGGTTCGTGTTTAATCGGTATACCCTTCTCAAAAAAGGAAATCAAAATTGAAAGTTTTCGTGTTTTGAATCGGATCACGATTGAATATTACTTTGAACTCATATTTTTGAAAATAAAGACAACACTTGTTTATGAGATACCAATTTTGGGCGTCGCGAGGTACTAATACCTTCCTCGCTCAGAACCGACTCCGAACCCTAATTTTTCTCGGCTTTTAACGTAGACCTTAACTCGGCCTTTTTCTCGTTTTTAAAAAGGGAAATCTAACAGTGTCGGTCACACCTCATAAAAAGGATCGGTGGCGACTCCCGGTTTATTTTAAATCAAACTTTAATTTCCAAGTTTTTAATCGCCACAATTAGCGACCGAAGCTAAAGCTAATTTTTACGTCGCTACACATATGCAAGCCCATTTGGGGAGACTACTCAACCCACCAACCACTACACTCCACCGTGCATCACCCATACACTCCATGTGGGAATAGCTCAACCAACCCAAATTAACACTCCACATTTGCGACCTTTTTGCTCGATTATCGAGAATTGAGGCAAAGCCTCCAGTACGTGGACAAGCCACTTTCAGTACTTCCTCTGTCAATATCCCAGTCCCATGCATCAGATAATAACAACATGGCATGCAGTAAATAACAACAGTCAAACATGCATTTAGGTCAATTTAACCCTAGGGGTATTTCGGTAATTTATCTCCTGGGTAAAACTGTAAAATTTCCACTTTTAAAGGTATTTCAATAATTTATCCATTTTAGGGTTTTCATGCATATTCCTACCTTTCACGTACTAACAGAATCACTACTGAGGGTTCTTACGAATTGACCCGTTGGCCCATCATTCCAATTTTGGCCCATTAAGCCCAAAAATATCAAGGCACGAAATCATGCACTTTGCGGTCCAAACATTGCAGCTTACCAAAAACATTAATCGATTTACCTCACGAGCATTCACACGTAAATCTACAAAATACCGGTTTTCGGCATTTCTGCTTTTCGACTTTTGCCGATCTAGACTAAGAAAGAGGGTGTTAGTTACACACCTATTTGCGACGATATGTTGACGAGATCCACACACGAACCGCCTACAATTGGATTACTAACATGTTAATCTAACTATTCAAATACAAACTACATATTAACCCTTTACAATATTCGGCCAACCACACCTACAGATCATAGTGAGCTTATAAGAAATTAATAAGCAACTCATTAATAAATTTTTGTCAATGTTTACCACATAATCATAATTTCACTGCAAGCTGTCTTCCTGAGCAACAGTCACTAAATCATTTATAACTGGAGCTACGAAACTCCAAATCAAGTGCCGTTAATTTTCCCTGAAAATAGACTCATATATCTTCTATTCATAAAATTTTCAGAATTTTTGGTTTAGCCAATAAATACCAGATTTTTATCAAAGTTTCCCATGTTTCACTGTTTGACTAATCTGACCACTCTTCATTACGAATCAAATTTCTCATTGTACAGAATTCAAAATATGTTCTAGTTTATTTCATTTGAAACTAGACTCATTAAGCTTTAATTACATAATTTATTCAGCTTCTAATTCATCTCCCACAATTTATGGTGATTTTCCAAAATCACGTTACTGCTGCTGTCTCAAGCAGATTTATTACCAAATCACTCTTTCACACCTAACTTGCATGCTTGTTATTTAAACATGTATATCACCAATCAATCATCACATATCTATGATTTTACTTAAGCATAATCTCCATTTCATCATTTTAAAGCACAACATGTTAGCCGATTTCCCTTTAGCATCTAAGGCACATGCATGCTCATTTGTTTGGCTCAACTTCACATATCTTCCATTTTTCATCAAAAGAACATGAAACAACAACCATTTCCTTCATGACCAAATGCTCACAACACAACCAAAAATCAAAATATACTTCAAGAGTTAAGGTAGAATCAAGAAGAACTCATGAACCTCAAAATAAAAGCAAGGTACCAAGAACTTACCTTCAATTTTCCTCCTCCTAATGACCGAATACTCAAGAGCTTTCTCCTCTCCTTTCTCTTCTCTAACTTTCAGCTATGATGAACAAAGATGGACAAAACTTTGTTCTTTTCACCCCTTTTTCTTTTAATAAAACTTCATATTTCATCCATTTAATTCTTTAATACAAAAGACATGAAATTCTTATCATGAAACATTTACCTAACCCATTATCATGAAACATTTACCTAACCCATTATCATGGAATATTTACCTAATCCATTGTCATGAAACATTTACCTAACCCATTATCAATTTGTATCAATTTGTACCATAAATTATGGATATCAAATGTACATTTTGTCTACAACAACATGATGGTTGGCCACTTCATGTAAAATGGGAGGTTTGTCATGCAAATCCTCCTATTTTGCACTCCTATTTATTTGGCCACTTCAATTTAGCCTATAGCATTTTCAAACATTTTCACATAGGTCCTATTTCATAATTTCACTCACAAATGACAAAATCAAAGCATGAAATTTTGTCAACATTCACAGAATTCCCGAAAATTGGGGCGTTACAGTTTTTCTTCCCTTGTAGAATGGCACATTGTGGAATTTGCTAAGTTGGATCAACAAAAGAGCACACACTATCAAAAGACGGTAGATATATGTTAACTTTGAGTTTAGACTTTGTGGCATGTACGTAAGAACCTTTGTTGTGCTAATGGTCAATTTTGGTTAAACTTGTGTAATAGGCTTAGTATGTGATCAAATTGATGCATGTTTTGGTTTTTTGTGATGCTTGTATGTACAATGATCGCAAATGGTAAGTTTGACATATCAAAGATTGCAACAATGATAGTTGAAATGGCTAAGTTTCTAAATGACATGAGAAATGGAATAATTGAATGATAAGTATGAGATATAATTGAATGTATGTTTTATGTGCTATATGTTGGAACTATTTAAGTACTAAACTTCCAAGTTGCATTAATATGACATGTTTGAATTAGCAAATGATTGGCTTTAGATAGAGATAGTTGACATGGAGTTGATTATGTCTTAACGTTGAAAGACTGAATTGTATAATGTTGAGTGGTTGGATTAGGTAATTATATGCTTGAATTGAGTTTGTTTGACATGGTTTAAAAGCATTATATTTGTAATAGGTTGATAGCTTGTCATATCCCAAAAATCAGATTAGTAGAATCAGGTTTGTGAACCGAGAGTGGTCACACCTCAATTTTTAAGATTATATTTATGCATTTGATAAATAAATGAGTTATTGGTTTAATGGTTAAGTATTAATGAAATTGTCTTTGAAACCCAAATTCGATTCTCTTTCCTCGCATCATTTTTATTATTTTGCAAGTTTTGCTTCAAACGCTAGTAAGTATCATTCCTTATCTTAAAAATAAATGTTGCAAGAGTTTAAATAAGAATGAGTTTTGGTCTAGTGGTTAAGAAGTAATGTAGTTATCCTTAATGTTCGAGTTTGATTCTCCCTTTTTATATGATTTTTGGTTACTGTATTTTTTCCCAAAACCCTAGTCTGTCGCCTATTGTATAGAAAACCCTAGTGTATAATTTTCAACCTCTTTTGATAATTTTTTCACTCCTATTGCCGCTTCTCTCATTTTTGCTCTTTTCTTCTTCCCATCCTTTCTGTGCAACCCTTAAAACTCCAAAAATCTACTATTGTGCTGCCCTATTAATCATCAACTCCCTTTTTTTTTCTATTTTATTTTTTGTCCATCTCATCTTCTACCCCTATAGTCAAATTTTTGCTGCTGATTTTTCTATTATTGCTACCGGCCCCTTTGATTCTCTTCTTCTGCTCTTTTTTTTTTCTATCATCTCAAAACTAATCAAGTAGCGTAAGTGTAAGATTTTTATTTTATTTTCTTTCAAATCAATATCGTTCTCTTCTTATTTAGTTATAGAATGGTAGAATAGAACTTCTGCCGTGGTCGATTCTTATAAGTTCTTTTATTTTTGTGTTTTGGTTGATTCAAGATCCATATCCAAACCATTTAGATCAACAATAACTTTGGTAAATTGTTTGCAACTCCTTCGTAAGTCAAATAAAGTAAGTATTAATTTTCAACTTCAGATATGAAGATTTTGGTTAATATCACTGCTTTGATCGAACCTATGTGGGTGTTAAAGCTGCTGATTTTTAATGATTGATCTCTTTTAGGTATAGGCCTAGGTTGGATCTAGTTTGATCTAAAGCATAGGAATTGCAGAGAAGCGATAGTGTTTGGGTTAGTGTAATCAGGTGTGGGTCTTACCTTTGGGTATTGTGTGATTACTGTAAATTGTATAATACACATGTTGTTAGTTTTACATGTTGATTTGTGCTTGGCCGAATGACTTTGAGTTGGATTAGGGATTGCAGATTATAGTAAGCGCTAAAAGTTGATGGCCGAATGTGTAAGGGCATTTATTTGTGATTAATTGAATTTGTAAGTGCCAGTTGTAATTACTGAGTTTCTACTATGACTGAGTATGTATAGACTGCTAATGTATGATATGATATTGTTATCACATGTTTCTCGAATGTATGAGAACATGCCTACTGTTCTGTATTTACTGATTGCATGTGAAAATCGTTACTGCTACTGAATTACTGATAGCATGTTAATACATGCCACTATTTTGTACTGTACCTAATTCTACCATGCATGTAATGCATTCTATTGTATAGGGTTGGGAAGATTGGTGACAGAGGAGTTCTGGCGGTATAGCCGCAACACTGGAGTATTGTTTAGATTTCTAGAGGTTAGCCCGTAAACTTTTTACTGGTGACTTATCGCAATTTACTGGCAGCTTGTCTGCAACTTACTAGCAGCTTGTCTACAAACTATTAGCAGTTGTACTGCATACTATTACTAGCGGTTTATCTGCAACTTACTGGCAACTTGTCTACAACCCATTGACAGTTTTACAGCATACTGTTACTGGTAGTTTATCAACAACGAGCTTCGGCTCTTATTGTTTTGATGTTCAGATGAAGGGTTTTGGAGAACTCGTAGTGTGTAGCGGATGGATGGGTAGGACCTTTGTACTGTTTTACATTCGACATGTACATGTGTATGACTGACATGATTTATTATGGATATTGATATTGTTGGCTATGTGCTCTACTCTGATTGTTTGATTGTTTGCAAATTTACTATTTGTTCTGTTAAGACTCGTATTGAACTTTTCAAGCTCACCTCCTTAGTTTACTTTCTTATATATAACTGTTGAAGTGAGGATTCTTATTTAGCAATCAGAGATCCATCTCGGATATTTTCAATAAAAATGATTTTAAATTAATTTATTGTTTTTTATTTAGGGTTGTAGTAATTTTTATACAGATTGTGGCATAGGTTTGATATTCTAGGTTATTTTGTTATTTTGTATGCATTATCGTTAAAATTGGATAAGTTAAATAATTGGTCGAGCCTACACATTAGTGTTTGTAAGCATGTAAAATTGTGTTTTTTTAATGATAACCTAAGGTCATCGTATTTTCCGTTGCAAATCTGTATTTGAATTTCTGGAAAGTAAATTAAAAATAAAAAATGTTTTCAAAAGTAATAAGGACTTTTATAACTAGATCTTAATCAGACTTGTCATAATTTAATGATTTTATAAAAATAAGAGACCGCTATAATTTTTTTCGAAAAATAAGCAAATGTTTTTAAAAGGAAGTTCATGAGAATTTGATCATTTTTCTTTTACTGGGTCATTTTGGTGGCTAATGTAGCCTTCAGAATTCAACCATAATGTCTAAGCTAGGTTTGTCAGTTTACATAGCTAGTCGTTTGGATGTTGGTTTGGAAGCAAATGAATAGGTACCAAAGTGTTAAGTTGCCAAGACAGGGGTAACATCGTGACCTCGAGATTTTGACTTAGCAACTTGGGTTGACAGTAAGTGACATTGCTATGTTGACTAGCTTAAAGTCATGACGTGGAGGTTATGAAGTCACAACGTCGATCAGAACTTTGAAACTTTACAATTTGGTCCTAAATCACTTTCGGGTATATAAAAAAGCTTTCATAAGCTTGTGTGGGGCTCGAAAATGATTAAATAGAGTAATGTGAATGTGATTTATATTTAATTATGCGTATGAATGATTGTGTAATGTTTATATGATGTTAGTTTCACTGGTAATGGTTGTGATATTCCATAGCTTGGACCCAACAATCGGGTTGGGTGTGGGGTGTTACAATAATAGGGTGGCATGTACATAGGATTAGAACCATATGAAATTTTGTTGTAAAGTAACTAAGTGGTTCCATAACTATGTCATGCATGCTTAATGTCATTTTGTACTTTGGGATAATTTTTAATGGATGGTATATTCATGTGTTATATGAAGTTTTTGAATGATAATCCAACATATTTTGAGTCCCTAAATTGTTTAGATATGTTATTTGTAAGGATAATGATAGTTTAAACTTGGTTTTAGATGATTCATCTATGTTTTAGGTATTCTGTCCGAATGTGGCATCTTTTGCTCAAAATGTATCAATTCATTTTGGGAAAGGTGTGTTACATTAAGATAGTGTTTGGAAACCCACCTAGTAACTGTATTTGAGTGTAATTGCTTAAAATTACACTCAGTTGACATGTTTAGATAATCATTGTAATTAGTGGGTCCCACTGAATTAGGTATAATTGGAGCACCCCAATTGCACTTTTCTATTCTTAAGGGGAGGGTGAGAATTAGAGTAATTATGCAGGTAATTACACTAAAATTCAATTCTTAAATAATTTAATACCAGTTTAAGTTATAAAATTTTATATTATAAGTTTGAGCACGTACAAGTGTTTGAGATGACTATGATTAAAGATTTATTATATTATAAATCTTAAAAATATATATTATAAAAATAATTTATGTGTATCTTATAAAGTTATAACTAAAAATTATATTATTTAAATATTTTTTAAAGTTATGGTCAAAAATTTATTACAAAAAATAATTTACATGTTATAAAAGTGTTACAATATATTTATTTATAAAAAGTTATGGCCAAAAAATGAAGATAACTTATTGATGTGTTCGTACTACATATTATAAAAATAATATTCTTATTTGTAAAAAAATGTTATAAATTTTTTTATCATAACTTATGTGTAAAAAAAATTCCAAAGTTATGGATAAAAATTATATCATTTATAAGAAGTGTTATGAAAGTTCTGGATACTTTATAAAAACATTTACTATAAAAGTTATATCTTATAAATTTTATACTATTTTTACTAAAATTACATATTATAAAAAATTGTTACAAGTTAACATAATTATTTCTCCAAATTAAGTTTATATAATTTTTATGATTAAAATTATAGACTATTTATATCATGAACCCAAATATTATATGTTACATGATAATTATCTAAATACAAAAGAGTTTCTTCTTTTTTAACTAATTTCCTTTAAAAAATTCCATGAAGTTTCACTCCTATCTTCTTCTTGCACTACCGAGTCTCTTACATAATCCTCCAAGTCTGTCATAATTGGCAGCATTGCCCATCCCCTTCATCGACCTTCATCGACCTTCAAAGGCTCTGCGAAGCCACCATTACCCCCAGCCCATATAGCTCTTTCTGTCGTACCCAATCCCTTTCCAATAGCTTTGTTGCACCCCTTTAATAATTCCCACAATCTTACACTATTGCCACTTGCAAGCAACAAGGTTTCCTTGTTGCCACTTTCACGTAAGCTCCCACCACTCCCTCCTTACTCCATACTGCTCACCTTGTGTCATTCCCTAACCAGTAGGCTCTTTGCTTGACTATTAGTAGCCACCATTATGGCAGTAAACTAGCACTACTACTAACCTCTGCTCTCTAATTTAGGTTTTTAGCCAATAGAGAATTAATTTTTTACGGGAGAAAATTAAAAAGTTTTCATAGTGTGATCAGTTTGTGAAATTAGAGTGTACTTTCTAAGTAAACTAAGGGTTTGGAAATAGCGGAGAAGGTTTTATTAGTTGAAAGCCAAGAAATGACCAATACTGTTAAGTCGAAAACACAAATAATAATTTGGTGAAGTTTATTCCTATAAATAACACAAAAGTTTGGTTTAATTTTTTTTTTAAATTTTTGTTGTGAAAACAAACATGTTTTCTAAACTAATTCTTTCAATATAATCGCATCTCTCATGAAAGACCTACCTCCGCCCTAAGTAACTACTAATTATGTGTAAGTAACTCATATACTTTGATTTATTAAAAACCTGAGTTTAATTGGTAATAAAGTCAAAAACTAGTATGTTGGGTATACAACTTATGTATGACATAGTTTTACTTAAAACAATGAAATTCATAGTCTAGTAAAAGGTAAATGATATCCTCTCGTTGTCATTGCATTGTTGAGAGGAAAGAAACATGATCACGAATCATTTGTCTAGGATGAAAGATTTTTTCACTATGTGTTACTAATAGATTTTTTTATAAAAGGAAGATGTAATGGTTATCATGAGATAATCCTATGATGATAACATACTAATGACAAGGTCATTGAACAAGCATAATTATAAGTTGTTTTCGTAATGGTATATAATAAGAGAGAGTTCAATCATGGTAATTTAGTGGATTGACTCCATGACTAAAATAATGTTGTAATTAATAAACGAAGAGTTGAAACTTAATTACAAATTATTTTCTATTTAATTATATATGTTCAATCGGTCCCTCCGTTAGCTCAATATAACCCTTTATGGATTATATTTGAACTAATATGTTGAATGAATGAAAATGACGAAGAGAAATAGATTTTATGTATCACTATCGTAATAAATGTATTTTTTCACATAAGATAATAGATGACTTAGTGATTAATTTAATTTCTTTGAATTATTAATTAATTCATTGTAATTAAATAATTGAAGTTTGAAATGAAAATTAAATTAAGCAGTCATTGCGATTTTACAGGATAAGACAATTAAATTAATTTACTCATAAATTTTAGTACGGTAAAGTCGTCATGACTTTAAGTGAATTAGAATTAAGTTAAAAAATAATTTAATTGAGAGAAATAATTAAATTTATTTAAATAAATAATATTTTAGAAATAGAAAACTAATTATTAGGTTGAATAAATTATGTGAATTAATTTAAAAACTAGATAACACATAAAATTGTACTTAACAAATGAAAAACCCAAAATTGAGCTATCATATAATGATGTTTGACACATAGGGTTCCTAGAGAAGCAAGTGCCGCCTATCATGTAGTCCTAGTAGGACTGTGTGTTTTCTATTAAAATATTAGTATTCTCTCTCATCTTATCTAAATAGAACTCTTGTGTTTTTCCTATAAATAGATATGTTTTATGGGACACCACATATTGAGTGTAATTACCTACCATAAAATAGTAAAATTTATGGTTCCCAAAGAAATTTTATTTTTGTTAGAACTCTGGTTAGGGTTTTAACCCACAGAAAAAATTAATTTTTAGTAGAGAAAATTAAAAGGTTTCATTGTGAGATCATTTCGTAAAAATAGTCATGACCAAGAGTATTAAGTAAAAAAAAAACGTATTTATTCTTATGAATAACATAAATACTTATTTTTAAATTTCTATTAAGAAAACAAACATGTTTTCTAAAATGATTTTTTCCAATATAACCACATATCCCATGAAAGTCACGAGGGCACCCCCTCCCAATTCAACGCCCAACAACCATCACCACCAACCGGCCCTCCACTCCCTAATGTATATTACAAAACTTAAAAGATGAGGTTCAATTTGTTTGAAGTACAAAGAAAAATATTGCGCAACCTACCAATTCGCCAACCAAGCTCCATGCCTTTGCTAATTGTTTATTATTATTTGGAAGAATAAAGTTATCCATTTTAAATTCGATTAAGATTAATTGTTTTTATTACTAAATCTTTGAAAACCTTGTTTGTATCAAAATTATTAATCACAGTTTTTTCAAAAAATATTAAAAACATTTTATAAACTAAAATTTTTAAATGTAAATATTATTTTTAAAAGAAACTTTACAATATATTTAAAAAAATTAAAACAATTTGAACCCGGATTAAAATTTTACTTTTAAAATACAAAATTTTTAAAAATAGTTTTAAATTACATTAAAAGTACTTTTAAATTATTTTGTTTAATTGTATAAACTTAAATTGCATTTCAGGAAACATTTTAAAAAAATTTTAAATCAACTTTTTAAAAACAAAGTTACCATAATTTAAAATGGCTTTTAATGTAACTTAAAAATGGTTTTAGAACATTTTAAGTAAAACTATTTTTTTAGAAACAACTAGAAAGCGTTTTTAAAATTGTTTTAAAAGCCAACTGATATTTAAAACAATATTTTAAAAAATAAAACATATTTTTTAGAAATACTTTTAAAAATTAATTTGATTTCAACGATATATAATTTTTTTTGAAGTTTCCAACAAAATCTTTAATTTTTTACAACATTATCATAAAATAATTCAAATTTGTATTTGGATATTTTTTAATTATATGGATTTATATTAAATTCTAATTTTTTAATTATATGGATTTATATTAAATTCTAATTTTAATTTTTCACTTTTTATATTTAACATTAAAAATATATAAAAAGTATTTTAAAAAGTACGAGGAATTAAACAAGATTAGAAACCTATATGTGACCTATTTACATCTATATACGTGTATATATATATATATATATATATATATATATATATATATATATATATTTGCCTCGTAATAGTTTCTCATAGTCTCATAAATTGTTTGGGTTAATTTTTATTAATAATGTTGTAGACCAAAATATTACCTGTCAATTTGAAATTACAGTCCGTTAAAATCAGAGTTACAATGGGTAAAATGATGACATTACATTAGTGTCATAATTATTATTATTAATTAATTTAAATTAATGAAGAGATAAATAAAGTTTATATTATTTTAAATTAAATTAATTAAGTGACAATATTAAATGATTATTTTATCTTTAATTAACTAAATTAATAAGGGTTAGATAATAATAAAGGAGTTTAATACTTGTAGAACAGTAAACGAAAAAATTAAATTCTATAAGAACTCTCTTGAATGACACTATAAAAGGGGTCACCTCCTAATGTTTCTATTTTCTAATTTTTTTACTCGTTTCATAGCTGCCCAATAATAAAATAACAGAAAAAAATTGATTCATTCATGATCTAGAAGAAGTTTTCGCTCGTGGATCAAGTGTAGTTCATCGATTACATTCAAGGGGAAAGATAATCAACTAAGTGAGAAATTCATTCTATCATCTCCATAAAAACCAAATTCTAGAGCAAGCACCACATCCTTGGAGGAACAACTGGCAACTCTAGTAAAAATGGTGGAGAGTCTTGCTACAATAGTCAAAAGAACGGATGATCCAATCACTTTCGTGAGCTCAAATTAAACATATGAATAGAAGCAACCAAACTTCTTCCAATGAAACTCAACATCAAAATCTTTTAAAGTTTGTGAAATCAAAGTTGTTGAAGGACTTCAAAGTGTTTCTCCATATCAACTCAAGGATCCCATCAAAAAAGCCATCGAAGATTATGTTGAAAGTGTTGCTCTACTTTTATATACATATTCAAAGCCACATACTCAAAGGATTGATCATTGAGGATACCTAAAAATTAACAAACTTAAACATTCCAACAATTCGTTGACAAAGGAAATCCATGTCAACATGTGCTCACTTTGTGGAAACTTGTAATAGTATCTACATTGATGAAGATCTCATGGTGAAATAGTTCAATCGGTCATTTAAAGAATATGCTTTTGATTGGTACACTAATATTGTGATTGAAATGATTAATAGTTGAGAAGAACTTCAGTGAAGATTTCCTTAATCAATTTTGTAGAACTCGTTGCATTTTGAACATGATCAAGCTCACAAGCTCAAAATAGTGGAAAGACAAGCCAATCATCAATTACATCTATCGTTAGAGGAATCTAAGTCTAAAATGAAAAGAGATGGTCGAAATCCACTACCATCAACATGTGCATACAAGACATGAATTGGGGCTTGTGCTGCATTCTCTAAGGAATCAAAGTGAAGCCCTTTAAAGAATTAACTACTTGAGCTCATAACATGGAGTTAAGTATGGCAACTACTACAAAGCAAGAGCCACATGAGCAAGTAATCCATAATAGAAGCAAAATTTTAGCTGATAATGAAGATTACCAATCTATGGTCATAAATGTGAAGCCCATTTCTGCTCAAGTCAAAGGTACAATAAGAGTCGCACTAAATGAGAAGCAAGAAAATAAGTATTCTTTCCTTAATGCTGATTTTCCAAACATGCTTAAAGAACTTTTAAAAGATAAGTTGATTCAGTTGCCAAAAAAGAAGCGACTTGAAAAAGTTAATTGAGTAGTTGATCCCAACTATTGTTAATAACACTATTTGATTAGTCATCCTTTCAATAGGTGCTTAGTGTTGAAAGAAAAAATCATGCAACTTCATGAAGAAGGGAAAGTCTAGTTTGAAGAAGTAGCATCATCAAGCTTGACAACAAAAAACTATGGTTTCTCAATCTAATATGATGGATAGAACCATAAAATTTGGCTCTTTCGATCCTATTACATCGATTCCAAGCACAAGGAATATGGTGGATTTCCAAAGTATTAGGGGCAATCGATTGTTTCTTGGATATCTGAACAATCATGGTTGGACTCCAACCATATCTTAATTCGAAGAAGGCAATAGCAAGTAATGCTCCTAGGCATGAGCTTAAACTATCACATTACTCCTAAACACAAGCTTAAATTGTTCATATAATGCTTCTAAACATGAGCCTAAACTATTTAGTCCAAAAATGATGCTCATGACTACGAAGTTAAGCTGGGCATCCAAATTTATAAATATATATAACTATGTCATGACAAGGTCCTTCAAAAAACAAGGTATGTAGACAACTTGGTTTTAACGTCAAGTTAAGTCACCACCACACCACCAAAAAAAAAAAAAGAATCTTGGAGTCAAACTTCAAAGTGCACAAGTTTTCAGAACTGTTCTCCATGGGCACCACATGTTCTCGCATGTTGAGGCTGTACAATTTAGACCGACATGGGGTGTTGCAAGTTCTATCTCTCACCATGTTGATTGATGGTTATGATTGATGCTCCCTTTATGACATATATATGGTTTTAGACACATCGTTAAGCAATTAAATAGATTCCTTTGACATGCTTGAAAACATCTTGCCTTAAAAAAAAGTTTGATCACCAAATCTCCTCTATACGTTTTGACTTTAGGATTTTGAAAAGAAACCAATACCCAAGCGTTATGTTGTAAGATCGATGAGAGATCCCACTATCTTGATATTACTTTTATAAATGAAGAAAAAGATTTCTACATGATCAAGGACTTTGACTTTTAATTGCAGGAGAGTTCTAATCAGGAATTAAATCTTTATTAGAATTAATATTTATTTTTTTAAGTCAAATAAAACCTCAACTTTAAAAAGATTTATAATTGAGAAATTAGATGATGCCAAGATTTTTTTTTCATGGGAAGCTTGATGATGCAAAAATAAAATTACACAAAGAAAGATGACTTAGTAGTGGGGGAGATTGCCATTATATGTCATGCCTAAATGTGGCCTCATAATTAGGGATGACAAAAAAACCCTGAATTCGACGGATTTTGACTTGACTCGATCCGTTAGGGTTAAATTTTTTTTTGAAAATTTAAATTTGGGGTGGATTAGAACAGGGTCGGGTTTGAGCTAAATTTTTTCCACCCTGAGATATTTACAAAAATTCTCGTGATATATATATATATTAAGTTTTGCTTTCAATAAATTAACTTTTGATATGAATATATATTAAGTTTTAATTCTAAACTAAAAAATAATCTTGTTTGCTTCAAAATGAAAATAAAAATAATTTAAAAGCTGTAATCTTATTTTCTTCAAAATAAAAAAAAAATAAATTCTAGTTGGGTCAAAGTTAGATCTCTTATTAAATTTTGGGTTCAAGGTGAGTTTTTTTTCTTAAAATTCAGGGTTGGGGCGGATACCTCAAGTTTCAGGTCAGGTTCGAGGTGAGCAAAAATCCACCCCGCCTCGTTACCGTCCTTACTCATAACTATTGTATCATGCAAAACATTTTCTTTAAAAAAATGGAGATGGTAAATTATCACAAATATGAGGGTGGGTCGCAATGTTGGCATGAAATTCAAATCAAATTTCAAGATTTGTTCACTGGTTACACTAAAAAAATTCGTGTATTGACCAAATTTTAAGGGTCGAAGTACCATTTGTGAAGTCAAAATTACTATGGGTTAAAACTAGAATTACCTGAAAATGATGGGATCATAAGTGGATCATAATTATTTTTCTTTAATTAATTTAAATTAATTAAGAGATAAATAATAAAAATTATATAATTACTAATTATGTAACAATCGATTTTTAGTAGTCTTGAAAAAGGTGGTTTCAAAATTTCATCTTCAGAACCGAGTCTATAAATATTAAATATAAATATTTACGAAATTGGTATAAAATAATCTTAAAGTTTGGCTCATCAATTTTTTCTATTAATTATTTAATTTAGGTATACTGACTAAATTGTAAAAATCCAATTGCTATAAGTTTTTAATTGGCTAAAGATTTAGGGGCTTAAATTCCAGTTAACCAAAAGTAAAAAAAATGACAATTAAAGCATTTTGGAACATGTGTTAATGGGCATTGGCGAATTAGACATTAAAACTTGGTTAGTGAGTTAATTAGTATGGTTAAGTAAAATTTATTATTTTGAGAAGATGTTGTTTTTAAGAGAATCTCATTTATTTTTGTTTATTTCTTCATATAGATTTAAATTATCAAATTTTTCTTCATATAGATTTAAATTATTAAATTTTCTTTTAATTTTGTAATATTATGAGTCGTGTCCTGGTTTTCTACATCTATAACATTTTATTGTTTTACTTATTTTGTTTTTTGTTTTTGTTGTTTCTTTTCTTTTCGTATTTTTTATATTTAGGTTTTTTTATAATATTCTGAAATATTCTTTTCCTATTTTCTTTATTTTTCAGGCAACGTGTTTTGAAGAAGAATGTTCATTTTTAATGTCAAATTGGTGGTAGGATGATCCTAATATTATAAAAAAAAAACCCAAATACAGAAAATACCAAAAAGAAAAGAAACAACAAAAAACAGAAAATAAAATAGATAAAACAATAAAACGTTATAGATGTGGAAAATCACGACACATCTCAAAAAATTGCAAAATTAAAATAAAAACTAATCATTTAAATCTAGATGAAGAAGTAGAGCAAAAAATAAATGAGATTCTCTTAGAAACAAGTTCTTCTAAAAATGATACATCTACCGAAATAGATGAATTACAAATAAATGAGTTATATACAATATCCCAATCTTCTGATGATGAAAATGAACCTTCAATTAACATGTTAACTAAAGACTAAGAATTCATGATTGAAGTTATTGATAAAATTCAAGACCCATAATTCAAAAGAGAATACCTTTTCAAATTAAAATCTTCATTAAAAGATAAATCAAAAAATAAAAAGAAATTATTTCTAGTCAATCACAAATGTACAATATAGAAGATATAATATTTAATAAATAGGGTAATCTATAAAACTAGTCACTTTTGTTTGCTTCAGGTTACATTTTAGTCACTTATGTTTGAAATGTTACGTTTTAGTCACTTATGTTATTATTTTGTTACGAAGTGATCACTTTACCGTTAAGTTCCGTTATCTCTCTAACGGTAATCCTACGTGGCAGTCCAACTAGATTTTAAGTGCTAACTTGGATTTTTAAATGGGATGAAAATAGATTCTTACTTAAAAAATTTAATTAATTAAAATTTTTAAACCTAAAACCTTAACTAAAAAAACTGTTCATCTCCTCTTTTTAATTTTTCTTCCATCTTTTCTTTTTTTCAATGGGTTTTTTTTTTCTCATTTGACTAGAAAAACTATTATTAAGATTAAAATAGTTGAAATCAAATTGAATGCTTCATAAAGATAGATTCAATGAAGGGTTCAGGTATGTCTTCTTTGCATTCCTCTATCTCTTTTATTCAATACTGAAAAACAAAAGATTGAATTTTTTATTGTTTAACGAAAACCCTAAATTAAAATTCTTGATATTTTCTTCTACTTTTTGAAATTGTTTGTAAATATGTATTTTATTTTGCGTCAGTAGACATCCCATAAAATGCAGCTAGGAACATATTTTTATGAACATGTATCATTCAACCTAATTTTAAAATTTTCAGAAAATGGTTGTTACTTTCACTGTTCTTGTTCCTAAGAATTCTATTTTCTAGTTCTTTCACAGTTGTTGAATAATTGGTTTCTCAATCAAATTTTTTCTGATCTGAATCAACTTATATATTCACAATCTCTTTGTGGGTATTCCAGATTATTCTTTCTTATTGCTGATTTTAACTATTTTGATCTTAATAATAGTTTTTCTAGTCAAATGAAAAAAAAATCCATTGAAAAAAATAAGAGACAGAAGAAAAATCAAAAAGGGGAGATAAACAGTTTTTTTAGTTAATGTTTAAGTTTGAAAATTTTAATTAATTAAATTTTTTAAATTAAAAATCTATTTTCATCCCATGTAGAAATCTAAGTTCGCACCTAAAATCTAGTTGGACTGCCACCTAGGATTACCGTTAGAGAGATAACGGAACTTAACGGTAGAGTGATCACTTCGTAACAAAATAATAACATAAGTGACTAAAACGTAACATTTTAAACATAAGTGACTAAAATGTAACCTGAGACAAACAAAAGTGACTATTTTTGTAGATTACCCTAATAAATATGAAAAAATAAAACCTAGAAAAATTACAAATTCTAAATTACAATTGGAAATAAAAAAAATTAAATTGGAACTTGCTTAGCTTAAAATGGAACAACAAGAAATGAAAAAACAAATGCAAACCTTGAAACATGAAATCCCAAAAAATAGTTAGTTAGAAGCTGAACTTGAACTTAAAGAAAATACAAAGAAATATATGATGGTTCTAACTGAAGTTTCTATCCAAAGATATTTAATAAAAATAAATATTGTTATAAATAATGAATTTCAATTGAAAATAATAACCCATTTTGATATAGGAGCATACCAAAACTGTAATAGAGAATGGATAATTCCAACAAAATATTATGACAAATATCAGAATCTCTTAAAGCTGCAAACGGTAAAAAACTAAAAATTACTTACAAAATTCCCAGTGCAGAATATGCAACAAATGTATAAATATCAAACATATTTTCTAATGGTGAAAGACATTACCCAAGATGTCATATTAGGAACTCCATTCATATCCTTACTTAAACTATATAAAGTAACAAATAGTTCAATCTCTACCAAAGTTTTAAACACTAAAGTAGAATTTCCTTTTGTAGAAAAACCCATAATAAGAAATCTCAACTTATTAAAATCTTTATCCATCCATGATAGGCAAATCAATTATTTAATTAATCATAAATAGAAACAAATCTCTTTTTGAAAGAAGAAATATGTTTTGAAAATTGATTGAACAAATAGAAAAAGAGAAATTCAAAAAGGATAAATCAAATCAAAGAAAAAATAGAATTAACAATTTGTTCTGACATTCTTAATGCTTTTTGGAATAGGAAAAAGCACGAAGTAACATTACCATATGAAAATAATTTTGATGAAAGACAAATACCCACAAAAGTAAGGCCAATACAAATGAACAAAGAAATAGAAGAATTTTGTAAAAAAGAAATACAAGATCTTCTTAATAAAAAATTAATTAGGAAAAGCAGTTCTTCTTAGAGTTGTTTAGCATTTTATAAAAAATGCATAACTCGACATAACTCGAAATAGGAATGCCGAGATTAGTAATTAATTACAAACCTCTCAATCAAGCCTTAAAATGAATTAGGTATCCAATACCAAATAAAAAAGATTTGTTACAGAAACTTTGTAATACAAATATTTTCTCAAAATTTGACATGAAATCTAGATTTTGGAAAATTCAAATAAAAGAAGAAGAAAGATATAAAACGGCATTTACTGTACCATTTGGACAATATGAATGGAATGTAATGCCTTTTGGATTAAAAAATGCTCCATCTGAATTTCAAAGAATAATGAATGATATTTTTTACCAATATTCTCAATTCACAATAGTATACATTGATGATGTATTAGTGTTTTCAGAAAATTTAGAAAAACACTTCAAACATTTATCCATCTTTATAAAAGTCATAAAAAATAATGGTTTAGTAGTTTCTAAATCCAAGTTAAGTTTGTTCCAAACCAAAGTAAGGTTTTTAGGTCATTATATTACCCAATGAACCATTACCCCAATAGAAAGATCCATAGAATTTGCTAGCAAATTATCAAACTAAATCTTTGATAAAGTCCAATTACGAAGATTCTTAGGAAGCCTCAATTATGTCATTGACTTTTATCCAGGTCTTAGCAAATTATGTAAACCATTATATGATAGGCTTAAAAAATAATCCAAAACCTTGGACAAATAACCATACCAATATTATCTCCCAGATTAAAAAACAAATTACTAAGCTTCCTTGTTTATATTTAACTGATCCAAATTCCTCCAAGATAGTAAAAATAGATGCTTCTAAAATAGAAAACGATGGGATCCTAAAACAAGTTAAAGGGAGAAAAGAGCAAATAGTCCAGTTTACTTCCAGACACTAGAATCCAACTTAGCAAAATTACAGTACTATTAAAAAAGAAATGTTATCAATTGTTTTATGCATTACAAAATTCCAAAGTAATTTATCAAAAAAAAAATTTCTTTTACGAATTGACTGCAAATCAACAAAAGAAGTTTTATAAAAAGATGTTCAAAATATTGCCTCAAAACAGATTTTTGGAAGATGGCAGACAATTTTGAGCATATTTAATTTTGATATTGAATACATCAAAGGAGATACTAAGTCTTTACCTAATTTTATCACCAGAGAATTTCTTCAAAAATGCCACCCAAACTCCAAGACAAAGGAAAAAGAAAAATAGGAGAGTCATCTAAAACCCAAATTTCCTCAAAACCAATTAAGTCATGGTATGAAATTTGCCATGAAGAAGAAAATGAGAGATCATCATCCTCATCAAAGTCCTCTAAAAATACAATCGTTCAAGATACACAAGATCCAAATAAAATTGGTTCTCAAATAAAAAAATGTATTGAGTCCCTTTCTCAATCTCTAGAGTGGCATTGGCCTTTTATCAAATGAAAGAGGAAACTCCTTTCAAGCAAATTGCTGGTGAAGCAGTAAAAATTTCAAAAAATAAAGAGATTGTTTACACAAACTAAAATCTCTCAAAAATATTTTAAAAAAGACATCTTTCAAGATGTTTTTCCATAAGAATAGCAGTGTCTTCACAGACTGCTACACAAAAATGCTCACAATATTTTCCAAACAAATTTTTTGAAAAAATTCTTATTATGGAGGAAGAATTTTCAGAAAAAAATTCCACATATACTTGCAAAAAAACTTTTCAATGATAGCATTTCAAGCCATTGGATTGTCAAAAACCCCAGCAGTATTATGAAAACATACTCGTTCAAATTGGATTAGTATTGTTCAAACACTACATAGCCCCAAAAAAGATCCAAACATTATTACCCATTCAACTGCCCAAATATTAAAAATTCTTCGACCAAGGGATTGGGGTTAAAACCCAAATTCTCCAAAGAAATTTTCAGCCAAATTTACCACCAAAATTGACCGCTACCCATATTTCACATATTGGGATTGCCAAATGAGATGGTATAATCCCTTCTTAATGAACAACCAACATATAAGACATTCTTGGCTCATATATTTCAAATATGGTACCCAATTCAAATTCCTAAACTGGTACCAAGAATGGTGGAATTGGTATGGACTATCATCTTTCGAGATCCCTCCAAAAAAAAATTCAAAACTTATGATTCAAATTCTTTAACAAATTTCAACTTGAACCAGACAAAAAACACATTTACAGAACAATCCATTTTTTTCTCAAAATTGTGCATTTCTTGGATTGTTTCTTGGAGTTACTCCTATGAACAAGATCCATACACTAGAATTCCATTATTAGTGGAACAAATTTAATAATGAAAAATATGATTCAAAATATTTGGATAACTTTTCCAACAAGAATTCGAGATTATGTAAGTTCCCAGCGCCGGATCAAACCACAACAAAATTTCTTCAGGCAAAATCGACTTGTAACACGCCAAACCCAACCTAGATGTTATGGCCGAATCTGGGAGTGTTACGAAGAAGGGTTTTGAAACTGATGAAACTTCAATAAAATAATGTTTAGTTATTTGATAAAATGTTCAAGTTTTATAAAACATATTCATTTATATATATTACTGAAACTATTACAAGTTGCTCTTTAGAGTTAACCAATTATTTTACAGCGAAAGTTTTAAAATTTGTTTAAGACAAACCACGCTCATGTTTTCAAAAATAACATTTGTTTGTGTAAAAGTGGTATTTTGTCGAATCATCGCAGTTTAGAAATCATAAAGTAATCAAACCCAAAAATTCAAACCAAACAGTCCAAAAAGTCTAGAAAGTCCAAAAATTACAAGACACTCACGAAAATAAAAATTCAATAAAACCGTTAAATAATAATAATGAAAACAGTTTCCGTCAAATGGCCACCACTGAGTTTTTGTCGCATCAACTCGCCTATGTTTGTGGATTACTTGAATAGAATAGACAAACAGATGTGAGTTTTCGTACACTCAGTGCGTAACCCAACTGAGATAGTCATACAACATACACAAAATTACATGTACAGTCAGATATTGGACCTAAGTCCACAACAGAAACAAATATCAGAATCAGATAACAGAACAGACGTACAGAATCTACCCCTATCCTCTACACACCAACTCCATCCATCCCATCACACTATGTAGGGTTAAAAAAACCCACACATCCCTACACACTATATAGTGTCGATGCGACACATAATAGATAATATGCAGTCAAGCTGCCAGAATAAAGGCGAAAGGTCGCCGTACAGATAACTTCCTCCCCATATACAAATCTCACCCCAAACACAGATACAGAATACAGATGCAAAAATTACAGAATAAACATGTTTAACATGCTCGTATACAGATAAATACATACTTAACAGTATAGTCAGACATACATATTAGTTTCCTATTCAGATCAAATTATCAGAGTATTAGATCACATGAAATAAGGTTTGCTTAGCCTTTATCGGCCCTACGGTAGGCTCATAGTCGATCGGAACGACTCGTACAACCCTAGAAAAAATTTTAGAATTTTGAGCCCATACGCCCAAACTGGCCTTACCCGTGTTGCCCACATGCCAGTGTGGCTCAGTCGTGTGGGTTCACACGCCTAATCTGACCTTGCCCGTGTAGCCCACATGGCTATACATTCGCCGTCACACGGTTGTGTCTTGCACACGACCACACCTACGACATTCACACGATCGTGTCTCACATACGGCTGGGCATAATCCCATGTGGTGTCGACGGCCCCCTTTTTTGACTTTCGTTAAACTTTAATTTTTCGTGTTTAGAGTACACACCTGGTTCGATTTTGATGCTATTGCGATCCCTAGCCCATCAGAACCTAAAAATAGCATTTCAACGATCAGTTCTAAGTACTGAAACACCAATTATCCAAACCCCAATCGACATACTTAAAGATAATACAAAAACGAAAAGTTCAATCACTTACCAGAACAGTTACAATAGCCCTAACACTCTACACGATTTTGATCCCCTTAATTAGCACCTAACACCATAATACACAACATTAACACAACTGAAAACGACCTACAATCGTACAAAACTTCAAGAACACTTGCCAACCATAATTCGAGCAAGGATCACAGAACCAAAACACAGAGATTGACGATAGTTTTTGAATGGAAAAGAATAAGGTAGCAAAAAGAAGGAAAAAAATGAAAGTGCAGAGAAATGAGAGAACAAACTAACGTCGGTTTTTTTTTTGGAAGAGAGAGAACAAATTTTGAAAATAAAATAAAATCAAATAATATCCCTTATCCCTCAAATTTAGGTATGATCTCTCATTAACCCAATCCCAACTACCCACTCACTCAGACTTCTAATTCTATCTAAACTCTCTCAGCCAGTTGAAGCAAAAATATCACCCACGCTCACATAGGGACTCCAACATAAGACCTTAGCAAGCTAACTCCTTACCACTTGAACCAATAGGCTCATTCTGACATACGTTTACAAACAACATTATAAAAGCTCATCCAACAGGGATAAGGCTTGGATAAAAAATAACAAAATTTTTCATAAATGGGACTTGAACCCTAAACCTCAGACACACACCCAGAACACTTAACCACTAAACCAAATACACATTTAATGTCATGATTCATAGAAATAAGGTTAAACTATTCAGGGTGTTACACAACGGCTAGTCGATGTTAGCTCAAGCCAATCAAAATTTTAATTATGGTATGAAAACCATTTTTTGGTGGTAAGAAAGAGAATTTTTCTCTTCTTTTTCTCCAAGAATCGTCTGCCATGTATAGGAAAAAAAAGAAAAACTTCCAAAGGGTTTCAACTTTTGGCCAACATTAGGTAAACTCAATTAAGTCCTTTTCTTGTAATTTTTATCTTTTTGATGTCATGGGAGCTTGATTTAGCTAGACCATGTACCAATTTGCAAAAATGTTAAAATTTTTTAAAGTTTTCATTGCTGATTTCTTGAAGAAATTGGTGTTAAATTGATAAATTTTAAGCTTATATCATGAAAAAAACTAGATTGTAAAGTTTAATTGTTAGTTTTTCACATAAGGACTAAAATGAATAAAATGTGAAATTTTGGTATAAATAGGAAGTAGAGAGTCCTTGAGGGATGTAATTGAAGTCGGTTTTTAAACTGAGGCTCAAAATGGAAAGTTATGGCTATTTCGATTTCAAAGACTAAATTGAATAAAATGTAAATCTTTAAGGTATTGAAAAATGAGATTTTTATAGGTTCATACATGTTATGACATAATGTATCAATGTTTAGTATTGGTGAATTGAATAGAATAATTGTATAGATTAAGAATTGAAACAAATTAGAGATAATCGAGAAAAAACTAAAATTGTTTGTAAGACCCAAATTTCGCCCAAGCCCAAACTAGAAAAATAAAACCAAAATAAAAAATTTAAAAGTCCATTACAAAATATCAAACCCAAAAATTAAAAAATCCTAAGCCCAATTACAACCCATAACCTAAACTAGTAACAGAAACCTTAGGCCCTAGCCTTTGCGCCACACCGCTGCCCACGTGCCTTCGCAGCACGCTCACCGCTCGAGGTGGTCATCTTGCACAGAAATGGCAAAGCCCTTGCCTCGTTGACTCCCTAGGCCTGCAAAACAAGAACAAAAAAAAAAAAGAAAAGAAAAGAAAGTAAGACAGAGACACATATGACAACATAAACAGTAGCAAATAGTAGTGAAAAAATATTGTAAACTGGCTATATAAGGCCACAACGATCAGTTTATAAAGAGGAGTTTTTGGAATAAAAAAAAAAAGAAGAGAGGAGATTGATTCAAATATTGAAGTTTACCATCTTTTTCATTTTTTTTTCTTTATATTTCTTCTTCGAAATTACATACATATACCTATATTTTTTATATCTTCTTTTTTAAAAAATTGTTTTATATATATGTATATCAATAATATAAAAAAAAAGAGAAGAAAATTACCATTTTTGGATCTCCATTCGTCGTGTGCGGTGGTCAACTACGGCGAACAGCGCCGTAGAAGTCACCGGTGTTCATCCTGCTAGAGGCGAGTTGAGAGAATTTTTTTTAGGGATTTTAATTTTTTTGTGTGTGTGAAATGAAAGAATGAAATTTTTGTAAAAAAATCTGACTTTTATAGCCCCCTAAACGACGTCGTTTTGGTCTGCGTTCTTAATACGAAAACGACGTTGTTTTAAATCCAAGGTCGGCGTGTTGCCTCAACCTGCCAGGGGGATCCGCGTGTTTTTTATTTTGGGGATAATTGCTCTGCAAGTCCTTCCGCTTTTTTTTGTTCTCGCAATTAGGTTTCTTTTATTTCTAATTTTGCCCTGGAATTTTGTTTTAATTTCATTTTGGTCTCATGGTAAGTGCTGCGTTTTGGAGGGTGGGGATGCTTTCCCCTTTAGTCCCTCCTTGTTATTCGCGCATTCAATGTGGTCCTTTTCCTTCTTTATTTATTTCAAATTTGCCCAATTTTTGTTTTAAATTCAATTTAGTCTCTTTTTAGTTATTTAGCTACTCTATTATTAAATTAGTTAATTTTATTATTATTTTCTTTTACTATATTATTATTATTATTATTATTATTATTATTATTATTATTATTATTATTATTATTATTATTATTATTAAACCATTTCATTCAATGTTTCTTTATTTATATATTTATGTGCTTAATCTCAATTTTAATTAAACTTTCACTAGTATTTAGTTGTTATTTCATTAATTATTCCTTCTTATTATTTTATTTTATCCTCATTAGTTTTATTTCATTATACATATTCATTTATTTATTTTTAATACTTTTTCATTTTATATTTTACATCTTTATTTATTTTCAACTTCTATTTTTAAATTCACTCTAATTTCACCTTTATTTATTTATTTTCACCCTTTTACTTTTTTTTTCTATTTATTTACCTTTTTATTTATTTTGTTTTATCATTTTATTAATTCAACTAAAGAAAGGAAGTCCGAACCTATTTCCAAAATCAAGTCTCAACCACCCTTGAAGCAAACCATATCTTTCCAAAATCAAGTCAGATGTCCTTTGGGTCGAAGTCAAATTGGAGAGAAGAATCAAGTGATTTCTTTGTATTTAATAAACTTTCAGAAGTTGTAATTTTCTTTTAATTTATCAATAAAATTTTACTCTAAATTTTCAAGTTAAAATTCAACTTAAAATTTGTGCGACAAATATTTAAAAATTATTAAAAGACAATGTTTAAAAAATTAAAAACATTTACTTTAATCCCCACATATTATAATATTAATACAATAAAAGTTTGATGGAGAAAAACCTACTAAGCGAATAAATAGTTTCCCCTGTTTTAGTTATTAATTATTATATTTATGTAAAAGAAACTAATGTAATAAATTTATTCATAAAAAATAATTAACTCTAAAAATAATCATCCAACTCATACAAAATCTCTTCTTATAATATATTTCAATATTAATATATGGTGACGGCCTATTTCACTTATAATCTCTTTCTAACCCTTAAATAAGAGAGTAATACGCTTCAACAAACTTAAGGCCGCCACCTCTACCACTTATAATCTCTTCCTAACCCTTAAATAAGATTTTTTTTGTTAAATTATTAATTTTTTTTTAAAAAAAGAAAAGAGTAATAAATTATAGAACAGTAATTACATCAATATCATATTATAATTTATTCAGAACAAAAGTATCAATTTGTTGGGAGGAGAAGCAAACTCATGGAGATCCAATTGATAGTCAAACATCTTACCTGCTAAGGCATTAGCCACTCCATTAGATTTCCTATAAATATGCTCAATGCGAACCACCAATTCTCAAGCACAAAGCTATTTTATTCTGCATATCAGTACTCTATTCACTACGCCTTTATAGTAACTATTGATTGCTTGAACTACAATTAAACAATTATATTCCAAGACAACCAATTTCCACCCTTTAAACCAAAGCAGTTTAAGTCTATCATACATTGCTCAAAAGTTTTGATTGTTTATCACTACGTTTCCCAATATTGTAATTGTAGCCAAATATCCATCTGTTAGGGTTGTCTCTAGCAATTCCAGCTAAGCAAGTAAGTCCAGTATGAGGTTTCATTGTGTCGTATGTGTTCATTTTGATGCAACCAACTATTGGTGGCTGCCAAGTGCTTGGTCTGATTCGGTTTTTAACCTTAACCATTAATTTCCTATTAATTTTAACATTCACTACCCAATTCTAAGCTGAATCCACAAGCATACAAGAGTTATGAGAAAAAAAATTCTAAAAACAAAAGAATTCCTTTAACATATTTAAATTGCAAATATAGTATAGATTAACATTCACCCAAGATAAAAGTGACGGGGAGAAAATTCTGGAGTAAATTAAATTTGAAACCAACTACTTCCATTCTTTTTGAGCTTTGGGACACTTGCAAAGTATTCGAAGAATATTTCCTTCTGCACATCCACAAAAATAGCAACTAGCGTCATCCACAAAATAATCAAAAAGCTCTAACATATGTATAATGCAGCAGATTGGCACCCAAAAATAATGTGGTGATGAAAATGAAAATGGTAAAACCCTAAAAACATGGAAGTCTTAATAATTTAGCATGTGATGGATTTACCAATTCGAGAGGTACAGCTTTTTGGTTGCTGTCAAATCTCTTTTTTGTGTGTGTGTGTGTTTTTTTTTAAATTACTAATTGACATTAACACATGACAGCTTTCTCTCATGTTTTTCTTTCCCTTATTAATCAAGATTTTTGCACTTCTAGGAATTTACTAATATTTCTGTTTTATTACTAATATTATATGTCTAGGAATTAGGAACTTGGCATCTTACTAGCATTTTTTCTTTGAAAAAACAAGGGTGTTAAGGGACAACAAAATCATGCCAAATCCTATCTCTAATATCAATGGATTCAGTACTGGTGTTCTTCATTTTTTGGCTTCAATTCTAACGAAAGGATAATGATACAAGAAGACGAATTGGATTTGCACTTCATCAATAAATTTGAAAATTGAGTTTAATAAATAATATTAATGGTTGAGTACAATAGTAAGATGCATTGTACGTTTAAGGGAAAAACATAAATTTGAACTTTAGATGTAACATTGTTGAGAGGAGTAGCCATGAACCCTAAACATAAACTAAAACAGACAAGCAAAATATAAAAAATACTTTTAAGTAGATGCCAATGAACCAGATTAGGTCTACATGTAACATCACTTGCATTGATTAAACTTGATTTGATTCAAAATATAAGTTTTAAATATTACTGAGCTAAATAAAAAAACATAAATTTTAAATTTTGTTCAAATCTATCTATATGGTTAATCCAAACTTATTTAAGTTTGTCTATATTATTTTATAATTTTTAAAATAATATATTTATTTAGAATTTAGTAATTGTATATATATTAATTAATTCTTTTTAAACATAAATAAATTCATATATCTTAATATTTACTTTATAGTATTATATATATTTCATACAAATATATAATTTTATATGATATAAATTACATAATATATATAAAAACAAACGAAAGAATAATGCATTATAGAATTAAAAAGGTCGAGCTGGCTTGGGTCTTAAATATTGGAGCTCAAACCTACCCATTTCTAGACGAGCCTATTTTTGCCCAAGCCATTTTTCGGACTTAATATTTTTTTTGAAATCTTCTCAAATCAAATGAGCCTTTGAGTTTGAACATATAATTTCATGTTTTGATATGTCTAGTTTCAAGTAATACAAATATATAATTTTTATATGATATAAATTACATAATCTATATAAGAACAAACTAAAGATTAACGCATTATAAAATTAAAAGGTCAAAGTGAGCTTGGATCTTAAATATGGGAACTTAAGCCTACATATTTATAAATGAGTCTAGATTTTTGTCAAAGCTTATTTTTTAGGCTTAATAATTTTCATGAAACCTTCTCAAATCAAATGAGTCTTTAAATTTAAACAGATAATTTAACCTTTAAATATGTCTAATTAGTTTTTCAATTTTGTTGGGAAAGGGTAGGAACTGTTTGGGGGATCAAATTTGTGATAAATGTCAATTAAAAAATTGAACACAAATCCTTTACCACTCAACGTTGAATCAATTTACAAATTTATGGAATCTTTAAATTAAATTCAATCAATAGATTTTTTTGTTGGCATAATAACAAATTTATCTCATAATATTTACACATTTTATCACTTTAACTATAGTGTTTTTGGATTACCTTGACCTCTAATCTTTAAAATTTAATCAATTGCTTTTTCTTAAACAAGAATATTATTTGAATTGTTAAAATTTTAATGGCACTGATATTGCAGTTTGTTTGGAAATTCACATTTATTTCATTATTGATAGAAGTTATTTAAAAGTTATGAACTTTGTAGAATTTAAAAAAAAATGTTTTATAAGATACATGTGAATTGTTGCAATAACAACCATATCCATGGCATTAAAATTTTAACAATTTAATCACTTTTATGTAAAAAACACAAATTAACTAAATTTTAAAGATTTTAAGTCAAAATTTAGAAAAAGGAAAAGAAAAATTAGAAGCTTGTCAACTTTTAATGAATGGAGATAAGATGAATTGGATCAGATATCGTGATACATGGAAAATGCAACCCACTATTACTTTAAAAAAATCCATGTGGGGACATTTTTGTTTGATTTTGATTATCTCATCTTTTGCCTCCAATTTTATTACATTTGGTCTGATTATATGCATTGTCACTAAAACTAATTAAAGAAAAGTTATCAGTGACGAAATTTTGTCGGCAAAATCTTGTGTCAATTTCTTACTGATTGATTTATGTTGTCTGGTCTATGACCAGATTGGTTGGTGTTAAAGTCCACTAACCCTCGTATTAATTAGAAAAAAGAAGAAGCAAAAGGAAAACATATGGAATTTGATAAATTTATGCATAATTAATTAAAATTTTTCTTCTTTTTCCTATGATTTTGGTACCAATGTATGGTTAAGTGGGAGAAGATGGAAATTCCACTTTCAAATCGATTTTTGTTTTAATAATTCAAAGTTTATACAAAAGCCAAAATTAAACAATCACTAAAAGATATAATAAAACCCATTTTACTTTTAACTTTTAACTTATTTTCTATCTTTTAATTGAATTAATTCCACTAATTAACCTAATATCACTTTAGTAAGAGATTTGTCAAATAAAAAAAATAAAAAGAAGTCAAATTGAGTATATGATCTCAAATGCAATCAAAGAAAATTTTTTTATGTCATTTTACTTTATAAAAACTGCAGACTAAGTTTTTCTTTTTCTCTTTATCGAAACCAATAAATTATTATTATTTTATTTAAATTAAATTATCTTTCTTTCAAAATATAATTATTTTTTTAAAAAATTCACTCACAAAGCAGCTTCGATTAATTCTAATTTTAAAAATTAATTATTTTATAGCTTTTGTATTTATTAAAATTAATTCTTTTAAGGAAAAAAAAGATATTTTATAGTAAAAGCAGCAAAGAAAGTCAAGATTTGCTTTAAAAAATGTAATATAGAAGATTGTAAAAGAGGCACCTAACGTACTATAAAGTAGTAGCCAATATATGATATATAAAGCAACGAGAATTAAAAATAAAATAAATTTGTTATACGGCAATTTGGGAGAAAAAAAGGAAAGGTGTTCAAATATTCAAAGTAAGCCCAATGCCCTAAAATTACACCTTCCTATTATTTTGGTAGTTTATTTTCAATATACTTTTACAAATTTATTTATGGTAAGTTTAAATTTTAGTTTTGGATTTCATTATATATAAATGGTAGAGTTGATTAATAAATTCAATATAATATATTTTTGAAAAGTATAAAATTATTTTTAAATTTTTAAATTCATTACTAAATATCTAACAAATTAATTATGGCTTAGCTTCAATAGAAAAAATTTAACAAATTTCATGGTTTAAGAAATTATCTTGAATGTTATATTTCTAAATTGTTTAGTACTCAATTTACAGTATTTTTAAAATCCAAATCTAAATTCTAAAAATTCAAGTTTACAAATGTAACTTAATATTTTTTTTTGGCCCATTGACAAGAGCATTACGTTGTGGCCGTGCGAGCTTGTGTTTAATCCCAAGCAACCTCATTCCTCTCTTTAATTATATAAAAAAATATTTTACAAAATATAACTATAAGTCTTGTTGATAGTGGGTAACAATAAGGAGGAAAAGGTGGAGGAGATGAGGTTCAGTTGGCTCGTACAATGTGGAGAGCCGACAATGCGAAATAAAAAAAGGGGGGGAGGGGGAAGGAAGTGACTTGAGGAAGAAGATCCTTTTTCTCTTGTGTGTTAAGGCTTACATAAAAGGTTATCCGTTGTCTCATGACACCATGAAGCGAGCCATATGGTTGTGTAGGCAAGTTAGAGGTTAATGTTCAATGCTTAAAGGTCATGTGCCAAACGAGCATTGTTGCTACAGGTTCGTTGTCATTATGATACATGTTGCATGGTCCCGCCTGTGTCATATATTGTCCTACTCTGACACCATCCTTAAGGCATCAGGAGACAAGTGAGCCCATTTGACCATTCATCTTTAGGCGAGAGGTCCTAAGTAAGTCCAAGCGAGGGGTCACTATGAGGGGTTCAAAATTAAACCGGGGATTTACCACGTGTCTCATGGTACAAAGGAATGACAAATCTCCTATTTTAAATTCTAAACCTAAATTTTAAGGGTATGTTTGGTTGGAAGAAAAGGAAAAGTGAAAAGAAAATAATTTTTGAGTATGCTTAGTTGTGAAGAAAAGTGAGAGTACAGAAGACCAGAGGGAGATCATTTTACATCCTAATGCATAAAAATTAATTATTCCAAATTGAAATGATAATAGGAGAGAAAATGAGAGAGTTGTGCATATTAGTTCAAAATTATGCAATTTTCAAATATTTTATTTTCTTTCTTTCTATTTTTATCTCTACGAAGCGATGGATGGAAAGAAAAAATATTTTTCTTTCCATTTTCTATCTCTCCTACCAAACACACCCATGGAAAGAAAATAATATTTTTCATCCTTCCAGTTTTCTACCCTTCAATTTTTCATCCTTCTAATTTTCTTTTGGCCCAACTAAGCAAAAACTAAAACAATCATACCCTATATCTTACGCACTAACCTTAAATCCTAAACGAACCCCCCCCAAAAAAAAATCTAATTTTGACCTCCTACTTTTTAGTTTTGCCTTTGCTTATACATTAAACTAAAACATGAATAAACTAATGTTTGAAGATGTGTTTGAAAAATCACCTAGTAATCGAATTTAGGTGTATTTGTTTATAATTGCACATACATGACATATTTGGAAAATCATTGTAATTAATACATCCTCTAAATTAAGTATAATTGGAGCATCACAATTACACTCTTCAATTCTTGTCGAAACTATTTTTTTGAAAACGGGAATCGACTTTAAAAATTAAGACAAGAGTCGCCACCGATCCTTATTAGGTGTGATCGGATCGCCTTTGTTTTAATAAAACATTTTAGTTTACTAAAACAGTGTTTTTGGTCTACGAAACTCGAGGGAACGGGATCGGGAGTCGGTTACGTGCGAGGAAGGATTAGCACCCTCAACACGCCCAAAAATTGGTACCGAATTGATTAGTTAGTGTCTTGGTGTCGAAAATTGAAAATCGGGAATGAGTTTGAAATATGGCCCTTTTTATTAACATCGATTTTAAAATTCTTGAATTAGCTCAAAACGATTGCTAAAGACTTCCTCGTCTCGAGATATCGGAGCATCACATCCCGTAAGTTAGGACACAATACCATGAACTCTCGAGCACAAGTTTGTCTTTAATTTAAATTGGAAATCCGTGTATTTCAAAACTCAAAAGGATATTTAGCTATTTAGAACCAACGAGAGAACCGAAACCCCGTAAGTTAGGGCACAATTCTTCAATGTTCCAAAATGCGAAATATTTTCTTACTTTGAAATTTTCCTTTTTTTGAATAGTAGCGAATTTGATATTTAAACGACGTGTATTATTTGTTTGGAGTAAAAGTGGAACGATCCATATTGGATAAACATTGAAGTTTAATACACGATACGATGACATGAGATAAAAATATAGTAATGTGCATAGAATGATAGTGCATGGAATAATAATACATGAATAAAATATTACACAAGTGAATGACGATAATATGAAAATACAAATAACGAATCATAGTACATGCAATAGCAATAATCATACAACATTTAAATGATAACATTGATAAATAAGGGCCAATGAATTAAATGATAAAAGGTATAAAACAAATTAAAATAAATAAAGTGTACCAAATTTTAGAATGGTAATAAATGAATTTAAAATAAGTAATGTAAAAATATATATATTTTAAAATCCATAACCACACAAAGTAGAAATTTTAAAAAAATGAATAAATGTAGCAAATAGAAACAATGTTTAATTTAGCTATAGAAAAGAAGATAATAAATAAATAACACATAAATAATAAAATTAGCCAAATGAATGACTAAATTTTAAAAACAAAGTAGTTTCGAAATTATGTCAAAGTATATAAGTAGACACATGATGAATAAGATATATAAATGGATCTACTCTGTCTTACCCAACTTCAGTTCTGACAAGACATGGAGAAAAATAACCTCGTCTTCAAAACCGTTTCTATCCCATAGGACAAACGAGCAATGTGTTGCCCCGACGAAAGTCCTGGTCGACGTTTGATGAGTATAGAGGGTAAATGGTGACTTCTTATGCCAATCTTTACAAGTCTCGGTCATCTTCCCCATGATCTTTAATTTGTTGTTGGGTCTTTCTTTTTTTTTTTTTTTCCTTTGCCTTTGCCTTTGCCTTTGCAATATAGCGCCTAATCTTTGAATAGACTGCAAAATTTTGACATTGTATAGTTGTGTTAGACATGATTTTTCTGGCATTCTTTGTCGGCACCATTTTTTGGAATTTGATGACTGTCGATTTAGTGACATTGGCATATGAAACAACTTTTACCCTTTTTGCGGAGTAATCGACGACCCCAAAGACGAATCAGTATCCTTTAGAAGCTTTCAAAGAGATCGGCTCATAAACCTCCATGCCCCCACATAGAGAAAGTCTACGAAGAAATGAAGGGGCACATGAATCTTTTCTCCATAAATTTGGCATTTACAGATGCTGATGCAATCCCTTTTTACGGTGGATCGGCAGAAACCAAATCTCATGATTAGCTGACCATCATATATGTCATTAGTATACGTCGTTCAAAAACCTTGCAATATCCTCACGTCTTAGTGGCTAGGCGTATCTTTATACGGTCACGCAAAAATATTTAAATTCTTGGAAATGACTCAATGACGTCTTGTTTTGTCTGTGTAGTGATGCAGACTCTGATGTTTGCCTCTTTCTCTTGTCCTAAGCTTACTATCCACTGTCTCTTTGTAAGGTAAGATATCTTGTTCTACCATTCTTAACAAATCTGGAGATAGGGCACCATCTCTGTCATCTTCAAAGTGCTGAGACCCCTTTAGGTCAATATTTCACTCAAAAGGAGACTCGGAGTCAGTGACAGCGTCGCTCATATCATTGATATCTGGGGACCTGTTGTAGGTACGAAGGTAGATTCCAAAGAATAAATGATTCTAAGGATGATTATTTGTATGGTATGGTCATGAATGAAAAATAAATGAATATTTAAAAGAAAGTTTAAAGAACAAATGAAGCTAAGAACGATTATTCGTATAGTATGAAATGAAATAAGAGAATATTTGCTCAAAAAAAAGATGCATTTTATTGGAACAAAGATTTAGGACACAAGCCTATTTCACAAAAGGATTCTTATTGCTTCCAAGCTTAAATCAATAAGCGTGTTTTGAATATTACTCTAGATTAGCTCTAAAAATAAAGGGATCTCTTCCACAGTCCTATCGTTCAAAACACTTCCAAGTATGTAAGGGCAGATGCTCGAGAAATTCTATTCCGAGGTTCTTTCGTCATTATTGTTTAGATTCCCTAATATCAGGTCTTGCACTAAAGTTCTGAGCTTAATATATCACTGGATCTCATGCCCTTATCCATCATGGAACTCAGACTTACCTATTTAACCGACAGGTTGGGTAACAGATTTTTGCACCAGAGGGATCATCGAATTTTACGATACGCAAATTGGTGAGCCTTTCGATAATCTTTTTAAAAGTGGTACAGTTCTCGATGGAATGCCCCATGATTCCCACATGGTATTCACATTGGCTGCTTGTATTGTACCTTTTAGGGTATAGAGGCTGTATTGGCTCCATGTAAAAAGGGGATATGACATGTGCATCGAACAAAATTTGGTACAACTCTTTATACGTGATTGGGGCGGGCGCGAATTGGGGTTTTCTCGAGTTCAGTCTCCGATTGGGTCCTTGCCTTTGGGAGACCTGATAGCTGGTAGTTGCCTTTGAACGGCCCTTGTTATACTTACTCGCATCATTCGATTCATTTTTCTTCTTCTCCGGGGCTTTTAAAGTCCGCTCTCCCTTTTCCTTCATGTCTGCCAGAACAACTGGTTTGGCTTGATCATTTTCTGGGTTAAAACCTGAACCCATCGAGAAGTTCAACAGTATCGAGGCATCAGTCTGATATTGGGGTCCGATAATGACGGGTGCCCCTTGCATGTTTGGTTGGGTTAGGACGCTTATTGGGGCAAAACCTGGGGAATAGACGATATCTTCATCATTCTCACTATTGACCACTGGGCTGCTCCTTTTTTCAAATTCTCTGGCTAGTAACTGGGTTAACTGGCCCATCATATTTCTTTGGAGTTTCAGCATTTGTTTTTGCATATCTTGTTGAATTTGGATCAATTGCTCTTACATCTGTATTTGCTTTTGCTCTATTCTTTCCAATATTTGGTCCATATCCTTTGTTGGTTCTGAAATAATTTTACCTAATTAGAGTTCTTTAACGAAAGTTTAATGCAAATGATGCAATGCAATGCAAATGGATAGAATGAATGCAAAAAGAAAGGAAGGTGTTGATTCTGAATTCAATTCCATTAGAATAACTTTTCTAGAAAACAAATTCCCTTACATAAAACGGATTACATATACGGACTTTCTTTCATGTTCCAAGCGAAGACACCTATCTTCCTCTTCAGATGTTATGGTTTAGTCTTGCGATTCTCCAAAAGATGTCTCTATTAACTCCTTTTTACTTGATCTAGGCCGTTACTCATTGATCACTTATCCTCGCGATACTCGTCAGCTCCTTTAAGAAAGTTGAGACGTGACGACTCTCGAATAATCTTTGTCGGCTTGAATCCTCGGGCAATGAAACAAAGTTTTGTATTACTCCATTACATATGCAGTCTTGCCTTCATATTCCAGGCGAAAACACCTATCCTCCTCTTAATATCCGGATGTTATGGTCGATTCTTGTGAATTTTCCAAAAGATGTCTCTATCATTTCCTTTCTGCTCGATCTGGATTGCGGCCCATTACTCCTTTATCCCCGCGATGCTTGTTAGCTTCTTTAAGACATGACGGCTCTTGAATAATCTTTGCAAGCTTGAGTCCTCAGGCGATAAAGCAACATCGTGTATGGACTATCAATTTTTCTTCATTGTGTTTACTTGAACCATATTTAGACAACCGTGTTATAATCCACTTTATCAAGAAATTCATTTTCTTATGACAAACTATTCCATTTAGCAATCAAATAAGAATCAACACCTCATTTTTATGATGATGTAATGCAATGCAGTTATAAACAAAACAAAACAAAAACAAAACACGTTAGTACAAGAGAAATAAATATCAAATAAAGCACCTATTCGGGTGACTACTAGGGGTTCGGAGTGGCTCTACCTAAGGGTAAGCTCTTAGGTTTCTCTATATGTGGCTCGGTTCTAGAGTAAGGGTACCCGAACCATGAGATTCCTCGATCCTCACCCATTATAGGCTCATGTGGATTGAGTTTGGTTCAGGGGAATACATTTCCCTATAACCATGCGGAGATGAAAATCTTACGAAATCATAGGTACGAATGTATTCCGGAAGCAATCGACTAGCCTATGCGAAGGTGAAAACCTCACGAAGGCATAGTTTCTTACTCCCACTTAAAGGGTGTGACCACAAAGGTCATGTAATGCAATGTGTGTGGATATATACATAAGGAAACCCGAGGCAACAAAGAAAATAGGAAATATAATGTAAACCGTAAGAAAAACGGATGAAATGCAATGAAGGGATCATAGGTTTAAAACGAGTTTTAAATCTTCGGCAAATGACAAAAATCAATCAATTTATGGCTCGACTCTCAAGTCCCCAATGGAGTCGCCAAGCTGTCGAAACCATTTTTTTGAAAACGGGAATCGACTTTAAAAATTAAGACGGGAGTCGCCACTGATCCTTATTAGGTGTGATCGGATCACCTTTGTTTTAATAAAACATTTTAGTTTACTAAAACAGTGTTTTTGGTCTACGAAACTCGAGGGAACAGGATCGGGAGTCGGTTACGTGCGAGGAAGGATTAGCACCCTCAACACGCTCAAAAATTGGTACCGAATTGATTAGTTAGTGTCTTGGTGTCGAAAATTGAAAATCGGGAATGAGTTTGAAATATGACCCTTTTTATTAACATCGATTTTAAAATTCTTGAATTAGCTCAAAATGATTGCTAAAGACTTCCTCGTCTCGAGATATCAGAGCATCACATCCCGTAAGTTAGGACACAATACCATGAACTCTCGAGCACAAGTTTGTCTTTAATTTAAATTGGAAATCCGTGTATTTCAAAACTCAAAAGGATATTTAGCTATTTAGAACCAAAGAGAGAACCGAAACCCCGTAAGTTAGGGCACAATTCTTCAATGTTCCAAAATGCGAAACATTGTCTTACTTTGAAATTTTCCTTTTTTTGAATAGTAGCGAATTTGATATTTAAACAATGTGTATTATTTGTTTGGAGTAAAAGTGGAACGATCCATATTGGATAAACATTGAAGTTTAATACACGATACGATGACATGAGATAAAAATATAGTAATGTGCATAGAATGATAGTGCATGGAATAATAATACATGAATAAAATATTACACAAGTGAATGACGATAATATGAAAATACAAATAACGAATCATAGTACATGCAATAGCAATAATCATACAACATTTAAATGATAACATTGATAAATAAGGGCCAATGAATTAAATGATAAAAGGTATAAAACAAATTAAAATAAATAAAGTGTACCAAATTTTAGAATGGTAATAAATGAATTTAAAATAAGTAATGTAAAAATATATATATTTTAAAATCCATAACCACACAAAGTAGAAATTTTAAAAAATGAATAAATGTAGCAAATAGAAACAATGTTTAATTTAGCTATAGAAAAGAAGATAATAAATAAATAACACATAAATAATAAAATTAGCCAAACAAATGACTAAATTTTAAAAACAAAGTAGTTTCGAAATTATGTCAAAGTATATAAGTAGACACATGATGAATAAGATATATATATATATATATACAAGATTTTAGGTAGACAACTATGTATATATAAAAGTAATAGCAATAATATTACAAGACCGATTAATTTAATAATATAATAACAAGACAAATAAATAAGAAAAACAAAAAGAAATAATAATAATAATAATAATAATAATAATAATAAACTAATTAATTTGATAATAAAATAGTCCAGAACCACAAAGAAAAGACTAAATTGAAATTTAAATACAAAAATTAGGGTGAATTTTAAAAAATAACAATGAGCTGATTTGAAAGGACCAGAAAAGATGAAGGACCATTTGTATAATTTTTTCCAAAAGCAAAAACATGCAGACCATGGAGTTAGTGGCACTGTTTCATTAATTATTAAAAACTAAAAAAATTGAATGGTCATGTACCATTTTATACTAGCAGCAAAACAGACCACCCCTCCCTTTTATCCCTTTTGTTTGGGTTTTGACCTCAACCTTGGAGCGCCACCGCACCACCATCGGACTTGGTGGCCGACCACGCGCAGAAAGGACACGATGAGAGGCCGGAGGTAAGTATTATTCTTCCTTTTTATTCTCTTTTGAAACTGGTTTTCTTTTTTTCTTTTCCGTTTGGTACATATTTTTCCTTTCCCCCTTCTCCCTTTGGAGTTCGAAATCGATGAGGGAGGGAGGAGTTCCGGCGACGTGATTCGGTAAGTCCCTTTCCCCTCCCTTTTTATTTTTCATATTTATGTAAAAAAACAAAAATAAAAAAATAAACTTAAGATTAAATAAATAATACGAAAATCACCTTAAAACTTTAAATCTTTTGCTTTTCTATTCCAAATTTTCAGAAGAAAAACCAGAAACCCTCCTGAACAAAGATGAGATTCTGGCTTTTAAAGCCATTTACAAGATGATTTATTCCTATTTTTTTGTCGTTTTCTTCCTCGTTTTTATTGCTTACGTGCGAATCTTTCTTTACAGGTGACAGATGAGTGTCAGGCGCATGGAGGGCTGGTGGTTGGTGCCCCGAACTATGGTGGTGGTGCGCGTGATGGCCAAGGCTGAGGGGAGTGGCGGCTGAAAACTTGGTGGCTAGGGTTAGTTGCTGAAAAATTTTAAGATAGTGGGCTGGGGCTGATTTGAGCTCTGTAATTGGGTCTAGAGTTTGGTTTTGGGCCGGGCATATTTGGGCCTCTACAGTTCTTAGAGGAGGTTAAGAGGATGAGAATTAGAGTAATTAAAATCAATTATACTCAAAATTCAATTACCTTGAAACTTTCCAAACATATTTGTATTTGATTTAAATTTTAAAATTTATTCTAAAATTTAATTATATGTTGTTTTACTAATCTTGTTTAAAAAATCTGACATTTTTATTAATGAGAGAGAATTTTTATATATATTTTTATCTACTAAATAATTAACCAATTTACATAGTCTTTATTATAAATTATTTATACTTGGTCAAGGACCGATCTATGGTAACAATGAGTACGTGTTTCATGTTAGAAAATAATCCAATACATATTAAATGCTAGATTAATTAGATAAAATTACATATGACACACATTTTCTTAATTTTATTAGTAATTGTATTATCTAATACTTTTATAATAATTAATAATTACACTATTTAAAATTAAATATCTATTTAAAGATTTATTTTCTCAAGTATTAGGGATAATTTTTATAATAATTAATATTTTTAAATTTAAAATTATGTAATTGTATAATTATAACTTATATTATTGAAGATGACATAAAAAATACAATATAATTACACTCTATCAATTTAACCCATTTGAAATTAAAATTTTATTGTAATAATAAAAATATAATTACAATTACTATCCTAATAATTATATTCTTTTATCTAATTACTCTATGATATCGAAATATACCTTTAAGCCTTAGAGCATAATGCTTGGATATTTCTTCAGCATTATATTTGTTCACTGGTTAGGGTCTATGTGTGCTACTTAACAAAATTGGTTCATTCAGGTTACATCTTAATGCTTTAAAAAAAAGTTTAATTAATGATTTGGCTTTTAAAATTTCTCCTTTTTTCATTTTAGTATCTAATTTTTTTATATCTCAATTGCTATCTAAAGTATCATTTTATTATATATTTTAATTCAATTTTTAACATCATTTAAAAAAGTGGGCAATGAAAACATTCCACATGGAATTTTAATTAAAATATATATTATCATATATTTATATACAATTTTAAAAATTATAAAAATAGAATTAAATATATAAAAGAATCATAAAATATATGTAATGATAAAAGAATTATAAAAAACTCATTAATTTCATAAAATAATTAAATGTTTTTAACCTAAAAATCTGACAAAATTTTTAGGTGTTTTTCATCATGTTCTTTATGCGAAAAAAGAGAAAAAAAAAAAGAAAGAAAAGAAGATCTCTTATATTTTTTTCTCAGCAATCTAAATAAAAGCAATCCCAAATTATTATTTTTTACAATTTCCTTTAATTAAAATTTATTTTAGTACATGTACTTTAATTAAATTAAAATTCAAATAATCCCTTCTTTTCAAAGTTTCAAACCAAACCTAAAAATTTCCAGATTTTGGCTTCAATGGTCACCGCCAACCACCATGCTCCACTGTTGGCCACCGCTTATTGGTAGTCATTTGAGTCTAAATTTCATTATTCTCTTGTTCTTAACCTCTATTTTTATTTTTAGCGTTTATTTTTTAAAAGACCACTAAATTTTTCTAGATCTACAAATAAGTCCCGAAATTTCAACAAAAATCTGAGTTTTTTTCACGGTCGAATTGTCCTCAAATTTCAATATGTTCTTCCCCTTTTCATATGCTTCTCCTCTATCATTTAAATCGACCTAAAAATACCTTAAAAAACCCAATTGCTTTGGACGAAATTTGGATTGATACTTTTTGATGTCTTACCTGTTTTTTTTAGGGGTGTATAGAGATGATAACTATGATATAAAAATAACTATAGCCATGGTTGATTGTGTTGGGAAGAAAAGATGTTCGGGTGAGAGGAAGAGAGAAGTGAGAAGTAAGAAGCAAATGGATTAAAAAATATATAAATTTTATTAATTAAAATTAATTTTAATAAATATATTTTTAGTAAAATAATATAACTAATATATTTTATGAAAATATAAAAGCCACAGCATTCTTTAATTGTTAATTTTATTTTTTTACACTTCATTTAACTTTTGGATTAAAAACCATAGCAGAAGGACAAAAGAAAAATAGATAAAAAAAAGTATACTCTAAATTATGAATAAAGCAAAAAAAAAATACTTTGATGTAGTCTCATCGAAATACTATTTAGGCTCCGTTTGTTTGCCAGTAAAATATTTTCCGAAAAATAATTTCTAGAAAATGATTTACTTTTCGAAAATGATCTATTTTTCTAGTGTTTTGATGAATTTGTGTAAAATATTTTATGTTATTTAGTAGATTTCCTAAAAGTATTTCATAAAAAGTTGTTTTAAATTAAAAACTATATATTTAAGAATTTATTATCTTTTCATTGTTTATTTAAGTTTATTATATATATATTAATAAGTTTATATTTTAAATTGTTTTTACATATATTACAATGATTTATTTATGGGTAAACTAGATTTTAAGTGCTAACTAGATTTTAAGTATATCATTAATACATATTTCTTCCGGCTAAATTATGCCTGTTTATTTCTTTCTCTCCTTTTTGCAATGGCAATTGATTTTTCTAGCTTAATAATTTTTCTAGATAAAAGCTGCAACTGAAATTTGAAATTAATTACCAAATAATATAAGCAATTTCATGCTAGAAAAATCAGAATCTTTTGTCTCTTAACAATTATTTTCACTCAATTGGCATTGGAAAAAGGAGAGAAAAAACTTTACAAATAATACAATTTTCACTCAAATGCATAATTTAACTGGATGACGTATGTATTAACAAAATATAGTGAGAGTGGAGGAAAATTTTCCAAAAAATATCTTAACAATTAAAAATCTGTAAGATATTTTTCCTAAAATCCCTTCTCATTTTCTCGTGTTTCTGAAAACATTGGTATGTAAGTTATTTTGAAGCAAACAAACACTGAAAAACCAGGAAAACATGTTTTCCTGATAAACAAAGGGACCCTTAATAATAAAATTATATTTAAATTTAATTATTAAAATATATAATATTATTATAAAAGTATTTTTTATATTTTTATTTTTAATCACGAATTCGGCCACCAAATCAAGCTTAGATAGAAACTCCGGCCAGCAGACACCTCTATCTTACATGTAGATCTTATCTTCTCATTCAACCATAGAATTATGAACCTAATACTTCCAATAAATTTCATAAGAAAAAGGATAATATCACGTTCTTCTTTATATTCTCATAAAATGTTTAATATGATACATATATTTTAAAATATTTAATATAATACTTAAACTATTAATATATGTTTTATTATTATATATATTTTTCATAAAATGTTTAATACGATACTTGTATTTCGAAAATGTCTAACGTGATACTTGAACTATCATGATGTGTTTTATTATGGTATCTAGTGTTAACATCATTAGTAAATTGTTAAACCAGTCAATGAAAATTTATTACCCGCATACTTTTATGTAAGTTTAATATTTGTTTTTTATTAATCATATTTTTAGTTATTTATTTTAATTTAATTTCTTAATTTTATTTAAACTTTCACATAATGTTATACAATTCATGTGGGCTTGATAATTTGAAAAAGAAATTTTACATGTCAAATTTTCATTAGTAAATTTAACAATTCATTAATGTTGTTTGCATCGGTACCATAATAAAATATATAATGATAGTCCAATTACCACATTAAACATTTTTAAAGCACAAGTACTACACGATATTATCCCAAATATAATAATTAGAATAAATGGGTTAAAAAAACCACCTGCCTTCTAAAACTAATGGAAACTGTGCCTTTCATTACATAATATATAATGAAAAAATTAAAATTTTAAAGGAGAACAACTGAACTTTTCTAAAAAAAAATTAAACCCCTAACAATTGTTGTTTTTTCGAAGTCAACAATTTTATTGAAATACGAGGAAACACCGTCATAAATATTAGCCAGAGCAGAGGTGATAACTGGACATAGGTTGAATCATTTTGAATTTTTATTTATTTGTGTTTGAATTTTTTTCCAATTTAAATTATTTTCAAATAATTGATATATGATGATGGCATTGACACTTTGTTTTTTGATGTCATAACAAAGAGATTAGTTGTGTTGTTGCGTTGGTTCCATAGGCATAGCCATATGTCATCACTTTGAACTTAAAACCTACGAAATGTTCAAAACCAGAGATTAGGTATTTTGAGCAACTGCTTCTATAAAATTAACACATTTACAACGATGCTCCAACGGTCTCACTATAACTATCACTTAATATATATATACACACACACACCAACACACATAGCTTATGATGTTGATGCCACATTAATTAATTCCTTGAGCATAAATTTAAGAATAAGGAAAAGTGACAGACGTCAACCTAATTAAATTTAAGATTTTCTGAGTATGATGTATATGTGTTAATTGTATTTAGACATCCTTAGACTACTCTCTAAATTTTAAATTAGTTTTTAAATTTTAAAATTTTTAATTGATCTTCAAAGTATCAGTATCATAATAAATTGGGTTTTTTTTATTTGTCTAGCCATTAATTTAGGTGTTAAATGCTAACTCAAATATGATTTGGAGCATATTCAAAACGTGTAGGTCACATTGTAATAAACATATGTTTATCTATTGCATAGATAGTTTAGATTTAACGTTCTCTTAAATTTTATTGACATTTTTTGACATATTGAATATAATTTGTCCATGAGATAGATACACATGTATTTACTAATTGATTTATATTTTTTTTAAATACTTCATGTTAGATTTGAACTAGCATTTAGTACCTAAGTTGATAACTAGATTGATGAAAGGACCTGATTGATACATTATCGATACTTCCACAATGCACCCATGGGCTACTTTAAAATGTGAATGATATTTTGGGTGTAAATTTTATGTTTAAGATATACCTACCATCTTATATACTTTCAATTATTTAAATATAAACATAATTTCAACTATTCCATGATTCCATCTCTATGAAAATATTGAGGCTAAATCTAGCATCTTAAAGTACCTATGCAGAGGAATAGACCTTTGTCTCTTTTCCACCATTGCTTAATTAAGAGGCACATAAATGCTACTCTAAAATCGAAGGTGCCATATCAAATGGTGAAGTACAATGCTGCCCTTATTTATATTTATTAATTGTACAATTTTTACATTCACTTAACTTGTTGATGAACAAATCTATTGTCAAATCTTGAAAGAAAACAACGTTCTAACGAGGGTCATTTTTATTTTGTTTTCTTAGAAAACGAAAAATATGTGAAAATTATAAAAGTTATTTTCACTAAAAATACTTTATAAAATGGAAAATAATGAAAGCAATAACTTTTAATTTCAAATAAATTAACCCTAGTTTAAATCTATATAAACATAAAAATATTCTTTTTAAAAAATAATTTTCAAATATTAGATCAAATACATTAGTTAATCCATATTTATATAGTTTATTTTATTTTATTTCTCATATTTCTATTATAGAAAAATAGATATCAAATATGTTTTTATTATTGAACATAAAATTTTATTTTCATTTATCAAACATGTTTTTCCACTTTTAAAAATAGAAAACAAAAATTATTTCTGAAAATGAGACGAAAAGAAATCTAAATTTTCATCACTTTTATTAATTAAAAAATGGAAGGTTAATTTATATTGTAGAAATACGTCGAACTTAAATAAATTGGTGGACCATTTATAAAATATATTTTGACCCTCTTATAAGATCAACAAATAACTGGATTAAAATATATAATACAAACATCTGTTGTTCTGTAATTATCAGTTTTCTTTGATATAAAGTTTAGTTTAATGATTAATCAACTTGTTTGCACTTGGATTAAATTTTTAAATTATTATAAATAATAAAAATATTTAAAATGATAAATTTAGTAATATTAACAACGGCAAGTGTTATATTATTTATTCCAAAGTTTCTCTAAACTACTACTCTTATATACATTATAGATAATAAAATCATATAATAAAAATGAATAATAAAAGTCTAATAAAGTGGATTTATCTAGCAAGTCAGGTGCTTGAGTTGTGATAAATTCGGTTGTTAACATGTTGTAATGTTTTATTAATGTTGAGGTTGAAGTTTTTGTTGTGTTGATGGAGCTTGTCCTTTATCACCGACGACGGGTGTTTGTTGTTTTTTGTTCTTTTCCTTGAATAAATTAATGATTTTTCTTTTTAAAAATTAAATTAAAAATAATAATTATATGTGTTTTTATATTAAATTTAAATAATAAAAAAAGAAGAAGAAAGAAGGCAGGTTTTCTTTGTAAAATCTGTAGAAGAAAACATGCACAAATTTTTTGTTTATCATGCGAAAGTTCTACTTAAAGTGACAAACAATATGTGGGTGATACTTTTTATCACAATAAAATGAATATATAAAAATAAATAACAAAAATGTGTTGCATAGCTTCAGGACCAAAATTCTCTTGTCCAATTTATTCCCATAATAACTTATGAGATTATATATATGGTTCTTATTAGGGATAATGACATAGACTTTAGGGTTTGTTCTAATGTGATATCTTTATTTTTAAAATATCTAATTTAGTACTTCAAGTTTTATGTTTTATTTTGTTCAACAATTTAGTATCTAATCTTAATGATGTTAACTTTTTTTTGTTGACGTAATACATGAGCTAATCAAAAGAAGGCATGTGTCACTTTATTGACTGTTGGCTAGGTTGATGGGGCCTCTAAGCAAATTGTCATTTTTTTTAATCAAAATTAAATTAAAACAAAAATATATATATATATAATGTTTTTGTTCCTAAATTATTTTAACCTTTCTTCATTTCTTCACAAACTGTATAAAAAAAATCATCATATTCATCACAATTGCAACTAAAATTGAATAAAAATCCCAAAATTTTCAATATAATGTAAAAGAAAAAGAAGTCAATCAATTTTAAAAAAAAATTGAAATCCAAATACAATCATCATCTTCTCCATTCTGTTCCAAATTATAAAGCCTAGAAATTGAACAAAATGTATCCAACCATGTGTATAACATAGCCCTAAAATAGTGATGTTACCAATGACACTACCACAAGAGGCGGTAATGGAAACTTTGAAACACCGTTATCGCCAGTGTAGCGACGTAAAAAAAAATTAGTTTCGCTTGGTCGCTAATTGTGGCGATTTATTAAACATTTGAAAATCAACTTTCGATTTTATTAACAAAGGGAGTCACCACCGATCCTTTTTTATAGGTGTGATCGACACCTAATAAAATTATTTTAAAACAAAAGAAGGCCAAATTTAGGTCACGTGAAAGTCCGAGAGAAAAATTGGGGTTCGAGTCGATTACGCTCGAGGAAGGTATTAGCACCTCGCGACGCCCAAAATTGGTATCTCATAAACATTTGTTGACTTGATTTTCAAAAATACGAGTTCAATATAATATTTAATCGTGATCCGATTGAAAATGAGAATTTTAGTTTTCGATTTTTTTAGAAAGGGTGTCCGTTTTTTAACACAAGCCGATTTAATTTCACCCAACATAGCGATGAAATCGATGGCTTAATATTAAATCGGTACATTGCCTTATTTTTAAATTAATTAAAACATGAGAAAAATATTCCTAAAGTGAGAAATTAAAATAGATAAAGGACTTAAAAAAATGATATCATTAATGAAAAATATTAATATGGAATACTAGAATATTAGAATAATAATAATAATGATATTTACAAAATAAAAACAAATCATGTACTAATAATAAAATAGGAAAAATGATATATTTGGTAATAATAATATAAAATAATAATATGTACATAAAAATACATATATATATGCATATAATAAAAGTATGTAATAATAATAATAATATCTACAATAAAAGAAAATATTAGGAAACGTACCTAAAAAATATATACATAAAAATTTACAACAATAATATAAAATAATGATATGTGCAAAATATATATATATACATATGTACATAAAATATACACTAATATAATAATAGTTATAATAATACTAGCAATAGTAATAATTTGTAATAATAATATATACACAATATGGTATTTAAAATATATATATATATATATATATATATATATATATATATGTATATAATAGTATTTAAGAATATATACATAAGAAATATATAACTAATGGCATTAAAAATATATACATAATATATAAAAATACCTAAAAAAAGAAGGGGAAAGAAGAGAGAAGGAGGGGAAGGAAATCCGCCAAGGAGGGCGGGTCACGGTTGATCGTCGGTCGCCTGTCGTCGTCGACCACCACTGCCACCGTGGGTGGTGACCGGAAAAGGTAAAATTTTTAACAATATATGTATATATAAAGAAAGAAAAACAACACAAAAAAAAGAAAAAATTTGAAAGAAGAGGAAAAAGAAAAGATGCAACCTTTTATTGATGTTTCTTTTGTGTTCAAAATTTGAAGGAATTTTGTGTTTTTTCAATCTTTGTAAAATCCTCCTTTTTTTTTTTTACATGATTTTTGAATGGCTTTTTATAGCCATTTTTACATGATTTTTTTTTTTTTTCTATTTTGTAGGTGGTGGTGGTAGACAATGGGAGGAAAAATGGGGCAAGTGGGAAAGTGGTTAGGTGGCTAGGTTTTTTTATCTTTTTTTGTTAGGTTTTTCTTTTTTCTTCTTTTTTTTTTTTTTTTTGGGTTAGGTTTTTTTTGGGGGGGCTTAATGGGCTTTTGAATTGGGTTTGGGTAGATGTAAATGGGTCATGGGTTAAGGGTTTTAGTGGGTTTAGAGGTTTGGTTGGGTTTTCATATAATTGGGCCCGGGCAATTTGGGCTTCTACAGCTGCCCCTCTTTGCTCATTGTCATGCAACGATAATAGAGCAAAGACTTTCAAGGAAGACCAAACTTGCCCGGTCTTGCTAGGTCTTGACTTGCTTTGGAACTCTTCTTGTTTAGTTAATCTCTTTTCAGTCCACCGCATCTTGTAGCTTTGGTTCAATCCATTGCAAATTCGGAGATATGCCTTGTAGCTTCAATCTGCTCCAAAGTAACTTCAAGGATATGAGATTTGTGGCTTCGATCCGCTTCTTGTAACTCGAAAGATAAGATCTACAATTTCAATATGCTCTTTTATCGCTTCGGTGAGATAAGGTTTTGGTCTTCTCTTCTGCGACTCGGAAAGGCAAGATCGATGCCTCGATCAACTCCACTACAACTTTAAGGAGGCGAATCGACGTCTTCAATCGCCTTCAATCTTTATTCTCTACTCGGCATGTGATCCCGAGCTCAACTCATTTTTGCAATATGAATTGACTCTCTAAAAAGCAGACATTAAAAACAGAAATTGAAAATAGCTCGGTAGCGTGAGCCAAGGCTCAACTCACCTCTCGCAATATGAGTTGATTTTTGAAACTTAACTTGAAAAGCGATTTTGAAAATACCTCGATATGTGACTGGAGGTTCAACTCACCTCTCGCAATATGAGTTGATTTTTGAAAAACAGAAATTAAAAGACTCAACTCAACTCTCGCAGAAATTAAAAAGCTCAACTCACCTCTCGCAATATGAGTTGAATTTTTTGAAAAAAAAGAATTGAAAATAGCTCAGCACGTGAGCCAAGGCTCAACTCACTTCTCGCAATATGAGTTGATTTTTGAAAACAGAATTTGAAAAACAGATTTTGAAAATACCTCGACATGTAACCCGAGGCTCAACTCACATCTCGCAATGTGAGTTGATTTTTTGAAAATATAAATTGAAAAAATACCTCGCAGTGTGATCTCAAGCTCAACTCACCTCTCGCAATATGAGTTGATTTTTTGAAAGATAGAAATTGAAAATAGCTCAACAAGATGAGCCAAGGGTCAACTCACCTCTTGCAATATAAGTTGATTTTTGGAAACAGAAATTGAAAATACCTCAACGTGTCTTGAGGCTCAACTCATTTCTCACAATATGAGTTGAATTTTGAAAATAGAAATTGAAATTACCTCAACAGTGTCCCGAGGCTCAACTCACCTCTCGCAATATGAGTTGATTTTTTTTTTTGAAATGCGAAATTGAAAATGGAAATTGAAAATACCTCGGCGTGTGATCCGAGGCTCAACTCACCTCTCGCAATACGAGTTGACTTTTTGACAATAGAAATTGAAATTACCTCAACGTGTCACGAGGCTCAACTCACCTCTCGCAATATGAGTTGATTTTTTGAAAGGCAAAATTGAAAACGGAAATTGAAAATACCTCGGCGTGTGACACGAGGCTCAACTCGCCACTGCAATCTGAGTTGATTTTTTGACAACAGAAATTGAAATTACCTCAACGTGTCTCGAGGCTCAACTCACCTCTCGCAATATGAGTTGATTTTGAAAAGTAGAAATTAAAAGGTTCAACCTACCTCTCGCAATATGAGTTGATTCTTGAACAACGTAAATTGAAAATGAATTGAAAATACCTCAAGTGACTCGAGGCTCAACTCACTTCTCGCAATATGAGTTGAAATTAAAACACAAAAATTGAAAATACCTCAAGCGTTCTCGAGGCTCAACTCACCTCTAGCAATATGAGTTGATTTTGAAAACAAAAATTAAAAGGCTTAACTCACCTCTCGCAATATGAGTCAATTTAAAACATAAACTAAAAATACCTCAACGTGCTCGAGGCTCAACTCACTTCTCGCAATATGAGTTGATTTTGAAAACAAAAATTAAAAATACCTCAACGTGTCTTGAGGCTCAACTCATCTCTCGCAATATGAGTTGATTAAAACACAAAATTGAAAATACCTCAGCGTGCTCGAGGCTCAACTCACCTCTAGCAATATGAGTTGATTTTGAAAAACAAAAATTAAAAGGCTTAACTCACCTCTCGCAATATGAGTCAATTTAAAACTAAAAATACCTCAGCGTGTCCCGAGGCTCAACTCACTTCTCGCAATATGAGTTGATTTTGAAAACAACAATTAAAAATACCTCAACGTGTCTTGAGGCTCAACTCATCTCTCGCAATATGAGTTGATTAAAACACAAAATTGAAAATACCTCGGCGTGCCCGAGGCTCAACTCACCTCTAGCAATATGAGTTGATTTTGAAAAACAAAATTAAAAGGCTTAACTCACCTCTCGCAATATGAGTCAATTTAAAACTAAAATACCTCGGCGTGTCCCGAGGCTCAACTCACTTCTCGCAATATGAGTTGATTTTGAAAACAAAAATTAAAAATACCTCAACGTGTCTTGAGGCTCAACTCATCTCTCATAATATGAGTTGATTAAAACACAAAATTGAAAATACCTCAGGTGCCCGAGGCTCAACTCACCTCTAGCAATATGAGTTGATTTTGAAAACAAAATTAAAAGGCTTAACTCACCTCTCTTAATATGAGTCAATTTAAAACTAAAATACCTCGGCGTGTCCCGAGGCTCAACTCACTTCTCGCAATATGAGTTGATTTTGAAAACAACAATTAAAAATACCTCAACGTGTCTTGAGGCTCAACTCATCTCTCGCAATATGAGTTGATTTTCCTTGAAAAGCATGAATTAAAACATCAAAATACCAAAACCCGTCCTTTGGTAGAATTCGGTGTCTTTTCCTTTGATTCATTCGACTTTCATTCAAGATTTCTTGCTCGTTGGAGTACTGTATATGCCATGTATGATGTTATCATGATATGCACATGTTTGTCTTAAATGCTTTTATGCCTACATGATTATGCAAAGTGCTCTTAAGCATGTTTGTCGTATGTCCATTTAGCCACGATTGTTGAGGATCCGTGTTCATTGCTTTGATTCTCGACTTTCTCTTGAGCCTTATACTGTCTTCAAGCTTCACGAGTAATCGACGTTTCTCGATATCACTCTTTTGCCCCGATTGAACTTTGTTCTTACTTTGAGACTCTTGTGCTTATCAAATTTTCATCCGTAATGCTTAACATTTCTTTTGCTTAGAGTGTGTCATTTCACCATTTATCATGTAAATAAACACATAATGAGATGTATGAAAAAGGTCGATAGGGACAAAATGATATTTCATATTCATCTATTTCAAATGTGGCAAACAAAGCAAGTTAACCAATGAGAGTAAAAAATGTCAAAAGAAAGAAAGGATCGTATTCAACGGATACAAATGCTCTAGATATTCAACACATGAACTCTTCCTCGTTCCTCAATCAAAATCTTTTCGAGCGGCTTCTTGTGTAGAAGATTTTGAGCTTTCGAAATGCTTCAAATCTCGTAGTCTCTTTGTTTGACCCATTGTTAAAACGCCACGCTCTTTAAGCTGTGTTTACCTCATTAGGACGCCTCTCGGGTTTTCATCCTAATCTTTTGTGCTAATCAAGACGCCCTGCGGGTTTTCGCCTTGATCCTTTTTTTTTTTTTGATGCCCTTTTCGGTTTTCATCTCAAGCATAATATTTCTTCACAAAGATCTCGAGTTCATTGGATTCGAGAGCTCCTTGCCATCCATCTCGGTAAGGATCAAAGGTCCTCCTGAAAATGCCTTCTTTACGACGTATGGTCCTTCCCAATTTGGTGCCCATTTTCCTCGCAGGTCCTTTTGTATTGGGAGAATCTTCCTCAGTACGAGTTCTCCTTCGTGGAATTCTCTTGGCCATACTTTCTTGTCATGGGCCGCGATCATTCTCTTCTGGTACATCTGCCGTGACAAATTACTCTTAGACGTTTTTCTTCGATGAGGTTCAACTAATCATATCGAGCTCGAACCCATTCTGCTTCTTCTAACTTTAATTCCATTAAGACTCGCAGGGAGGGGATCTCAACCTCAATAGGTAGCACAGCTTCCATTCCGTAAGCCAGAGAGAAAGGAGTTGCTCCCGTAGATGTTCGCACAGATGTGCGATATGCAAACAAAGCAAATGGAAGCTTCTCGTGCCAATCTTTATATGTCTCAGTTATTTTCCCAATGATCCTCTTAATATTTTTATTGGTCGCTTCAATGATTTCTGCTCATCTTTGGGCGATAGGCGAGGAGTTATGATGCTTTATTTGGGCGCCACACACTTCTTTCATCATCTTATTGTTCGATTCGTGGCACTATCTGAAATGATTCTTTCAGCAAACCATACCGCAAATGATTTCCTTTTTCAAAAACACGCAAACCTGCAGATCCTCGTCACATTGGCAAACGAAGCGGCATCTATCCATTTTGTGAAGTAATCAATGACCACAAAAACGAATCGATGTCCATTTGATGCTTTTGGAGAAATTGGCCCTATGACATCCATGCCCCACATAGAAAAAGGCTACGGAGAAGTCATGACATGAAGGGGTGAAGGGGCTACATGAATTTTATCGCCATAGATTTGACATTTGTGGCATTTTTCGCAAAATTGATTCATCATTTTCCATTGTCACCAATAATAACCGAGTCTCATGATCTTTCCGCCATATTGAAACCATTGACATGCGTTTTGCAAATTCCCTCATGGACCTCTTCAAGTATTTTTCGCTTCAACATTATCCACACATCTCAAAAGCATCGATCCTTTCCTCTTTTATACAGATATCCCCATTAAGAACAAATCCACGCCATTCTTCTAATTGTTCTTTTATTGTTCTCATTCGCTTGTTCGGGATACCTTTGATTCTTGATATATTCTAAGATATCATGGAACCAAGGTCGTCCGTCTACTTCTTTCTCAATGCTACAACAAAGTGTGGGGACCTTGTATATGCTCATTTTGAGGGCATTATTTCGCTTTCTACTTGCTTTGAACATTGAAGCCAAAGTGGCGTGGCATCACCAGTTGGTTCTCTTCTCGGAAGTAATGAAAAGCTATTTCTTTGAATTCCTTGATCAATCCACCACTAAATCATTGTACTTAATCAATTTTGAGTCCTCACTTCCCACTCTCCAAGGATTTGGTAAATCACTAAATTTGAGTCCCCGTACACCTCCAAGATCTTAATGTTTCGTTCGATAGTCGCACGAAGCCCCATGATCTGAGCCTCATATTCTGCGATATTATTGGTATAGAAGAAGTTCGGTCTTGCGGTGAACGGATAATGATTCCGTCTGGTGATACCAGATTGCTCCAATTCCATGCCCTAAAGCATTTGACGCACCATCAAAGCACATCTTCTATGACTTCTCTTTGATGACTCGATTCTATTTCGTGATGCATATTAAGTCTTCGTCGGGAAATCGAATCTTAAAGGCTCATATTCCTCCGTCGTTCGAGTTGCTAAGAAGTCACTATTGCTCTCCCTTTTATCGACTTTTGACTTACATAGGCAATGTCATATTCGAAAGGAGGATCGCCATCGTGCCATTCTTCCCGATAGTGCGCGATTCCATCACGTATTTTATTGGGTCCACTTTGAAATTAGCCATGTCGTGTGATACAACATATATTGTCCGAGTCTCCGAGCTACCCAAACCAGAGCGTAATAAAGATTTTTCAATGGACGAATACTTTACCTCATATTCGATGAACTTTTACCGAGGTAGTAGATCGCCTTTTCTTTCTTTTCGACTCGTCGTGTTGCCCGAAGACGCAACCCATTGAATTTTCGAACACGGTCAAATACAATATCAATGGTCTCCCGGAGTTGCTTGCAGTACTAGCACCGGAGGACTAGACAAATATTGCTTTATCTTATCAAAGGCCACCGACATTACTCATTCCAATCTCCGGGTTATGTTTTTGAAGAAGCCGAAAGATTGGGTCGCATTGGTTGGTAAGTTGAGCAATGAATCGGAGATGTAGTTTAATCTCCTAAAATCCTCTAACTTCCTTTTGCGTGCGCGGAGATGGTAACTCTTGAATGGCTTTTATTTTATCTGGATCAACCTCGATACCTCTTTCACCGACAATGAAGCCTAGCAACTTCCCCGAGGTAGCCCCAAACGTACATTTGGCTGGATTGAGCTTTAACTGGAACTTTCTCAGCCTGTCGAACAACTTCTTGAGATTCACTACATGCTCTTCTTCCCCTCGGGATTCAGCAATCATATCGTCGACGTAGACCTCTATTTCTTTATGCATCATGTCATGGAATAACGTCACCATAGCCTTCTGATATGTTGCCCCAGCATTCTTTAACCCAAATGGCATCACCTTGTAGCAGAATATTCCCCACATTGTTACGAAGGTAGTTTTCTCCATATCCTCAGGGCCCATCTTGATCTGATTATACCCCGAGAATCTATCCATGAAAGAAAACAATGAATGTTTTGCTGTGTTATCCACCAACGTATCAATGTGTGGTAAGAGAAAATTATCTTTAGGACTTGCTCGATTCAGGTCACGATAATCCACGCACATTCGTACTTTACCGTCTTTCTTTGGCACGGAACTATGTTAGCCACCCATTCTGGATATTCGGAGGCTTGTAGGAAACCAGCATCAAATTGCTTCTTGACTTCCTCTTTTATCTTCAACAACATCTCAGGCCTCATCCGTCTTAGCTTTTGTTGAATGGGCTTGCATTCTGGCTTTAATGGGAGCTTATGGACCGCTACATCTTCATCCAATCCTGGCATGTCCTGATATGACTATGCGAATACATCTTTGTACTCGAGGAGCAAAGCAATCAAATTATGCCTGGTGCCCCCTGAAATAGAAGTCCCAATCTTCACTTCTTGTTTCCTTTCTTCAGTTCCCAGATTTATTGTTTCAACGGATTCTTAATGAGGCAAAATCTGTTTACCCTCTTGTTCCACCATTCTTAGCAAGTCAGGAGACAAGACATAGTATTCAGCATTTTCTTCAGCTTCAAATTCTCCTAAACAAACAGCCTTCTCAAAATCAATTTCGGGACTCAGAACGGGTTTGTTCATCTTTGTTGACATCCGAGCACCTGAAAGTTGAATGAAAAAAGAGACTATAGAGGGCATCCAAGTATTGGAACCAACAAACGAAATGTTATGGCATGGCATGAGGCAAATGTAAGGACAAAGCTATGAAATGAGAAAATGATTATGAAATTAGTGATAATGCGAAGATCATGACAAAATGCATCTTCATTGATATTCATTTGAATGATAAAGAGCGAATGCAAGCTCTTACAAAAGAATTCTATTATATCTAAGGACACAATAGAATGTTAATGTTTGAGCATTACTCAAGACTTATAAACTACAAGAAGGTTCTCGGCGGTCAATTATTCAACATGAAACCGGGGGACAAAGGCGTATCCTTGAGACATCTTTACTTGTGTCAGCTCCTTTGTCAATGAAATTTATACTGATGTTCTGAAAACCCTTTTCGATCATTAACATTGTGCCTTGTGCATTGTCCTGCCTCGGGTATATCATTCCCGTAAATGTTCTTGACAAAGGAGGGAATTCCATAGGCTCCCATTCTGGTTCTCGGCCTTTTTCAATCTTTCAATTTTCTCATTGAATTCAGCCTCCATTACTCTAGCTTGTCGGCGAGTTTTATACGGATGACTTGGTTCCAGTCTTGTGGTATTACAACTGCGAATTATATATTTTATCTTCAGCGACCGAGTATGGGATATGCAATGTATGAATGAATGCATGAATGAATGCATGAATGTCAAATGAATGTCAGTCATGAATGAATATGCAAAAATTTAGTGTTAATTTCAAGATAGCCCCTGTTTAGGCATTTCCTTAATCAAAAGAGTATTACACAACGTTTCGGTCACCCGTATAATTGACTCCTCCATTAGAAACCCATTTTTGGCAACCAATCTTTAATCAACACCTTCCTAATATGATGCCTATAATGCATGATGAAAAACAATAAAGCAAAGACAAACAAACTTGATTAGTAATTTAATACAGCAGAAAAACATAGAGAACTTCAACAAATCGAACTACCGACCTAGTTTATTAAATGCACCGATCCTCTTATATAGAAAGTGAAAATGCAAAAGGCAAGAGGCATTCCTCCGTGCACTTATTTTGGGGACTACTAAACGGACAGAGGTTCGGCATGGCTCTAGTTAGGTGGCTCGTATGGTTCATTATATGCGGTTTTGGTTCTAGATAGGTACTCGAATTGCCGTACTTTCATCTCGCTAAGATTAGCACGAGCCTCGGTCATAGTCTATCACAGCTCACGAGTTCAATTCGAGGGATTACATTTACTTATGCCTATGCGGAGGGACAAGTTAACTCACGAAAGCATAAGTCATATGTAACCCGAAAGTATTCACTAGCCTTTGCGGAGGGACGAGTTAACTCACGAAGGCGTAGCGTTTACTTTCACTTAAACGGACGGAGCCCGGGTAGAGAGCTCATGTTATGCAACAAAAATGCACGTGCACGGTGTGTGGGGAGAAACTTGCAAACCTTTACGTTTTATTTAAAAAACTAAACCAAACTAAAATCACAAAAATTTAAAGTTGAAAAACAACCGAATAAAACAAGTTAGAATATATACAACACGATGCAAATGCATGATTTTTTGAAAACGAGATTTTCGGATCACGACCAAATATTTACTTTGAACAAGGAAATTTGAAAATTTTGACAAAACGTGTTTAATTCGACTCGACTCGCAAGTTTTGTCCCCGATGGAGTCGCCAAATTGTAGCGTAAAAAAAAAATTAGTTTCGCTTGGTCGCTAATTGTGGCGATTTATTAAACATTTGAAAACCAACTTTCGATTTTATTAACAAAGGAGTCACCACCGATCCTTTTTATAGGTGTGATCGGACACCTAATAAAATTATTTTAAAACAAAAAGAAGGCCAAATTTAGGTCTACGTGAAAGTCCAGAGAAAAATTGGGGTTCGGAGTCGATTACGCCGAGGAAGGTATTAGCACCTCGCGACGCCCAAAATTGGTATCTCATAAACATTTGTTGACTTGATTTTCAAAATACGAGTTCAATATAATATTTAATCGTGATCCGATTGAAAAATGAGAATTTTAGTTTTCGATTTTTTTAGAAAGGGTGTCCTGTTTTTAACACAAGCCATTTAATTTCACCCAACATAGCGATGAAATCGATGGCTTAATATTAAATCGGTACATTGCCTTATTTTTAAATTAATTAAAACATGAGAAAAAATATTCCTAAAGTGAGAAATTAAAATAGATAAAGGACGAAAAAAAAATGATATCATTAATGAAAAATATTAATATGGAATACTAGAATATTAGAATAATAATAATAATGATATTTACAAAATAAAAACAAATCATGTACTAATAATAAAATAGGAAAAATGATATATTTGGTAATAATAATATAAAATAATAATATGTACATAAAAATACATATATATATGCATATAATAAAAGTATGTAATAATAATAATAATATCTACAATAAAAGAAAATATTAGGAAACGTACCTAAAAATATATACATAAAAATTTACAACAATAATATAAAATAATGATATGTGCAAAATATATATATATACATATGTACATAAAATATACACTAATATAATAATAGTTATAATAATACTAGCAATAGTAATAATTTGTAATAATAATATATACACAATATGGTATTTAAAATATATATATATATATATATATGTATATAATAGTATTTAAGAATATATACATAAGAAATATATAACTAATGGCATTAAAAAATATATACATAATATATAAAAATACCTAAAAAAAGAAGGGGAAAGAAAAGAGAAGGGAGGGGAAAGGAAATCCGCCAAGGAGGGTAGGTCACGGTTGATCGTTGTCCGCCTGTCAATCAACCACCACAATTGCCACCGTGGCGTGACCGGAAAAGGTAAAATTTTTTAACAATATATGTATATATAAAGAAAGAAAAACAACACAAAAAAAAGAAAAAATTTGAAAGAAGAGGAAAAGAAAAGATGCAACATTTTATTGATGTTTCTTTTGTGTTCAAAATTTGAAGGAATTTTTGTGTTTTTTTCAATCTTTGTAAAATCCTCCTTTTTTTTTTTTACATGATTTTTGAATGGCTTTTATAGCCATTTTTACATGATTTTCTTTTTTTTTTTTCTATTTTGTAGGTGGTGGTGGTAGACAATGGGAGGAAAAATGGGGCAAGTGGGAAAGTGGTTAGGTGGCTAGGTTTTTTTATCTGTTTTTGTTAGGTTTTTCTTTTTTCTTCTTTTTTTTTTTTTTTTTTTTGGGTTAGGTTTTTTTTTGGGGGGCTTAATGGGCTTTTGAATTGGGTTTGGGTAGATGTAAATGGGTCATGGGTTAAGGGTTTTAGTGGGTTTAGAGGTTTGGTTGGGTTTTCATATAATTGGGCCCGGGCAATTTGGGCTTCTACAGCCAGCATGCATCCTCTTGAGCAAAGATGATAGGTACATGTTTTGGAGGCGAATATGCTCTATGCTTCTTGAAACTCAAAGTTGTTTTGGAACTCATTCCCACCATATGCACAGTAGTACTAGGCTTAGTTGCCTCAATACGATTTTCTTCTAGTTGAAGATGTCGAGTGTAACGCTCTGATTTTTAGGGTTAGAAGTTTTGGAATTTGTAGGTAGGGTCAGTGGCTAGATCGGGCATTTGAGTTTGTTTTCGCGTTCAAGCGTCAGAATGGGTCTGCTGGTCTGGTGGTTGGTTGTGTGCTAGTTTAGCCTAGGGGTCTTGGGTTTGAGTCATCAGGTGTGCTTTGAGGGAATTATTTTGATTTAGCTTTGTTGGTTTTAAAAGGACAGATTTTATTTTTATTTTTTTTATTTTGTAATATGGAAAAAAAAGGAAAAAAAAAACTAGAGTTTTCTTTTCACGTTCTTTTTTGGGGTTTCCTAATGTTGGTAGGTACATTTCTCTTTTCTCCTCTCTCCATTTTTTCTCACTAAATTCTTTCTCTTCTGTCATTGTGGTTTCGTTGTTTTGAATTGGTTTCGAGTTCTTGAGGGAGATATAATTGCGCAACGAGTGAAGGCTTTGTGGTTCACTGATTGTTGGGGCATTTTTATCGCAAGTTAAGGTGTGGGTTTTAAGTCTCTTCTTTTTTATTTTTGATTTGTTAATTTGATTTTGTGGTATTTGATAGTTTCGAGTGTGTGGTACCGAATTGCTTTGAAATTTGGCATCTTTTGTGTGTGTTCTAAACTGCTTATTTTCAGCATGAAATTATTGTTGAATCTAAAAGATTTCTATAAGATTCTGTAGTTTAAAGAGTGGTTAACGACTAGGGTTTACTCTGAGGTCGCAAAACTGAAATTTCAGCCAGTTTCAATGTGGTTTCGTAACCACACGGGTGGCTACACGAGCATGTGTGTTTGGGAATTAGGGATTTAGTGATTTGGTGCCACATGGCCGTGTGGCTAATTTGGGGATGTAGGGATCCCACACGGGCGTATATTTTGCACGCACGACCATGTCTGGTGGGCACACGGGCGTGTGAGACCCTCAAAGGGTCGTGTCTGCCCTGCACTCTATTTTAGCACAAATGGTCAAAGAGTTACATGGCTTGTTCACAAGGCCATATCCCTGGCCCACACGGGCGTGTGCCTCATCCACACGGGTGTGTTAACCTCTTCTTGGTCTATGCATTTTCACACGGCCAGAGTACATGGCCGTGTGTTCCTAAGTCATCAACTCTAGTTTTGTGTATGTGATCTGAAAATATGTCTATATGTTCCAAACCTTGGCTAGGCTTTAGTAAATGTGGTTAATACTCTGATCTAGGCTTCGGCTTATGTGTTATTTGTGACTGTTGTGTGAGATGAGTGATCCTGGACTTTGTTAGCAGGGTGTGTGTGCATATTTGTTTCTGCCTGACTGTCTGTCGATGTGATCATTATTCCTATAAGGTTGTAAGCATACATGCACTTACATAAAGCTAATTTGGGGTTGGTTGTGAAGAGAAGGAAGATTGATTCTGATCTGACCTGGTAGTTTACTGCAACTTATTCGTACAGCGATTTATCGCACTGTACCGTACACACATCAACTTTGCTACGTACTATATTCTGATTTGGCAGTTTTAACTGTAACATGTCTGTATAACAAATTATGGCATTGCACTGTACTGCATATACGCCAGCTCTGTTGCGTATTAATATTTGAGTGGCTTAGTCTACATACATGGTATGTAGGGTTGGATAGGACTTTCGAGGTCTATGTGGTGTGTTTGGTTGGATAAACTTAAACAGCTCTTTTGGAGTGTGACCGGGGGACGGTGAGGTGTTTTGGTTGGATGGGTGGGTTCTTATTACTTGACTGCATTCATACGCATTTGTTTGAGTGTTTTAGGTGTAAGATTTTCTAACTGTATTCTGTCTAACTGAATAATACAAGTATTCTGAATGTTTGTGTGTGATTGGTGTGCTTGAGTTGTTAGGTTCTGTTGGGACGTTGGTTTCAAGTTTACTTTCTAACTCTATGTATATTTGTAAGTCTGTTTCGCTATTAAATTGAGTGCTGTAATTCTGTTATTCGTCATGTATCGAACTCGCATTGAGCTCGTGTAGCTCACCCCCTTTAGTGTTTTCCCCTTTCAGGTACATTTATGTGTTCTGAAGTTGGACTTGGTATGCGGAGATCTCGGAAACGTCATTTTTTTAATTGGTTAATAAAGTGTTTTCTGTAATTCTGAGTTTTATGTAAACGTTTTTGGACTGTAAGTTCTGTTATTAATACTGTAATGTTTTTTGGGTTGTTAAACTAAAATTTCCCACTATCACTTCGGTGATCAATGTAACTTCCAAAATTCGGTCTAAACTTCTAGGTTGGGTTTTGGGGCGTTACATCGAGAAGCATCCTCCAAAGTTTCGATGTTCATATTATGGATAAGGTGCACTTTCATGTGTTTCCATTATAAGGTAAGGACCAAATAAGTGCTTAAACTTATTGTTTATCAAGCAAAGTGTGACTTACATCATTCATCTCACTTATCATATTTGACATTTCTTTTATACGTTATCTCATATTATGATTGGATTGCTTCTTATAAGTGTCAAACTTGATATCTAAGCTTAGTAATCGATGTGCCATCAATTTTCACCTTAAGTGCAATCCACATTTTTTTTTGTGACCTCATGCTTTTTAAACTCATGCTTGATATCATTGTCCATACTACTCAACAATATTATGGAAGCTATGGAATTTTTCCTTTAACAAATAGCATAAACCTCTCAGCCCCTTCTACTTTGGGTTGTATTTCTTTCTTTAGGTTATTCCTAAACATTATTCAAGACTTTGTAAACTTGTTACTCCTCTAGTAAATACTAGATTTTTGTACTCCAGATTTTAAAGTTTTCTTCATTAAGCTTTTAACCTTTGTTAAGCTCAAAAACAATATTTTTAGAAGCGAAATGTCATATCAAAATAAAAATGTTCTATATGAAAACGTGCACATGTTAATGTCTAGCGTACATAATTTCCATTTATAAAGAAAAATGGTGATAATTATCATATTGTAAAGAACCAATTGTATACCAAGCTTAATAGTCAAATTCAATATGAATATTCTAATAGTCACTAATTTATCTTATTGTAGTTTTAGAACTCTCACTGTTTGTAATTGTGTAAGTATAACATACTAAAGGTAAAATGGTTAATGGAATTATAAGAACATAAAGGATAATATAAGTTAATAAAAAAATGTCATAACATTTCAACCTAATAATAAGTGAAAAAGAGCATACAAAATATAAATATAAAAATACACAAACACTTACTAAAATTAAATATGTTTAATCATTGAGCTCTTTGTACTTGATATTTTCATCACCATCAATCTCTTGAAAATCATCAATCACTTTTCATAGAATCAAGATGGATGTCATAAAGTCTCATGATACTTTGATATCTAACTTAAAATTCCATGGATTGATAAGCATGTTGTGATTCCTTTTATGAGTAGTGGAACTCATGACAAAAATTGTAGTTCGCCTTACTCCTATCTATATATAACATTTTACAAAGAGTTGAATCAAGGTAGCATAGGACTAATTTGTTGGAAAAAATCCAATTCAAAAACGGTTTTCTTGCATAGCAAAAAATAAAATTTTGAAAATCAAGTCAGTTTGTGATATTTATAGCAATAAACCCTTTACTAAAATCGTATATGTGTTTTCTGTTGTTCTTAGCTTTCAACCAAACGGTCGTTTCCACTATTCTCGTACCATAATCTACTTCGAGTGGGTGCTCGAATGATTCAAATCAAACATAGAACTAGAAATGGTTTTCTTTGTTTTAGTGTGAAAACAAAAATCTTTTCTCAAAAGAAACTAACAGAATTGTTATTTCGGAAAATAAATTTAATACTTAGAGAATAAAAGTCTCACTATTTTGGGCAGAGGAACAATATCTTAAAGTTGTATAATTTTTCCTAAAGGTACCATCTATTTATAAAAAGAGGAAGTGGAATCATTGTTGAATTGTAGAAGTTTATTTCAACTAGAAAAACGAACTCTTAGTCTAACTAGAAGTATAGAGGGCGACAGCCCTAGTTAATAATACTAGGGTTTTTCATCCCTCTCATTAATATAAGGGGGTTTTGGGTGTAACACCCTATACCTAGTCCAGTCACCTGACCTGAGCTATAAGGTATTACAACTGTTAAACATCCATATCAATCAGTAATTCGACATAAATAGTCAACCATTCCATATTACAATATAAATACAATTATCCATTGATATTCAAATAAAACCAAACTTTAATCGAGCCTAGGAAGCTATTAAAATAACTTGAGAATAAATCATGACTAATCTGAAACTTTTACAAAAAAATAGGTAAAAAGTGAAAACAGGAGTCATACGGCCGTGTGGTTAGACCGTGTGACAATACTGTGACCGTGTGGTCCTATGACATGGTTGTGTTGCCTAACCGTGTAACAAACTGATGTTGTGTAATCTTGGGTCATACGGCCGTGTCGTAAGGCCGTGTAACAGACTAATGTCATGTGATCCAACCTGCACTTAAATTTAACAAACCACATGGCCATGCCCTATAGCCTTGTATGGCACAGAACCGTGTGTGCCTAAAATGCCTTTTAAATTAAGCAATCTCACCCTAGTTCACTTATACCACAAGCTATGCAATATACCAACCATTTAACCTATTCAAATGCATCCAAAAACCTACCAAAATACATTGCATAGCATACAACCTAAGTGTTTAACCAATATGTAATCATTGGCACCACAATTCAAACATAAAACATTAACCATTCAAGCCTAAACAAACCTAACATTTCATGGTTATACAATACCAAATTAACATCATCTATCAATTACATATTCACAAATGAAGATCACCAAATGACCACATTCATAAGCATCATTTCTTCAAGCAAAATAACATTATAGGCACTAACCATGCTTACCAACAAAAGTCACAACCAATAACAACCATTATAACTTGCAAGTTTATACACTTAGTTCAAATACCAAATAGTACCAAACATAACCAAATTACATATAAACGTACATTGCCAAAACCCTATATACATACCACTTATAATTGACCAAATTAGTAAATAGCCACCAAAAGTGTTGACGGATAGTGTGATTTCCAAAAGAAATCCAATCGGCAGCTCAAATCTGACAATCTATAAGGAAGAAAACGAAACAAGGTAAGCTTCCTTAAAACTTAGTAAGTTTGTAGAAATTAAAAATCACATACCTGTCATTTTAAGCATACAATTTGAACTTAACATATAACTAGAATTTCATGCCTTGTTTCACATTTCCTAACATACCAAATGGTTAGACATGTACATATAACATAACAAGATCCAAAGATACATGTTTTACATGCCAATTCACAACCAAAGTATATAACCATTCATGACATGAATTCTGTTTTCTAAACAATTCATTAACAATTTTTCCTAGAGAACTATAGTAAATTAACTTCGGATACATGGGAAAATAATGCTCATACAAGCTGACGACCGGGACATTAACCATTACATGATACTGCTCATACAAGCTGAAGAGAATCTACAACAAATGCTAGATTCCAGCTATCGGTATGGTATCCACCACCTACCTAGTACTTGAAAATATATCACCGACATAGAGTGCCTAGAAACTGTAACACCGGTATATAGTACTTGAAAATTGTAATCACAGAGACCTAATGCCTAGAACACTCTAATGCCATGACATTTGTATCCTAATCATTCTCTAAGCTCACATGGGCTTTAACTCATAATCCATAATCTTGTCATGTTCATAACATTATACATTGATCAACTTGATCACATACATTCCATAGAATAACATGATTCAACTCAAACATGTACAATTGCCATACTTGCAATTCAAACTTTTATTTCCACTTTCAAACTTTCCACAGTTAACCATGTTAACCATACACATATGAAATTTGAATTCAAATCATTAATAAGCATAATAAATCTAATATGAACTTACATAAATGAAACAACTACCAACACTATAATGAGGACTAGTCGACAACTTTTCCTTTCCTACAGTTATCGGTCAATTGATCTGTTTCTTGATCTTTATATAATCATTTAGCTCAATTAACCAATTTAGTACCTTAAAATATCTAAATTCATGTATTTGAACCTTTAATGACATTTTACATTATTACCCTAAACTTTTACCTCTTATTCAATTTAGTCCCTAAATTGAAACTTTCACATTTATCACAATTAAACCAAAACCATGCTAGCCAAATTCTCTCTTATACATTTACACCCCATGATTATTGAAATTTCACAAGAATTTCATGTTAAATTTTTTATTTTATCATTTTTGTCCTTAAACTTAAAACTAACCAATTTTTTTTTACAAAATAGTCCTATTTAACAACTAAGCTTATAAACCGATCAATTAGCTTCAAGAACATAAAAAATCATCAATGGAACATTTCAAAACCTTATAAAAATTTACAATTTAGTCCCTGGATTAGTTAGATTAAGCTATAATAATCTCAAAAACATAAAAAAAAAACTAAAAACGAGAGTGAAATCAACTAACATGCAAAGAGTCTTGTTGGCCGAACTTAAGAAGCTTTAATAATGGTGTTTTCATTAATAAACTAAGAAAAGGAAGAAGATGATGCTAGTTGGTTTTGTTTTAATCTTTTATTATTATTAATATAAAATACTTTTATTTAGACATATTTTAAACACATAAAAACACATATTTCTAACCATTAACCGGCCACTAGGATTAATTAAGGTTAAAGCCCTCAATTCATGTTTTTATAAACATTACACATATATAAATCAATAGCAATTAACTTTTTTAGTTTCTACAATTTAGTCCTTTTTACTTAATTAACTATCTAAACATTAAATTTACCTAACCAAATTTTAATACGACACTCTAATAACCATGTAAATATTAAATAAAAAATATTTACTAACTCGCTGGTCGAAATTGTGGTCCCGAAACCACTATTTTTGACACCACTGAAAATGGGCTGTTACATTGGGTCTTTCTCATATCGAGTCCAATTACAAGTACTTCCAAAACTTTTGACCTAGTACTTTATAATTAGATCCAGCATGATATATGTTTTTCTATCTCCCAAAATAAACATCATAATATTTTTCGAATTAAATAATCTTCTCAACCCCATTCTAATCTGTTAAAATCATGACGAATTTACCATAAAAGAATCTATAAGAAAATATATTTAATATTTCTGCATTCCACGATTCACTATGAACAAATGATTTATTTTCATTTTCAAACTTTATTTAATTTGAAAAACATAAATTCATTTCCAAGTCAGGTGTATAGCCTCTAATCGGTTCTATGGCCTCACCGCGATCTTCACTCTTCCCATTTCATTCCTTCCATTCCTCCATTTCACCATCCCATATCTTAATTCTCGAACACCGTAGTGTCCCCTCTGCAAGGCCCAAAGCTTCGCACATCATGGTATTCACTCTTCCCGTTTCATTCATTTCATTCCTCCAACTCAAACCTCATGATCATTGCTTTATGCAGAGCTTCCTGAAATCATCCCGTCTTTAAAGAAATGGAAAATATGGGTAAAAAGAAGAAAATAAAAAAAATTGAGATGAATCCTCTCTTAGAAGTCATCTCTTAGCTATTTATAGCCATCCTCTTATGGTATTCAATAGTTTAGGGGCAATCCATTTAAAATCATTATGTCTCCCACAAAGAGACCGACTAGTTTTAATCCAATCGAACCACATTGGATTTCAACCTTGCCTAGTTTCATTTTCAACTTTTCCTGGCTTTTTAGTGGAGACCACCAACTTTTGGTCTTTTTCAATTTAACTCTTAAAGTTCTTAATTTTCAGTTTTAAAACAGATTTTAGGTGTGACAACTTATAAGGTGAAACTTGTAGCAAAGGGGTATACTTAGAAAAAAAAAGGTATTGATTACGAAGAAACCTTCCCTCCGGTTGTCATACTAAAGTCGATCCGCATATTACTATCGATTGCGACAACTTTTGATTGCAAGATCTAGCAAATGAATGTCAAAAAGACATTCCTAAATGACTATCTTAAAGTAAGCATAAAGCGTTGGGTCAAAAATGTAGGAAGCACATATAATTGGACCCAATGCATGAGAGACACAATTCCCCTCCTAAAAGAAGAGAGGGATGAAAAACCTAGTAGTATTTACTAGGGTGTGCTGCCTACCCCTACTCTAGTTAGAGTAAGAATGTGTTTTCTATTTAAATAATATTATTTTACAAAGGCTTGGTCAACCAGGATTCTTATATCTCTCCCCAAATGGCACCGATTAACCTAAAATTATAAGTTTCGTACACCAATATTTTTCCAGAAAATAAAGGGAATTTAGTATCTAAGACTAAGAGAAATTACTTTCCTACTGAAAGTAATTACGTCGTTTTTTCTATGTTTTGGTTCCTATTGCTCGAGCTTACACTTGGCACAATTCATTGTAAGGGCCCAAATCTGTCCGGCCCAATAAACAAAAAAAAAGTTCATTTACAAAAAATATACTCAAATTATAAGCCCAAAACCCTGAATACCTAATTTGCTAACCTAAAAATCCTAAAACCTTGAATACCCAATCTGCTAACCTAAAAATCCTAAAAGCCCAAAGCCCAAAACCTAAAAACTAAACAAGAAACCCTAGCCACCTTTAATCCTTCCAGCGCCGCTCCCTTGCCAAATTAGTAGGTGTATCCCCTCTCCTTTCACCGAAGTGGCAAGGCTCGACTCCCCAACGCCGTTGACCTTGCCACGAACACCTGTAAATAAGAATAAACAAAAAGCAAAAGGCAGAAAGTAGAAACAGAAGAAGCAGAAAAGAGAAAAAAAACATATTCTGTAATATATTTGGCTATAAAAGCCACAACAAACACATGTAGTTTTTTAAGAAGCAATCGAATAGATTCAAAAAAAGAAGAAAATTGAATACAAAAAAGCAAAAGAATTAACAAAGGTAGTTTTTTTTTTTAATTTCATCTAAAATAGAAAAATATCAACAAACTATAAAAGGCTCGACTTTTACCTGCACCGCTTTGTCTCTGGCCGTCGTAGGGGCCATCTCTTCTTTTTTTTTTCTTTCTTTTTCTTAAAAAAAAAAACCAAGAAACCGAAAGGTTTCATTTTTTTTTGAACTTTAAATCTTTTTTGGGGATTTTGGCCCAGATCCGTATTCTACATGAAAAGAAGACTCGAAAAGAAGTCTTTTCTGATTTTCAGCCACCAGAGGCGGTGGTCTCTGTCGCCAATGACCGGTGGCAACGGCGAAGACTCGTTGGCCCCTTGACCGGAGAGAAGGACAGCTTCAGAGAGAAAAATGAAAGGAAAAGAAGTTTTATTTTTAAAACTGATTCAAAATGAATTTTATGAGCCCCAAAACGGTATCGTTTTGGGCTTGGCTTCAGACGCCCAAAACGATGTTGTTTCAAAGCCGACCCTAATAATCCGACCTGACCTCCCTAGGATCCGTGTGTTTTCGCATGGAGGGGGTAATTTCTATTTTGGTCCTTCTGCTTTTTTGCTTTTTTTTATATTCGTCCTACTCTTTTTTTATTTTTTTATTTTTACCCCATAATTTTAATTTCCTTACAAATCAGTCATTTAACTCACTGTTGAACTAAGGAAATAACATGGGGTTGGGATAATTTCCCTTTGGGTCCTTAAACTTTTCTATTCTATTTTAATTTAATCATTTATGTTCTGTTTTCTCATAATTTAGGCTTTAAATTTTTTATATTTTCAATTTAGTCCCTTATTTTCCCTTTCTTTATTTATTTCACAATTCATGCTTTAAAGTTTGTTTAAATCTCAATTTAGTCCTTTATTTATTTAATTCAGCCCTCCTTTTTTATATCTTTTATTTTTCAGTATTTCTAATTTATGTCATTTACATTTTCCCTTTAATTTACATTTTTTTATACTTTCATTTTCATTTTCATTTTATTTTCATTAAATACGATATTAATCATATCATAATTATTTATTGTTACCATCATTGATTAATATTATTATTACTATTATAGATGTATTATTATGATTTATTAGCATGATTATTTTTTATTCTCATTATTATCTACTAGCATGGTTATTTTATTTTATTATTTATTTATTTATTATTCTAATATCATCATTTCATTTCTTTTTGTACCACATAGCTATTTTATTTTATTTTACTATCACCATACTATGTATCATGTTTAAATATGTTTATTCATTTTTATACTATGCCCAAATAAATTAATTACACATCGTATTAAATGTTATATTCATTTTTACCCAACACGTAGGAAATAATTAGAACCAAAATGATGTTCTTTAATTAAGGGATTCGAGAAATCGTACCCTAACTTACGGGGTAAGACTTTCTTCTTGAACCAGAGTAATGAACATCCTTTTAAATTCAAGACACAAAGGACTTAGGTAATAATCAAATGGCGATTATTCTTGTTTTTGAGGATTCGAGACATCGTGCCCTAACTTACGGGGCATGATTTTCTTCTCGATTAACTCGAAATAAGAAGGCTTTTTCTATAAAATTTAATTTAGTTAGTGATATTTTACTCAAATAACATCATGCAAAAAAAAAGGGGATCATATTTTAAATTTTTTTTGAATTCTCAATTCTCGACACTAAGACATCAAGTAATCAACTAGGTACCAATTTTGGGTGTTACAAGGGTGCTAATCCTTCCTCATGCGTAACTGACTACATAACTCATTTCTTGGATTTTGTAGACTGAAAATCATCATTTATGTAAATCTAACCTTTTGTTAAAATATTCAAATTACGAGGTGATCCAATCACACCTAATAAAAAGGAATGGTGGCAACATCATTTTCTTTTCTTTTTTAAATAAAAAGTCGATTTCCAAAAAGGTTTCGACATTCATGATATGAGGATAGTAGAGAAGGTAATTTGGTTGAAAGCCATGATTGACTCAAATCCATCTCGCACAAAACACGAGTACTTTTCGGTAAAATTTTATTGCTATGAATATCACAAATCTGCTTGGTTTTGAAAAATTTTAATCTTCCACTATAACTGTAAAATCGTTTTATGAACCAAATTTTCCAACAAAAGGTTGAATGTACTGATCTGAAATGAAATCACATACCTATAAATCATTTTTATTCCACAATACTAAAACCTAATCTCAAGAGAAAAATCAAAATTATGAATATTGTAACGCCCAAAAATTAAGAGTCTAATTGTCGAAATCTACAGTGATTGGATTTCTGTATCTGTGGTTTTGTGTTCTGCTTTGTGTTTAGAGTCTGAAGTTCGAACTGCGTTGTTAAGTTTTGTCTGTTAAAATTAAAGTTTTGTTTGTTTAAAACAACCCCTATCCACGAGTTAGGTTATTAAGTGCGATTCTGGGTAAGTCAGTGACAAGAATGAGCCTGCTAGTTCACTGGTTAAGCATCTGTTTGTATTCTGTCTGGTCTTGAGTTCGAATCCCATTGTATGCGTTAGTAATTTTTTTTGTAAATGTCGGAAGAGGGGGTGGTTAACTTAAAGAATGCTATCGTTCTTTTCATTTTGTTTATAAAAAAAACCTTAGTTTTTTTCTTCTTCTTCCTTCCTTATTTTTTTCTCTTTTTCCGGCAATTGATTGTTATCTGCATTGTGAAGTCGGGTTGCCTATGAGGTCGATTTTATGTAAGTTTAACTACAATTTCCTTGCGTATGTGAATTCCATTTTGTTAACATTCTATGTTTAAACGGATTTTTGCTCGTTTATTTAAACCTTGTTAAATCTTCGTTTGGTTACTTTGTTAGGCAAGGATAGTACAGAAGACGTTAATCCACCATATTAGCTTGATTTCTTTTTTCTCGTATGAGGTGAGTGTGCGAATTGGAAGAGATTAGTGTCGAATCTTTCGACATGTTTTCTTTGTGATAGGTTGGTTTCGTAAAATGTTGAATTGACTAGGTAATTGGTTGTGAAATGGTTAATTAGGTTCTGAGTAGTCTCCGTATTGTTTCTCCGTCAAAACGATATTAGGTGTGTACCGAAAACTCTAGTTTTGCAAGTTTTGGGTTACCGAAAATAGTGGCTGTCAACGTCACACGGGTGTGAGGCAGGCCGTGTGAACGGCCGTGTAACTCACTGTTCATCAAATTGGAGCCACACGGGCTAGGACACGGGTGTGTGTCGAGGCCGTGCAACTCATTGTTTGTGACTTAAGACCACACAGAGGTGTGTCTAGGCCGTGTGAGTCATATGAGTAGGGACACGACCGCGTGTCTAAGCTGTGTAACTCACTGTTTACAGGATAGAACCACACGGACTGAAGAAATGGGCGTGTGTCATGCTGTGTGAGCACATGGGCAAGGACACGACTGTGTGTCCAGGTCGTGTGGCAATAAAATATAGGCCAAAACCATTTTTAAGGTCGTAAATGTTGACTATGACTGATAGTGATTTTCCCTATTGTATGAATAGTCTGAACTTGATTGGTTGGGAGCTCTCTCTTACTCTGTAACTGACATATGTATGTTATAACTGTAAGTGCACTTTGAATATCTGTACTCTGCATATGTATGGGTTGGTTTGTGGTGAAGGAAGAAGTAATCTACTCTAAACAGGTGGCATAGCCATTATGTGATTAATTCTGATTCTGGGCTTTGACGCAATATGATTCAACAGCTAAGCTGTGTTCTGTAAACGAGTCAAACAGACACTTCGCGGTGTGTAGGGATGGTAGGGCATTGAATGCCTTAAATGGTGTGTTGGGATGGTTCAAGACGGTGTGCAGTGGATGGGGGTTAGGTTATCTACATCTGAATCTATTATGTGATATGTATATATATGTAATTGCATATATATATATATATATAAATATTTATTTGTGCACAACTGATCTATTTTGAATCTGAATTTTAAATAGTTCTGTACCAAACCAAATATCTAGTTGTATTACTTTACAAATGAATATTAACTGAATAATTTGACTACGGTTACGTATTGAGTTCACAACTCATTCTGTTTATTGTTGGATTTTAGGTAAACCCCAAGCTTGATCGGGTCGGTGTCGTAGAAGCTCGGTCAATCTTTTTACCAGTTATTTTAAGTGTTACTATTAGGGACTGGCACTTTATGAATTTATGAGGATCATATGCTTTAAATTGTTGTTATCTGGAATGATATTTATATGGGAATGTTTTCGTTTAACTATGTTATGATAGTATGTTCTTGTGTGGATAATGTAACTCTCTAGATTTGGTCTGGACATCTAGACCAGGTTTAGGGTGTTACAAATATGTAAACACAAAAACACACTATTCCATTCCTTGTTAATTTTGTTTTATGTGAGTGGTGGAAGAATGCACGTGAAGAAAATATTTTACTACCTTTCTTTTATTAGTATTATATATACATATACATATACATATACATATACATATACATATATATTGTTTTTTGGTTACAAAATTGCCAAAAGTTGTTTCTATTAGGATTTAATAGTTAAATCCTTAGTTTAACTGCCTTAAAGGAACGATAGTGTAAGGTTTAAAAGAACTTGGGTTGCCTATTATGGGTGCGGTCTACCATCCATGGTGTCCACCAGTTAAAGGTTTTCCGGGTTTTGTAAGGTGTGGATGAGTTTTGCATAATGTAAAAGTTAAAAGTATCAACCCTTTTCTCTATCCCTTTTAATCACACAGATGCCATTACTGCTGAAGTAATCATTATCAAATTTGTCTTAGACATTTTTGTTGAATCTGGTTACATTGGCAAGAAAATTCGTCATCGAGTTTAACTTTGTGACTGTTATTTCTTAGGTACTTGGTAAGCAAAATGACCTTTGCATGTGTGAGAAACCTTCAAGGCCATTGATTTGAAATGGAAGATGATCAAGGATGTGGTGTTTATTAACGTGAAGTGTGAGGTTAATTGTATGGTTGATGCTCTAGCAAAGGTTTGGAGTTCTTTAATTTTCGATGTTTAAAGCATGATGGTAATTTTTTACTTATACAGTTAACTTTCTCTATAACATTCAACCATTATGATAATCAAACTTTTTGTAGAATTGATTTTTTTTTTAACCTTCTATAACATCTTTTCACTTATAACAACATCTATAGTATAAAATTAGTTCTCTATGACAACATATTGTCTAAAATTTTAAGTAAAATTATAGTTATTTCATATAAGCAAGCCTAGTAATTATAATTTATTAAATAAAAATAATCTTAATTAAAATACTATTTTAATAAAATATTTATATTTCACATGAAAAAATCTATTAATAATATTTTATTAAATGAAAATAATTGTAAATGAGTGGAATTAAATATGTCAATTGTAACGACCCAAAGTTTAAGAGTATTGGAAAATTATATTTTTGGGTTAATATTTCAGTAAAATAAATTGTAAATATTTATTAGAAATATTTACGAAAGTAGTAGTGTGGTTAATTAGACTTTGGTTAAGTGAACTAGCTTGAATTAAAGCTAATTTAGTGAAAGGACTATATTGAATAAAGGATAAAAGTTGAATTGTAGAATAAAGAAAAGTCAAAAGACTAAATTAGTAATTAAACCTTAAGTGACAAATGTATGGTAAAAACTAAATACAAGTGTAAAAAGTATTATACATACATTTGTAATATATGTATGTTTTACTTATTATTTAAGTAAATAATAATAATTCCTAAAATATAATAATAATATAATATAATAGTTAAAGTAAATAAAAGAAAATAAAGAAACAAAATAAAAAAGGAACAGATAATGAAAACGGAATAAGAAAGAAAGAAAGGGAAAGAAAAAGAAAAGGGAAAATTAGGGTTTTAAAATTTAAAGCTTAATTGGTAACTCAATTTAGTCTCTTGTGATTTTCATGTTTTTGGAATCCTAGAACAAAGCCCTACTTGAATTATGTTGAAATTTTTAGATGATGATTAAGTTGAACAATTGAATGAATTATGAGATAAAGTGATAAAAATTCAAGTTAGAAGTGGGAGAAGGATTGAATTGTAAAAAGAGATACAAGTTTTGTTATAGTAGGGACTAAACTGAAAAGATTGTAGAATTGATATTTTATAGAGAAAGTTAAGTGTTAAAACTTGTAAAAGATGGATTAGAATGAAAATATGGGATTTGTTTTGAAGAAAAATAGTAGTTATGTTTTAAAGACTAAATTGGAATTCAGGTAAAAGCTATGTGGAAATTGAAATGTATAATGTTAAATAGTACATTGATAATTTTTAATTGTTTATTTTTTCGTAGCTAACGTAGTACCGGAAACATCGACAAAGAAAGGAAAAGAGAAGGTGGGCAAAGAGTAATTCAAGAATTACGGTTTGTATTTCTATAAATCGAACTTAATAGTTATTTATTGTATTTATTATTTAAATTGTATGGAAAATAAAGATAAGGTAAGTATCGTTATCTTACTGTACTGATTTGAAATGTTAATGTTTAAATTGAAAAATAACTAAAAAACCTTATTAACAGTATCGGGCTAATCGGATATAATTGGCATGCAATAGGATTGGAAATGTTCAGGGATAATCGACCTTAAGTCGATAAAGCACCTCGTGTGTCGTACTGTTACTGTTACTATTCTGGATTAATTTCGATGAGGTACTCTATACCGTACTGTTACTGTTTATTCTGGCTTAAGCCGATAAAGCACTATGTGTTATATTGGTGTGTGGGTTGGATCCGTGTATCTGTTCAGGTTCGAGTTATGTTAATGGGGTAAATTACTGTACCAAAGACTGAATGATATTGACTAAACTGAAAATCTTACTAGTTTTGATTTTATTAATAAATGTTAATATGAAATGAAGACAAATGGTTGAAAATTCATGATGTACTTATTTGTTAAAATATATGAATTAAGTATAGATATATCATTTAAGTATTGGTTTATAGAAATACCGCTAAGTGTATACTCAGCGTATGGTTTATTTTCGTGCGCAGGTTAGGTACAGAAATGACTAACGTCTCAGCATCCAAACCAACTCCCGAACTTAAATACTTGGTGATGTATCTTATTTTGAGAAATGGCATGTACCTAGGTTGTCAATATGATCATTTTTGTATGTTAGTGAAAATGTTGCCATAAAATACTGATGATAGTATGGAACATGCATATTTTGAGTATTTCTATATATATATATATATAAGTTTAATTAGCATAATAATATAAAGTTTTGTTGATATAAATGGTAGTAACAATGAATGTATATTGGTTGGATGTTTAAATTAGCCATTTGAATATGTTTTGGACTGGTTGAAAGATTGGATTTTAAATTGCTTGTTATTCAAGGGTTGCAGGGTTGGTAAACTTGAATTATAAGGTTCATTTTGAGTCCACACGGCTTGGCACACGGGCGTGTGATTAGACTGTGTGAGACACACGGCTTGCACACCGTCATGTTGTTAGGCCGTGTGTCCCCTACACCTAAAATGTTGTAAAATAGAATGCTCAGGTATGACCACATGGGCAGAGACACGGCCATGCGTTTCAGCCGTGTGAGGTACACGACCCAAGTACACGGGAATGTGACTTGGCCGTGTGAAACTAATTTGTTCATGATCAATAAGTCAGAGGAGTTCACGGGTAAAGGACACGGGCATGCCCAAGCCTTGTGAGTCACACGGGGTGACAACAGGGGCGTGTCATGGAGACACATGGGCGTGTCCCCAAATCACATGGGCGTGTGGTACTATTTCTCAAGTGAAAATTTTTAGAATTCAACGAGAAATCATATGAGTTTCCGAATGGGTTCCAAAGTGATTTTAAATTCTATTTTGGGTCACAACAACCATATAAGAGACAATATATTATTTATAAATTGTTAGAATTAATATTTCTGTATTATTTGTATAATGAACTGAAATGACCAGTAATACTCAGTAATCCTGTTCCGATACCGAAAAAGGATTAGGGGGTGTTACATCAATTCAATAAATTATTAAGTTCTCTAATTAAATATTCGAGTTTGAAACATTATAAACTTATAAATTGATTACTTGAATTTAATAACTCATATTGATTAATTGAACTTGTTAGATTTATGAACTTCATAATTAATAATGCGAAAGAATGTAAAATAAAATACATTATAAAAACAATAATGCATGCACTTATTATATATATTTTAATTTTGTTGATTTAATTTTCACTTTTTTTCTTTATAATTATATTTTTTTATTTGATGAAAATCTACTATATAAATTTCTTGGTGAGCTTACAACAATTCTCTTTAAAACAACATGTCGTTATAGATGTATAAAATCATCTCTTTGAGACAAACAAAATCTTATCAGAAAAATAAATTAGTTGTTATAAAGAGAGTTTATTGTACAAGTGTTGTGTTATGCCCGCCATTGTAAGTGTTGTGGTTGCATTTTGACTTTCTAGCTTTAATTTTAGGATGGTGTTAGTATTGAAGATGTGGTTTGTCTTGGGTGTTTTTTTTTTTTTTTTCCTTTTGACTATTGGTTCAAATTTCAGTATTGAACTTTGGTAGTGTTTATTTTGGAAATGCTTAAACAATCATGCAAATACAATTTGTGCTTTTTTATATCAGCTTTATTTGTTTATTAAAATTTTGTTTATTATAGATATGTGATTTTTATACACTTATAATATATTGTTATAAAAGATAATTGTTGTAGACTTATAATAAAATTTATATTACAATTTTCATCAAATAAAAAGCAAGCATCAAATCAATAAAATTAAAAGATGTACAATAAGTGCAAGCATTGTTATTTTTATGCATATTTTAATTTAATCAAATTAATAAATAACGTACTTCATAGCTATAGTTATTATTGTTACAAGTAAAATTTTGTTATATATAGTTAAAAAATAGAAAAATCAATTCTGCTAGAATCTTAATTATTATAGTAAAATATTGTTATAAAAGGACTAATAGTATATAATTTGAGGCGATAAAAACTTAAAATGAAAGTTTACTAACTTATTAATAAGTTTTAAGGTAAAATAAACTTTTTCTTTTAAGCTACACTTTTTAAGCTTATTTTCTAAATCTTGGTAGGGCTTTTTTTTTCATTTAATGTACAATAAACACATTGGACAATGTAGAATCTTGTCCCCTTGATATTAATGGGTTTTGTTTGAATTTTTTTCATATTTAATTGTAAATATTTTAAGAAAATGTATAAATAAAAATACAATCTTAATTAATTAGGGAATAAAACAAAGTAGATAAATAAAACCGAGAAAGCAATATAAATATTATTAACTAACCACCATAGATAATTTTAATTAATTACTTTATCCTATGAAATCCCTTTTGTTATAATAGGCATGATTTATGGTAAAGAGTATTCCTGGCAGAGATTCATAGAAAGGTAGGTCAGCTATGTCTGCCTTTATGGCACATTATATTGGTGATAAAGCCCTCACTCACTCACCTTTACAAAGGCTAAGCATGAAGATGTGCGTCACTATACGCCACAAAGTTTGGGTTTAGTCGGTTTGCCCTAAATTCTCATACCTGCTCTATCTTTCCTATCTAACCCTATCATCTCAATATTTTCTTTTAAAAAATAATATTAATCACTTACATTTGAATTATTATATATATATATATATATATATATATATATATATATATATATATGCATCTCTTCTACTTATGATGTTGGTTAACAAATAAATTTCGAATGTTTGATCAATTAGATGATATTTGAGAAATTAAAAATTTAAATGTTAAATTTAAATAATTAAATTGTGAAATTTATTTTAATTTTCAAAACTTTTCACTTTATTTTAAACAAAGCCAAAATTAAAAAAAAAGTCTTTAAAATATAATGTAATGTGAAAAGAAATAAAATAAAAATATTCTCAAATACCTCCTTATGTTATTATCATTTTTACACTTTTTATAGAAAAATATATTAAGTGGTTTTTATTACTGTTTATCAAATGTGTGTAAAAAATTAAATAAATGTCATTTTCTTCTACTTTCTTTTGGATAAAAAAAACTAAAAAACGTGTTTGATAGAAATTTTGAAAAATAAGAATATGTGAAAATTTAAAAAAAATTGTTTTCATTGTTTTTATTGATATTGCTTTGTAAAATTGAAAATGTTAAAACAAACATTTTTAACCTTAAAAAATTGACCGTGGTTCAAATATTTATAAATCCAAAACTATTTTTATTTCAATAATTTTAAATATAAATTTCTTAATGTAGATTAAATCCATATAAATCTAGAAATTATTTTATTTTATTTCTAATGTTTCTATTATAGGAGAATAAGTACCCTACATGTTTTCATATTTTCGTTATTGAAAATAATTTTTTAATTTTTATTTATGAAATTATTTTAAAAAATAAAAATAAAAATATTTTAGGTACTAAACGGGTCTTAATTTTTAGTTGATTTAATATGATCTAATTCTACTATTATTTCATGTACTATGTGTAAGTTGTGGATTTAGTTCCTATATTTAATTAGATCATTTTTAGTTCTTGTACTTTTCAAATTGTTTGATTTTAGTTTTTATAATTTCAAATTTTCAATATAGACCCTATAGTAGCAGTTAAATTCATTTGGTTATTTTTTTCAATTAGTCATCAATTATGTTTAAAGTTGAAGATTTAGTCCTTGTTCTCCAATAGCTAATGAAGCCTTGGCACAATTGAAGATTTAGTCCTAGATCTTGAGTACCTAGGTTCAAGACCCACCATGTGCAATTAATGCGTAGGTCTCCAAGTCCCACCATATGTTGTTGCCAAGTGTGAGATTTAGTTCAAATTAGTTAGTTCATAGTCCGGATTGTTCCATATCACAGTTTATTTGTGTTGTAATAGTTTGATTCTACATTTGGTGGTTACTTGGACATGTATTTGTACTTCTACTTTGATTGTTTTGTACTTGTAAACTTTCAAAAAAAAGGTCCTTGTTCGCCAAGTTGATCTTTCTTAGTTTCTATAGTTTTCTAAAATTGAAATTTCAGCCTTGATGTAAATAATAGCCATTAAATCCATTAAATGACTTGTTTGGGTGCAATATGTGAAAATAACAAGTTGACATGATATTACTCATGCGATAATACGTTTGTCGTATAAAATTTTAAATTGCATAACTTAATAAATTTAACTGTTATCATTTGATCAATATTGAAATTTCAAAATTCGAAAAAAAAAAAGTAAATATAATTAAAATTAAATCCATTATCAAGCAACGTCTAGGAGATGCACTAATATTGAAGTTTCTATTTACACCTAATTTCAAGTTAAAATCCTAAACAATTCTTACCTCGCCTCCTTATCAACCCAAGAACAAACCCTTAAAAAATTCCAATCTTATATCTTTAGTAACAAAATAATGTTGTGTTATCGATATTAATTCAAAAATTGAACTTCAGATAGTTTCTTGTTGGTCTAATTTTGAATTTCATCCACCTACTTTATAAAAATTGAGAAGTTAATCACTCTACTTTAATTTGTTAGAATTGAGTCCCTCTACTTTATAAAAATTGAAAAACCAGTGCATTTATTGGTAAACACAAGAATTTAAACTAATGTTATTTTTATTATTATTATAATTTGTTACATACAAAATGATGATTTGTTGATTTTGTTAATTCTTCAAGCCAACAATTTAATGACAAGGTTTAATAATATTATCCAATTAAACTAAGGTTTCAATTTTCACAAAGTAAAAAGGATAATTATTTCACCCCAAATAAGTAAACATCCTAATGTTGATAGCAAAAATAAACAAACTAAAATTTTATGGAAAAAAAAACTTGGAATTATTAAAATAACAAAAAATTGATTGTTGGTTTGATTTGGAGAAGAAGGTAAAGGCATGGAGTGACATTAGAAAATGGGGACACAAAAGTCAGATAGTTGCACATGCCTTGCTGAATTCACAGCATGTTTTCCTTTTTCTTTTAATGTTTGACTCATTAATTAGAGCTACTAATTCTAGATTTTAGAGAACAAATTCCCCCAAAATTGAACATAAAAGACAAACATAATGAGCCTTATGTCAAGGACCATGGTATTGGCTTAATTAAAGCAGTTAATTCACGAGGATTAGGCATTACTCCATCACCCTTACTTTCATGTCATTAATGATCCACATGATTGATTGGCAACAATTTTATAAACATCAAATTAGTAAGGGCTCAACAAATGTTTTCAACGTATTTTTGAAATATATATTAATTGAGTTATTTTAAATAAATAAATAAATAAATAAAACCTAATAGGAATCATTAATAATAATTAGTTTCTTAATTTTGATGCACAAGTCCGGAATTATTGTAGCTTCACATGGTTGTACATTTTGGACTTCAGAAAAGAGAAACACTAGTCAAAGTTAATGCAGAAATTGAGTAAAGTGAGAGCCTTATCCTTCTTTTTTCTTCTTTTCTTTTCATATTGTTAATATATTTTGGTGAGAGGAGAGGAGACAAACCTTGTCTCACACCGCTCTAGACTCAACACCTGCGCCATCCAATTCCTCTTCTTTACCCATCTTTTTCATTTTTCAATTGGCTTGAAGGTTCAAATTTTAACAAATTCTGACTTCACTCTTATATTAAAAAGGTTTCGTCTAAATTAAAATATAATATAAGCACATACATCTCAAAACTAGTTTTTGTACATGATGGGACGATCACACTTAACCTCCCAAATTTTGCACTTCGATTTATAGAATATAAATCTCCTACTCAAAATAGTGGAACAAAATTTTTGGAATTAATTGAAATTTTTATTGGGTCATTGGAAATAAAATATAGTATGATTTGGATTTGATGTGTAAACAAACTCTACAAGCACAAATTCATGCACTTATGTTGGAGACAGATTTTGATAACATGATAACAACGTTTAAGAAAATAAGCATAGCCCACGGTTTAGGTGAATGTGTGTGTTAAGTATACCTTTAATTTTGGAATGGTCAATACTCAGCATACTATTTTGCCGTCAATTTGATACCCTTGCAAATTAGCGCAATAGAAAGTGATGAAGAAGACAATTTATATAGAGGGTTGGGCAAATAGATATGGCCACTCTTTGGTACATTGATAATATATTATTTTTATTTCACAAATAGTACTAAAAATTGTTATATGTTTATTTTTTATAAATATTTATTTTAAAATATTTTATTATATTTTATAAAACACTTGTCAACCTCTAATTTTACTTGTGGAGTCTAAATCTCTATTGATAATGTATCAAATAATTTAGCCATATATGTGTATAGAATATAGAATAAAACTAAAGCTTGTCTCTTAAATTAGGTTTGGAAATTGATGGAACTTATACCACCAGGTTGGGTGGCATTATGTGCGGAGAAATTGTGTACGAAAGCGTAAATTAACCCACTCATATGCTTTCATATATATATATATATGATGGGAAACTGCATCATTTTGGACACTGCACAACAGTCACGTAATCAAGGCAAGAAGCCTGTTAGACTAATTTTCCTATCATTTTTATATGGGTCTAATACCACATCCAATGATCTTTCGGATTAATAAGTTTTGGCCATGAGTACTACTAAGGTTATCAGATTCATTATTAAATCGGTCAAGTTATTGTTTCTTGATTAATTAAATTATAGAATTTTATGAAAAATAAAAATTAGAAAAATTGGTTCAACTGATAATTTAGTTTAATTAGTTCATATTTATTTACAAATAAATTAATTTAACTCTTTCTTTGAATCTATATCTTAATTGATTGTCACTCTAATCGACTGATCTAGCTTAATTTAAAAAACAATAGGTTCAATTTTGACCTGGTCCTACATGGAAGTGACTCATGGTTTTTCAAGCACTTGGTGAAACTTTATTGCACAAGTTCATGGGGACTCATTTTTGTTGGTTGTCTACTACAGTTGTTGTTTTAGCTTTTAGGTTCATAGATGTTTCCACTACCAGGACGACAAGGGATTTGAATAGGGATTCATTGCACCAATATTTTGTTCACCTTAATGGCTAAGAATGCCAAAGTATTGTCTCGAGGTCTCTCTTTGCTCCCATTGATTGACAAGAAAGCTTAATTCAAGCAATGGATGCGTGCTTTCTCCTTCATAAAGTGATAGGTTTTATTAGCCTTTCAGGATTGTCTTGTGCGGGTCCGAGGTCCTCAAACTTTCTCCGTCTTGTGTGGTTGCATCTGTGTCTTCGTTGGCCTCTATTTATATGGGATTTTATTCCTATTTTGTTGCAATTCCCCGTTTCTTTATGAAATAATTTATTTGATAAAAAAATGCATCCAATGATCATTTTCATCTTTCTTTTCTTCTTTACAATAAGATAATCCTAAGAGTAGAGGTAAGAATTGTCTAGAGATCAAATTCGAGATCAGTATCAACTAAAAATTTAAAAACAATTTTTTTGTCACTCCACTTATAAATCAATCAGCATAGTTGAGTAAAAAAATCAAATTGATTTAAAGTTGAATTAAATTTTTTTTCTCATAGAGTTGAACTCATTTATGCAATTTTATGTAATAGTTGGATGTATCTATGTCTCTTAACGGGTTAAGTGGCTAACTTGACTTAACTTAGTCTAAATTGAGTTTTTTTTTTATTTCGATTTGACTAAGCTGAAATTCAATTTAAATAATAAAGATATTTTTATATTTAAATTAATTATAAGAATATGTAAATATTAATATAAAATATAATTTAATATTTTATTAATAAATAAAATGGGGCATCAAGTTAAGTCATGTTGGGCTAAATTCAAATTTGGGATTAAAAGTTTTAAAATCGGATGGTAACAAATCTAATCATATTTTATACTATATTCTATAAATGTCAGATTAATACATTTGATTTTTTTTGGTAAAATGTTTTTTAAAATATATTTAAAGAATGAATGTTAATTGATATTTTAATAAAGTGAATGAAAGTTTAGTGTTTTCACAATTTTAAAGAAAAGAATAAATTTTAAGTGTTAAACAATCAATTCCAAAAGGTTATTGTGTGAAATATTCACACACTTGTACATAATATTTCGATTTTATATGTTTTAAATGAAAACAACCTTTGGAAGATTTTACACTAAAGGCACTTCACACTTGGATGTCCCATTAATGACAATTGAATGCGGTGTCTTAAATAATTATTTTGTAATAAATATATAAAATACAACCACAAGAGTTAAGTGAGATAATAAAAGGTTTCTCCTATTTTAATTAGTGTTTAAAGGTTTGATCTTCTCTCTGAATATAAAACAGATACTTTTAAGAAACAAAAATACAAAATATAAAATACAATTTATATCAAACTCGTTTAAAGTTTCTATTTTTCAAAAGAAAAATTAAAGTTATAAAATACTGCAAATCATAATTTATTCAATCTCAAAATTTGAGTTTAATGAAAACACAATTTGATAAAAAAATTGAAAATAAATAAGAATTGCAACTTTTAAATAAATTTTCTATAAATAAAGATATCAAAAATGTTCCAAGACACTTGATACACATACTCCAACTTATTCTACTCTATACGCTCTTATGCCCAAATTATAAACAATTTTTTAAGATAATATTTTTATATCTTGCTGTTATTTTTTATATATATACTCAAGGAAAAAATAAACACCAAATTTATAAAATCTTGCTATTATCTTAAAACTTTGTTGTTTTTCAAGTTTTGGGCATTGATATTAATTTCCTTAATTTAATCAATATAACATGAAATCATAGCCTTTTAAGCTTTCTTGAAGACAATGTACTTCTTTTAGAGGCAGAATAAGCATTCATTCATGGTACTTCAAAACCTCAGAAGGGAATTTGGTTTTCAGGAGATAAAATTCTTTTTGATAATAGACTATTGGAGGGTAAATTTATTCAGTATATTATTGATTATGTTATACTATTTCATTTGATTAGACGTAAAATTTTATTATTCGGTTATAAATTACCTTAATTATATTTTATTAGATTATTCTTAATCATTAATAAGGATAAAATCATAACTAGATTAAGTGGGGCCAAGTTATTTCAAAATAATCATCATATAGTTTTTGAAAACTTTCATTCGAGAGTTGCATATAGCTATACATGCCCAAATACTTTGAAAATGTCATTATTGTCAGTTCATTAGCTATTTGGTTACTCTCTTTGAATACATGTGTCACCTTAATCATCTAAGGATGTTGAATAATTTCTTTAATAGCTTGTAACACGGCTGGATGGTGGAACTCAACTAACTCAACTTGAATCAATTGAATTACAATCATACTATTCATCTCAAGCACAACTACTATAATTTTATTCATTTTAGTTTAATGAAGGTGGATTAAAGTGAATAAGAATGGATCAAAATTGTTAAAATTCATTCATAAGAAATAGAAGGTACAGACAGGCATATATATAGAATTTGGGTCCCAAATGAGATTTTATGAAATATACGAGGCAAAAAAGATTTGATTCAACCATGATTGCCTAATAATAATAATAATCCACTGAAAGGGTAAGTGAGAAGGTAAGAATTGGTTTAAGTAAATAAGTTAATATTTGCCTCATGAAGTAAATGTTTTACGTCTTATTCTAAAATAGCATTTATAATGAGTAAAATCATACCATATACTTAGTAAGTAACTAATTAAAGATGATTCTATTTGGCAACCTCTTAATTTATATAATATTTATGTTATGATTTCTTCTTTTTAAAGCACTAAGGAAAAAAAATTAAATCTCTTTCCAATCATAACAAAAAAAAGTGAAAACTGGAGAATGATTTTGGGGATGGTGACTCGTTAAAAATGGGTGATAAGGAACAATTTGATTAGGTCTAATTATGGTTTTTAGTCCCTTAAGTCTACTCAATTTGAAATAATTTAGTTATAAAACTATGTGAAATTAAAATAGAAGGATGAAATTGTAAAGATTAGCAATGATAGAGGAAGTAAAATCAAGATTCCAAAAGAGGGAAAGGGGGAAACAAACAAATCCAGGTATTTAACTAATAATCTTGCCTGAAGAGGGAGTTTAAACCTTCCTCCTCCAACCTTCTCTTATTGGTACTTTTTGGTTTTTTAACTTTTAGGTCAAGGCAGTTAATGCCAATTTCCCAAGGTGAAAGTGTTTAATGTTTTTGGCTTCTGCCACCCCACTCAATTACTAAATGCCACATCATATGTTTAAAAAGTGAACAGTGTGTTCACATTCTTGGAAGGTTATTTCAGTAACTCAGTATGCCAAAAATGTCCTCTCAATAGTCATCAACACCATGCTTTTTTTAGCTTGTAATGAATTTTTAGATATTGCTATGGTCTAATTTTGTCCTTAGTCCCTACACTCTTTGGACTTCTTTAAATTTCAGAAATTTTTGGAATTGGAAGTAGATAAAATTCAGACGTAGGAATAAGTACAGAGAATTAAAACTTGGTTTTACAAAGTTGTTAGGTTGTCTGAACTAATAAAGGTCTCCATTCACTCGTCTAGTTGGAACAGTTAATGTACTGAACTTTTATGGTGATCCCCCTAAAAAAAAATGTATGTAACTCCAAAAGAAAATTAATAGGGGGAAGAGAGTAAAAATTAAGAGTCCAAAAAAAAGGACCAAATGTGACTATAAAATCACTCTTTCTATTTCTCTCTCCCATTATCTACCTATCCATCTATTGCCCGGTTTTCTTCCTCACAGAGCCAGCCTCTCTCTCCTTTTTTGTTTCAAACAAAACGGAAGCTACATTGGGTGGCACATGTTTTGCGAGAGAGTAAAGAGGAGAGCAGTGGCAAATTTGATTAGGGTCTCTTAGTTTTCCATGTTATAAAAAAAGAGAAAAAAAACGCCATTGCCGACACCCGTTTTCTTGGTTTCTCTTTTTTTTGTTCTACTAGTGAGTGGGAGAGAGGGAGGCGATGGCTCAAATTTCACCGAAGCTGCTGATCCCGGAGTCGTTTCAAGTGTCGAGAGATGACATCACGGGCCAACTGGGTTTGATTTGGGAGCTAATCAAAACGCCATTGATAGTTCCCTTGCTGCAACTGGGCGTCTACATTTGCTTAGCCATGTCCCTCATGCTCTTCATGGAGCGGGTTTACATGGGCATAGTCATTATCCTGGTTAAGCTTTTCTGGAAAAAACCAGAGAAGCGTTACAATTTTGAGCTCATTCAAGATGATGTGGAACTCGGTAGCTCTAATTTCCCCGTCGTTTTAATCCAAATCCCAATGTTCAACGAAAAAGAAGTCTGTTTTTTCTCCTCTGTTGTTCATTTTTGGTGTTTTTCATTTCTGGGATTTTTGTTGTTGACGTTGGGTATTAGAACAGGTTTACAAGATCTCCATTGGAGCAGCTTGTGGACTTTCATGGCCGTCGGATCGTCTCGTGATCCAAGTACTTGATGATTCAACTGACCCTGCAATCAAGGTAAAAACCAATATCTTACCTAAAGTCAAAACCAATCACTTTTAAAACAGTTCCCGATGCCATTTTTGTGTCCTTAATTTCCTCGCCCAAAATGATAATGCAATTGAATCGCCATAATTACCCCTCCCCCCTATGATTGCAGTTGATGGTAGAGCAAGAGTGCCAAAGATGGGCGAGCAAAGGCATCAACATAACGTACCAAATCAGGGAAAATAGAACGGGTTACAAAGCCGGAGCTTTGAAAGAAGGGTTAAAACGAAGCTACGTTAAACACTGCGAATACGTGGCCATTTTCGATGCTGATTTCAGGCCTGAACCCGATTTCCTTAGACGCAGCATCCCGTTTCTGGTCAACAACCCTGACATTGCTCTGGTTCAAGCCCGGTGGAGATTTGGTAAGTACAAACTCTAAACCGTAACACAACCATATCCATAACCGCCTAATAACAGAAGACAACCAAAATTAATACATTAAATTTAATTACCATTTATAATTTTGGATTAGCTTTTGTGCTTAAATTTCTCAGACTGTCGGTGGGCATATTGTCTTGGTTGTTTTGTTTAGGTCTTTTTTATCTTTGCAATTGGGTTTTTGGTTTTTTGTCGGCGGAATTGGTTGCAGACTGCATGGGAGGCTGGCTAAAGGGATGGGTCCACAAGAAGAACCCACCAATCACGGGGGTGTGGACCCTCTTTGCCCTAAGCCACCCTTTCTTCATCATTGTTCATGGGACCCATCTTTGAGAATATGAAATAGTATCATAACACCTAATCAATTATATTAATGGTAGTACTAGTAAGCATATAAATATTTAGTTAGTTTAGTAATTATCAATTTCACAATTCCGTTTTTGTATTGGTTAGAGATTATTAATTTTCATTTGTGGGGAGAAAACAGAGAGTTAAAAGGTACATTTCTTTTAATTTTCAATAGCATGTGACTTGCGAGGGTTGTTTCGTCATTTTCAAATAACAAAGAACAAAAAACGGTGGGATTTTGCTCTTTTGATCAACGAACCAGATTGTACGGGTCACGTGGTCAAGAGCAAAGGTCCCCTAGTGGCCTGGAGGTTAAAATTGTCATTTAGAACCAAATAACAGCCACTCCACTTTCCACGTGCCTTTTTAACTTTTTCAAGTAAAAAATTGGGTCCCAGAGTAAAGTCTAAGATGCGGGCAGTACTATATCCATATGCGGTGGACCTTACTCCATTTTGCCGACACTTGGATATTTTTTTAAAGTCAGATATTTTCCATTTTCTCTTTGAAATTAAAAAAATAGTAGTAATTGTTTTTTGTTTATGGGTTTGGATGCAAAGGAATTAATAAAATTATTATAAAATATGAGAGTCAGATGCATAGATTTTGTATGCTCCCCTCGTGTTGTCACATTATCATATGAGCCAAAAGAGGACAAAAAAAGTCTAGACGGCTTTATATTTTGTTTGTACCCCACATTATGCATTAAGTTTGTATGCCAATTATGTTAATTACAAATCTAATAATTTTTAAGACATTTAAATTCAATTCCATGATATTCATCGATGGTTACATTGTTTTTGCAGTGAATGCTGACGAATGTTTGTTAACAAGAATGCAAGAGATGTCATTGGATTACCATTTCACAGTGGAACAGGAAGTTGGATCAGCAACACATGCTTTCTTTGGTTTTAATGGTATATATATATATATATGATGCATTAATTTGGTCTATCTACTGATAGTGACTTTGCCATGTATTAAAAAAAGAGAGGTGTAGTTGGTGTTTGAAAGTGAGTGCAAACTAAGAAAATATATGCAGCACTGACTTGGACAAACTCAGAATTAGTGTCGGTTAAGATGTCGTTACTAAGTAGGATTTTGGTAATAAATAATGAAAGGTGCTTCAGTTGAAAATTCATACCAATATTTTATTTATTCATAAACGAGTGTAATGAATCACATAAAAAAATGTATGCAGGGACGGCTGGTATATGGAGAATTGCGGCCATTAATGAGGCAGGTGGGTGGAAGGATCGGACCACCGTGGAGGACATGGACCTGGCGGTCCGAGCGAGTCTCCGGGGATGGAAATTCGTTTACCTGGGTGACCTTCAGGTGAAAAGTGAACTTCCTAGTACTTTCAAGGCATTTCGATTCCAGCAGCATCGATGGTCTTGTGGCCCTGCTAATCTCTTCAGGAAAATGGTGTGGGAAATCATTCAAAACAAGGTTAGAACTTCTGCAGTAAATCATGCTACAAATTCACTTCTCCTTTTACATCTTGATAATTTTGATCGATTTGTTTCGAAATACGTGTTACAGAAAGTGAAATTCTGGAAGAAAGTATATGTAATTTACAGCTTCTTCTTCGTCCGGAAGATCATTGCTCATATGGTCACCTTTTGCTTTTACTGCGTTGTTCTTCCGCTCACGATTTTGATCCCCGAAGTTTGGGTTCCTATTTGGGGAGCTGTTTATATTCCGTCAGTCATTACCATTCTAAACTCTGTAGGAACTCCAAGGTATGACAATGGTAGCATACTTTGTTCCCCTGCCTGTTTATTGCAATTGGCAAAAACTAAAATTTTTGCGTGGTTTCTTGCAGATCAATCCACCTATTGTTTTACTGGATCCTGTTCGAGAACGTGATGTCGTTGCACCGGACAAAGGCAACGTTTATCGGTCTCCTAGAGGCAGGGAGAGCCAATGAATGGGTCGTGACCGAGAAACTCGGTGATGCTGTAAAGAAAGCAGCCGATGCTGCTAAGAACAAGAACAATGCCAAAGCACCAAGGAAGTTGAAATTCAAATTCACTGATAGGTAAACAACATAAAAAATCATCATCAATATCACTCTTTAATAAAAATTGACACAAAAAGAATCCAACAGTGTGTGTGTAATCATGTTGAATCAACAGGCTGAATACGTTGGAGCTTGGATTCGCAGCATTCCTTTTCCTATGCGGATGCTACGATTTCGTCCACGGGAAGAATAACTACTTCGTATACCTCTTCCTGCAAACCATTACCTTCTTTATCACAGGAATTGGATATGTTGGCACCATCATTTAAGTAAGCAAAGTGAGATACAAACTTGTCTGCTGCTGCTACCATTTGACTGCAAATATCAGTCCCATCACTTATTTTTAGTTAAACAGAAATAGTTCATTCAATATATTCAGTACCAAAAAAAAAAAAAAAGGCGTCATCGGTCGGTCCGTTGCCATGTCTCCCTCAAAGATCATTGCTGTTAAATGGAGAATTCACCAGAAAAGAACAAAAAAAAAAAAAAGTGGTGTTATTGCCAATATATATTTATACAGAGTCAGGGCCTTGAGATAGTTTGCTTTGGACAATTTGCATGTAATTGTGAGATTTTTTTCTTCTCTTTTGGTTTTCTTTATTTTTGAGTTTCCATTTGTTAGTTTTACTGAAGCTTTTTCTTTTTTCAAGGGAATAAAGTGATAAATAGTAGGGTGAACTTGTAATCACAGTTAATTTATCAAATTCAAGTATTTGCATGCTTTTTAATAATTTTGTATTTGATATAAGAATATTTTAAAATAATTAGATTGCTTTCCAAGATCAAAACTGTGGCAATAATTGCTGCATCATTCATAGAATAAAAAAACTAGAATTATCAACTTTCTCATTAGTCGACCAAGCCTTGATTTCACTCACCAACCTTTGTTTTGTGCATGCATACATTCCCTGGATTTTTCTAATTTTTGCATCATTAATGCAACTGGTAAACTATTTACAGATCCTGAAATCATTGATCCCATTCATGCAAATACAGCTATATATATCAAAGTACAGAAAAAAAAAAAAACTTTATGCAAAAGTAACATGATGCCATACATAATTTGTCTTAGACTTTAAGCATTGGCCTACGTTTTCTCCTTTCTCTTAGAATAGATTATTTAGAATAAATTATATAATCTGGTAACCCATCGTAATATCAGGTTAAGCTTTTCTATGTTTTCCAGATATTAATATTGTCCAAAATCATTTCTAGATCTGTAATTTTCAGACACTTTATTACTAGGTAAGTTTACAAGAGACAGGTTCATTCTTACCTTTCATGTCTTGTCCCAATCATTTGCAGCTTGTGGGATGAATTATGATTTCTGAATTAAAGTATTTCTGGTTTTAGTCCCTCTATTTTGCTGAAATATAAGATTTAATCCATTACTTTAATTTGGTATAATGTTTATAACACCGTTAGTTGTTGGCAAAGTAATAACATGGAATTTTTTTTAAAACAACTTTAAATATTCAGTTGACATGTAATTTTTTATTGATTGAATATAATTAACTGTATAATTGAATAACAGTAAAAGAAAAAAATCATAATATCACTTAACAATAGCAATTAGCTTTGTTATCAATCCAAACCTATACTTAATGTCATATAATATAATATACTTAATGTAATTTTTTTGTTTATATTGATTATAATTATTTTTCATAAATTAATTTATTTGTTAATACAAAATTTTATAATAAAACATTGACATACCTATTTATTATAATCTTTTAATAAAATATTTTCAAAGCAAAATTTCCTCGGTTTATTGTAACAATTGATATCTCTATTTATTATAATCATTTTAATATAATATCTCCCAACTTCGTAATAAAACATATATTTTATATACGACTAATATGTATTGTCGATTTTTATTGCTTTTTATTTTTTAAAAGGTAAACTACACCATTAGCCACTAAATTATGGATAAATTTTCGTTTTGATCATTTAATTAAAAAAGTTACAATTTAGTCACTGAACTATTTGAAAGTTTTCATTTAAGTCATTTAACTATTCAAAAGTTTTTATTTAACTCATTGGGCTATTAAGTTAAAAAAAAATTTCTGCTAGCGAGCTTCAAGCGACAATTCAACAATCGGTTCAGTGAATTAGTACCCATCAATGAGTAGAATAACATACCTTAAATCTAAGTTGATCTGACAATTAGTGTCGAAGATCGGAGAAAGTTATTTGAATTTTGGTTTGCAAATTCGTAACATCTAAAATTATTTCATGAAAAAAAAAAACTAAGCTGTAGAAGAGGAGAAAAAGAACTTACGACTGATGTAGGCAGTGCAAACAAAAAAATGTTATATAACATCGATTTTAATAGCTCTGTGACTTAAATGAAAACTTTTAAATAGATCATTGATTGAATTATAACTTTTCAATTAAGTGATTAAAATAAAAATCTACTCATAATTTAGTGATTAATTAATATTACAGTTTACTCTAATATATATATATATATAAATAAATTTCTAATTACTTATTTTTCAAGTTAGGAATCTAGCTATATTCATTGAGTGGAAAAAGAAAACCCAACATATTGGAACATTAAACTTAAAATGAAGCTAAATGTATGTTACTTTATGTAGAAGCCTCATTAGCTTTTTGTTAACAAGTGGGGAGAGATAGAGAGGGAGACATATAAACAAAACAGGCTTTATTTTATATTAGCCAAAAGGTAAAAGCAATAATATATCTGGCATTGGTTTATATAATATAAGAGAGTAGGTTGAAAGGTTTTAATTGAGTGCAGTGAGGCCTGCAAATTACTGTTTTTTTCTTCTTTAAATTCATTGTTCAAAAACTGAAAGTAATTCAATATTTAATTGCAGGTCATAGATTTAGGGAAACTTCCAAATTAAGTTTTCTGACAATTTATTTTAAAGAAAAGAAAATAAAATTAGTTTTCAGAAACAAGATGTAGTATTTGAATTTTTGAACCTTTTGTGTCAATGAGGTAAAGTCTCATTTTAATTTGATGAGAAAAAATCACAGGATTTAAAGTGGTGGTAACTAGTGAAGAACATCAAATCTTTCATGGTCATATATATTTTTAAGCTAAAAATATTATGGAATTTTATTAGAAAAAATAAATAAATTATTTATTAAGTTATTAAAGATTAACATGACTAATGAAATAATCAGATAATGACACGCGATGCAACACGACGTATCACGTATATCTCAGATGATATATAAAATTCTCTACAATATTTTTACCACTTGATGTTGCAGTATTATCAACCTTAACTTTTGCCAACTATAGTGTAAGTGAATAGTATCACCCATAGGCAAAATGGTATTATTATTGCAAAGCACAAGGTACTCCATACCATATATTATATATATATATATTGCATTATAGTGTAACAGCCAAGATGTGTCAGATTGCATTAAAGTATATATCTTTTGTCAATTATGATGGGGAGAATTGTAAAGAGTGGCTTTGAGACACTCATTTAACCACACTTCGTCTCCAAGGACCACATAGCCAACACTTGTAGCTTTCTTCCCAGTTATTCATTTCAAAAAACAGAAGAAACCAAAAATTTGACCCGCTGGTATTGCAATGAATGAAGAAAAGGACTGATAAGATGAAGTGATTAAATGTGAGAATTTAGTTAAAATTGATTTGTTGTAGTTGGTTGGTGTTTAAGTATAAGATGAAATACAATAATGCTTAGCTGAGAAGTCATCTCAAACTTGCTGTCTTGTATTTTGGCCTTTTAGGAGTGGTGTTTGATGTTTCAATTTTATAACAAAGACATATACATAGGGATCCTTTTGGTTTTTTTTTTTTTGGTTATGCAACCCCATCATTCGGGGGACATATTAGGTCCATTTTTCTGAGACATGGGGTCACCCTCATTCATCCTTATATATACCGCAGCATCTACTATCTACTATGCTGAAATTGAAATAATTTAGAATCCAGTTTGTCCATTTCCAGGCTTGTGAGAGTAGGTGGGGGATATTGGTGAAGTTATTTTGAAAGAGGAATCCTAGAGTTGTAAAAGTAAAGTTTGTTTTGGAATAATAAACTGGTTGCAATTAAAAGATAAAATTGAACGATTTCGAAAACTGCATACATATTAAACCCATTCTACTGGGTGCTGTTTATCATGTATGATGTGTATATGGTAAGGATCTCATCTATTGTGTCATTCGTGCCTGCCACAGCTTGGAGTTTCACTATCTTATAATAATATGCAAGAAGTTACTGATGAGATAAACAAAAAATAATTGATTTAATCAAAGTTTTAAAATTTTTGAATATTTTTTGTTTGAGTTAATATGGGTGTACGTTTAGATTATTTTGTATTCAATTTTTTTAGATTAAAATTTTCAAGTTAAATTATTGTGAATTACTGGTGATATAAATTTATGAATGGATGGAATAATAATGTGAGTATCATTTTTCTTCAAATTCAAAGAATCCTTATGGGGTTGAGTGTTTTTATATGGAAAAAGCGTTTTTGTTTTGAAAATATTTATGTAGTTAGAGTTGAGGGATCATATTTCTCGACAACAAATCTAATTAGGAGATTTGCAGAAGGATGGTATTGGATTATGATTAGCCTTGGAATGATGTGACCATAGCCATAGCCCAAAGGTACGTATATGAGCCCTGTTTAAATCTGAATGATGTCAAAGCTGGGCCTTGAAAGTCTGGATGTAACGTAATGTTATTATCCAAATACCCAAAAACCGAAAACACTTTTCACCTATATTATTGATCTTCAAATCAAACCCACGACGGAAAAGAACAGAAAAAAGGGAACAGATCCTTGGAAGAGGAAGAAAAATGGCGGAGCATTTGGCGTCGATATTTGGGACTGAAAAGGACAGAGTGAACTGCCCCTTCTATTTCAAGATAGGCGCGTGCCGTCATGGGGATCGCTGCTCGCGTCTCCACACCAAGCCCAGCATCAGCCCTACTATCCTTCTCTCCAACATGTACCAACGGCCGGACATGATCACCCCGGGCGTCGACGCCCAGGGTAACCCCATCGATCCCCGCAAGATCCAACAACATTTTGAGGTATTTCTCCTTAAGCTTTTCAAATCTCAAAGTTTTACTGTTTTTCTATTTGGATTCTGTGATTTGGTGTAGAGTAATTTTTAGTTAGGATATTGTTTAAAAGTAGCTTGGCAACCGGAGTCTTAGTGTTTTAATGTTGAATTTGCAGGCTTTTTATGAGGATTTGTTTGAGGAGTTGAGCAAGTACGGTCAAATTGAGAGTTTGAACATATGTGATAACTTGGCTGACCATATGGTAAATCTTTTTTTCCCGGAAAATTTTTCGTTTGGATTCTATTTGTTTGATAACTTAATTTTCTGAACAGGTAGGCAATGTGTATGTTCAGTTTAGAGAGGAAGAACACGCTGCAAATGCAGTAAAGAATCTTAGCGGAAGATTTTATGCTGGTTTGGCTTCTTCTATCCTTTGTATTACATGATATATATATATATATACAGGTTATAGGATAATGCTTTTAAATATGATTAAATACAACAAAGTTTAGCCTTATATACATGATAAACGTATTTGAACATGGATGATAAGTTATTTTATGTATTTCAAATATATCTCTATAAATGAGTTTAAACAGGTTAGATGTGTTCAGTAATGTAGGTTAACCTGTTAGCACAATTAATTAAACGTGTAGAAACAGTTCATGTACAAGTTAGATGAGTCAACATACTTTGAAACACGATTATTTTGTGTCAAATTTAAGATGGCACAATTATGACATAAACATGATTATTCAAACCTCGAACCAACTCAACTTTGTGTCATTTCCAAAATGTCAAGTCCTGGCTATGTTATATTATTCTTTGGTATTAGTTTCCATCCATTTGTAATTTTGGTATTCCAATAGATGAATGTGTTGTTACCTTACCCTTTTGTATTAGTTTCTTTCTTTTCATAATATGTAACAGTTTCTTGTGTTGTTGAGTTGTCCTTTTGTATGAGCTTCTATTATTTGGCATTTTCATAATATGTAATAGATGCTTGTGTTGTTAAGTTGTCCTTTGTATTAGCTTTGATTTATTGGTTATTTTGGAAGTTCATCTTCACAAATGCTTGTATCACTAATTTGCCTTAGCTTTTTGCTACTTTTCTACAGCCCGTCCTATCATTGTTGACTTCTCACCTGTGACGGACTTCCGAGAGGCCACCTGTAGGCAGTATGATGAGAATACTTGCAGTCGTGGTGGATACTGCAATTTTATGCACCTTAAAAGAATAAGCAGGCAGGATGTTTCTCTAAATCAGCTTTAGTTTTATATGGTCATTGTTTTGTATGTCTAAAACTTTTCATTGTGTTAATCTTTATTAGGGAGTTGAGGCGCCAGTTATTTGGAAGGTCAAAAAGGAGGCGAAGTCATAGCCGAAGCAGAAGCCCTAACCGGCGTCGTAGTAGCCATGATGAGCGCCCTCATGGTTCACGTGACCATAGTAGACGGTACAATGATAGGGATAATTATCACGAAAGCCGGAGCAGAAGACGCAGAAGCACAAGTCCTGGTCATCGGAGAGGTCGGAGCAGAAGCCCTGGGGGAAAGAGGAATCATAGCCCAATCCGTGAAGGCAGTGAGGAGAGACGTGCTAAAATTGAGCAATGGAATCGTGAAAGGGAGCAACAGGAAAATGCAAATAATTTTGAGAAAGACGCTGCCAATAATAACAACGAGAATGGTAGCAATGAATATTTGCGGAATGATGATAAGAACTATCAGCAACAGGAGTAGGCTTCACTTCCAGAAGTCCATTAATCCTGATTATATCACCCTGCCTGGTTTGTCTCTCAATGTTTTTCCTTCATCATTTTTATATTTCAACCCCTCTCTGTAGTCAGTAGAAGTTAGAAATATTTCTGCTAAGACGAACCATTCAGTAAATCTTTCTACTAAGCACATTTTCCACTGTGCAGGTAGTGCAGGTTCACAATTCTATGATATGGAATTTGAAATTTGTTTTGCCTTTTCCATTTAGGTCCATGCCTTTTGCAACTGTCATCATGATGCTTGATTGTGTGCTTTTACTTTGAGAAGTTTCAAACACATGCCCTTTTTGTCTTCAGCTCTCCAGTCAGTTTCTTTCTAGAATTGTTTGTTTAATTCCTCTCTCTTTGTTTACCGGTTTTATCATATTTTTCCTCGATATCTTCTCTTCTATTAACTTGGTTTTATCGAAGTTTCTAGAACAAGACGATTAAGAAAGAAAAGTCAAAATACCAAGAGAAATGAGGTTTTAAGCTAATCAGCATACATTTACTTTCTTTTACACAACTCCCTTGAAGCTCTTCTAGTGGCCTTGATCTCCTCTGTGGAACCCTTCTACCTTTCTGCCTTCAATATTTAGCTTAGCCTTTAGCATTAGGAAAATATGTGGATTAAAGCTTTGTTTGTGCATTTATACTGTGTGTGCGCATAAATCTACAGTCAGGTACTCTGACCATGGCACGTCCAGGCTACTGAATGATCAAAGTTCATGGTTCTAATTTCCTTAAACCATCTCTACCTCAAAACTCTTTTTTAAGTCACAATTTTTCTGTAGGAAATCGGTATACTTATCAATGTTAATCTAGTTTTGCAGGTTCAGGTATTCCTGCTCCTCGGGACTGAGCAATCATTTTAATTGCAACTTTATCATGGAATTTGTGTATACAGGTAGTCCATTGGATGCCAAATAAACTGGTGGTTTAAAGTATCTTTTGGGTTTAACTTAAAGAAGAAAACAAGAAGTAGCTGCAACTACTACTCCCTCAACTCTGTTGCATTGGGTCCTAACCACAAGCAAGGAGTAATAGTGGTATTAGCAAAGGCTCTACTTAATTTGCTAGACGTTATTTGTTATATTTAGTTGTTAACCTGACAAGTTTGGTTTTTGTTGGACCCCCAGAATCATGTTTTGTGTTAAGACATTGAAGGACCTGTTTGTTTTTTGATTGAAGAAACATTTGGTCATTGGTAGTTATTAAAATCTGTGTTTCCCTTCTAACTTTTCGTTTCTTCGTTCTTTCTCCTCTTCTCTGCCACACTTAATACCTAAAAACTGCTACTGGGCTTCTAATCTATTTAGTTTTTTCATTTATTAGTAATTAGGTCAAATTGTATAAGCAGTCCCTGTGCTAGTGAAATTAGTTGCACTTTAATTTTAGTAAAATTTAGCTCTTCTGCTTCTAATGTATTATTCTCATATGGGTTATTAACGACTTGACAATTTTTTTTGAGAGGAAAAATTAAGTAATCCGGGGCTCATCACAAGATTAAAAATTACAGTTAGGGTTAGGTTGAAAAGTTATTTTCAAAATTGGTTTTAGAAAAAAGTGTGGTAGAAAAGTATTTTAAAAAATGGTTAAAAAATGGTTGCTATTTAAAAAAAAATTTAGTCATAATAGTAGAAAGTAAAAGTTAGTAAAATTACATGATAGTTAAATAATTTAATATAATGATACATTAAATATAAATTTTAAATATTTTACGGTTGTCGATGTCATAAAAAATTAAAATCTATTTCAAAATATAAATTAGTAGATAGCAACAAGTATGGTCATGTCCATAAATATCAATAATAATTTTATTTCTTTAATAAACAAGTAAAATAAAAATAAAATATGAAATTAAAATTAAAATTAAAACAAAGTAAAAAGAAATAGTAAAATAAAATATAAGAAAACCAATATGATAAACTCTAGCAGTTGTTTGATTGAAGAATTTGATCATCGATACAAATATAATTTTAAATGTTCTTTAATTAATTGGTTATAGTTGTCAACAATCGCTTAGCAACTTAATATCTTGTTACCTTCTCAACAATCAAGTCAATCATCATTAATTACTACCCTTATTGTTAAACAATCCTATAACAATTGCTTAAGAATTTAAACTATCAATAACATTAAGAATGAAAGAGACTCAATTCTAACCAATAAACACACAATAAGAGTTTATTTAAGTTAGATCACAGCCTACTCTACACAAATAATCACGCAGTCGCCATAACTATTAGAAATCAATCAATCAACTAAATCTCTAATTAACAAAGCAACCGTTCTAAGCTATCAAATACCAACCAAATATTTAACAAATTTGAATAATTGTAATTAATCCAAAAGATATGCAAATACTAAAGAGTAAAGACAAGATTAAAAATAATTAAATCTAACAAACTTTAGATAATCAAACTTCAACCAAAAAAGAGGGATAAAAACCCATAAAGAAAATAAAATACAAAACCAAAATAAAACCAATAATGGTTATATCCCTCTCTCAACCTAATAATGTCTATTTATAGGGAAAAAATATGATGGAGAAAATACAAAAGTGCCGTTGAATACATAGAGCGAAATTTTTTTAGGTTTTTCGACAATTTTTGCATCAAACTTTCAGATCATTTTTAGATATCTTCCTGACATTTTAATACTTGAGTCGTGAAATAACTTTTATTAAATCTTCCAATTCCTTTCAAATCAATAAATTATGAACTCAAAATAAAAGTCTATAATTCAAAATCATCAAAATACTAAAATTGCATAATATTAAAAGTACAAACTATAAAAATTTGCCACAAACTACTTTTTCTCCGATATCCACCCTTCATGCAAAATTTTCAAAAAGTTAAATTCAAAATGAATTAGTTAGTATTAACTTATCGAAACAGAAACAATTATTAGGAAAAAATTTGTAGCCTTGAAAAAAAATTACCCTGTCCTTCAAACAAGCCAATCAAAATTAGTGCTGGCTGTGAGGTTCGAACTCACGGGCAGTTACGTGCAGCAGATCTTAAGTCTGACCCCTTAACCTCTCGGGCAAACCAGCTAGCTGGTTGAGCCACTCTAAAATATATAGCAAATAAGTCATAAAATAAAAATTAAAATTGCTGGCTGTGAGGTTCGAACTCACGCGCACTTATGTGCAGCAGATCTTAAGTCTGCCCCCTTAACCTCTCGGGCAAACCAGCTGATTTCAGTGATCGTTTCATAATTATATTTTTATTCTAATATGTAAAGCAAGAAAGTTATAAAATAAAAATTAAAAATTTGCTGGCTGCGAGGTTCGAACTCACGCGCACTTATGTGCAGCAGATCTTAAGTCTGCCCCCTTAACCTCTCGGGCAAACCAGCTGACAGTTCGTACTTAACATTTAACCCAGATATAAAGTCTTACGTATATTGGTTTTTCTATCATCTTATATCCATTTTTCTCTACCCAAGTATTACAAAGTCCTTGGAGAACAGACAGACAGGCAGGCAGAGCAATGTTTGTAATAGGTACAAAGAGTTCATACCCATTGTTCTATTACTACTATCATAACTGTTGCTCAGTCTTCCATCGGAACTAAAATAGATGCTTGTAATTCATGGATGGACCTTTTTCTATATGCAAAAATTCTAACTCTTCAGTCAGAAATTTTAGTATAACTCAATTTTTGGTATGTCCTTTTCTTTGGAGTGCAGCTTAATTTCCCGTAACTTGCATTAATCATTTCAAAGACAATAGCTTGCCACTTTTCTCATGTGTTATTGTTGCGGCGGATATTACAATTTTATACGCCTACTATTATGTATTTATCTTCATACAATATAAGCCCTGGAATACGGATTTTCTTCTACTACTTTGTTCTTTCAATTATATTTATCCTATAGTCATTTAGTAAAATGAATGCATTAAAGCTTGCTGTGCATTCCAAAAAATGATAGCACATTTTGCATTACCACATGAAATTATTATCATTTTACCAGTTGAAATAGTTAATGGTTAACTATATGATGAATAAGCATTGCCATTCAACATTTCGTTATCCAAAAAAAAAAATACAAAAGTTTTAACTTCTATAGGCTCCAAAAACATAAACATCAAATTTAATGCCAGAAAAAAAAAACACGACTAAAATAGTAAACGATTTGAGATACGCAACATTACACCCTAAATATATAATTTGCCAAAACGATAAGCTTTCAATCAGAAGCAAGGGGACTCAATTGCCTTTTTTAGACAATAAACTACCAGTTTACTAAGAAAAGCATAATCTCTCAAAAATTAAACATGCACATAAGAGCATGTAATATCATCTCATTTGCCACCATGCTTGGCCTTCTTGTGGGACTCTAGACCACCCTCGGAACCAAAGGACCTGTTCATGGTGAATGGAGGAAGTTAGTTAAGAAACCAAACCGATTCAAAACAAAATTGGAAGCAGTTCTAAAAGTTATAGGCAAGTACTTGCTACAAGATCCACAAGAGAATTGACCACCAGACTTTGGACTCTTTCCAGAAGTTTTCCCAGCTTGCTTTGATGGGTGTGGGGTTGCAGTGTGACCACCCTTCTTACCATCTGCAAGAGCAAGGAATAATGAAATCATAAGATCTTAAAGAAATGGATGCCAGATCAAGGTAAACCATTGCCAAAAACATGTCAAAAACATATATGAAACGGCAGAGTTTCATGTGAACTATGAGAAAAGACCTGTTTTCTGAGGTGTCGCTGCAGGTTTAGCCTTCTTTGCAGAAACAGGTGTTGCAGCTTCTGCCGGTCTCTTTTTGCTCGACTCAACCTTGAAATCCAGAGACATAAATTTACATCAACTGAATCAGGTCAGATTGAACAATCGAGTACCAGTTAGAACCCACAAAACGTACCTTCTTAGGTGTCTCCTCATCCTCATCATCTGAACTTTCATCCACAGACATCTGTCCAGAAGAACAGAAAAATTCAATCCAAATTTCTCAATCACTACTTCAACTAGAGAAAAACAAATCCTTAAAAATTATCAAACTGAAGTCATTGACAATAAAATTAAAGTCATATCAAACAAAACACCACTCAGAACAAAGGAAAAACATTCAATATGAAATTATGGTTTTGCTTAGTTTTGAGAAAAGGACCTCTGCATCTTCATCCTCGGAATCATCTTCATCATCAGAACCACTTCCATCCTCGGAATCACTATCATCATCATCGTCCTCATTTTTCTTGTTATCACTTGGTTCAGTTATCTTGACAGCTTGTTTTACAGCATCAGGTTTCCCAGCATTAGCCGTTTTTGCATCTGTCTTAGCTTTTCCTGTAATGGAAGAAAATGTTTGCAGGTTGAAAGTGCAAATTAGTAGAATCTTCAATTATTGATACTAAATTCCAGTACACAAAGAGAACTAACCGTTTTCAGCAGCCACAGGAAGTTCCTCATCCTCGCTACTTTCTTCCTCACTATCTGTATATAAGAATAATATGCATGAGAAAAACTTGATTAAAGCAATTTGCAATTAGGCAAAAGATATATTCCATTACTCACCAAATTCATCATCAGAGGTGACAGAAAACAGCATAGAAGTCAAGGAAGCACAAGATTTCACAGGCAAAATTCACATTAAAAAAATAAGTTTGGTTATTACAAAAAAGAAAAACAAAATAATTGCTATTGATAAAAGGATATCCTTCCTCTGGGACAAAAGTTCTGTAACCAAGGAAATAGACGCTCCCATTTTTCCAGTTGTGAGAGAGCTCAAAGCCTTGCTCAAATACTAAATCAAAACACAATTGCGGGCAATTCTGGTGGGAAAGTGTTCCGAGAACGAGTTTCTTCCCATTAACATTCACATAGAGAGGAACCGACTCTGCTTTGTTCTTTGACTCACCAAGTGTTGCCTAAAACATAAGGCAACAAAGCAGATGATTTTAGACAAACAACAATAGATAACAACATCAAGTTAGACAGTTTCCAACCTGGGAAAGATGGATGACATGACTGGCACCAGGGTCCGTTTTAATAGGCTGTCCAGCTTTAACTTCAATACCTAATAGTAGCATAAAAGATGATCCAATTTGATTAACCCAATTTGAAATAAAAACAATATGTCCATGTCTTAAGTATAATCCTGAAAAATATAATTTGCATATAATCATTTTCAACAAGCTACCATCCAATGACAAAATAATTACCATGTGTCAAATCATACTGATAAATCTCAAATAATGAAACCAGCAACTAATGCTATTAGCGTTGACAACAGTAAACCAAAACCCAATCAAACACGGCCACAAAAACAAGCTTCCCATTGAAAGAGAGAAGTTCAAATAAAACCCAAGGGAAAGCTAGCATCATTTCATTAGAATTTTTTTTAAAAAAAATCAAAGCTTCAAAAAGTAAAAGAAACATAAACATAAAATCGAAGAGAGATAAGTAAAAGAAAGAATGGGTTACCCCAGAACTCCATTTATGAGGATGATGAAAGACGAGTGAGAGGACTAAGGTTTTAGTGGCGTCTGAGAACTAGGGTTTTACGAGGAGTGGGAGAAGGTGAGAGTAAAAACACGCCTTCCAAAGAAGAGAATTGAATGGCAATCGAAATGAATTTATAAGATAGTTGCCGCTTATTTTATTTCTAGGGTTTTTTAAAAAAAAAATAATTATTTCTTTTCAATATTCAAGGATTTGTTTGTGAAGGCTTCCTTTTCGGACTGACCCAATTATGATCAACCCATATGTTTCGTAAAGCCCATAATAAGCCCATCACTAAAACTATCTACAAATACCTAAAGACTAGGCCTCATATCTCCATATCAATATCACTCTTTTATCTAGGTTGTTTGGCACTTAAAATTCGGGTTTTAAAAAAATTAATTGAGTTTTAACTTGATTAGTATGAGTATTGTTGTCAATACAGAAGGATGTGGGTTCAAATGTACTAAAACACATTATCCTCTTATTTATAGGTTGGGAGGAGTTATGGGTTTTAGGCATTGTGTAAAAAAAAAAAGATATGATTAGAACTTATAATGAAATTGTTCAAAAAAATATTTGGGTAAAAAAATTGGCCGCGTTCAATGACCGACACCTCAGCAAATTTTCACTCCACAAGTAAAGTTAAGATTTTGATATGTGACCTTAAATTGCATTTAAAAATTTAAGGGATAAATTTCAAAACTATACATAAACTATAATTTAATGTGCAAATTTATACACGAAATTTTGATTTGATCAAATTCTCACAAATCATTAATACAATTATTGATATAGCATTATTTTATGTTTATATATTGCATACACATATAATTATATTTATCTAATATAAAAATAAATTTGATTATTTATTTCTTTAAATGTGTATGACTGAATCAAAATTAAAGTTTCATGTATGTATTTGAACCACAATCGAAGTTACATGTATATAATTATATTAAATTAAAATTCATATATCAAGTCACACATTGAATCAAAGTTAATATATAATCTTAAAATTTATCTCGAAATTTAAAAATAAAAATAAAATATGTGATAAAATTTCAAAGGGAGTTAAATACTTCACGGCCAATATACCAAACTTGCTGATTTAGAAAATATAAATTTCGTAATAATATTTCTAAGTGAACTGAAATTGCATTTATTACATGAAAGCAATTCTTACGTAAGAATTATATTTTTAATTACAAGAAATTTCAATACGTAGTAATATATTTACAAGAATTTATAATAGGAATGATATATTTAAGGTTCGTGTGTACAAACATTAGTATTATTTTAGGATTTGATCTAAGTAAAGGAATTAAATTTTAAATTTTAAAAGTATTAGGGACTATTATATTAAAATTAAAATTCTATAGATTAGTAATTATTATATTGCTAATCATGTTTTGTGTTATTTTACCTATTATTTTAAATATAATTTTTAAAATTAAATAGTAAACTATTCCACAAATAATTATATTTTTAATTTTTATTTTATTATAAAATATAATTTAATTAGTTTTAATAATATAAATAAACAATTTTTATCTAAGAGTAAAATTTTCATTTGCAATCTATTCCTTGTATATTCCTTATCATTACTCTATCAAACCAAACAATATAATATTATGTTATTATTGTATTCCATTCCCACCTAATAGACTATTCAATTCTTGTTCTATTCCAATTTAAATAACCAATCGTGCTATTCAAATTCCCTTCTTTCTTTTTTTTTTTTTTGTGAAAGTAAAACATTATCTAACTAATTACATAGAAGTATTTTGAAAAGAAAACCCTTTGCCTTATCTGTTTGTAAGAGATCTAGTACTATCGTAGAAAGGAGGTCAAAATTTTACAATTTTTCTTTTTTTTTACCAAAGCTAGTTTGGCTAAGCAATTCGTAGTTTGATTTTGCTCTCTAAGCATGTAATGTAAGAGCCATTGTTTTCCTTGTGCCAAGATGTTTTGAATTCTTCTAATCAAAGCTGAGTTCGACGTGATGGAAACACTTCCTTAGATAGTTTTAATGACCTCCAAGCTGTCATATTAGATTATGACCTTGTCATGACCTCTGCGTTAGATAAACTAGAGGCCCTCCAAAATGGTCCAAAGTTCGGTATAAAAAATCGAGCACTTCCCGATATATCGGTTATGCCCAGAGATCAACTCTTCATTATCATCACGAATTACTCCGACAAATGTTGCGTTTCGTTAGTCCAATTGTATAGCATCATCGGTGTTAAAGAAGATCTGCTATCCAAAAGGCCGATCATCAATGGACAAGTTATCGTAACCCATCATTTCATCACTAGAGACTGAAAAAAACTGTTTGACCCAACTGTACGAAGCTTTGACTATCTCACGTGGTCTCCAAGTTTTTCTTGAAAAATAATTTCAGTTTTTCCAAATGTGCCGAGTAAGTATTCCAAAAAGGCAAGCCCAATTGACTCTTCCCTCATGAATCATAGTATTGTCTTGCACATTAGAAAGAATCTAATCATATAAACTATTAGAGAAAAATTCCAATAAGTGGTTACCTGAGATAATCTGATTCCAAACATCTTTAGCTGTTGTGCAATCTCTGAGAATATGCAAAATGTCTTCCGATTCATGACCATAGATAGAGCAAGAAGGATCAATCGCTAGTCCTCATTTGACTCTTTCTGCATTATTGAGAAATCTTTGCTGTAAGACAATCCAAATAAAAAAACGGACTCTCTGTGGACCTGGAAGCTTCCATGCGCATTTCCATTTCTCATAACTAGAATGCCACTCATCTTACTTCAAGATCTTGTAAGCACTTTTAACGGAAAAAGCTTCGGTCGAAGTGTGACACCACGAGATTTTATCCTGTCCTTCAAATGGATGTGAAGATAACATTGCTCACAAATAACACTGCTTTTGAATCCTCAATCATGCGATGGTTAACTATTTTTTTAAACTTTGTAGAAATTGCAGCAATAATACTCATAATAATTTTTATTTTGTCACTTTAGCTTTTCTCAACCTTTTAAAAAGAGTCAAATTTGATCATCAACCTTCCAAAAAGAGTCAAGTTACCTTTTTTTAAGGAAATATTGACTAAACATTGAACTTTTAAACATGCTAACTCTTGTGTACTTCATGCTAACTTTTTTTAATTTAATTTTTTTTGAATATTTTTATAAATTTTAAATTTCTTTGTCAACGTGGCATATCAGACAAATATTGTCATATTAGCATGAGCTACATGTGAACTGTTGTGCAGATTGCCACACTAATATTATTAAAAAATTAATGTTTTTGTTAATATTTCCATTAAAAAATGATTTAACTGTTTTTGAAATGTTAATAATCAAATTTAGCTCAAGAAAAAATAAGAGTCAAATTAACAAAATATTTAAACATTGAGAATTAAATTTATCATTATGCTTCTTCTCTAGCATGTTTTTTATATTGGATGAAATGAGTTGTTTGTTGCATTATCATCCATTGCTACATACCACAAAATATAAAACAAACACAATAAAATTAAAGTAAATAATCATACTTAAATAAAGAAATTAAATAGAATAGATATTATAAAATTTAAATATCATAAAAGTCATTTGTGTTTGGTTAAGTTTACGTTTTAGTTGTTAAATTTTAATTTATTTCGAAACACTCACTATTGTTATCAATTTGTAACATTTTGGTTCCTGTGTTGTTAACTAGTGGTAGGATTGAATGGAAATCACACGTCACTCATTAAACACTAGCATCACTTCCATGTATTTGTCACGTAATTTAAATACATTTTTTTGATCTTTTTCCTTTATTTTTTATTTCTTTTCTCTCTCTTTTTTTTTTCTTATTAGTTTGATTTATTTTCACTCCTCTCTCGTCTCTCCTATTCACCATCATCATCACCATTTCCACCATCTCTACTACCCCCACTTCCCTCACCTGACTATCTACCTTAGGCCATCTCCACCATTGAGCACCCCTCCTCACATCATCCGTCTATCACTACCACTCTTTAAACCAGCAGACCCACTCATCATCACCACTCCATTACCTAGAGAGATAGAGAGAGACTCCTGCATAAACAATAGAGCTTCAAAAAAAGGAAAAAAAAAAAAGGAAGTAGAAACCATTTCAGGTTCGACCGGTTCAAGGGGTTTGGGTTCTTTGTTCATCGATCCTAATGGTCAAAGGTTAGTTGACAGTGAAAAGAGTTACATATCAGAAATTGAAGATGAGATGTCGGTTAGTTACAAAGATCGAAATAAAGAAAACTTCAAAGCTTTGGTGTCATTTAGGGGATTTTTTAGACATTTTCGAAAGCTTTAAATTGAGAGAATAGTATATGAGAAAGAGATCTCCATTTTGGTGGCCTCTGATTAAAGCTCTGATGGCAGCGACTAGGGTTGTGAAAGGAGAGAGAGAAAGAGAGTTAGAAAAACAAAGTAAAGAAAGAGAAAGAAAATGTTAATTTTTAAAAAAAAAAATCTAAATTATGCGATAATGAAACGGAATCCATGTTAGCATTTAATAGCCAAATGTGATTTCTATCACACTTCTAATCTCAGGTAACAACACAGTAACCAAAATGTTTCATATCCATAATGTTAGTGGTCGTTTGTAACAAATTAAAGTTTAACGATTAAAATATAAATTTAACCAAGATCATTTTCTTAATTTATAAAAGTACGACAAAACAAAAGAATTTTCTGTAGGACTAAAACGTAAACCTAACAAAATATAAGTGATCATTTCCTTAATTTACCCTTAATTTATTAAAAGTATGACAAAAAGAAAGAATTTTCTACCGTAGAAGGATCTTTCGAAATTTGAAAGGTTAATATTTTGTAGCACCCCAAATCCGGTCCAGACGTTATGACCGGATCCGACATGCCACATCGAAGCGTTCAAAACATTTTATATTGTTGATCCAGAAAAAACTTACTTAGTGTTTTAAAAGATAATTTCATTATAGGTTAAAGTGAATGGAAGCTGTGCACCAGGTAGGAAACCGGAAAAGAGGTGGTGAGTCCATCGGACTGCTTAGGTACCAAGCTCTCTTTGGATCCAATCCTAGACATGCATACCGCCATTGCCACACCTTAACGTCATGGATATTTCTAGGAAACCGATTTTGATTAAGTCATTTTTAGGAAAAGTGATTAATTTTGGAAAATACTTTCATTGCGGAAGCTTTGTTTGTTGTCATGTTATTTTGAAATCAATTGTTGTTTTTGAAAACGCGCCTTAAAGCTATCCAATTTCAACAGTTAAAATAAATAATACCTATCTTAGTAATACATATTAAAACCATCAAAAATAATTAAGCAGCCTTATTACATTTAAAAACCCAAAACTTCAAACGTAAATAAAAGGATGTCCAGTTCACGGAAGAAAATCAAACTTTCGAAGCGGTGGACACTCAATTCCTTCATGACTCCAAGCCCACTGTGGTTGGGGATTACTGCGTGGATGAAAATAAAAGGGGTGAATTTGGGGAAACTCAGTGTGTAAGGAAAACCCATTCAAAGCCCAAGTTAGCTCAAGCCCATTGGGCCTAAGGCCATTCAGGTAACAGTGATACTGGGCCAGAGCCCTTTTCAGATTACAATAAACGGGCCTTAGCCCTTATTCAGATAACAATATGGCCCATAGGCCCATTTCAAAATACATGCAACATCAATAAACATATGCAAGCCCATTTGGGGAGACTACTCAACCCACCAACCACTACACTCCACTCGTACCAGACATACACTCCATGTGAGGAATAGCTCAACCCACCCATTTAACACTCACAGATTCTTGACCTTGCTTGCTCGATTATCGATAAATTGAGGCAAAGCCTCCAGTACGTGGACAAGCCACTTTCAGTACTTCCTCCGTCAATATCCCAATCCCATGCATCAGATAATAACAATATGGCATGCAGTAAATAACAACAATCAAACATGCATTTAGGTCAATTTAACCCTAGGGGTATTTCAGTAATTTATCTACTAGGGGTAAAACTGTAAATTTTCAACTTTTAAAGGTATTTCAGTAATTTATCTATTTTAGGGTTTTTCATGCATATTCCTACTTTTCACGTACTAACAGAATCACGTACCGAGGGTTCTTACCGAATTGGGCCCGTTGGCCCATCATTCCAATTTTGGCCCATTAAGCCCAAAAATATCGAGGGCATAGAAATCATGCACTTTGCAGTCCAAATTTTGCAGTTTACCAAAAACATTAATCGATTTACCTCACGAGCATTCGCACACTCGCAAATCTACAAAATACCGATTTTCGGCATTTCGGCATTTCGACTTTTGCCGATCCAGACTAAGAAAGAGGGTGTTAGTTACACATCATTTATGACGATATCTTGACGAGATCCACACACGAACCGCCTACAATTGGATTACTAACACGTTAATCTAACTATTCAAATACAAACTACGTATTAACCCCTTACAATATTCGGCCAACCACACCTACAGATCATAGTAAGCTTATAAGAAATCAATAAGCAACTCATTAACAAATTTTTGTCAATGTTTACCACATAATCATAATTTCACTGCTAGCTGTCTTCCTGAGCAACATTCACTAAATCATTTATAACTGGAGCTACGAAACACCAAATCAAGTGCCGTTAATTTTCCCTGAAAATAGACTCATATATCTTATATCCATAAAATTTTCAGAATTTTTGGTTTGGCCAATCAATACCAGATTTTTTTCAAAATTTCGCATGTTTCACTGTTTGACTAATCTGACCACTCTTCATTACGAATCAAATTTCTCATTGTATAGAATTCAAAATATGTTCTCGTTTATTCCATTTGAAACTAGACTCATTAAGCTTTAATTACATAATTTATGCAGCTTCTAACTCATCTCCCACAATTTATGGTGATTTTCCAAAGTCACGTTACTGCTGCTGTTCCAAGCAGATTTATTACCAAATCACTCTTTCACACATAACTTGCATGCATGTTTTTTTTTAAACATGTATATCACCAATCAATCATCACATATCTATGATTTTACTTAAGTATAATCTCCATTTCATCATTTTAAAGCACAACATATTAGCCAATTTTTCCCCTTAGCATCTAAGCACATGCATGCTCATTTGTTTGGCTCAACTTCACATATCTTCCATTTTTCATCAAAAGAACATGAAACAACAACCATTTCCTTCATTTTAATTCATGACCAAATGCTCACAACACAACCAAAAACCAAAATATGCTTCAAGAGTTAAGGTAGAATCAAGAAGAACTCATGAACATCAAGATAGAAGCAAACTACCATGAACTTACCTTCAATTTTCTTCCCCAAGTGACCGAAAATTCAAGAGCTTTCTCCTCTCCTTTCTCTTCTCTAACTTTAGGCTATGATGAACAAAGATGGACAAAACTTTGTTCTTTTCACCCCTTTTTCTTTTAATAAAATTTCATATTTCGTCCATTTAATTCTTTAATACAAAAGACATGAAATTCCAATTATGGAACATTTACCTAACCCATTATCATGAAACATTTACCTAATCCATTATCATGGAATATTTACCTAACCCATTATCAATTTGTATCAATTTGTACCATAAATTATGGATATCAAGTGCACATTTTGTCTACAACAACATGATGGCTGGCCACTTCATGTAAAATGGGAGGTTTGTCATGCAAATCCTCCTATTTTGCACTCCTATTTATTTGGCCACTTCAATTTAGCCTATAGCATTTTCAAACATTTTCACATAGGTCCTATTTCATAATTTCACTCACAAATGACAAAATTAAAGCATGAAATTTTGCCAACATTCACAGAATTCCCGAAAATTGGGGCGTTACATATTTAGTTTGCCCCAATTTATCTAAAAGTATTTAATTAGTATTTAAATTTGTTTTTTGGACATATTTTGTACATGAACTTATATTCTGTCACTAAGGTTAATACCTTCGCACTAACACCATTAATTTGTGTTGTCGTGACACTAATAGCTAATCTGATGGTGACATGTGATAAACATAAATTAAAAATAAAAATCTTTTAAAATATATAAATTAATAAAAAAATTATAAGTTTCGCATCGAAATGAATCGACAAATTGTTATCTTAATTAGATATATTTTTAGTAAGTTTATATATTTTTATTTTTATTTCTATAAAATATCATGTTATCATTGTCATTTTGAAATTAAAATATATAGAATTAAAAAATAAATAAATATATGAGTAAATAAATAATATAAAAATTAATTTATGTATTTTTAAAGATTTTTAATTTATGTTTATTATGTGACATCTTGAGAAACTATCACGCATCACCACTACCATAAACTAATGATATTAGTGTGGAGATATTAACATGAGTAGCGAAATACAAATTCAAGGATTAACTAAAAAAAAGTTTAATTATCAACTAAATAATTTTGAATCAACAAACAATATATTAACCAAAATTGGAAGGAGTGTTTTTTTCCGCTGAGTCAGGAACATCTTTAAATTGCTTATTACTTCATCATATGCGAAATTGAATATTTGAGTTAAATAGACGAGGATTGTCCGATAAGAGAGGCAAAACTAAAGTTAAGTTTATAATATCAGAAAAGATTATTAATTAAATTTAGGTTAAATTTTGCTATTAGTCCCTATATGTTGTAGAAGTTGTGGATTTAGTCTTTATACTCAATTTGATCAATTTAATTGTAGTTACTATACTTTTGAGTTGGTCAATTTTAGTCCTGGCCCAAACGGTAACATTTAAAAATATTTGGTTAAATTCAATTACCAATCATGTATTATGAGTACAATTGTAGATTTGATTCATATTCTCCAATTAAATCATTCTAAGTCCCTATATTTTTCTAATTTTAAATTTTTTGTCTTCACGTAAATGACAGTCATTAACCCATTAACTAGATTTTTAATAAGTAATATGTGGAAAAAAACAAGCAACATAGCATTACACATACGATAATATGTTTGGCACATCAAATTTTAAAAATAGCAGAGCTTAATTTAATTAATTTAACAGTTATCATTTGGAGAGAATTAAAATTTAAAATTTGAAAAGTAAAAACTAAAATGACCAAATTAAAATGCAAGAATTAAATCAAAACTTTTACAAAATATAAAACTAAAAACAAAATTTAACTATTAAATTTATAATACTAAAAGAGATCATCAAAATTTAGTCTGGTAGACGAAGATGATAATTTTATTATTATTATTTATATTCTGCACATATACATTTGACGCAGGAGGTTTTGGCACCTCTTAATCTATAGAAAATTTCCAGTTTAGTCACTTTAAACAAAAGACAATTGAATTTATGCCCTTTTAGCCCCTAGATCGAAAATTGTTATTTAGCTCTTTTTAAAAATTGATAATTCAATTCTAAGTTTTTTTTAGTCTTTTGATTACATGAAAATTTATAATTCCCCCATCGATATTCCATTTAAGCCGTTTAACACAAAATTTCTAACTTTATAGTTGATCTAACATATAAAAATATTTGGGTTAAAAATTCTCTTTGGTTCCTCTCAATTTTGATGTTGAGCAAATTAATCTCAACATTTACTTTTTCACCAAATTATCCTATTTTTGATTGATATATAACAAATTTAACCTTTAATTATTATATATTCTATCATTTCAGCCTTGATTCTAAAAAATTATTGAAAATATATATATATATATATATATATATATATATATAAATAAAAAGATGATTGATAGCCTGATGGAGTGCCCTCTCCTTGACCACTAGGCTATAAAAGCTAAAAAAATTTCAAAAATTTTCATTTTCACTCTTCTTTTTCTTCAAAAACAAAAAAAAAAAGGTTCCCCTCCCCTCTCTCAAAGCATCCGGGGCCAGGCCATGTCTTAGGTCGCCGGACCGCCATAAGGTTGCCTCGACTAGTCGTTGGCACCACCGAAGTGGTGGTGGAAACTCGAAAGGTACTCTTTCTTTTATTTTTTTGTATTTTTTATGTGTTTGTAATATATGTATACATGCGAGTAAATAGATTCGAAAATAGAAAATAAAAAATAAAAAAATAAAATAAAATCACCTTAGGTTTTCGGGTTTGATTTCTGGTATTTTGAGTTCTTCCGATTTGGTGCTTTTCTCCTGATTTGTTATTATTTGCTTTGAATCACTGTTTTTTTTATTCAATGTCTCTAAAAAAACCTACAAAGATTGTAAGCAGGCCAATTTGCCCGGCCCATTGCAAACAGAAAACAAAACAAAATGAACAAAAAAAACAAAAAAAAAAAAGTATAAAACCCAAATAAAAATTTAATGTCCTATTACAGTCGAAATCGTTACAATATTCCGTAGCCCAAATACAAGGGCCCAATAACTGGAACAGGCCCAAACGGCTCGAAAATTGAGCCAAGTTTCGGCAAACCCAAAGTCACCCTCTTTCTCTTGCGTCGCAACAGCAGCCGGACAGTAGCTTTATGCCTCCGTACGCCCCTACGTTTCAGCAGCCACACCACGCCCCCGTACACACACCAACACACACCCGTACCTGCAAGAAGACAAACAGAGCAAGAGCTAATCTGAAAGCAAAGAAAAAATTATATTTTTCTTTATTTTTTGATTATTCGGCTATAAAGCTGATGATTTTCGACTGTAAATCTCTCTTTTTTTGGACACAAGCAATACAAACGAATGCATATTAAGCACACGGAAATACAAAATACAAAAAAATCAAGCCGAAATTTTCGAGAGGTGATTTCGAGTTCCATTTTCCTTTTCTTTTTTTGAATAGATCCTCTTCTTCGAGGTTTGAATGTGTTTTAGCAGAAGAAAATAAGAAAAGGGAAGAGTTTACCTGATTACATCTTCGGTTCCGTCATCGGGGTCCCTTGGGCATGGAAACGGAACCAAAAAAGGGGGCTTTGGGTCTCGACGGTGGCGGAGGCACATTATGTGCTGGTGAAACCCAAGAGTCGGCCCTAGGGGATGAAAGTTGCAGCGCTGAAACCCTAATGATTGGGTATTTGCCCTGCAACTGGGAAAAATGGCAAAATGCCATTCATTTTCTTTAAGTCTTAAGCAAAAGACGAAACGGCGCCGTTTCAAGGGGAGGGTCCGAGGGTCGACCCGCTCCAGGAACCGAACTCGTGCCTATACGCAGCAAATGGGTTATTTACGAGCTGAGTCGCTCCTTTTTTTTGCGTGTATATTCAATCACGCCTTGGCTGTTCCGTTTTGTTTTCTTAAATTAGCTCATTAATTTGCATGCGTTTGCACTTTAGTCCGCAGTACAGTATTGCGTATTGAGGGTCTGGATCATTTTCACATTTAGTCCCTGCGCATTCGCACTTGTTACATGCTTCCCCCTTTGTCATTTTGACATTTGTTTCCATTTATACTTTGTCCCCCTTATTTTAATTCCCTTTTAATTAAGTCCCTTCTCTTTATTTATTCATTTTATGGCTTATTATCAATTTTTTAGACGCATTCAATTGTTTTTATCCTTGTTTACTTATTATTCTTTATATATTTTAATGATTTGATTTCGTTTTTTAATCCCTTTTATAATGCTTCTTACATACACTACTGTATATACATATATACTTTATATTAAAGTGATTTTTTCTTTATTTCATATATATTATTATTAACCTTATATTTTTTATATGAGATGGTTTTTTAAGTTTATTCTTATATTTTATTATGTAGTCCAATGTAATATATCTCTTAAATTATTATCATACATATGTTACTAAATCCATGTATTTATACATGTAGTTCTTCTTATATATAAGCATGTTTTTTAAATCTATTATGTATATAATATATAATAAGACTAATCTAGCCCTATATATATTATCACATCTATGTTATTTTACATGCATTTGTTTTTTACACCTATATGTATATATATTAATACACTTATTGCTTTAATAGTTTTTATTTAAAACACTTTTTGCTTTGTGATTTATCAAGTATTTTCTCTCTATATATATATGAAATAATTTTGAAAAGTTATTGTTTCTTTTGTAATTATAAAATTGTATTGTTTGAGTATATCATTACATTATATTGCTTTTGTGTATATATAGTCTATTATTTTAAACGTTTTGATATAAGACTATGCATAATTTTTAGACTATTTTAAGAAATTATATATATATCTTGTTATTAATTTCACGTTTTTTTACAATAAACTTATATGTACATATGTTTTATAAATCTATTTTGTGTGTTATGTCTTGTCATATATCTTTATTATTATTCTTTTATATTATATATATTATTTAAATCATCATGTAGTATCAACTTTTTAAATGTACTTGTGTTTAAAATACTTTACATGCAAGTCGATTCAAACTTTCATTCTATAATGTCTATTTCAAGAAACTATATATCTAGCCTTAGTTCTTTTTTATATATTTACAAATTTGTCAACCTACATTTCATGTGCCCATTTATTCGTCGTCCTTAAAATAATTTTATACCTTATTACATCTTTAATTTGCATTTTGTTTTGTGTATCTAATAGTAGTCATATCATATCATGTCATGCATATTGTCGTTGCATATTTTATTCATTGTTTCATATTGTCATGTTAATTATTCTCCATGCATGGTTGAAATTCAGTTACATTTCCAAACTAGTTATGCTTAGTCATTTAAGTTCTTGTAGTTGATTAAATAAATTGTATTATCTTCATTTTTCTATTGTCGTATTTTTATGCGTACACATATTACCCCATTCATCGTTTTTCACTTGATTTTTGAAATGTGGTTTTATAAAATCCAAATTTTATGATTAATTTCGTCTTGTTTCAAATCAAATTGATGCGTTTTAAACTAGTTTCACAACTATTAAGAATTCTTTAAAACGAAGGCGATATTCGATACTTGGTAATTCGTGGAATCGTGCCCTAACATGTTGGGTAGCAATTTCTCGTTTTCTCAAAGTAATCGAAGGTCCCTTTTGAATTTTGCCCATGTCTTTTAAAAATCCCTTAAGCGAATGTGATATATGATATTTGGCAATTCATGGAATCGTGCCCTAACGTGCTGGGTTGCAATTTCTCATTTGCTTAAAATAATCAAATATCCCTTCAAAATTTCATTCATGTCTTCTAAAAATCCATTAAAACGAAGGCAATATTCGGTGTTTGACAATTCGAGAATCATGCCCTATCGCGCTGGGTTGTGATTTCTCGTTTGCTCAAAACAATCGAATATTCCTTTAGGTTTTCACTCATGTTTGTTAAAAACCTTCCAAAATAAAGGATGTTCGAGGTTTAGTGATTTGAGAATCGTGCCCTATCATGCTAGGTTGCGCTTTTTTATTTGTTCTAAACGATCGAAGATCCCTTTGGAATTTCACTCACGTTTTCTAAAAACCCTTTAAAACGAAAGAAATGTTCGATGTTTGACAATTCGGGGAATAGTACCCTATCGTACTGGGTTACAATTTCCCGTTTGTTCAAAATAATCGAATATCTCTTCAGAATTTCACTCATATTTCCTAAGGTGAGGCAATGTTCAATGTTTGGAAATTCGAGGAATCGTGCCCTACTGTGTTGGGTTTCGGTTTTTTGTTGGACCAAATAGTTGGACATCCTTTTGTAATTTTCAAGTTATAAACTTTCGGACGTCGAAGCAAGAAGATTTTGGCAACCAACTCGGGTTACTTAAATGTTCTTAAAAAAGAACCACATTTCAAAAACATTTTTTATTTTAGACATAAGGACAGTATCTAATCAATTTGGTACCAATTTTGGGCGTAGTGAGGGTGCTAATCCTTCCTCATACGTAACCGAATCCCGAGCCCGTTCTCTCGTATTTTCATAGACCAGGATCGTTATTTTAGTAAACCAAAATGTTTTATTGCAATAACCAAATTCTTAGGTGACCCGAGCACACAAACAAAAGATCGGTGGCGACACCATATTTCAGTTTTTCAAAAGTCGATTCCCCATTTTCCATTAAATTTAAATTTTTAAATTTTCACAAAGGGTGGTTTCGACAGCATGGCGACTCCGCTGGGGACCTTTAAGAGAGTCTAGCCATAAAATCGATTATTTGCTGTCCTTCTGTCAAAAATCAAAAACTTGTTTTGAAAACCATGATTGCATTCGTTTGTATGAGTGTTATGGTTCGGATCTCGTAGAATAGTATTGCATTTCATTGCGTGACCGCTGTGGTCACGCCTTCTAGGTGGGAGTAAGAAACTACGCTTTCGTGAGATTTTCACCTCCACATGGGCTAGTGGATTGCTTTCGGGGTACATTCGTACCTATGATTTCGTGAGATTTTCATCTCCGCATGGTCATAGGGAAATGTATCCCCCGAATCGAACTCGATCTATATGAGCCTATAATGGGTGAGGATTGAGGAATCTGCTGGTTTGGGTACCTTATCTCTAGAACCGAACCACATATAATGAACCTTAGGAGCTATCCATGGGTGGAACCGCGTCGAGCCTTAGTACTTACCCGTTGTAATTATCGTTTATGTGCTTGCATTTTATCATTATTATGTGATACTAACCAGTGTCTTGTTTTGATTATTTTTTTTGCATGACATTGTATACTAAAGGAGGTGTTGATTCGTATTCAATTACTAAATTAGAAAGTTTGGCATGGAGAATGAATTTCTTAGTAAAGTCGAGGATAACGCGGTCGTTCATGCATGGTCAGAGAAGCTACAATCAGAAAAAGGGGATAGATTGGCAGAAGGATATATATCAGAGTTGCAAGATTTCACTCGCGTCAATGTAGCACAGAATGAGCTGCAAGAGTTGAGGGATATTTGGACTAGTTGGGATGAAGGGACCAAGCAGTTGTTTTATCAAAGCTACGGTGATATATCCTACTTGCTAGACATTAGAGTGGATAAACATCTGTTCTGAGTTATGGCGCAGTTTTGGAATTCTGCTTACAAGTGTTTCACTTTTGGAGAAGTGGATTTAGTACCTACCATGGAGGAATACACTACTCTGCTCAAGTGTCCGAAAATTCAAGTCAGAAAAACTTATGCCCGGGCTTTTAGTGGTCAGACTTTTGTGAAGAAATTGATGAGTATTTCCGGGATGAACGAGCCTTGGGTCACTGCTCGAATTCAACAAAAAAGAGATAGTAAATGTATCCCTTAGGAGAATTTGCGAGATTTGATCTTGACGCATCCAGACGAAAGAAAGAGGGTCGACATCTTCACCTTAAGCATCTACGGATTGGTAATTTTTCCTAAGGCTTTGAGGCACATGGACGAGGCAGTCATTGACTTATTCAATCGCCTTGAGAAGGGAATCACACCGGTACCGACGATATTGGCCGAAACGTTCAGATCTTTGAGCTCATGCCGGAAGACAGGCGAGGGGCAGTTTATTGGTTGTGTACAATTATTGATGGTATGGTTTCATGGGAACTTTTAGAAGGTAGACAAGGTTTCTTATCGGGTCTTTTTCGAAGGTTACTCCCCGCTGAAAAAGGAGGCAGCTATACAAAGAAGAGAGGATATCTCGGAGGAGAAGTGGATGAAAATTCTTCAAAACCTCAAGGAGGGGGATATCGAGTGGAGAGCTTATTGGATGGTTCCTGATGAGATCATGTACCAATGTGGTAACTTTGATTGGGTTCCTTTGTTAGGAATTTGGGGAGCTACCAGGTATACTCCAGTACTTGCGTTGAGGCAATATAAGTCGAGGTAGTTTGTACCCACGACTTACGGACTTGCTCAGAGTGAATTCTCTTTTAAAGGTGCTCACTATAAGAAGAAAGTTCAGGAGCTATCAGATGCTTGGAAGCAAACTTGTTGGATGAAGAGGTTGGTTGTCGGTTCCATGGTAACACCCGAGTATGACGGATGGTTTAAGAATAGGGTTAATGATAACGTTCCTAGGCCAAGTTTAGAGAATGCTTGACCTATGGGAGAACAATTACAAGTCGCCCCATCAGAATTGGAAATTATAAGGTAAGATTTCGAGAAGAAGAGTTCGGAGCTTGGGAAGAAGATCGAACAATTGGAGGAAGAGAAGATGCACCTAAGATTAGACGCTGATGTCCAGAGGTCAGAGGCTGAAAAGTGGAGAAAAGGGAAAACTAAGGCCGAAGAAGATCTAGACAGCTTGAAGACTGACTATAAGAAATTACGTCTGTCTTTGAGGACTGCGGGTTAGGTAAGACTTCCGAACAATGGCGCCATGAAATTCGAGAAGAAAAGACCAATGCCGACTAGTGGGAAAGGAAATATCGAGAAGCTTAGGCACGAAACGAAGATTTAAAGAAGAGTCTGTCGGAAAGTAGAAATGAGCGAGATGAATTAAGGGCTAGAGTGGCAGAACTCGAGAAGTCTCTACATCAGTACTGAAACTGCAACACCGCAATGGAATTGAGGGCAAGCTTGAGCAAGATAGAAGAAATGAAAGGAAGAATAGAAGAATTAGAGGCGTCACTGTAAAACTGTGAGATGCGGATCTAGTTTTTCGAGGCAAATGAGGACCATTGGAAAGAGCAGCTTCACCATGCGTAAGACCAGGTCAGAAACAGATATTACCTTATGGAAGAAGCCATAACTTAGATTCGGGAGGTAGCTGACTACTTGCAAGCTTTAGCGGTACAGGCAGACACACTGAGCGTGAAGTATGAGTTGGAATCGGATCGCGGACAGGAGCTGGCCTCGTTGCTTAGAAAAGTTAAGACTTTGAGTGTTAGAGCGAAATTTTATCTGTAACTCAACTTTATGTAAAAGATTTTATTTTCAAGTGAAATTTTCTAAAGGCAATTGAATCAAAATTGATACCTCTTTTGCATTCATGCATTTGCATTACATCATATCATTATGTATTAAAGGTCATAAGAGGTTTCTAATTAATTAATTAAAAATCATTTCAGTAACCTAGAAACCAACGAAAACCAACCAAACACGCACCCCTACGGTACAAGAAAAAAGTCAATGGATAAAAGACTTGAGAAATTGGAGCAAATGCAAAAGGACATGCAGGAACAAATGCAGTCTCAGATGCAAGAGTAGCTAGCCAAGATTCAACGAGAGATGAAGGAGCAAATGATGGAGTCCCAGAAAGAAATGATGACCCAGTTATCCCAATTTCTATTGGGAGAAACGGATAAGGGAAGGGGCCCCATGGACAAAGTTGAGGAAACTAAAGAAGATCTTCAGTACCCCTTGGCTTCACTCTGACACATGTACCGATGAAGCCCGAGATTAATCTACTAAAACCATCTGTCACGATCATGCCTCAGTCGGTTCAGGCCGGACCTTCAATACCAATGAACTTCCAAACCGGCTCAGGCTCTAACTTTGTCAACAACTTGAACCAACCCGAACCATCCACCCGTTCTCGATTTGGATGAAGTTGCTGATGAAGAAAAGGCGAGGATAGATTTGCAAAAACAATTGGAAGAAAGGTGTAGATAGCTTGAGGAAAAATTCAAAGCCATGGAAAGCACGGATCATCATTAAAGGATTGATGCCAAGGACCTGAGTTGGTCCCAGATTTAGTCATTCCCCCTAAATTCAAAATGCCTGAATTCGAGAAATACAATGGAACAAGCTGCCCTGAAGCCCACATCACTATGTTCTGCAGGCGAATGATGGGATACGTTAACAATGACTAGCTATTAATCCACTGCTTTCAAGATAGTCTGGTCGGGGCTGCATCTAAGTGGTATAACCAATTAAGCCGCTCTAAAATTAACTCGTGAAAGGACCTGGCTCAGGCCTTTATGAAACAATACAATTATGTGACGGACATGACCCCAGACAGAATCACTCTCTAGAACATGGAAAAGAAATCCAATGAAAGTTTCAGACAGTATGCACAAAGGTGGAGAGAGGTGGCCATACAAGTTCAGCCGCCACTTCTAGAAAAGGAGACAACGATGCTCTTTATCAACACATTGAAGGCCCCTTTTATCACTCATATGTTGGGAAGCGCCACCAAAAGCTTCTCTGACATAGTGATGATGGGGGAAATGATCGAAAATGCTGTGAGGAGTGGTAAGATAGAATCGGGAGAGAGTGTTAGGAAGTCGGCCTCGAGGAAAAGAGATAACAAAGTGAACAACACGAGCACATTCAACAAGGGTCAATCCAAGTCATTCACCGTAAATCAACCCAAGATGGTGACCACCAATCAGCAAAGCTCTGTAAGACAAGAATCCAACACGAGAGAGAACACAGAGAGGCCACAGTTCACCCCTATACCCATGACGTATAGGGAGTTGTACCAGAACCTGTTCAACGCTCGTGTAGTGTCCCCTTTTTACCTAAAGCTTCTACAGCCCCCGTATCCCAAATGGTATGACACAAACTCCCAATGTGAATACCACGCGGGAATCACCGGGTACTCAATCAAAAACTGCACTGCGTTCAAGAAAGTAGTCGAAAGACTCATTAAGATGGGGATCATAAGGTTTGACAAACCAGCAGTATCCAACGTAGCAGGAAACCCACTCCCCAATCATACCGACCAAGGAGTGAATGGGATAAGCGAAGGCAAGAACAAGAAGGTCAAAAGTGAGGTTAGAGAAGTCAGGACCCCATTGAGACGGGTGTGGAAGGAGATGGCCAAGCGAGGATTTATCGCGTTGGATTCGAGGTAAGAATCTAAAGAAGAGAGTAACTACTGCGAGTTTCACAATGAGGTGGGGCATGAAATCCAAGAGTGTGTGGGATTCAGGGCCCTAGTACAGAACATGATGGATAATAAGGAAATGGAATTCTATGAAGAGATCGAAGACCCCGTAGAGGGAGATATATGTGCGTCGGAGGGAGAATCGACGACACAGAATCAAACAGCTAACTATCCCGTGGTTATCATATCGAGACCTAAAAATAATGAAGCTAGAGTACAAATGCCACCGAGGGTCATAATCCAAAGACCTGCAGTCTTCCCCTATAAAGACAGCAAAAAGGTCCCATAGAATTATGATTGTAACGTGACGATTCCGGGAAAAGAAAGCCTGGTGGATGCTTTAAAAGAGGGTCAAGACAGGGGCTCCTATACACGTAGCGGGAGACGTTACGATACAACAAATGAGGAGGTACAACCCGTAAAAGGAAAAGCCCCAGTGGTCGAAAAAATAAAGGAAAAAGTAACCAAATCTGTTAACGAGCCAGTTAACGAAGAGGAGGCCAAGGAGTTTTTAAAATTCCTAAAGCATAGTGAATACAGTATGGTGGAACAGCTATGTAAACAGTCGGCTCGTATCTCGATGCTAGCCTTACTTCTAAGCTCGGAAGTTCATCGCAGCGAATTGATGAAGGTCTTGAATGAAACATACGTTGCCAACGATATCTCCGTTAACAAACTAGACTATTTAGTTAGTAACATCAGTGCTGACAATTATATTTTCTTCAATGATGATGAGATACCACCCAGGGGCATGGGGTCGACTAAAGCTTTGCATATCACCACGCGTTGTAAAGGGTATACGCTGCCAGGTGTACTAATTGACAATGGTTCGGCCTTGAACGTCTTGCCCTTGACTACACTTAACAGATTACCTGTAGACAGCTCTCACATGAAGGAGTACTAGATTATAGTGAAAGCATTTGACGGCACGGAGAGAAAGGTGATTGGCAGAATCGAGGTACCTCTTTAGATCGGGCCACACACATATGAGGTGGATTTCCTAGTAATGGATATCAAGCCCTCATATAATTACTTATTGGGGAGGCCCTGGATACATTCAGCCGGAGCACTGCCTTCGTCGTTGTACCAAAAGTTGAAGTTGGTATCAGAGGGGTGGCTGATAACGATCAATGCTGAAGAGGATATCATTGCAACTGTGAGCAATAATGCGCCCTATTTGGAGACAGATGACGAAGCAATCGAATGCTCATTTCGATCTTTGAAATTTGTTAATACAACATTCATCACCGAAGGAAGTAAGATTTTGGTGCCAAAATTGTCCAAAACCACGAGGATGAGCCTACAGTTGACAGTTGGAAATGGGGCCCTACTCGGAAAAGGACTTGAGAGACATCTACAAGGAAGGGTTGAAACGCCAGCGTTGAAGGAGAAGAGAGACCACTTCGGCTTAGGATTTAAGCCAGATGCAAGGCAATGGAGAAAAGAGCTGGAAAAAAAGCAAGAGAGAAGGAGAGTACGGTTAACGGGGGAGGAAATCAAATGGGAACCAATGATATTCCCCCACATATCGAAAACCTTTGTGTCCGGAGGAATCATTCATCCTGAGAGAGGTACGACAATGAAGGGAGCCATAGAAGAAAGGCTAAAAAGCTTGGATATCAATGCCACATATGACGAAGAGGCTGGAGGAGAAAATTTGTCGGGCATTTGCCCCTACACACCTGGAAGTGTTCTGGATAACTGGACTGTGGAAGAGATTCCTGTAGTTTTTAGAACTGATTCAAAGTAATGTCCAAAACACACTTATTGCTCTAGGCCTAGGAGTAATAAGAATCTTTTTTGAAATAGACTGATGTTTAAAAACGTTATTTTAATGAAATGCAGGGTTATTATCGTTTTTGAGCAAATGTTCTCTCATTCTTTCAATTTCATTCATATTATACAAACGTTTACTTTCGGATTCTTTTATTTATTAAACATTCTAAATATTCTTTCATTCGTCATTCATAATCATACCATACAGATAAATGTTTTGAATTCTTTTGATTCTTTGTATCTGCCTTCATCTTCATAACAGGTCCCCAGATATCAATGATACGAGTGACACTGCTAGTGACTTAGAATTTCCTTTTGAGCGAGATGTGTGTATGGAGGATTCTTAGGATTTTGAGGATGACCAAGGCTGTAACATATCTCCTGATTTGTTGAGAATGGTAGAACAAGACGAGAAACAAATCCTGCCTTACAAAGAATTAGTAGAAATTGTGAGCTTAGGAGAAGCACAAGAGGTAAAGATCGGAACTTGTATCATCATGGAGATGAAGCGAGACCTTGTCAAATTATTTCAAGAATTTAAAGATGTCTTCGCATGGTCGTACCAAGATATGCCTGGTTTGGACACTGATATCGTGGTGCACCGGCTCCCCATAAAGGAAGAATGTAAGCCAATTCAGCAAAAACTCCGAAGAATGAGGCCCGACGTCTTGCTAAAAATAAAAGATGGAAAGGTGAGAATGTGTGTGGACTACAGGGATTTGAACAAAACTAGCCCGAAGGATAATTTCCCACTGCCTCATATTGACACCCTAGTGGACAACACGGCAGGACACTCACTATTTTCATTTATGGACGGTTTCTCTGGATATTACCAGATCAAAGTGCATCAGAAGACATGGAGAAGACCACATTTGTAACCATGTGGGGGACGTTCTGCTACAAGGTGATGCCGTTTGGACTGAAGAATGCGGGGGTAACTTATCAAAGAGCCATGGTAACCCTATTTCACGACATAATGTATAAAAAAATCGAGGTTTATGTTGATGATATGATCGCAAAGTCTCGAACAGAGAAGGAGCACATACAAGTCCTGAGAAAATTGTTCTTGAGGTTGAGGAAGTTTCAGCTAAAACTCAACCCAGCTAAATGTACCTTCGGAACCAAGTCTGGAAAGATTGTCGGATTCGTGGTTAGCGAAAAGGGGATTAAGGTTGATCCAGACAAAGTCAAAGCCATACAAGAGCTATCTCCGCCGCGTACCCAGAAAGAGGTTCGAGGCTTTTTAAGAAGATTAAATTACATTGCTCGATTCATTTCACAACTGACCGAGAAATGTGACCCTGTCTTTCGCCTCCTCAAGAAACATAATCTAGGTGAATGGAATGAAGAACGCCAAAGGACTTTCAACAAGGTCAAACAGTACTTGTCCAACGCTCCGATGCTGATGCCACTTAACCCCGATAAATCATTGATACTGTATCTGGCAGTATTTGAGAATTCTATGGGATGTGTACTGGGTCAGCATGATGAGTCAGGAAGGAAAGAAAAGACTATTTACTATCTTAGTAAAAAGTTCACGGAATGTGAGACAAGGTACTCGTCGATAGAAAAGTTGTGTTGTGCCCTAATTTGGACAACCCGAAAGCTAAGGCAGTACATGTTGTATCATACTACTTGGCTCATCTTGAAACTGGACCCTTTAAAGTACATGATGGAGTCAACAGCTTTAAATGGAAGGATGGCCAGATGGCAGATTCTGCTCTCTGAATTCGACATAGTTTATGTGAACCAGAAAACAATAAAAGGGAGTGCAATAGCAGATTTCCTGGCCAGTAGAGCTTGGGAAGACTACGAGCCTTTGAACTTCAATTTCCCGAATGAAGACCTGATGTGTGTTGCGACCGTTGAAAAAAGTGATCCGGAAGAACTTCCCTGGAAACTAACTTCGATGGGGCATCAAATGCTGTGGGTAATGGAATCGGGGCAGTCTTGGTATCCCCAAATGGAGATCATTATCCATTCACTAGTAAATTGAATTTTGATTGTACGAATAACATGGCGGAATACGAAGCGTGCATCATGGGTATCTGCGCGGCCATAGACCGCAAGATTAAAGTGCTAGAGGTGTATGGGGATTCTGCGCTAGTGATTTATCAACTCAAGGGAGAATGGGAGACCAGGGACCCCAAGTTGATCGAATATCAAAAGCTGATCCATGAATTGATTAAAGAGTTCGATGACATTACTTTCTACTACCTTCCACGGGAGGAAAATCAGATGGCCGATACTTTGGCTACCTTAGCCTCCATGATCAAGGTGAACAAACAAGAAGATGTCAAACCCATCCGGATGAGCATTTATGAAACTCCGGCCCACTGTTACAATATTGAAGAAGACGAAGAAAAAGATGACCACCCTTGGTATCACGATATACTGCAATACGTGAAGAATCGTGAATACCTGGACTAGGCAAGCGAGAATGACAAAAGATGCTAAGAAGGTTGGTCATCGACTATGTCTTAGATGGGGAGATCCTATACAAAAGAAGGAAAGATCAAGTGTTACTAAGATACGTAGACGCTGTAGAGGCTAAAAAAATCTAGGAAGAAGTCCATGAAGGCGTCTGTGGGACACACGCTAATGGCTTTACAATGGCCAGGCAAATTATGAGATTCGGGTATTATTGGTCCACTATGGAAGGAGACTGTGTCAATTACGCCAAGAGATGTCATAAATGCCAAATTTATAGAGACAAAATTCATGTGCCTCTTTCACCGCTGCATGCCATGACTTCTCCATGGCCTTTCTCTATGTGGGGTATGGATGTGATTGGATCGATATCGCCTAAGGCTTCCAATGGGCATCGGTTCATCTTCGTGGTTATCGACTACTTCACCAAATGGGTAGAAGCCACTTCGTATGCTAGTGTTATAAAGTCGGTAGTGAGCAAATTTTTGAAAAAGGAGATCATATGTCGATATGGAATGTCGGACAGGATCATATCTGACAATGCATTAAACTTGAACAATAGTACTATAGCGGAAGTCTGCAGTCAATTTAAGATCAGACACCACAACTCGTCACCATACCGTCCGAAAATGAATGGAGCAGTAGAAACGGCCAATAAAAACATCAAGAAGATTGTGGGGAAGATGACCGAAACCTACAGAGACTGGCATGAGAAGTTACCATTTGCCCTATTTGCTTATCAAACATCAGTCAGATCCTCAACTGGGGCAACGCCTTTCTTTTTGGTCTACGGAATAGAGGTGGTTTTGCCGATTGAAGTCGAGATCCCGTCTCTTTGAGTGTTGTCGCAGATAAAGTTGGATGAAGCAGAATGGATCCAGTCTCGATATGATCAATTGAACTTGATTGAAGAAAAGAGGCTAAGAGTTATTTGTCATGGTCAAATATACCAAAAACGAATGATGCGAGCATATGAAAAAAAGGTTCGTCCTAGAGAATTCCACGAGGGAGACCTAGTTTTGAAAAAGATCATTCCTATACAGTAGGATTTTCGAGGAAAATGGATGCCTAATTGGGAGGGGCCTTACGTGGTGAAGGAAGCTTTCTCCGGAGGAGCATTGATTCTAGTCGAAATGGATGGTAGAAACTTGCCCAATCCTGTAAACTCGGATTCGGCCAAGAAGTATTTTACCTGAAGAAAGAGAGGCCAGAGTGAAAACCCGCAAAGGGCGCTCTGAAATCTGAAGAAGAAGAAGAAGAAGAAGAAGAAGAAGAAGAAGAAGAAGAAGAAGAAGAAGAAGAAGAAGAAGAAGAAGAAGAAGAAGAAGAAGAAGAAGAAGAAGAAGAAGAAGAAGAAGAAGAAGAAGAAGAAGAAGAAGAAGAAGAAGATGGAGAGGCTAAGGTGAAAACCCGCAAAGGGCACTTTGAGACCAAAGGGAGTTTTGAGTTGAAAACCCGAAAAAATGGGCAGCTCAAATTTTGAGCATAGGGCATGCGGTAGTCTTGTCCTCCCAAAATTAACAGGAGAGAAGAACGGTACATCTTGGAACATCAACAAAATACGATGGATCTCCTGAACACACATTTAGTTCGAAAGAGTCTTTGAGAAATCGGAATAGTGGAACTCGTGCTGCGATATCTGGGGCACCTCTTTTCTCATTTTATTTTGGTGCCTAAACAGATTTGCTATCCTGTTTAATGTATTCACTTCGAGTTTTACTTAATAAAATTCCATTTTGTCCATTATGATAATCTCTTTGAGCATTTTTGTTGAAATCGTAATTTTTGGGCATGTAATATTCACACAAAAGATGTTATGCATATTACTCTGGAAAGTCTCTAAATAGTACAAGGACCTAAAACAGGGCCACTAGTCAGGACTAACCAGGTTCAAAAGTTGGAAACATTCAAAAAATAATAGTCCTAATTGTGACCATTTCTTCAAATTTTCTATTGAAGATAACGACTAAACAAGAAGACGTGATAGCACATCAATGATAGAACCCGGACGAACTATGAGCAATGATACCTTAAGCGTTTAAAAAAGAATTACTCTCATGACATTTCTACATTCATAATTATTCATTTAGTTAGGAGCACCTGATTCATTTTGATCATAGCATTCTAATTATTTGACATAAACACCACATCTAGTTAGGGACATTTGATTAATCTAGATCATGACATCCTAATTATTTGACATACACAGATACAGGAAACCAATTCTACAAATCATGTCTTTAGAAGACAGTGTAGTGACATTGGCGAATCCTACAGATCTTGTTTCCCTGAAGTTGCAGTGGAGCAGATCAAAGACGGTGAATCTAGTCTTCCTGAAGTTGCAGTGAAGCAGATTTAAGCTACCAACCTAGCTCCCTAAAGCTGTAGTGGAGTAGGCTGAGGATTGTAGATCTCGTTTCCCTGAAGTTGCAGTGGAGCGGATCGACAACGACAAATCTTGACTTCCTGAAGTTGCAGTGAAGCAGACTTGCACCACCAACCTAGCTCTCTAAAGTTGTAACGGAGTAGGCTGAAGATTGCAGATCTCGTCTCCAGTGGAGCAGATCGAAGAAAACGAGCCTGAACCCCCTAAGTAGCAGGGCAACAAGCCAAAGATTACAAGATCTTGTCTCCCTGAAGTTGCAGTGGAGCAAAATTGAAGTCACAATCCTTATCTCTCTGAAGTTGCAGTAGAGCAGGATAAAAACACGTGAACCGGGTCTCCCTGAAGTTGCAGTGGGACATATTGAAGTTACTTGAAGAAAAGAAGCACCGAAAAAGTCATGATTCAGTGAAACAGGGCAAAATTGGCCCTCTTTGAAGTATTTGCTCTATTCTCGTTACACGACAATGAGCAAAGAGGGGCAGCTGTAAGCAGGCCAATTTGCCCGACCCATTGCAAACACAAAACAAAACAAAATAAACAAAATAAACAAAAAAAATAAGTACAAAACCCAAATAAAAATTTAATGTCCTATTACAGTCCAAATCGTTACAATATTCCATAGCCCAAATACAAAGGCCAAATAACTGGAACAGGCCCAACCGACCCGAAAATTGAGCCAAGTTTCGGCAAACCCTAAGTCATCCCCTTTCTCCTGCGCCGCAACAGTAACCGAACAGTAGCTCTATGCCTCCGTACGCCCCAACATTTCAGCAGCCACGCCATGCCCCCGTACACACACCAACGCACACCCATACCTGCAAGAAGACAAACAGAGCAGTAGCCAATACGAAAGCAAAGAAAAAATTGTATTTTTCTTTATTTTTTGATTATTCAGCTATAAAGCCGATGATTTTCGACTGTAAATCTCTCTTTTTTTTGGACACGAGCAGTACAAACGAATGCATATTAAGCACACGGAAATACAAAATACAAAAAAATCAAGCCGGAATTTTCGAGAGGTGATTTGGGGTTCCATTTTCCTTTTCTTTTTCGAATAGATCCTTTTCTTCGAGGTTTGCATGTGTTTTAACAGAAGAAAATAAGAAAAGGGAAGAGTTTACCTAATTACATCTTCGGTTCCATCGTCGGGGTCCCTCGGGCATGGAAACGGAACCAAAAAAGGGGGCTTTAGGTCTCGGCGGTGGCGGAGGCACATTATGTGCTGGTGAAACCCAAGAGTCGGCCCTAGGGGATGAAAGTTTGCTTGAAAACCTAATGATTGGGTATTTGGCTCAGAATCGGGAAAAATGGCAAATGCCATTCATTTTCTTTAAGTCTTAAGAAAAGACGAAACGGCGCCATTTCAAGGGGGAGGGTCCGCGCGTCGACCCGTTTCAGGACCCGAACCCGTGCCTATACGCAGCAAATGGGTTATTTGTGAGCTGAGTCCCCTTTTTTTTGCGTGTATATTCAATCACGCCTTGGCTGTTCCATTTTGTTTTCTTAAATTAGCTCATTAATTTGCATTTGTTTGCACTTTAGTCCGAGATGATGATTAAGGCGTCTTGAGGTGCGGATCATTTTCACATTTAGTCCCTGCGCATTCGCACTTGTTACATGCTTCCCCTTTTTTCATTTTGGCATTTGTTTCCATTTATACTTTGTCCCCCTTATTTTAATTCCCTTTTAATTAAGTCCCTTCTTTTTATTTATTCATTTTTTGGCTTATTATCAATTTTTTAGATGCATTCAATTGTTTTTATCCTTGTTTACTTATTGTTCTTTATATATTTTAATGATTTGATTTCGTTTTTTTTAATCCCTTTTATAATGTTTCTCACATACACTCTGTATATACATATATACTTTATATTAAAGTTATTTTTTCTTTATTTCATATATATTATTATTAACCTTATATTTTTATACATATGATTTTTTCTAAGTTTATTCTTATATTTTATTATGTAGTCCAACGTAATATATCTCTTAAATTATTATCATACATATGTACATATTTATTGATACTCATTTCTTAATTTATATATATATGTTACTAAATCCATGTATTTTATACATGTAGTTCTCTTATATATAAGCATGTTTTTAAATCTATTAGTATATAATAGATAATAAGACTAATCTAGCCCTATATATATTATCACATCTATGTTATTTTACATGCATTTGTTTTTACACCTATATGTATATATATTAATACACTTATTGCTTTAATATTTTTTATTTAAAACACTTTTTATTTTGTGATTTATCAAGTATTTTCTCTCTATATATATATGAAATAATTTTGGAAATGTCATTGTTTCTTTTTGTAATTATAAAATTCGTATTGTTTGAGTATATCGTTACATTATATTGCTTTTGTGTATATATAGTCTATTATTTTAAACCTTTTGATATAAGACTATGCATAATTTTAGACTATTTTAAGAAATTATATATATATCTTGTTATTAATTTCACATTTTTTTACAATAAACTTACATGTACATATGTTTTATGCATCTATTTTGTGTGTTATGTCTTGTCATATATCTTCATTATTATTCTTTTATATTATATATATTATTTAAATCATCATGTAGTATCAACTTTTAAATGTACTTGTGTTTAAAATAATTTACATGCAAGTCGATTCAAACTTTCATTCTATAATGTCTATTTCAAGAAACTATATATCTAGCCTTAGTTCTTTTTTATATATTTACAAATTTGTCAACCTACATTTCATGTGCCCATTTATTCGTCGTCCTTAAAATAATTTTATACCTTATTACGTCTTTAATTTGCATTCTGTTTTGTGTATCTAATAGTAGTCATATCATATCATGTCATGCGTATTGTCGTTGCATATTTTATTCATTGTTTCATATTGTCATGTTAATTATTCTCCATGCATGGTTGAAATTCAGTTACATTTCCAAACTAGTTATGCTTAGTCATTTAAGTTCTTGTAGTTGATTAAATAAATTGTATTATCTTCATTTTTCCATTGTCGTGTTTTTATGCGTACACATATTACCCCATTCATCGTTTTCCACTTGATTTTTGAAATGTGGTTTTATAAAATCCAAATTTTATGATTAATTTCGTCTTATTTCAAATCAAATTGATGCGTTTTAAACTAGTTTCACAACTATTAAGAATTCTTTAAAACGAAGGCGATATTCGATACTTGGTAATTCGTGGAATCGTGCCCTAACGTGTTGGGTTGCAATTTCTCATTTGCTCAAAGTAATCGAAGGTCCCTTTTGAATTTTGCCCATGTCTTTTAAAAATCCCTTAAGCGAAGGTGATATATGATATTTGGCAATGCATGGAATCGTGCCCTAACGTGCTGGGTTGCAATTTCTCATTTGCTTAAAATAATCAAATATCCCTTCAAAATTTCATTCATGTCTTCTAAAAATCCTTTAAAACGAAGGCAATATTCGGTGTTTGACAATTCGAGAATCATGCCCTATCGCGCTGGGTTGTGATTTCTCGTTTGCTCAAAACAATAGAATATTCCTTTAGGTTTTCACTCATGTTTGTTAAAAACCTTTCAAAACAAAGGATGTTTGAGGTTTGGCGATTTGAGAATCGTGCCCTATCGTGCTGGGTTGCGCTTTTTCATTTGTTCTAAACGATCGAAGATCCCTTCGGAATTTCATTCACGTTTTCTAAAAACCCTTTAAACGAAAGAAATGTTCGATGTTTGACAATTTGGGGAATAGTACCCTCTCGTGCTGGATTACAATTTCCCGTTTGTTCAAAATAATCGAATATCTCTTCAGAATTTCACTCGTATTTCCTAAGGTGAGGCAATGTTCAATGTTTGGAACTTCAAGGAATCGTGCCCTACTGTGCTGGGTTTCGGTTTTTTGTTGGACCAAATAGTTGGGCATCCTTTTGTAATTTTCAAGTTATAAACTTTCGGACGTCGAAACAAGAAGATTTTGGCAACCAACTCGGGTTACTCAAATGTTATTAAAAAAGAACCACATTTCAAAAACATTTTTTATTTTAGACATAAGGACAGTATCTAATCAATTTGGTACCAATTTTGGGCGTAGTAAGGGTGCTAATCCTTCCTCATACGTAATCGACTTCCGAGCCCGTTCTCTCGTATTTTCATAGACCAGGATCGTTATTTTAGTAAACCAAAATGTTTTATTGAAATAACCAAATTCTTAGGTGACCCGATCACAGCAAAACCAAAGATCGGTGGCAACTCCATATTTCAGTTTTTCAAAAGTCGATTCCCCATTTTCCATTCAATTTAAATTTTTAAATTTTCACAAAGGGTGGTTTCGACAAAGATTAAAAGGCTTTATATAACCGTTTACAAAGTATTTTTGTTCAACTACTTGTCATTTCTTTTTAATTCTTGCAGGTGTAACTTGAGCGGTGGCACAGTGGAGGTGAAGCGGGTGGTATGGGCGATGGGACAGAGAGCAGTTGGCCGAATGCCGCACCTAGGGTTTGAAAGATCTGATTCTTCCTTTTTTTTGTTTTCTGTTTGGGCTAGGGTTATTTTGGGCTTAGTTTTTTTTATTGGGCCATTTGGGTTTGTTTTAGTTGGTTTAGGTTTGTAAAATGGGCTTGGGTAATTTGGGCCTTCTACAGCTGCCCCTCTTTACTCGTTGTCATGTAATGAGAATAGAGAAAAGACATAAAGAAGGGCCAATTTTGCCCGGTCTTATTGAGTCTTGACTTGTTTAGCGCTCTTCTTCTTTAGGTTGCCTCGTTCCAATCTATTGCACTTTAAGGAGATAAGATCTTCAACTTCAATCTGCTCCACTACTACTTCAGGGGGATGGGATTTATTGTCTTCGGTCTATTCCTACTGAACTTCAGGGGGATAAGAGTTATAACTTCAACTTGTTCCACTACGACTTCAGGGAGATAAGGTCTATAACTTCGATATGCTCCACTACTGCTTAGAGAGATAAGATCTGTAATCCCCAACCTGTTTCCCTATTGATTAGGGGGTTAAGGCTCACTGTCTTTGATCTGCTCCACTACTGCTTAGGGAGACAAGATCTATAATCTTCAGCCTGTTACCCTACTGCTTAGGGGGTTAAGGCTTATCATCTTCGATCTATTCCCCTACTGCTTAGGGTGATAAGATCTATAAATTCAGCCTGTTACCCTACTGTTTAGGGGGTTAAGGCCCATCGTCTTTGATCTGCTCCACTACTGCTTAGGGAGACAAGGTCTATAATCTTCAGCCTGTTACCCTACTGCTTAGGGGGTTAAGGCTTATCATCTTCGATCTATTCCCCTACTGCTTAGGGTGGTAAGATCTGTAAATTCAGCTTGTTACCCTACTTCTTATGGGGTTAAGGCTCATCGTCTTGGATCTGCTCCACTACTGCTTAGGGAGACAAGATCTATAATCTTCAGCCTGTTACCCTACTACTTAGGGGGTTAAGGCTTATCATCTTCGATCTGCTCCGCTACTGCTTAGGGAGACAAGATCTATAATCTTTAGCATGTTACCCTACTGCTCATGGGGTTAAGGCTTATCATCTTCGCTCTATTCCCCTACTACTTAGGGTGATAAGATCTGTAAATTTCTAACCTGTTACCCTACTGCTCAGGGGGTTAAGACTTATGAATTCACCGATCTAGGGACATGACCTATAGAATCGGTTCCATGTATCTATGCTTATGCCAAATAATTAGGATGCTATGATCAAAATGAATCAGAATGCTCCTAACTAGGTGTGTATGAATGATATTTGCACGCAATGTAAAATGTCATGAGAACGGTCCTTTTTAATATTGGGTTGCCATTGCTCTTTGTTCATCAAGGTTCTATCACTGAAACAATATCCTGTCTTCTTGTTCAGCTTAGATCTTGGACAGAAAACCCGAAAAGGTAGCCACAATTTAAACTTTTATTTCTTAAATATTTCCAACCCTTAGGTTTGATTAGTTCTAAATAATGTCCTGTTTCAGGTTCCTGTACTATTTAGAAACTTTCGGAGTAATATGCAGAACTCCTTTTACGAAAGTGTCATTAGTCCATTAATCATTATTTCAATGCAGAATACTTGAGAAAGATCGTAACAATGGACAGAACTAAAATTTATCAGAAACAAAATTTGAAAGGAATGGATTAATCACAGAAAGCAAACATTGCTGGAATACAAAATGAATAAAAGGGAAAATAGGTGCCCCAGATATTGCAGCATGAGCTTCTCTGTACGAACTTCTTGAGGACCCCCTTTTTGAGCCCAATATGTGTTTAGAGGACCTAGAGTATTCTTATTGATGCCCCAAGATGTAACATCTCTCCTCTTTTCTAATTCAGATATCACAAGAGTACCGCATGCCCCACTTTTGATCAAAGCTTGAATCACCCTTTACGAGTTTTCAATTTAAAATCCCTTTGGTCTCAAGGTGCCCTTTGTGAGTTTTCATCTTGGCCTCTCTTTTTTTTTAGGCGAAGTATTTCGTAACCGAATCTGAATTCACAGGATTGGGTAAAGTTTTACTATCCATTTCGGTTAATATCAATGCTCCTCGAGAAAAGGCCTTCTTTACCACATAAGGTCCTTCTCAATTCGGCATCCATTTTTCTCTGAAATCCTTTTGTATAGGCAGGATCTTTTTTAACACTAGGTCTCCTTCATGGAATTCTCTGGGACGAACCTTTTTGTTGTAAGCTCGCATCATCCGTTTTTGGTACATTTGACCATGACGGATAGCCCTTAGCCTTTTTTCTTCAATCAAATTCAATTGATCGTATCGGGACTGGATCCATTCTACTTCATCCAACTTTACTTCTGCCAAAACTTTGAGGGAAGGAATTTCGACCTCAATGGGTAAGACCACCTCCATTCCATAAACCAATGAGAAAGGCGTTGCTTCGGTAGAGGTTTTGATAGACGTTTGATAAGCATAAAGAGCGAATGACAACTTTTCATGCCAATCTTTATAAGTTTCAGTCATCTTCCCCAAAATTTTCTTAATGTTTTTATTGGCTGCCTCAACTGCATCGTTCATTTTTGGGTGATACGGTGACGAGTTATGGTGTCTGATCTTGAACTGACTGCAGACATCTGCTATCGTACTGTTGTTCAAATTCAATGCATTGTCAGATACGATCTTTTCTGGCATTCCATATCGACAGTTGATTTCTTTTTTCAAGAACTTGCTAACTACCGATTTTGTAACGTTGGCGTATGAAGCAGCCTCTACCCACTTAGTGAAGTAATCAATGACCACAAAAATGAATCAATGCCCATTTGAAGCTTTTGGCGAAATTGGTCCAATCACATCTATGCCCTACATCGAGAAAGGCAATGGAGAAGTCATAACATGCAGAGGTGAATAAGGCACATGAATCTTGTCTCTATAGATTTGGCACTTATGACATCTTTTGGCGTAGTTAATACAGTCTCCTTTCATGGTAGACCAATAATAACCAAACCTCATAATTTTCCTGGCCATTGTAAAGCCATTAGCGTGTGTCTCGCAGACGCCCCCATGGACTTCTTCCAAGATCTTATTAGCCTTTATAACATCTACACATCTTAATAGCACTTGATCATTCCCACTTTTGTATAGGATCTCCCCATTTAAGACGTAATCACTAGCCAGTCTTCTCAACGTCCTTTTTTCATTCTCAGTAGCTTGGTCAGAGTACTCACGATTCTTCACATATCGTAGTATATCGTGGTACCAGGGATGATCATCCTTTTCTTTTTCTTCTTTGATGTTATAACAATGAGCCGGAGCCTCGTAAATACTCATTTGGATCGGTTTCACATCCTCTTGTTTGTTCACCCTGATCATGGAAGCTAAAGTTGTTAGGGCGTCAGCAATCTGATTTTTTTTTTTACGAGAGGTAGTAGAAGACAATATCATCAAACTCTTTAATTAATTCAAGGATCAAACTCCAATAATTGATCAACTTGGGTTCTCTCGTCTCCCATTCACCTTTGAGTTGATAAATCATTAGTGCAAAATCTTCATATACCTCTAACACCTTAATTTTACATTCTATGGCTGCGTGAATTCTCATGAAGCATGCTTCGTATTCTGCCATATTGTTCGTGCAGTCGAAATCCAATTTACTAGTGAAGGGATAATGATCTCTGTTTGGGGATATCAGGATTGGCCCGATTCTGTTACCAACAGCGTTTGATGCTCCGTCAAAGTTTAGCTTTCAAGGATGACCTTCTTGAGGGTCTTCTTCAGTAGTTGCCACGTACATTAGATCTTAATTTGGGAAATCAAAGTTTAAAGGCTCGTAGTCTTCTAGAGCTCTACTAGCTAGAAAATCTGCTATTGCACTCCATTTTATAGCTTTTTGGTTCACATAGACTATATCGAATTTGGAAAGTAGAATTTGCCATCGGGCCATTCTCCCATTCAAAGCAATCGACTCCATCAAGTACTTCAGAGGATCCATTTTAGAAATCATCCAAGTTGTGTGGTACAACATGTATTGTCTCTGTCTTCGGGTTGTCCAGATTAGGGCACAACACAACTTTTCAATTGGCGAGTATCTCGTTTCACACTCAGTGAACTTCTTACTGAGGTAATATATCCCTTTTTCTTTCCTTTCTGACTCATCGTGTTATCCCAGCATACATCCCATAGAATTTTCAAATACTGCTAAGTACAGTATTAACGGCTTATTTGGACTAGGTAGTGTCAACACTAGGGCATTAGACAAATATTGTTTAACCTTGTCAAAAGTCATCTGGCATTCTTCGTCTTAAACACCAAGGTTATATTTCTTAAGGAGACGAAATATGGGGTCACACTTCTCGGTTAGTTGTGAGATGAACCGAGCGATGTAATTTAGTCTTCCTAGGAATCCTCAAACTTCTTTTTGAGTATGCGTTGGAGGTAACTTTTGTATGGCTTTGACTTTATCTGGGTCAATCTCAATCCCTTTTTCACTGACTACGAATCCTAGCAATTTTCCTGACCTGGCCCCGAAGGTGCATTTTATTGGATTGAGTTTCAGCTGGAATTTCCTCAATCTCAAAAATAATTTCCTTAAGACTTGCACATGCTCCTCTTCTGTCTGGGATTTGGCGATCATGTCGTCGACATAAACTACAATTTCTTTATGTATCATATCATGAATCAGGGTTACCATGGCTCTCTAATATGTTCTCCCACATTTTTCAGTCCAAACGGCATCACCTTATAGCAAAAGGTTCCCCACATAGTTACAAATGTAGTCTTATTCATGTCTTTAGGATGCATCTTTATATGATTGTACCCTGAGAAACCATCCATAAAGGAGAACAGTGAGTAACCTGCTGTGTTGTCTACTAAGGTGTCGATATGAGGCAGTGAAAAATTATCCTTCGGGTTGGTTTTGTTCAAATCCCTGTAGTCTACACATATCCGTACTTTTCCATCTTTTTTAGGGATGGGGACGATATTAGCTACCCATACTGAGTACTTGACTACTTGCAAGAAACCAGCATCGAATTGCTTCCTGACCTCTTCTTTTATTTTCAACAAAACATCAGGCCTCATCCTTCGGAGCTTCTGTTGAACTGGCTTGCACTCTTCTTTTATGGGGAGCCGGTGTACCACGATATCAGTACTTAGCCCAGGCATATCTTGACATTACCATGCAAATACATCTTTGAACTCTTGGAGTAACTCAATGAGGTCTCGCTTGGTGTCTTTGGTAATGCAAGCTCCGATATTTACTTCTTTCTTTTCTTGTTCATCTCCCAAGTTCACATTTTCTACTGACTCTTTGTGAGGTAAAACCTGTTTCTCCTCTTATTCTACCATCCTTAACAAGTCAGGGGATAAGTTACAATCTCTGTCATCTTCAAAGTCCTCAAATCCCTCTAGACACATATCCCGCTCAAAAGGGAATTCTGAGTTGGTAGCATCGTCGCTCATATCATTGATATCTGGAGACCTGTTGTAGGTATGAAGGAAAATATGAAAGAATCTAAGAATAATGAAATGTATGGTATGATTATGAATGAAAGAACGAAAGAATATCTGCACAGAATAAGACAAAAGGATGCATTTCATTGAAATAACGATTTTGAACACAAGCCTATTTCACAAAAAGGACTCTTATTACTCCTAGGCCTAGAGCAATAAGTGTGTCTTGAACATTACTCTGTGTTAGTTCTAAAGACTACAGGAATCTCCTTCGTAGTCCAATTATTCAGAACACTTCTCGGCTCATAAGGGTGAATGCCTGACAAATCTTCTACTCTAATTCCTTCTTCGTATGTGGCGTTGATGTCCAAATTTCCCAAAATTCCTTCTACGATTTCTTTTCCTAACGTCCCCTGCTCAGGGTGAATGACTCCTATCGACACAAAAGTCTTCGATATATGGGGAAAGATAATCGGTTCCCATTCGATCTCATTCCTGCTCAATCGCGCTCTCCTTCTTTCTTGCTTCTTCTCTAGTTCCTTCTTTCTTTGTTTCTCATCTGGCTTAAATCTTAAGTCGAATTAGTCTTGTTTGTCCTTCATTATGGGTGCCTTAATCCTTCCTTGGAGGTATCTCCCGAGTCCTCTTCCCGGTAGGGACCCTTTTCCAACAGTTAGCCGTAGGCTCATTCTTGTAGTTTTAGATAACCTGGGCATTGGAATCCTATTTCCTTCAATGATAAATATCTCATTCACAAACTCTAAAGAGCGAAAGGAACATTCAATTGCTTTATCGTTTGCCTCTAGATATGGCGCATCACTGGTCACCACTGCGATAATGTCTTTTTCAGCATTTATCGTTACCAACCGACCTTCGGTTACTAATTTCAATTTTTGGTGTAGCGATGAAGGGACTGCCCCTACTGAGTGTATCCATGGCCTCCCCAATAGGAAATTATACGAAGGCTTGATGTCCATGACTAGAAAATCTAGCTCGTACGTTCTCGGCCCCATTAGAAGGGGTATTTCGATTCTGCCCATTACCTTCCTTTCTATTCCATCGAATGCCCTCATTACGTTTTGGCAGATTTTCATGTGAAAACTATCTACTGGCAGTCTATTCAACATAGATAATGGTAGAATATTTAAGGCCAATCCGTTGTCAATCAATATCCCCGGTAATGTATACCTCTTACAGCGAGTCGTGATGTGCAAAGCCTTAGTCGATCCCCTGCCTCCTGGCGGTACTTCATCATCATTGAAGAATATGAAGTTGTCGGCACTTATATTGTTGACTAGGCGGTCAAACTTGTTTACCGAAATATCATTAGCGACATAAGTTTCATTCAGCACCTTCATCAATGTGTGACGATATGTTTCTAAGCTTAAGAGTAAGGCTAGTACCGATATACGAGCTGGCTATTTGTGCAACTGTTCCACGACACTATACACGCTGTGTTTTAAAAATTTTAAGAATTCATTGGCTTTTTTTTCTGTCACTGATTCATTAACATTCGGTTCAAGTCTCGCCAGCTTATCTTTCTTTTGCTCAATCGCCAATGATTTTCCTTTAACATCCCCAACTTTTGCATTTGGGGTATCATAACGCCTTTCGCTGCGCATATAGAAACCTACGTCTTGACCTTCCTCTGATGCATTAGCAGGGATTTCCTCTCCCGGGATCGTCACATTACAATTATAGTTCCACAGTACCCTTTTGCTATCTTTATAAGGAAAAGTAACGGGCTTTTGGATTACGACTTCGGTACAACTTATGCTCCGGCTTCATTAATTCTCGGATGTGATATGATAACCACTGGGTGGTTGACTTTGTAAATATTCTTTGTCAACCCTCCTTCTGAGGCACACACATCTGCTCCTTTTGGGCTCTCGACATACTTGAAGAATTCTATCTCCTTATTATCCCTCAATCTTTGTACTAGAGCCCTGAATTCGCTGCATTTTTTAATTTCATGATCCTCTTGATTATGGAATTCGCAATAATTCCTTGCTTCTCGGGGTCTGTCCCTTGAATTCTGTGTTGTCAACCCTCTTTCCACTATTTTCTTCCATACTTCTTTCAGCGGGGTATCCACTTCCGCGATATTCATATTAATTTCTTTCCCCGAATTCTCAATTATCGTATTTATCCCCTTATCCCCATGGTTAGGTAACAGATTCTCTGCACTAGATGTATCATCGAATTTTACGATGCCCATGTTAATGAGTCTTTCGACCAATTTCTTGAAAGTGGTGCAGTTTTCTATTGAGTGTCCTGTAGCTCCCGCATGGTATTCGCATTGGGCGTTTACCTCATACCATTTGGGATATGGGGGTTGCATTGGTTTTAGAAAGAAGGGGGACACGACATGTGCATCAAATAAACTTTGATATAACTCCTTATACGTCATTGGGATAGGCGTAAATTGGAGTTTCTCCCTACTTTGCTTTGTGTTGGGCTCTTGGTTGAGTGGGCCCTGCTGACCTGTGGTTGTCGACCTTGGTTGGCTTACGGTGATCGATTTCGAATATGTGCTCACCTTATTTACCTCATGCTCTTTCTTTCTCGGTGCTGACCTTTTGGCATTTTCTCTAGCCTCTATTTTCCCACACCTTATCGCATTTTCTATCATTTCTCCAGACATCACTATGTCTGAAAAACTCTTGGTTGACCTACCCAGCATGTGATTAATGAAAGGTGCCTTCAGGGTATTAATGAAGAGCATAGTGGTTTCCTTTTCTAGCAGAGGTGGTTGGACTTGTGTGGTCACCTCTCTCTTGCCTAAAGCTTTCATTATGCTTTTTCTCTATGTTCTGTAAAGTGATACTATCAGGGGCTATGTCCGCCACATGACTGTACTGCTTTATGAAAGCTTGTGCTAGATCCTTCCATGAATTGATCTGGGTAAGACTCAGTTGGTTGTACCATTTAGAAGCTGCTCCAACCAGACTTTCTTGGAAACAGTTGTTGTAGGCCAATTTTGGCCCGTTTACAAAATACCCAGGCCCATTAAACCATTTAACCCATCCTCAAACCCAAAACCTAAAATTAACCTAGCCCAACATCCAAGCCCAATCCCAAAACCCTAGACTCCCACTTGCCTCTTCCCACTCTCCCATGCTGTTCGCCACCAAAGACCATTCCCATTCTCCCATGCCGTCTCGCCACCAACACCATCACACACCCCATTGTCCATGCCCATGCCCCGCAAACAAGCAAAATGAAGCAAGAATAGAGAATAATAATAAAGTATGTAAAAATTAGGCTATATAAAGCCACCCAAACAACAAAAAAAGGAAAAAGGAAAAAAGTTTGTATCAAGAACACAAAAAAGGAAAGCTCGGAAGGTGAACTTCAATTTTTCTCTGTTATCTCAATCTTTCATTTATCTTTGCTTTGTTTTATTTTTTTCTTTAACTTACTTTAAAACGAAAAAGAATCAAGGAAGAAAAGAGTATTACGGATCTACCACGTGGCGCTCCCTTTTCGTTAAGCACGGTGAATCGCTTGATGATGATGGGTGTTGAAACCTTAATCAAGAAAGGAGGAAGAGATAAAGAGGGAAGCAAAAAAAAATCCAGCAAAAAATTCCAGCACCAAAAAAAATTTCGAAAAAATTTCCAAAAAAAAACCAAAAAAAAACAATAGAACGACCCAAAACAAATTCAAATTAGAGATTGAAGAAACAAAAAATCTAACGTGATTTTTTTATATTTTATTTTAATCCGATTTTAAGTTTTTAACCTATATATATTAAAACATAAAATATAAATAAAATAAAATAAAAAAAAAAAAAGATTTTTTTTTTACCTTTCCCAAAAGCAGACGGTTGGCCTTGCCGGCGCGCGAGCCTCCGTGACCGGTCGCCCTGACCAGGTTTCCTTCCCCTCCTTCTCTCTCCCTTCTCTTCCTCTCTCTTCCTTTTTTTTCTTTCCTCCTCCAAATGATTTTTTGGGTTATTTTGGCCTTATATAGCCCATAAAAAACGTCGTTTTGGGGTTGTCATTTAACCCCAAAACGACGTCGTTTTGACTTGGACCGGTTCGACCGACCCGACCCGCCTAGGATCGCGTGTTTTTTAAAGGAAGGGCAAATTGCGCTTTTAGCCCTTCCGCTTTTTATTACTTTACAATTAAGTCATTTTTGTTTTTTAATTTGGCCCGAATTTGTCGCGATTTTCAATTTAGTCCACAATGATGTCTTTGCATTTTATGGGAAGGAATATTTGCTGTTTTGGTCCCTTGATGTTTCGCGTGTGTTTAATATAGTCCTTTCCTTTTATTTTTATTTCAATTTTGCCCCAAATATTTTGTTTTTAGCTCAACTTAATCCTTTTAGTTATTTTACTATTTAAATCAATTATTTTAGTATTATTATTATATTTTATTCACTTATATAGTGTGTTAATATTTTTTATCATTTCTAATATGTATATATATATATATATATATATTATGTGTATTATATATATATATTATGTATATATGCCATTAGTTATATATTTCTTATGTATATATTCTTAATACTATTATATACATATATATATATATGTATATTTTAAATTCCATATTGTGTATATATTATTATTACAAATTATTACTATTGCTAGTATTATTATAACTATTATTATATTAGTGTATATTTTATATACATATGTATATATATATATATATATATATATATATATATTTACACATATCATTATTTTATATTATTGTTGTAAATTTTTATGTATATATTTTTTATGTATGCGTTTCCCAATATTTTCTTTTATTGTAGATATTATTATTATTATTACATACTTTTATTATATATATATACATATATATGTATTTTATGTACATATTATTATTTTATATTATTATTACCAAATATATCATTTTTCCTATTTTATTATTAGTACATGACTTGTTTCTATTTTGTAAATATCATTATTATTGTTATTTTAATATTCTAGTATTCCATGTTAATATTTTTCATTAATGATATCATTTTTTTCGTTCTTTATCTATTTTAATTTCTCACTTTAGGAATATTTTCTCATGTTTTAATTAATTTCAAAAATAAGGCAATGTACCGATTTAATATTAAGCTATCGATTTCATCGCTATGTTGGGTGAAATTAAGTAGAACTTGTGAAGCAGGACACCCTTTCTAAAAAAAAATCGAAAACTAAAATTCCTATTTTTCAATCGGATCACGATTAAATATTATATTGAACTCGTATTTTGAAAATCAAGTCAATACATGTTTATGAGATACCAATTTTGGGCGTCGTGAGGGTGCTAATACCTTCCTCACAGAATCGACTCCGAACCCCAATTTTTCTCTCGAACTTTCACGAGACCTAAATTTGGCCTTCTTTTTGTTTTAAAATAATTTTATTAGGTGTCCGATCACACCTATAAAAAGGATCGATGGCGACTCCTTTGTTAATAAAATCGGAAGTTGGTTTTCAAATGTTTAATAAATCATCATAATTAGCGACCAAGCGTAAAATTTTTTTCGTCATAGCATTTGGCGACTCCTTTGGGGACGCGTTTTTGAGAGTCGAGTCGAGTTAAGCATGTGTTGTTAAAATTTTCAAATTTCCTTGTTCAAAGTAAATATTTGGTTGTGATCCGAAAATCTCGCTTTCAAAATTCACTGCATTTGTATCTCTTCTAACTTGCTTATTTGTTTGTTTTTCGGTTTTCAACTTTTATGGTTTTGGTTTAGTTCCTTTAAGTAAAACACAAAGGTTTATGAGTTTTCTCCCACACACGTGCACTTGCATTTTGCATAACATAAAGCTCTCTACCCGGCTCGTCTGCTTAAGTGAAAGTAAACGCTATGCCTTCGTGAGTTAACTCGTCCCTCCAAGACAAAGCTAGTGAATACTTTGGGTTACATATGACTTATGCTTTCGTGAGTTAACTTGTTCCTCCGCATACGCATAAGTAAATGTAATCCTCGAATTGAACTCGTGAGCTGTGATGGGTTATGACCGAGGCTTCGTGCTAATCTTAGTAGATGATAGTACGAGCAATTCGAAAATTGCCTAGAATCGAGACGCATATAATGAACCATACGAGCTATCCAATTAGAGCCATGACGAACCTCTGTCGCTTATAGTCACCAAAATAAGTACACGGGAAAATGCCTTTTACCTTTCAAGAGAATTAGATTGGGTAGTTTAATTTGTTTTTCAAATTATAATTGTTGTGTTTACTAACCGAGTTTGTTTGTTTTATTTTTATTTTCATCATGCATCGTAGGCATCATATTAGGAAGGTGTTGATTAAAGGTTGGTTGCCAAAAAACGGGTTTCGATGGAGGAGTCAATTACACAAATGATCGAGAAGAATGCCGTGGTTCGGATCGGTCTCTAAAAACTCGGAGGGACAAGGGGATAGTCTTGTGGAAAGGTGTGCTACCAATTTGCCCGAACAAATAATTGTGAATGTTCGCCGAAATAACCTCGAAGATTTGGTTCAAATTTGGAATCAGTGGGATTCAGACATTAGAGACATTTTCACTGAGAGGTATGGAGATATAGCTCACCTGATCACCATCTGTGTAGATGAACAGTTGATTCAAGCCATGGTTCGGTTTTGGGACCCAGCTTATCAGTGTTTCACCTTCAATCAAGAAGACATGACTCCAACTATAGAAGAGTATGCTGCTTTACTCGCATCGACAATGTACAATTGGCAAAATATATGTGAAGGAGCCTAAGCCGATGACCTTCAAGAAAAGTTAGTGAGACCGATGACATGACCGATGCATGGGCTGAAAAGATGATAAAGAAGAAGAACGAAACCATTTGCATTCCATGGTCCTCCTACGAGATTTGACTCGAACCATCCCGACATGTTGAAAAGGGTAAATCTATTCGCTGGCCATTTATGGTTTGGTTATTTTCCCAAAGGTTCTCGGACATCTCGAAGTGGCGAGAGTTGATTTCTTCGAAAGGTTAAAACAAGGAGTCAACCCTGTCCCAACCATCCTAGCAGAAACCTTCAGGTCCCTGAGTAGTTGTCGAAGAAAAGGGGAGGGACGATTTATCGGATGCGCGCAGTTGCTCAATGTTTGGATTTTGAGTCACTTCTGGAAGGTAGAGCGCACTCCATTCCATATGTTTTCTAAAACATTCTCCTCGCTAGAAGCTTTCCTCAAGAAAGAATGGTCAAGGAAGTCACCGAGCAACATTGGGTATCGATCTTCGTAATCTTCACGAGGATATAACATGGAGAGCACCCTGGATTCGTCCTTCAGTTCTGCTATACAAATGTGGAAGCCAAGATTGGGTACCTTTACTTGGGTTATGGGGAGGAGTTGGATATGCTCCGCTATTGGTCCAAAGGCAATTTTCTTCACGACAATTCCTCCCCGCAACTGGAGGATTAGCACAGTTCGAGTTCGCTTTCGCGGGTGAAGGATATATGAAGAGAGTCCGAGACACCGCAAAGTCTTGGAAGGAAATTCATTTCATGGAATTAGCTTTGTATCTGATACCCTTACCCAAGATTACGGCGTATGGAGGAAGCAACGGTAAATAGTCAACAAATCTTGTCAACAAACCACCCCATCCGTAATCCTTTCTCAAGGAAACGCCGTTCGAGCTAAAAGTGGCAAGACAAGAATTCGAACAAGAAAAGGCCAAGATGTCTCGGGACCTTAGTGCCCTTCAAGAAGAAAACTATCAATCAAGATTGAAGTTCAAAGTTGAAAGGTCCAGAATCGAAAAAGTACAAAAGAAGCCAAGATTGTGAGAAACGACTTAAGGACCTTCATTTGGAAAAAAGAAATTAAGAAGCACTATAAAGAATAGCGGGTTGGGCAAGTCGACAATGAGAATGGAAGGAAGAAATTAGCAATATCAAAGAAGGAATGGAGTTTTGGAAGGAAAAGCAAAGAAAGAGGAAGAAAAGCATGCTGCCGTGTGATGGAGTTAAGAAGGAAAACGCCGAGTATGAAATAGTGATCGCAGAATTGGCGAATAGTCATCCAACATCAAGAATTAAAAGGAAAACACGAGATCTAGAAAATATCGCAATCTCGTCAACAACAATTAGATAACCTCCTCAAGACTCTAGAAGAAAAGAGTGAGCAAGACGATAGGGACATTCACGCGTATGAAGAAACTCTCAAAGAAAAAGAAATGCAACTCGACTTCTTGATCAATGAAATTGCAAAGCGGCTATACAAGTTGTTCAATTATCGATGAAGCCAAGCTCTCGGTTGCCAATTCCTCCAAGTCAAGATCGAGCATATCGAGTTTTTAGAGCAAGTGAAGAAACAAGGCAATGTGGCTAGGAAATTTGTGTAACCGTTGGAAAAATGGAAACTTTGTGTAATAGACTATGTTGATAAATGAAATGCCTAAATATGGGGCTACCTTGAAATTAACACCAATTTTTGCATTCCTTGCATAATTAACATATTAACATTTTGACATTCGTGCATTCATTCATGCATTCATCCATACATTGCATATCCCATACTCGGTCGTCAAGACAAAATATATAATTCACAGTTGTAATACCACAAGATCTGGAACCACGTCATCAAGATAAAACGCTACCGACAAGCTAGAGTGATGGAAGTGAATTCAATGAGAGAATTGAAAGGATGGAAAAGGCTCAAAGAGAATTGCAAGAGCAATCGCCAAATCACAACAAGAGACGAGAGACCTAATGGTGAGATCTCGAGAGGAATCATTCGAGCAAAGAGATCAAATGGCCAAGATGATGGAGATGATGTCACTCTAGTTAAAGGAAAAGGACCCATGCGAGCCCACGACATCGAGGAGTCTCGATCAAGAATTCACCACGATCGGGATCCACTCTATCCCCAAGATTCACTCCACCGCTCGCATATACAACACGAGAGGGTATACTCAAGGGAACCCTTTGGATTGGAACATCGACCTATGCCACCGCTTCCACCCACTAATTTGGGGCAAGGAATATTCGCGTCAAACCGGGGCTAGTCCCGCTAATCCACTAGTCCCGGATCTGGATGACCCAAAGAGAGGTAGCCAAGTTGAAATCGGATAACCATGACGCAAAATATAGGGGTCTAGAGGAAAGACTCAAAGCAATAGAAGGCATCAAGTCTTCTCCGCACTAGGTGCCAAAGAACTCGCTTTGGTACCGATCCGATTTTGCCCCAAGTTCAAAGTGCCCGATTTTGAGAAGTATGATGGGACAAGATGTCCAAAGGCGATCTGGTCATGTTTTGTCGAAAAATGGTGGTTATGTGAATGAGGATAAACTACTCATACATTGCTTTCAAGATAGTCTAACAGGTCGACTCTTGGTGGTACAATCAACTTAGTAGAGAAAAGATTCGATCTTGGAAGGACTTGGCCAAGATTTTGCGGCAAAGACAAGCATGTATCGGATATGGTGCCGCACCGTATGACCTTGCAGATGATGGAGAAGAAACCAGTAGAATCTTTTAGATAGTACGCGCAAAGATGGAGAGATATCTCGGCCCAACTGGAGCCTCCATCGACTAAGACTGAGATAACGGTCCTTTTCATCAAATACTCGAAAGCACCATTCTATGACAAGTGGTGGGAAGTGCTACGAAGGATTTTTCGGATATCGTAATATCCGGTGAACTCATAGAGAATGCCATCAAAAGTGGTAGAATGGAAGGATCAAGGCTCAAAGAAAGCAAAGAATCAGAAGGAAGAAAGAACTGAAGCCCACATGGTGGGAACTGAGAGTCGTTACATTCCCAATTCGTATCCTAACCAACCCCGACCTCGAAATTATCCACCCCTAAATTTCTATTATCCCCCTCAAACCCCTTACTACCAAGCACCACATCCGTCCTACCCCGTATACGCCACCAACAACCAAAGACTCGTCACCACATTCCTACAAAACACTCTACCCACTCAAAGCCAACCCAGAAATGAACCAAGACCAACAAGGCCCAATCCCGAGAGACAGCAATTCACCCCTATTCCTGTATCATATGGGGAATTGTACCCAAAACTTTTGGAGAAGCAATTAATATCACCCTATTACATGGCACCCCTTAAACCTCCATACCCGAAATGGTACGATCCAAACGCTAGTTGTGCATATCACGCAGGAAACCAGGGGCACTCTACTGAGAACTGTCTTGCTTTCAAAAGAAGAGTTCAAGGACTCATTGACGCGGGTATCCTACGATTCAATAGTGTCAGTAACGCCACGGGGAACCCGTTTCCTAACCATACCGAAAGGAATGTGAACACAGTGGGGAAAGAGGATGAATGGAAGGACGGAGATGTGTTTGAAATAAGGACGCCTACGTAAAATCTGGGAGGTATTGGTTAAGAAAGGATTGCTCACCACTCGATAGAATTTTTGGAGAAGAAGGTCAAAGTTTTTGCAATTTTCATGGATTGTTGGACATGACATTCACCATGTGAGGACTTTAAAAGGTTACTTCAAGATCGGATGGATAATAAGGAGATCAAGGTCCTTAATAAGAGGAATATGCCAATGAAAGAGAAGTATGCGTCTCGATAGCCAATCATCGTGGCCTCCTTATAGTCTTGATCGATCGCTGATAATTTATTACGACGCGATGAGAGAGCCGTTGAAACCACAGATGGTAATTGAAGTACCGTCTCCTTTCCCGTATAAGGACAACAAAGCAGTACCATGGAGATATGATGTTAATATCGTTACACCGGAAGTTGAAAAGTCGAAAGCCATAACTGAAGATGTTGGGGAGGTAGGGCATTTTACTCGAAGTAGACGATGCTATTCTAAAGAAGTTGAGCCGGCAAAGAAAAGTAGCGACTCAAAACAAAAAGGGAAAGCAGTGATGCACGAAGTCGAGGTCGAGCAAGAAATTCCACCCGTGCAAGAAACTAAAAAGCCTGTGAATGAGGAAGAAGCTCAAGAATTCTTGAAATTTATTAAGCACAGTGAGTATAGTGTGGTGGAACAATTGAGTAAGCAGCCAGCACGAATCTCAGTTCTATCTCTACTGTTAAATTCAGAACCACATCGGAATGCTTTATTGAAGGTGTTAAATCAAGCTTATGTGGCCAACAACATATCTGTCGAGAAGCTTGATAGGTGGGTAAACAACCTGAATGCGGACAATTTCATCTCTTTTAGTGACGATGAGATACCGCCAAATGGTAGAGGCTTGGTGAAAGCGCTGCATATCACGACTCGTTGTAAGGGATACATAATACCAAACGTACTCATCGATAATGGGTCAGCGTTAAATGTTATGCCATTGGCCACGCTTTCTAGAATACCGATGGATTTGTCCTACTTAAGGCCCTGTCATTCCACGGTAAGGGCATTCGACGGGACGAGGCGCGAAGTCATGGGAAAGATCGAAATCCCTTTGGAAGTGGGCCCTTACATTTATGATGTCGAGTTCCAAGTCATGTACATTACACCTTCTTATAATTGCCTTCTAGGAAGACCTTGGATCCATTCTGCTGGAGCAGTCCCATCATCCCTCCATCAAAAGGTGAAATTTATCATGGATGGTCGTTTGGTCACGGTCGAGGCGAAGAAGATATTGTCGCATCTATCTCGCTGGCGCGCCATACGGAAGTAAGCAAGGACGCAGTGGAATGTTCCTTCGATCCCTTGAATTCGCCAATGCCACTTTCGTCGCCGAGGGAAACAGAATTCCAATGCCAAAACTGTCGAGAAATACCAGAATGGGTGTCAAGTTGACTGTAGGAAGAGGAGCTCGTGCGAGAAGAGGTTTAGGGAGACATCTGCAAGGAATAGTTAGGGCTTTAAAGCCAGTGCACCACAAGGCCCAATACGGTTTGGGGTTCCAGCCTGACATGCGTCAAAGAAGAAGACAGTGGAAGAAGGATCAAGAGTGAAGAATTGCAAGAACTTTGGGCCGAGAACCAGATGGGGACCGATAGAGTACCCTCATTTGTCAAAAATATTTACATCTGCGAGAATATTGTACCCTGGACAAGATGATCCACGAAACATGTCAAGTTAATTGAAAGGGTTTTCGAATGTCAAGATAAGTGTCATTGACAAAGAAGCTGGTGCAAGTAAAGATGTCTCGAGGATACGCCTTTGCCCTCCCGGTTTTATGTTGAACAATTGACCGCCGAGGAGCTTCTTGTAGTTCATAAGTCTTGAGTAATGCTAAACATTAACCTTCTATTGTGTCCTTAGATATAATAGAATTCTTTTGTAAGAGCTTGCATTCGCTCTTTATCATTTAAATGAATATCATTGAAGATGCATGTTGTCACGATTTTTCGCGTTATCACTAATTTCATAATCATTTTCTCATTTCATAGCCTATCCTTACATTTGCCTCATTGCCATGACATAACATTTTGTTTGTTGTTTCCAATACTTGGATGTCCCCTATAGCTTCCTTTTCCATTCAACTTTCGGTGCTCGATATTGACGACATGAATAAGCCCGCTTCTGAATCTTGAAATTGATTTTGAGAAGGCTATTTGCTTAGAGAATTTGAAGTCAAGAAAATGTCAAGATTATGTCTCGCCTCCTGAATTGTTAAAGATGGTGGAACAAGAGGATAAACAGATTCTGCCTCATGAAGAATCTGTGGAAACAATAAATTTGGGCACTGAAGAGAGGAAACAAGAAGTGAAGATTGGGACTTCTATTTGAGAGTACCTGCATAGTTTGATCACTTTACTCATGAATACAAAGATGTTTTCGCATGGTCATACCAGGACATGCCAGGGCTAGATGAAGATTTAGTGGTCCATAAGCTCCCATTAAAGCCAGAATGCAAGCCCATCCAGCAAAAATTAAGACGAATGAGACCCGAAATGCTGTTGAAAATAAAAGAGGAAGTCAAGAAGCAGTTTGACGCTGGCTTCCTACAAGCCTCCAAATATCCAGAATGGGTGGCTAACATAGTCCCGGTACCAAAGAAAGATGGAAAAGTACGAATGTGCGTGGATTACCGCGACCTGAATCGAGCAAGCCCAAAAGATAATTTTCCCTTGCCACATATTGACACGTTGGTGGACAACACAGCAAAACATTCATTGTTTTCTTTCATGGACGGATTCTCGGGGTATAATCAGATCAAGATGGCCCCTGAGGATATGGAGAAAACTACCTTCATAACAATGTGGGGAACGTTCTGCTACAAGGTGATGCCATTCGGGTTAAAGAATCTTTGGGGCAACATATCGAGGGCTATGGTAACGTTATTCCATGACATGATGCACAAAGAAATAGAGGTCTACGTCGGCGACATGATTGCTAAATCTCGAGGGAAGAAGAGCATGTAGTGAACCTCAAGAAGTTGTTCGAGAGGTCGAGAAAGTTTCACTAAAGCTTAATCCAACCAAATGTACATTCGGGCTACCTCGGAAAGTCGCTAGGCTTCATTGTCGATGAAAGAGGTATCAAGTCGATCCGAGATAAAATAAAAGCCATCCAAGAATTACCACCTCCGCGCACGCAAAAGGAAGTTAGAGGATTTTTAGGAGATTAAACTACATCGCCCGATTTATCGCTTCAACTTACCAACCAATGTGACCCAATCTTTCAAACTTCTTGAAAACATAACCCGGAGAATGGAATGAGGAATGCCGGTGGCCTTTGATAAGATAAAACAATATTTGTCTAGTCCTCCAAAGATTAGTACCGCCAACTCTGGAATACCATTGATATTGTATTTGATCGTGTTCGAAAGTTCAATGGGTTGCATATTGGGGCAACACGACGAGTCAGAAAGAAAGAAAAGCGATCTACTACCTCAAAGAAAAAGTTCATCGAATATGAGGCAAAATATTCGTCCATTGAGAAATAATGTTGTGCTCTCGTTGGGTAGCTCGGAGACTTAGACAATACATGTTGTACCATACGATATGGCTGATTTCAAAGCTGGACCCGATAAAATACATGATGGAATTGCCGGCACTATCAGGAAGAATGGCGCGATGGCAGATCCTCCTTTCGGAATATGACATTGCCTATGTAAGTCGAAGTCGATAAAAGGGAGCGCAATAGTCGACTTCTTAGCAACTCGAACGACAAAGGAATATGAGCCTTTAAGATTCGATTTCTCGACGAAGACTTAATGTGCATCACGTAAATAGAGTCCGAATCATCGAAGAGAAGTCATGGAAGATGTGCTTTGATGGTCGCCAAATGCTTTAGGGCATGGAATTGGCGCAATCTCGGTATCACCAGACGGAATCATTATCCATTCACCGCAAGACCGAACTTCTTACGCACCAATAATATCGCAGAATATGAGGCTCAGATCATGGGGCTTCGTGCGACTATCAAATGAAACATCGAAATCTTGGAGGTGTACGGGACTCAACCCTAGTGATTTACCAAACCGTGGAGAGTGGGAAGTGAGGACTCAAAATTGATTAAGTACAACGATTTAGTGGTTGGATTGATCAAGGAATTCAAAGAAATAACTTTTCATTACTTCCCACGAGAAGAGAACCAATGGTCGATGCCTCAGCCACTTTGGCTTCAATGTTCAAAGCAAGTAGAGAAGCGTAAATAATGCCCTCAAAATGAGCATATACGAGGTCCCCGCATAATTGTTGTAACATTGAGAAAGAAGTAGACAGACGGCCTTGGTTCCATGATATCTTAGAATATATCAAGAATCAAAAGTATCCCGAACAAGCGAATGAGAACGATAAAAGAACAATTAGAAGAATGCGGTGGATTTGTTCTTGATGGGGATATCTGTATAAAAGAGGAAAGGATCGACGCTTTTGAGATGTGTGGATGATGTTGAAGCGTAAAAATACTTGAAGAGGTCCATGAGGGAATTTGCGGAACGCATGCCAATGGTTTCAATATGGCGGAAAGATCATGAGACTCGGTTATTATTGGTCGACAATGGAAAGTGATCGCATCAATTTTGCGTAAAATGCCACAAATGTCAAATCTACGGCGATAAAATTCATGTAGCCCCTTCACCCCTTCATGTCATGACTTCTCCGTGGCCTTTTTCTATGTGGGGCATGGATGTTATAGGGCCAATTTCTCCAAAAGCATCAAATGGACATCGATTCATTTTTGTGGTTATCGATTACTTTACAAAATGGATAGAAGCCGCTTCGTTTGCCAATGTGACGAGGACTACAGTTTGCAAGTTTTTGAAAAAGGAAATCATTTGCCGATATGGTTTGCCTGAAAGAATCATTTCAGATAACGCCACGAATCTGAACAATAAGATGATGAAAGAAGTATGCGAGCAGTTCCAAATAAAGCATCATAACTCCTCGCCCTATCGCCCAAAGATGAACGGGGCTATTGAAGCAGCCAACAAAAATATCAAGAGGATCATTGGGAAAATGACTGAGACATATAAAGATTGGCACGAAGCTACCGCTTGCTTTGTATGCATATCGCACATTTGTGCGAACATCTACGGGAGCAACTCCTTTCTCTCTGGTCTATGGAATGGAAGCTGTGCTACCTATTGAGGTTGAAATCCCCTCGCTGAGAGTCTTAATGGAATCAAAGTTAGAAGAAACAGAATGGGTTCGAGCTCGATACGATTAGCTGAACCTCATTGAAGAAAAACATCTAAGGGCAATTTGTCACAGGCAGATGTACCAGAAGAGAATGATCGCGGCTCATGATAAGAAGGTACGGCCAAGAGAATTCCACGAAGGAGAACTTGTGTTGAGAAATATTCTCCCAATACAAAGAGACTTGCGAGGGAAATGGACACCAAATTGGGAAGGACCATACATCGTAAAGAAGGCATTCTCGGGTGGAGCTTTGATTCTCACTGAAATGGATGGGAAAGAGTTACCGAATCCAGTGAACTCAGATGCTGTGAAGAAATATTATGCCTAAAAAAATCAAGATGAAAACCCGAAAAAGGGCATCTTAAAAAAAAAATCAAGGTGAAAACCCGAAAAAGGCGTCTTGATTAACACAAAAGATTAGGATGAAAACCGAGAGGCGCCCTAATGAAGTAAACTCGCCCAAGAGCGTGGCATTTCGAACAATGGGTCAAACAATGAGACTACAGTATTTGAAGCACTTCTGAAAGCTCGAAATTTTCTACGCAAGAAGCCATACTCGAAAGATTCTTGATTGAGGAACGTGGAAGAGTTCATGTGTTGAATATCTAGAGCATTTGTTGAATACGATCCTTTCTTTCTTTTGACATTTTTACTCTTGTTGGTTAACTTGTTTTGTTTGCCACATTTGAAGTCAATGAATATGAGACATTATTTTTGTTCCTACTTGACCTTTTCATGCATCTCATTATGTGTTTATTTACATGATAAATAGTGAAATGACATACTCTAAACAAAAGAAATGTTAAACATTACCTGGATGAAAATTTGATAAGCACAAGAGTCTCAAAGTAAGAACAAAGTTCAATCGGAGGCGGAAGAGTGATATCGAGAAACGCCGATCACTCAAGAAGGCACGAGGCTCGAAGAGGAAGTCGAGAATCAAAGCAATGAACGCAGATCCTCAACAATCAGGGCAAAAATGACATACGACAGATATGCTTAAAGAGCACTGCATAATCACGTAGGCATAAAGGCATTTAAGACAAACATGTGCATATTATAATGACATCATGCATGGCATATACAGGTAATCCAGTAAAGCAAGAGGACGTGATGATAGCTGCACTGAATCAAAGGAAAAGACACCTGAGTTCTACCAAGTGACAGAAAATCAACTCACATTGCGAGAGGTGAGTTGAGCCTCAAGACACGTTGAGGTAATTTCAATTTATGTTTCAAAATCAACTCATATTATGAGAGGTGAGTTGAGCCTCGAGACACGTTGAGGTAATTTCAATTTATGTTTCAAAATCAACTCATATTGCGAGAGGTGAGTTAAGCCTCAAGACACGTTGAGGTAATTTCAATTTATGTTTCAAAATCAACTCATATTGCGAGAGGTGAGTTGAGCCTCAAAACACGTTGAGGTAATTTCAATTTTCAATTTATGTTTCAAAATCAACTTATATGGCGAGAGGTGAGTTGAGCCTCAAGACACGTTGAGGTAATTTCAATTTATGTTTCAAAATCAACTCATATTGCGAGAGGTGAGTTAAGCCTCAAGACACGTTGAGGTAATTTCAATTTATGTTTCAAAATCAACTCATATTGCGAGAGGTGAGTTGAGCCTCAAAACACGTTGAGGTAAATTCAATTTTCAATTTATGTTTCAAAATCAACTCATATGGCGAGAGGTGAGTTGAGCCTCAAGACACGTTGAGGTAATTTCAATTTATGTTTCAAAAATCAACTCATAGGTGAGTTGAGCCTCGGGCACGCCGAGGTATTTTCAGCCTCTACTTTCCAATTTACATTCATCAAAAAATCAACTCATATTGCGAGAGGTGAGTTGAGTCTCACTCACACGCCGAGGTATTTTCAATTCTGCTTTTCAATTTCATTCGTCAAAATCAACTCATATTGCGAGAGGTGAGTTGAGCCTCAAGACACGTTGAGGTAATTTCAATTTCTGCTTTCAAAATCAACTCATATTGCGAGAGGTGAGTTGAGCCTCAAGACACGTTGAGGTAATTTCAATTTCTGTTTTCAAAATTCAACTCATATTGAGAAATGAGTTGAGCCTCAAGACACGTTGAGGTATTTTCAATTTGCTTTCAAAAATCAACTTATATTGCGAGAGGTGAGTGGAGCCTCGGTTCACATCTTGAGGTATTCTCAATTTCGTCTTTCAAAAAAAATCAACTCATATTGCGAGAGGTGAATTGAGCTTCAGATCACACACTGTGGTATTTTTTCAATTTACATTGCGAGAGGTGAGTTAAGCCTTTTTATTTTTGTTGTTCAAAATCAACTCATATTGCGAGAAGTGAGTTGAGCTTTGGGACACGCTGAGTGAGTTGAGCTCAGGATCACATATCGAGTAAAGAATAAGATTGGGACTGATTGAAGACACCAAATTTTGTTTCCTTGAAGTTGCAGTGGAGCTGATCAAGGATATTAGATGATGTCCTTCTAAAGTTACAGAAGAGAAGACCACAAGCCTTATCTGACTAAAGCAACAGAAGAGCAAATTGAAGCTGTTAATCTTATATTTCTGAAGTCACAGTAAAGCAGATCGAAGCTACAAATCTTATATCCTTGAAGTTACATTAAAGTGGATTGAAGCCACAAAGCATATATCAGAAGATGCAATGGATTGAACTAAAGCTACAAGATACGGAACTAAAATAGACCACCGGATGAGAAGATCACCAAAAGAATTCAAAACTTAGCGAGACCAGGGCAAAATTGGCCTTTCTTTGTATCTTTGCTCTATTTCTGTTACGACAATAAGCAAAGAGGGCACTGTTAGAGCCAATTTTGGCCCGCTTACAAAATACCGTGCCCATTAAACCATTTAACCCATCCTCAAACCCAAAACCTAAAATTAACCTAGCCCAACATCCAAGCCCAATCCCAAAACCCTAGACTCCCACTTGCCTCTTCCCACTCTCCTATCTTTCTCGCCACCAAGACCATTCCCATTCTCCGATCTTTGCTCGCCACCAACACCATCACACACCCCATTGTCCATGCCCATGCCCCGCAAACAAGCAAAATGAAGCAAGAATAGAGAATAATAATAAAGTATGTAAAAATTAGGCTATATAAAGCCACCCAAACAACAAAAAAGGGAAAAAGGAAAAAAAGTTTGTATCAAGAACACAAAAAAGGAAAGCTCGGAAGGTGAACTTCAATTTTTCTCTGTTATCTCAATCTTTTGTTTATCTTTGCTTTGTTTTATTTTTTTCTTTAACTTACTTTAAAACGAAAAAGAATCAAGGAAGAAAAGAGTATTACGGATCTACCACGTGGGCGCTCCCTTTCCGTTCTAACACGGTGAATCGCGGTGATGATGGGTGTTGAAACCTTAACTGAAGAAAGGAGGAAGAGATAAAAGAGGGGAAGCAAAAAAAAAATCCAGCAAAAAATTCCAGCACCAAAAAAAAATTTCCAGAAAAAAATTTCCAGCAAAAAAAAACCAAAAAAAAAACAATAGAACGACCCAAAACAAATTCAAATTAGAGATTGAAGAAACAAAAAAATCTAAGGTGATTTTTTTTATATTTTATTTTAATCCGATTTTAAGTTTTTAACCTATATATATTAAAACATAAAATATAAATAAAATAAAATAAAAACAAAATTTTTTTTTACCTTTAAGAACAGCAGGTGTATGCGGTGGCCGGCCACGCCATGAGCCTCCGAGTGACCGGTCGCCCAATCAATTTCCTTCCCCTCCTTCTCTCTCCCTCTCTCTTCCTCTCTCTTCCTTTTTTTCTTTCCTTCCTCCAAATGATTTTTTGGGTTATTTTTGGCCTTATATAGTTCTTCCAAACGACATCGTTTTGGGGTTGTCATTAACCCCAAACGACGTCGTTTTGACTTGGACCGGTTCGACCGACCCGACCCGCCTAGGATCCGCAGTTTTTTAAAGGAAGGGCAAATTGCGCTTTTAGCCCTTCCGCTTTTTATTACTTTACAATTAAGTCATTTTTTGTTTTTTTAATTTGGCCCCGAAATTTGTCGCGATTTTCAATTTAGTCCACAATGATGTGCTGCATTTTATGGGAAGGAATATTTGCTGTTTTGGTCCCCTGATGTTTCCGCGTGTGTTTAATATAGTCCTTTCCTTTTATTTTATTTCAAATTTGCCCCAAATATTTTGTTTTTAGCTCAACTTAATCCTTTTTAGTTATTTTACTATTTAAATCAATTATTTTAGTATTATTATTATATTTTATTCACTTATGTAGTGTGTTAATATTTTTTATCATTTCTAATATGTATATATATATATATATTATGTGTATTATATATATATATTATGTATATATGCCATTAGTTATATATTTCTTATGTATATATTCTTAAATACTATTATATATATATATATATATATATATATATGTATATTTTAAATTCCATATTGTGTATATATTATTATTACAAATTATTACTATTGCTAGTATTATTATAACTATTATTATATTAGTGTATATTTTATATACATATGTATATATATATATATTTTGCACATATCATTATTTTATATTATTGTTGTAAATTTTTATGTATATATTTTTATGTACGTTTCCCAATATTTTCTTTTATTGTAGATATTATTATTATTATTATTACATACTTTTATTATATATATATACATATATATGTATTTTTATGTACATATTATTATTTTATATTATTATTACCAAATATATCATTTTTCCTATTTTATTATTAGTACATGACTTGTTTCTATTTTGTAAATATCATTATTATTGTTATTTTAATATTCTAGTATTCCATGTTAATATTTTTCATTAATGATATCATTTTTTTTCCGTTCTTTATCTATTTTAATTTCTCACTTTAGGAATATTTTTCTCATGTTTTAATTAATTTCAAAAATAAGGCAATGTACCGATTTAATATTAAGCTATCGATTTCATCGCTATGTTGGGTGAAATTAAATCGGCTTGTTAAAGCAGGACACCCTTTCTAAAAAAAATCGAAAACTAAAATTCCTATTTTTCAATCGGATCACGATTAAATATTATATTGAACTCGTATTTTTGAAAATCAAGTCAATACATGTTTACGAGATACCAATTTTGGGCGTCGTGAGGGTGCTAATACCTTCCTCGCGCGTAACTGACTCCCGAACCCCAATTTTTCTCTGAACTTTCACGTATACCTAAATTTGACCTTCTTTTTGTTTTAAAATAATTTTATTAGGTGTCCGATCACACCTATAAAAAGGATCGGTGGCGACTCCATTTGTTAATAAAATCGGAAGTTGGTTTTCAAATGTTTAATAAATCACCATAATTAGCGACCAAGTGTAAAATTTTTTTTCGTCGCAACAACAGTGAATCAATAGTTGGTCATTATTGACATGGCCTGCCATTCGTCTGCAGAACATAGTGATGTGAGCTTCAGGACAGCTAGTCCTATTGTACTTTTCAAATTTCGGAGTTTTGAACTTGGGAGGAAGCACCAAGTCCGAAAGCAAACTTAATTCCTTAGCATCGATTCCACCACGATAGCCAGCATTTTCTATTTCTTTAAAATTTTCTTCTAACCATCTACACCGCTCTTCGAGTTCTTTCGGGACCTCCTCCATTGTCTTTCTGTTTCCATCACTTCATCGAGATAAAAAACAACAGGGTTGTCTGGTTATCCCCCAGATTGGAGCCCGAGCCGGCTTGATAGGTTATCAGCACTGAAACACTAGCCTGAAACGGCTGGGGCCTAATTGTGACCGATGAACATTCGTTGGGGCAAAACCCGGATGGTAGATAGGATCTTCGTTATCCTCTCTTGCATTGATCATGGGGCTTTTCCCTTTTTCTAATCTGCCTGCCAGTAGCCGTGTCAATTGATCCATCATACTTCTCTGGGACTCCAGCATCTGGTCTCTTATATCTTGATAGATTTTGGCCAGCTGTTCTTGCATGTGTGTTTGTAATTGATCCTGCATCTCTTTTTACATTTGTTCCAATCTCTCTAACCTTTGGTCCATTGCTTTTTTTTTTCCTCTTGTACCGTAACGATGTTCCAGGGTAGCTGTCATGATTTTTAGGGTTTTTTGTGAGTTTTAGTGGTATGATGCAATGTGGATGCATGAATGCAACGAATGTAAAAAGGTATTGATTATGATTCGATTTCATTAGAGTAACTTTTCTAGAAAACAAGTTTCTTTACATAAAACAGGTTACATATAAGGCTTGGCCTTGATACTTAAGGCCTTGACTTGCCTAAGAAGCCAAGCCAGCTCTCGGCCTCGGTCCGATTCTGACTCGTATTTTAAAATTAGCACATCGGCCTGGACTACTAATGTTTGTAAGTGATCAGCCACTTCTCGCACTTGAGTCAAAGCTTCGCCCATGATGTAATCCCTGTTCCGGACCTAATCTTGAGATTGATGAAGTTGCTCATTCCATCGCTCGTTATTTACCTCAAAGAGTTCAATCTGGAGTTCATGATTTTGTAGTGTTGTTTTAAGTTCTTCTATCTTCTATTTTAACTCTTCAATTCTGCTCTGACTAGCTTTCAACTCGATTAAAGAGTTACAAGTACGATACTGATACAATGACTTTTCTAACTCTGACACCTGAATCTTTAATCCCTCCTTCTCGTTTTGGCTTTCAACCAAACTTTTTTTAGAGTACCTTCTCAATCTTGAGCATCTCTAAATTTTTCTTCCTATTGGCTTGCTTTATTTTTCTCTTCTTTAACTTTCTGCAGCCACTGTTCAGACGTTTTTCCTAACCCAGCGGTTCTCATTGACCTTCGCAGCTTCTTGTAGTCTATTTTCAAACTGTCCAAATCCTCTTCAACCTTGTTTTTCCCTTTTTTGAGTCATTCAGCTTCTAGTTTCTGGACATCGACATCTAACCCTAGCTGCATTTTTTCTTCTTCCAATTGCTCGATCCTTTTTTCTAGTTCCAGGCTCTTTCTCTTGAAATTTTATCTGATGATCTCTGGCTCAGATGGGATCACTTTCAAGTGTTCTTCCATTGATTGGGTGTTCTCTTGATCTGACATAGGGATGTTGTCGTTGATCCTCTGATCCCACCACCGGTCATACTCAGGAGTAGTCATAGGATTGGCTGCAAACCTTTTTATTTTACGAGTCTAGTTCCAGGTATTCGATATCTCACAAACTTTCTTTTCGTAATTATTCCCCATGCATATGAACTCGCACTGAGCTAACCCGTATATTGGTGGTGTGAACTGTCTGGCTCTGTACTGTCTTAACGCAAGCAGAGAAGCAGACCCGACGACTTCCCATATTCCTAACAAGGGAACCCAATCGAAATCTCCACATCGATATAATATTTCGTTAGGAACCATTCACGGGGCTCTCTATTCAACATCTTCCTCTTGCAAATTCTGAAGAACCGTCATCCAATTTTCCTCTATAATATCATCTCATCTCGGCGTAGCCATTAACTCTTTCAGTGGAGAGTAGTTTTCAGAGAAGATGTGATACGAGACCTTTTCCACTTTCCAAAAATGGCTGTAAAACCAAGATAGCAAGAGCTATGCACATCCAATAAATCTCCCTTCACCCGCTCTTCGACAAGCATTTAATGATCTGAAAGTTTCAGCCAAGATCGCGGGTACAGGTGTGGCCCCTTTACTAAGTCTGTCAAAAAGATCAAAAATCGCCTCGTCCACATACCTCAAAGCTTTAGGGAAGATAACCAGTCCATAAATGCTCAAAGTGAAGACATCTACCCTCTTCTTCACATCGGGATGCGCTAAGATTAATTCCCTCAAATTCCTCCAAGGAATGCACTTACAATCTCCTTTTTGTTTGATCTGGGTTGTAACCCACTGTTCGCTTATCCCTGTGATGTTCATCAACCTTTTTGAGAACGCTGGGATGTTGGTGACTCTGGAATAAATTCTGTCAACCTGAATCTTCGGGCAATGGAGCAAAGCAATGTACTCTTCTATAGTAGGTACCAAATCTACCTTCCCGAAAGTGAAGCAATTGTAAGCAGGATTCTAGGCGAGGGCTCGAAATAGGTGCTCGTCTACCTTGATATCGAGCAGATAGGGTAAATCACTATAATGACAGTAGAATAGCTGTTTGATCTCGTCATCCCACTGACCCCAAATTTCTTTCATCTCTTGAAGGTTATTTTGGGTTACACTGATCCGAGTAAAATTCCACAATTTTGACACGTACCATTCGGTAAGACTATCACCTTTCTCTTGCTGTGTTGTCTCAGCCCATATTCTGACAGCTGCATTGTCTTCTACTTTATCAAAAAACCCCTTTTCCATGATAAGTTATCTATTTAGCAACCGAATGCGAATCAACACCTTTTGTGATGAAAATTCCATGCAAATACAATCAAAGTAAAACGAAGCAAGTCAGTATTTCATACAGAATTTAAAACAAGCAAAGAATAATAAATATAACACTTGCTCAGGTAACCGCTAGGGTTTGATGCAGCTCTACCTAAAGCGGGTTCCTATGGTTTGCTATATGCGGCTCGGTTCTAGAGTAAAGGTACCTGAACCAACAGATTCCTCGATCTTCACCCATTATAGGCTCATACAGACCTAGTTCAGTTCAAGGGAATACATTTCCCTATGGCTGTACGGAGATGAAAATCTCACGAAGACATAGGTACGAATGTATCCCGAAAGCGATCCACTATCCTACACGGAGGTGAAGACCTCATGAAGGAATAGTTTCTCACTCCCACTTAAAAGGGTGTAACCGTGTGGTCATGCAATGCAATGTGCAGGGATATACAAAAAAGCTCGAAGCAAAGAAAGAAAATATGAATAAAATGATAAAGATCGTAATACAAAACGGATGAAATGCAATGAAAAGATCGTATATCAAAACCAAAATTTTAATTTTTGACAAAAAGATAAAAGTTAATCAACTTGTGGCTTGACTCTCTTATTTGGGTCCCTAGTGGAGTCGCCAAGCTGTCGAAACCTTTTTTTTTGAAAAAATTGGTCGACTTTATATTGGAAACAAAAATGAAAAAACGGGAGTCGCCACCAATCCTTTTTGATGAGGTGTGATCAGGTCACCTTGTAAAAGTGGTTGTTTTTAATAAATGATTTGATTTATTTAAACCACGATTTTGGTCCACGAAATTTAGAAAGACGGGTCCAGGAGTCAGTTACGCATGAGGAAGGATTAGCACTCTCGTAACGCCCAAAATTGGTACCTAGTTGATTAATTGGTGTCTTAGTGTCAAAAATTTGAAAACTTGAAAGACTTTAAAATACTATCCCTCTTTTTGTAAAAACACTCGAATGTTAAAGATCTTCTCGTCTTAAAGTAATAAAATGTCACATCCAGTAAGTGAGGACACGACATCTCGAACTTTGAGAATGAGCTTGCCTTTATTTAAAATTCATGTATTTTAACTTTTTAAAAGGATGTTCGGTTATCTTGGGTAAACGAGAAAAGTCGAAACTCGGTAAGTTAGGGCATGTTTTCTCGAACTTCCAAATACCGAACATTGCCTTTATTTACAAAAAAAAACTTATTTCGAGGTAACAAGATGTCATATCCAGTGAGTTAGGGCACAACACTTCGTATCTCTGAGAATAAGCACTTTTATTCAAAACCCGTATTACAATTTAAAAGAATATCCCGTAATTTGGGTTAAATGAGAAAAATCGAAACCCAATAAGTTAGTGCACAATTTTCTCAAATTTCTAAATACGGAACATTGCCTTTATAAAAGAATTAATTTCGGGTTGAGTAAAACACAAGTTCATAATAAAACTAGATAATGAAGAATGCATAAACGAATACAATTTTCGATATTAACAGGCATAGCAGAGTGAACATAGATGCAAAAGTGACTGATAATGATGATAAGAGCAAAAATAAAATAAAATAAAATAAAATAAAATAAATGAATAAAACAAATAAGCTAAAATAAAAGGAAACAATAAATAAGCTAAGAAACATTTGAAATTAAAAGTAAATAAATAAACATCATGTAAAACTATTTTAAAAAAATGATAGTGATAGTAATGATAATAATAATATTAATGATAATAATATACGTAATAAATATCTTAAAGTTTGGGAAGATATATAAAATGTATGTATATATGTATATATAAGTGAATAACATATATTGTGAGTGAGGAATAAAAATAAATTAGTGTAGTTAAAGAATAATAGGTAAGAATAGTATAATAATGATAATATGTTAGTAATAATAACAATATAGTAATAGTAGTAGTAATAGTAATAAAGTAATAGTAATAAAAATAGTACTAATGTTAATAGTAATAAAATAAAGAAAATAAAAATTATAATAATAACAATGATGTAAATAATAATATATACATAAAAGAAAATTATATATATATAATATAATAATAACGATATGAAATTTATGGGTTTAATGCTAAGATGATAATAATAATAATAATAATAATAATAATAATAATAATAATAATAATAATAATAATAATAATAATAATAATAATAATAATAATAATAATAATAATAATAGTAATAATGACAATAATAGAAATAATAATAGTGTTTGAATAAAATAAATATAAATACAAATATAATACTAATATTAATAATATATTTAATTGATAATAAAAATCAAGAGTAACGAAAAGGACTAAATTGAATCTAAAAACGAAGTTTTGGGGCAAATCGGGAATAATAGAAAGGGGGAGGGACCGAATTGAAACGCGCGAATACGACTGGGGATTGACTTGAAAATTAACCCTGGCCCTCACACGTAGCATTTTGTTTGGCCAGCTATGGACTAGATTAAAAAAAATGAAATAAAATTGGAATGCCAAATCTACGAGAGTAAAAAAAGGTAAAAGAACCCGATTGAAAACGGCCTCAAAAGTGGAAGGACTGAGGGCGCAAATGGACCCTCAGTCCAAAAACACGCGGATCCTAGGCACAGGCTGGTCGGGTCTTCGGGTTCCTCCCTCAAAACGACGTCGTTTTGGATGTCGGGGGAGGTGAGTGAAACGGCGCCGTTTCACTAGGCTATAAAAGCCAAAAAAAATTCATAAATCTTCATTTTCACCCTTCTTAAAAAAAAACAAACAAAAAGGTTCCCCTCCCCTCTCTCAAAGCATCCGGGACTAGGCCAGGTCTCAAGTCGCCGGACCGCCGTAAGGTCGCCGCCGGCAACCGCGCGTTGTGGCTGGAACTTCGAAAGGTACTCTTTTTTTTATTTTTTTGTATTTTTTTATGTGTTTTTAATATATGTATACATGCGAGTCAATAGATTCGAAAATATAAAAAAAATAAAATAAAATCACCTTAGGTTTTCGGGTTTGATTTCTGGTATTTTAGGTTCTTCCGATTTAGTGCTTTTCTCCTGATTTGTTATTATTTGCTTTGAATCACTATTTTTTTTATTCAATGTCTCTAAAAAAACCTACGAAGATTAAAAGGTTTTATATAGCCGTTTACAATGTGTTTTTGTTCAACTACTTGTCATTTCTTTTTAATTCTTGCAGGTGCAACTTGAGGGGTGGCACAGTGGTGGTGAAGCAGGTGGTATGGGCGATGGGACAGAGAGCAGTTGGCCGAATGCCCTAGGTGCGGCTCACCTAGGGTTTGAAAGATATGATTTTTCCTTTTTTTTTTTTTGTTTTCTGTTTGGGCTAGGGTTAGTTTGGGCTTAAATTGGGCTTAGTTTTTTTTATTGGGCTATTTGGGTTTGTTTTAGTTGGTTTAGGTTTGTAAAATAGGCCTGGGCAATTTGGGCCTTCTACACCTAGAATTGAGAGCACTAAGGAACTATATTTTTGTGAAGTGCATTGTGATTATAAAACCTGTTGTATTGTGGTTTTACTGTCTGAATTTAGTGGTAAGGATTCTAGTATTCAAAGATACAAGTGAGAAAATTATTACGGGGTGTGTGATATGTTTAGGATCGTTATGCAAGAGTTTGAATATAGTGGATACTTCTCACTAAACTAGGTTTCCAAAAAGTAGGAAAACCAAATTGTGTAAACAAGCTTTGTGCCTCCTATTTATTTTTTGTTTGCATTGCAGTTGTAAAAGCGCAATTTTGCCCGAGCACAACAAAAAAATAAAACTAAATATAAAAAAAACAAATAATAAGAGTCCAAATTCATTTACAAAAAAAATCAAATCAGGCCCAAACTTACAAACCCAAATGGGCAAAAAAAAAACCCTACTGGCCCAGTGGCCCACAACCTAAAATGTTTTTTTAAAAAAAAAACAAAAACCCTAGTGCCCTTTACGCCGCTCCTTGTGCCACATCAGCACGCTTACGCTCCTAGGTCTGCCACCGTTGACTCAACCACCACTTGCAAAGAAGAAGCAACACGCAAAGAACAGTAGAAAAATAGAAAACGAAATGTTGTAATTTGGCTATAAAAAAGCCTACAAAAACTGATTGTAAGGGGGATTTAAAAAAAAAGCAATCGAAATACAAAAAAAAAAACACTTCAAAGTTTTTTTTGTGTTTATTTATTTTTCGAAAGCCAAAAAAATCAAATATATATATAAAAAGAGGGTCCGAATTGAAAAAGATCGAAGCTTTTTTTTTTTAATCTTTTTAGGCTTTTAGCCCTCAGATCTGAGCTTTGGAAGCTAAAAGGCAGAAAAAAAGGGAACTTTTTCCCTTTTCTTGCCACTATGGAAGGCGGAGCCATCATTGGTGATCGGCAGCCGTCGCGCCAGAGCTCGGCGGTTCCCTTGGCTTGATTTGGGGTCTATTTCAGAGAAAAGGGAAAGAAGATAGGATTTTTCTTAAGGGCAGAGAGGAAATGATTTTTTTTATAATTTTTTTTTGTTTTTATAGGCCTCTAAAACGACGCCGTTTTGGGGGTAACCTCAGACGTCCAAAACGATATCGTTTTGACACGACCCGTGGTTCGACCCGACCCGTCTCAGGATCCGCGTATTTTTCAAAAGGGGGATAATTATGTTTTTGGTCCTTCCACTTTTTAAGCAATTTTTAATATAGTCCTATTTCTATTTTTTTCTTTTTAAATTTATACCGATTAATTTTAATTTTTTAATTTTGGTTCTTTTAAACTAGGCGCATAGGGAAGTTTAGGATATTTTCCTGTTTGGTCCTGTCCCTTTTAGCATGTTTCATTTTGATCCTCTATTCTATTTTTTTGTTTTTACAATTTACGCCCTATAATTTCATTTAAATTTTGATTTAATCCTTATTTATTTTATTACAAGTTATCCCTTTATTATTTATTTTATTTTGATTTACCCTAATATTTCATTTAAATTTTAATTTTATCCTTTGCTTATTTAATTTCAACCCTCCTTACAAATTGTTTTATTTGTTTGTTTGTTTGTTTGTTTATTTATCTATTTATTTATTATTTCTTTCTTTATTTTTTATTTTTTAGAAAAATCATATTGTATATATCCTTTTATTTGTGCATTTCTTTGTTCATTTATTATTATTTTCATTATTATTTTATCTTTAATTTTTATTCTTGTTATTTTAATATTCCTTTATTATTTTTGGCACGATGCATAAAAAATGTAAAATTTTCAAATCGTGGCAATATTCACTATTTTCGGAATTAGAAAAGTCGTGTCCCTAACTTACGGGATATGACTTCTTTTTTTAAAAACCGAAATAATTGAATATTTATTTCAAAAATATAAAAACGAGATTTAAATAACGATCAAATGGCAATTATTCTTGATTTCGAGGATTTAAGGCATTTGTGTTCTAACTTACGAGACATGATCCTTTTTTCTCGATTAACTTGAAATAAGTCTTTTTTATGAGAATTACTTTAATTAGGTAGTGCCTTAATACAAAAAAGGGATTGTGTTTTAAACTCCTTTCGAATTTTCAATTCTCAACACTAAGATATTAGTAATCAATTAGGTACCAATTTTGGGCATCATGAGGGTGCTAATCCTTCCTCATGCATAATCGACTCCTGAACCCATTTTCTGGATTTTATAGACCAAATATCATTGTTTTAATAAATCAAACCTTTTATTAAAATGATCAAATTACGAGGTGATCCGATACACCTCATAAAAATGATTGGTGGCGACTTTCATGTTCATTTTAAAATAAAAAGTCGATTTCAAAAAAAGGTTCTGACAACTTGGCAACTCCACTGGGGAAAAAATAAGAGAGTCAAGCTGCGAGTTGATTACTTTTGGTCTTTTTGTCGAAAATTGATAATTTGGTTTAAATTTACGATTCCTTCATTGCATTTCATCCTTCGTTTTTGTGATCTTCATCATTTTGTTACATAATAATATGTTTATTTTTTTATTTTGAGTCACTTGGTATATTTCCGCATATTGCATATAATCATTCGATTTTTCCCTTCTTAAGTAGGAGTGAGAAACTATTCCTTCGTGAGGTCTTCACCTCCATATAGGATAGTGAATCGCTTTCAGGATACATCTGTACCTATGTCTTCGTGAGATCTTCATCTCCGTATAGCCATAGGGAAATGTATTCCCCTGAACCGAACTCAGTCCGTATAAGCCTATAATGGGTGAGGATCGAGGAATCTGCCGGTTCAAGTACCCTTACTTTAGAGCCGAACCGCATATAATAAGTCCTAGGAACCTACCCTAGGTAGAACCGCACCAAACCCCAAGTGGTCACCCAAATAGGTACTCTATTTATTATTCTTACTTGCTTTAAATTCTAGCTATGTATGAAGTATGCTGACTTGTTTCGTTTTTTTTTTTACTGTGATTGCATTGCATTTTCATTATAGGAAAGGGTGTTGATTCACGTTTGATTGCTAAATAGAAAGCTTGTCATGGAAAATGGGTTTATTGATAAACTAAAAGACAACACGGCTGCACGGATATAGTCCGAGAAAAGGCAACAAGAGAAATGAGACAGCCTGTGAGTGGGGCAGGTCAAAGATATAGACCACGTTATGAGTGAAACTTTGGTCTGAGTACGAGAAGTGGCTGACCACTTGCAAACCCCAGCTGTTCAAAGTCTGAAATTTGAATCAGAGTTGGATCGGAGCCTAGAATTAGCTTTGTTTCTTGGAAAAGTTAAGGTTTTGAGTATGAAAGTGAAGTCGTATATGTATTCGCTTTATGTAAATAAACTTGTTTTCTAATAAAGTTGTTCTAATGGAATTGAACTAGAATCAACGCCTTTTTGCATGCATCTTTTCCATTCATTAACATTACATTTCATTGCATGCAATAAATTTCATAAAATCCAAAAATGCGTCGAGTTCAGAACTCGTGTGCAGAGCCTGATGGATAATAAAGGTTAAATTTCTTTAAAGATATCGAGGGTTCGGAAGGGAAAGATGCTTGTGCCTTTGAAGAAGAAACTAAAAAAACCTATCAAGAATTTGTTCCTACATCTCTGGAAGTGTTCTGAACAACTGGACTGTGGAGGGGATCCCTGTAGTTTTTATGTAATGACCCAAATTTTACTGTTATCGAAAAAGTGCATTTTCGAGTCTCCGTTTCTGAAAAATGGATTCGTAATTATTTATTAAAAATATTTATGAAGTTAAATGAGTGGTTAGTTAAAGTCTAATGAAGTGAATTAGCTTAAATTAAGGATAATTGGATAAAAGGATTAAATTGAATATAGTGTGAAAGTTTAATTATAGAATAAAGAAAATTGAAGGGACTAAATAAGTAAATAAGCTAAAGTGAATGCCAAGTGTGTGATAAAAATAAAATACATGTGCAATAAATATTGTACATACATTTGTAATACATGTATGTATTTACCTATTATTTAAGTAAATACTATTTTGTCTATTAATTAAATAAAGAAAATAAATAAAATAAGGACAAGTGTGTGGTGATGATGATAGAAAATGTAAATTATATGTGTGTACAAATGTAAAATAAGTATTTGTTATTAAATAGATTTTTATTATAGATATTTATTATTGTTATTATTATATTATATATATTTAAAGTAAATAAAAGAAAGAAAAAGAAGGAAACAAAGAAAAAGAAACAAAATATGTGACTAAACAGGGGAAAGGAAGGAAAGAAAGAAAAATAAAAGGAAAATTAGGATTTTGAAGCTTTAAACTTTAATAGGTAAGTCAATCAAGCTATTTTTACTTAATTTTGATGTTTTAGAAGCTTTGGAATAAGGTTTTGATGAAATTAAGTTGATATTTTGAAAGTTATTAGATTTCTAGATATTGTTCATGTTGAATAAATTGAAGAATTAGGGGTTAAATTGATAGAATTTCAAGTTAAAAGTGAAATAAGGATTGAATTGTAAAGTAAATCATAAGTTTTGAATAGTAGGGACTAAATTGAAAGAATTGTGAAATTATGATTTTATGGTGAAATTAGTTTAAAGTGGTAATTGAATGGAAATATTGAGTTAAATGTGAAGAATAAAAGTTAGTCTCGGTTTAGGGACTATATTGGAATTTAGACGAAAGTTGAATAAAAATTGAAATATTTAATATGAAAATTGAATGGTAATGTATTAATAATATTTAATTGATTTCTGTAGCTAGCGTTGTGCCGGAAAATCTAGGCTAGGCTAGGAAATGACAAAACTGACGAGGGATAGCTCAGAAATTACGGTTTGTATTTCTATAATCCGAACTTAATACTTAAATGTTGAATTTATTACTTGATAAGTATAGTAAGTATTTAAAGGTAAATATTTGAGTAGGAATAAATATTGATTGGAATTAAAGAGTGAATTTTATTATTAATTGTTATATTTTGAATGAATGTTATGGTAAATAATTAAAGTGTGAATTATTGGTATTGTGTTTATTATTGAAATGAATTGACTTGAAAATGTGGTGAAATAATTATGAATATGTGTTAATTGTGGAATTTGATTATATGTTAATGAAAAGTGAATTGAATTATATTGAATTGTATTGATTTATTAAATTATGTAATTAATTGAAATATATGCATATTGATTGAAAACCGAAAATTGGTTAAATACTCTATTAACAGTATCGGGCTAAGTTAGATATAGTTGGCATGCAATAGGATTGGAAGTGTTAAGGGATATTCTAACTTTGTTCCAATGAGACACTATAAGTGTTGACTACTGTTATTGTTCCGGATTCATTCCGATGAGGTACTCTGTGTACCGCTACTGTTACGCTACTGTTACCGTTACGGTGTATTCCAGCTCCGGCCGATGAAACACTATATGCTATCCCGGTGTGTGGATTGGATTCGTGTATCCATCTAGGTCCGAGTATGTTAATTGGGGGTAAATTACTGTACTGAACAATTGAATGATCTTGCGATTCTTGAATAATTGATCGATCATGAATAACTAAGCATCATCGAATTGAGACTCGATCGTTACTAGAATAGATAAACACATAATATTGATTGATAATTAAATCATTGAAAAATATTTATTGATATTGAACAGTGAACTGAAGTATGAAAAAGACACATGAGTTAAGTATCTCTGAATTGAATATGAATGAAGAGTATTATTGTTCAATGGTTTGAGAATTTATTGTGAAAAGCTATTTCGGATTAATAGATAATAAGAATTGAATTAGTTACAAGGAACTTATCTGTGTATTGAATAATTATATAAATGTGACGGATATATGATTTTTATGTAAATGTTGTATTTTCATATTATTAAGTGTTCGGATTATAGAGATACCACTGAGTTCACACTCAGTGCATGATTTGTTTCCGTCATGAGTTAGGTTAAAGATGCATCGTCAATTAGTATCCCAGGCCGATCTCGAACTCAATAAGGTGAAATATGTTAATTGTTGGTAATGGCATGTACCTAAGATGTTTATATGTATCATTTAGTACCATAATTATAATGATGAAATAAGTAGAATTAAGCTTGGTAATGATATATTATATGAATAGGCTTAATTGAAATAAATTTGAACTAATTGATAATGTATGTGAAACTTTCAAAATGAACGATGCTGCTACTGAATCAGAATCTCCTTTTGAGTAAGGTAGGTGTTTAGAGGAACTGCAGGATTTTAAAGATGATCGAGATTGTAATCTATCTCCTAATTTGTTGAGGATGGTAGAACAAGATGAGAAACAAATCCTACATTGCAAAGAGTTAGTGGAAATTGTGAGCTTAGGAGAGGAAAAAGAGGTGAAGATTAGAGCTTGCATTGTCGCAGAGACAAAATGAGACCTCATTGAGTTACTCCAAGAATTCAAGGATGTCTTCACATGGTCATATCAAGACAAGCCTAGGTTAAGTACTGATTTTGTGGTACACCAACTCCCTATAAAGGAAGAGTGTAAGCCAGTTCAACAAAAGCTCTAAAGGATGAGACCCAATGTTTTGCTGAAAATAAAAGAGGAGGTCAAGAAGCAATTCGATGATTGTTTCTTGCAAGTGGTTAAATACTCAGAATGGGTAACCAATATCGCCCCCATCCCTAAAAAAGATGGAAAAGTACGAATGTGCATAGGCTACAAGGATTTGAACAAAGCTAGCTCGAAAGATAATTTCCTATTGCTTTATATCGACACCTTAGTGGACAACACGACAGGTTACTCACTGTTCTCCTTCATGGATGGTTTCTCAGGATACAGCCAGATAAAGATGCATCCTTAAGACATAGAGAAGACCACATTCGTAACCATGTAGGGAACATTTTGCTCTAAAGTGATACCATTTGGACTGAAAGATGTCGGAGCAGCGTATCAAAGAGCCATGGTAACCTTGTTTCATGACATGATGTACAAAGAAATTGAAATTTATGTCGATGACATGATTGCAAAATCCAGAACGGAAAAGGAGCATGTGCAAGTCTTAAGGAAATTGTTCTTAAGGTTAAGGAAATTGTTCTTAAGGTCAAGAAAACTCCAGCTAAAGTTCAATCTAGCAAAATGTACCTTCGGGGCTAGGTCGGGAAAATTACTAGGATTCATGGTCAGTGAAAAGGGGATTGAGATCGACTCAGATAAAGTCAAGGCTATACAGGAGCTACCTCCGCCGCGTACCCAAAAAGAAGTTCGAGGTTTCTTAGGGAGATTAAATTACATTGCTTGTTTCATTTCACAACTAACAGAGAAATGTGACCCCATATTCCGTCTCCTTAAGAAACACAATCTAGGTGTATGAGATGAGGAGTTCCAGAAAACTTTTGACAAAGATTACTTATCCAATGCCCCAGGGAGATAAGTCACTGATACTGTATCTGGCAGTACTCGAGAATTTTATGGGATGCGTGCTTGGTCAATATGATAAGTCAAGAAGAAAAGAAAGAGCAATATACTATCTCAATAAGAAATTCACTGAATATAATACAAGATATTTGCCAATTGAGAAGTTGTGTTGCGCTTTGATTTAGATAATTCGAAGATTGAGACAGTATATGTTGTACCATATAACTTGGCTCATCTCAAAACTGGACCCTTTAAAGTAAATGATGGAGTCAATTGCTTTGAATAGAAGGATGACCCGGTGGCAAATTCTACTTTCTGAATTTGATATAGTCTATGTGAATCAGAAGGCTATAAAAGGGAGTACAATAGTAGATTTTCTGGCTAGTAGAGCTCTAGAAGATTATGAGCCTTTGAACTTTGATTTTCCGAATGAAGATCTAATGTATGTTGCAACCACTGAAGAAGACTCTCAAGAAGGTCATCCTTGGAAGTTAAATTTTGACATAGCTTCAAACACCGTGGGTAACGAAATCGGGGCAATCTTGGTATCTCTAAACAGAAATCATTATCCTTTTACTAGTAAATTGGATTTCGATTGCACAAACAATATGGCAGAATATGAAGCATGCATCATGGGTATCCGTGCAGCCATAGAACACAAGATCAAATTACTAGAAGTATATGGGGATTCTGCATTAGTAATCTATCAACTCAAAGGTGAATGGGAGACAAGAGACCCCAAATTGATCAATTATCGAAGGCTGGTACTTGAGTTAATTGAGGAGTTTGATGACATCACCTTTTATTACCTCCCGCGAGATGAAAATCAGATGGTTGATGCCTTGGCCACTTTAGCTTTCATGATCAGAGTGAACAAACAAGAAGATGTAAAGCTTATCCAGATGAGTATTTATGAGGCTCAGGCCTATTGTTACAATATCGAGGAGGAAGAAAATGACAATCACCTTTGGTACCATGATATACTGCGATATGTGAAGAATCGTGAATACCATGACCAAATAACTGAGAATGATAAAAGGACGTTGAGAAGACTGGCCAGTGACTATGTCTTAGATGGAAAGATCTTATACAAAAGAAGAAAAGATCAGATGCTACTAAGATGTGTGGACGCAGTTGAGGCTAAAAAAATATTGGAAGAAGCTCATGAGGATGTCTGCGGAACACATGCTAATGGTTTTACAATGGCCAGGAAAATCATGAAATTTAGATATTATTGGTCTACCATGGAAAGGGATTGTATCAGTTATGCCAAGAGATGTCATAAGTGCCAAATTTTTAGAGACAAAATTCATGTGCCTCCCTCACCTCTTCATGTCATGACTTCTCCATGGCTTTTCTCTATAGGGGGTATATATGTTATTAGGCTGATATCACCAAAAGCTTCTAGTGGGTATCGATTCATCTCCGTGGTCATCGATTACTTCACCAAGTGCGTAGAAGCCACTTCATATGCCAATGTCACAAAGTCGGCAGCCAGCAAATTCTTGAAGAACGAGATCATATGTCGGTATAGGATGCCAGAAAGGATTATATCTAACAATGCATTAAACTTGAACAACAATACGATAGTAGAGATCTATAGTCAATTCAAGATTAAACACCACAACTCGTCACCATATCGCCAAAAAATGAATGGTGCGGTGGAGCAGCCAATAAGAACATTAAGAAGTTCATGGGGAAAATGACTAAGACTTATAAAGATTGGCATGAGAAGTTACCATTTGCCTTCTATGCCTATCGAACGTCTGTCAGAACCTCCACCAGGGCAACGCCTTTCTCTTTGGTTTATGGAATGGAAGTGATTTTGCCCATTGAAGTCGAGATTCCTTCCCTCCGAGTTTTGTTAGAACTAAAGTTAGATGAAGCAGAATGGATCCAGTCTTGATATGATCAGTTGAACTTGATCAAAGAAAAGAGACTAAAGGCTATCCGTCATGGTCAGATATACTAAAAACGAATGATGTGAGCTTGTGACAAAAATGTTCGCCCTAGAGAATTCCATGAGAGGGACCTAGTATTGAAAAGATCCTTCCCATATAAAAGGACTTTAGAGGGAAGTGGATGCCAAACTGGGAGAGACCTTAAGCGGTAAAAAAGGCCTTTTCTGGAAAAAACTTTGATTTTGACCGAGATGGATGGCAAAAACTTCCCTAATCTTGTGAATTCAGATTCGGTCAAGAAATACTTCACCTAAAAAAAAAAAAGAGGGAGAGGCTAAGGCGAAAACCTACAAAGGGCACCTTGAAACCGAAGAGGTTTTGAGTTGAAAACTCAGAAAAAGGCAGCTCAAATTTTGATTGAAGATTGACCAGGTGATGGTAGGGTCTTCTCAAAAGGAAGAACGTTACGTCTTGGCGTATCAATGAAGTACTCTGGATCTCCTAAACATATATCAGGCTCAAAAGGGTCCTCGAGTAGTTAGTGCGAAGAAGCATATGCTACGATATTTGGGGCACCTGGTTTCATCTTATTCATTTTGTATTTTAGTAATGTTTGCTATTTTGATTAATCTATTCATTTCGAGCTTTGCTCCTAATAAATTTCAACCTTTTCTATTGTTACAATCTTTTTCAAGCATTTTTCATTGAAATAATGATTAATGGACTAATAATATTCAAGTAAAAAGAGTTCTGCATATTGCTCTGAAAGGTTTTCTAAATTGTATAAGGATCTGAAATAGGACTACTAGTCAAAACTAACCAAATTTAAGAGTTGGAAATATCTGGGACAGAATAATCTAAATTGTAATTATTTCTTCGGGTTTTCTGTCAAAGATACTAGCTAAATAAGAGGGCAGGGTAATACGTCAATGATAGAACCTTGGTGAACAATGAGCAACGTCAACCTAAGCATTAAAAGGGGATCATTCTCAAAAAAATGACATTCTGCATTCATGCAAATATCATTCATACACATCTAGTTAGGAGCATTTGATTCATTCTGATCATAACATTCTAATTTCTTGGTATAAATATAGGCCCATGAAATGGATTCTACAGGTCACGTTCCCTAGAAAATGGTGTAACAGATCAATGAAACCACAAATCTCATCTCCCTAAAGTTACAGTGGAGTAGATTGAAGATACAAATCTTGTCTCCATAAAGTTACAGTGGAGCAGATTGAAGATACGAATTTTATTTCCCTGAAGTTGCAGTGGAATAGATTAAAGGTACAAATTACAAATCTTATCTCCTTGAATTTGCAGTGGAGTAGATTGAAACGATAAGTCCTATACCTCTGAGGTTGTAGTAGGTCAGATTAAATCTACCATAGCAAGTCTTATCTCCCTGAAGTTGCAGTGGAATAGACTAAAGGTACAAGTTACAAATCTTATCTCCCTGAAGTTGCAGTGGAGCAGGTTGAAACAATAAGTCCTATACCTCTGAAGTTATGGTAAGTCAGATTAAATCTACCATAACGTCTTATCTCCCTGAAGTTGCAGTGGAATATACTAAAGTTACAAGCTACAAATCTTATCTCCCTAAAGTTGTAGTGGAGCAGATTGAAACGATAAGTCCTATACCTCTGAAGTTGCAGTAGGTTGGATTAAATCTACCATAGCAAGTCTTATCTCCCTGAAGTTGTAGTGGAGTAGATTGAAGATAGCAAATCTTATCTCCTTGAAGTTGCAGTAGAGTAGATTGAAGATACGAGTCTCATCGCCCTGAAGTTGCAGTGGAATAGACCAAAGCTACAAGCTACAAGCTACAAATCTTATCTCCCCGAAGTTGCAACGGAGTAGATTGAAACTACAATTCCTATACCCCTGAAGTTGAGGTGGGATAGGATTAGGCCACTTGAAAAAGAGAATTACCAAAAAAAGTTAAGATTCGGCAAGACCAGACAAAATTGGTCTTTTTTAAAGTCTTTGCTCCATTCTCATTACACGACAACGAACAAAGATGGGCAGTTGTAGAAGCCCAATTTTGCTCGAGCCCAACAAAAAAAATCAAACCAAATATAAAAAAAACAAATAATAAGAGTCCAAGACCATTTACAAAAAAAAAAAAAATCAAATCAGGCCTAAACTTACAAACCCAAATGGCCCAAAAAAAACCTAATAGCCTAGTGGCCCATAACCTAAACTGTTTTAAAAAAAAACAAAAACCCTAGTGCTCCTTGCACCGTTCCTTGTGCCACATCAGTACGCTCACGCCCCGAGGTCTACCACCGTTAATGCCTTTGCCACTGTTGACTCAACCACCACCTGCAAAGAAGAAGCAACACCAAAGAACAGTTGAAAAATAGAAAAAGAAATGTTGTAATTCGGCTATAAAAGAGCCTACAAAAACCGATTGTAAGGGGGGATTTAAAAAAAAGCAATCAAAATACAAAAAAAAACTTCAAAGTTTTTTTTGTGTTCATTTATTTTTTCGAAAGCAAAAAAAAATCAAATATATATATAAAAAAAGAGGGGCGAATCGAAAAAGATCGAAACTTTTTTTTTACCTTTTTAGGGTTTTAGCCCTCAGATCCGAGCTTTGGAAGTCAAAAGGAAAAAAAAGGAAACTTTTTTCATTTTTTGGCCACTATGGATGGCGAAGCTTTCGCCAGTTACCGACGGCCGTCGCGGCGGAGCTCGGCGGTACTCTTGGCCGAATATGGGGTCTATTTTAGAGAAAAGGGAAAGCAGAGAGGGTTTTTTTAAGGGCAGAGAGGAAATGATTTTTTTTCTAAATTTTTTTGTTTTTATAGGCCTACAAAACGATGTCATTTTTGGGGTGAACTCAGACGTCCAAAATGACATCATTTTAACGAGACCCGTGGTCTGACCCGACCCACATCATGATTCGCGTGTTTTTCAAAAGGGGGGGATAATTACGTTTTTGGTCTTTTCGCTTTTTAAGCAATTTTCAATATAGTATTATTTCTAATTTTTTCTTCTTTTTAAATTTATCCCGTTTAATTTTATTTTATTTTATTTTATTTTGGGTCTTTTAAACTAGGCGTATAGGGAAGTTTGGGATATTTTCCTGCTTGGTCCCTGTCCCTTTTAGCGTGTTTCATTTTGATCCCCTATTCTGTTTTTTTATTTTTACAATTTACGCCCTATAATTTCATTTAAATTTCAACTTAATCTTTTTTATTTTATTACAAGTTAGCCATTTATTATTTCTTTTATTCGATTTACCCTAGTATTTCATTTAAATTTTAATTTTATCCTTTGCTTATTTAATTTCAACCCTCTTTACAAATTGTTTTATTTATTTATTTGTTCGTTTATTTATCTATTTCTTAATTATTTATTTATTTATTTTTTAGAAAAAATCATATTGTATATATCCTTTTATTTGTACATTTCTTTGTTCATTTATTATTATTTTCATTATTATTTTATCCTTAATTTTTATTCTTGTTATTTTATTAATCCTTTATTATTTTTGGCACGATGCATAAAAAAATGTAAAATTTTTAAATCGTGGCAATATTCATTATTTTGGAATTAGAAAAATTGTGTCCCTAACTTACGGGATATGACTTCTTTTTTTTTTTTAAACCGAAATAATTGAATATTCATTTCAAAAATATAAAAACGAGATTTAAATAACGATCAAATGACATTTATTCTTGATTTCGAGGATTTAAGGCATTTGTGTCCTAACTTACGGGACATGATCCTTTTTCTTGATTAACTTGAAATAAGCTCTTTTTATGAGAATTACTTTAGTTAGGTAATGCCTCAATACAAAAAAAGGGATTGTGTTTTAAACTCCTTTCGAATTTTCAATTTTCGACCCTAAGATATTAAGTAATCAACTAGGTACCAATTTTGGGCATCATGAGGGTGCTAATCCTTCCTCGTGCGTAATCGACTCCCGAACCCATTTTTTTGATTTTATAGACCAAATATCATCGTTTTAATAAATCAAACATTTTATTAAAACAATCAAATTACGAGGTGATCCGATACATCTCATAAAAATGATTAGTGGCGACTCCCATGTCCATTTTAAAATAAAAGGTCGATTTCAAGAAAAGGTTTCGGCAGCAGTGCTTGAAAGAGTCCCCACTTCCTTATCACTCATTGTCCCCTAGCACTTGGCTTGTTTCTTAGCAACGGTTTCGTTTTGACAAAATTCAACACATTTAGCCCTCATTGGATATCAACAAATTTAAAATAAAGATCAAATTTACAAAATGTGTAAATGTTAAGGGCTAAATTTGTTGAATTTTTTAGAATTAGAACAAAAGTGATAGAATGTGTAAACATTAAGGGCGATTATATCAATCAAAAATAGGGTAAATTGATGAAAGAAGTATTATCCTTAGTTGCTAACTCTAGAAATTGAGAGGGACTAAATTTCTTTATTTTTTTAAAAGTGATCATTTTGCTCAATTCGAAAATGAGAGGGACTGAAAAGGTTTTTTTACCAAATATTTGACATGAAAACAGCAGTTCTCTCCAGCAAATTCTTTTGGTTTCAAGGTGATTTTTCTAGCAAATGAGTTCTGCTAAGTGCTATCGAGCAAAAGCATGTTTATAAATAAAGTTCATTTCGTTTTCTCCAAAAGTCGTGATAAGAAAAATAGTTTGTTTTGTTTTTGTAAAAGTCGTGACGGTGTTAGAAGTTGTAGTTTTAGTTTTTTTGTTTTCAGTTATGACTAGTTTGGTGTATCACCGATTTTAAAAAAATTTTGGGGACCTCTGATATTGTCATTATAATTGATAGCACAACTTAATTGTGGCAGTACTAGAATGATGTTATTAGTGATTGATCACGATAAGTACTTTTTTAGTACTATCAGTTTTTCATTTATATTTCTCTTCGATTAGATTTTTCATGATAAATACATCATGAAACTGTTAGAACTATAAGAACCAACGATTTCCAATATCATTTCTATTTTGATTTTCTTTAATTTGATATATTTTCCTATTTGCACTAAACTGAACTTACATATTGATTATCACCCACTAGCTTATAGGCTGTAATGCGACTTCAACTATTGATGAGTTGTTTCCGTCTTAAAAAGGTTTGCATTCAGGGAAGATAGGATTGAGGCAAAAACCAGACGTCAGGAGCCATGTTTTGAATAATTATCTTTGTTTTTCAATTATGATTGCCCGATCACATGCATATGGCTAAAATTTAAAAGAATAAAAATTGGGAAGATATTTGGTAAGGCAATTAATTAATTATTGTAGAAAAGGTATGGAAGGATACGTCATACAGTGGAGGTTACAGTCGGCAAAGATGAGGCATTTGGGGTTACGAATCTTTCAGCCTTTCATTTCCAACGACAAACATATATATATATATATATAGTTTCCACCTTACAGCCATTAGAAATGTTGATGGTCGGCTCGGCTGGGTGTGACTCGAAATATTTTATAATTAAATTTAAATTGGGTTGGGACCATATCATATGATAAGTCTATGCTTAAAATAATATTAAATATTTTTAATATATGTTGAGTGTAGTAATAGAATATGATGTATTTTTGGGAAAGAATTTAAATTCAACAATAAAGATAGTGTTGTTGTGTGAAGCAACAATATATGTGAGAAAAAAATTAAAAAGATATTATAAGATTTTCACATTTTATAATTTAATTAAATAAAAAATCATTAAAGGCCTCTTTGAAGATTAAATAGTAATTGGATAAAAGTAAAATTATTAAGGTAATAATTATACACTCTTGTAATTACATACTTTTTGAAGTGTTTGATTGATAAAATGTGATTATATCGTCATTTCCTACATCATATTTGATAGTTAAATTGTAATTACATAATTAAATAATTTTAAATTTAAAAAATCTTAATTATTTTAAAATTATCAATGATACTTGAAATCAAACCATTATATGTGATAGAAAGAATTCCACAATAGAAAAAATAAACACCCTATGCAATTTTATCTCGATTATTCTAACATTCTTTGCATTATTCACTATCTAATATTAAACATACACTCATTGATTATTGACCAAGTATAAATCAATTTACAATAAATAATATGTAATTTAGTTAAATTTAGTAGAATTAATTTCTGATAAATATTAATTAATTTAATTAATTATTTAGTATGTGAAAATATATAAATATTTATCACTCTTCAATAAAAATTTTAGATTATTTAAAATAAGATATTGGTAAAATAAATATATAATTATATTTTAAAATAAAATATATGTAAATAAATTAACATACTATAATTATTGTATAAAATTAATATTTTAAATTTAAATAATGTGGAGTCTATTTGGAAAGTCAGAGAAAATAAAATTTGAGTGTATTTATTTGTAATTAGTGGCATAATTACTTAAATTCTCATCATTCTCTTAAGAATTAAAGAGGGTTACATTCAATTGAATGAGGCTCACTAATTATAGTGACTACCCAAAAATTGTAATTTTCTAGACGTGTTTGGTAGACAAAGTGTAATTACAACGTAATTACCTATGTCATGTTTGATAGTATAAATTGTAATAACACATTTACGTATATTTTTATTTTTAAAATATTAATTATTATAAAAAATTATTAATCTGATCAAAATAGTTTCTAAACAAGCAACAAAAATTAAAATCAAATCGTCATAAGTATTATGTTAATTAAAACAAAAGCAGTTGGTAATATGATTACTAATAGAAATAGTAAGAAAAATAAAGATCATATATATACAAATTTATTTAATTGTTCTAGTGCATATTTGTTAGATTATTTCCTCTTTAATATTTAATATATTCTCCTTATCATCATCCATTGATCCTTGATCGAGTTCATCGTCATCTGGATTCAAATCTGCATCATTAAGATTATTAAGATCTCCTTCTTCTATATATTCTTCGAAGTATGAATCATCTCAATTCCATGAAATATGTAACATGCTAATACGATCCAACCCCTTTTTTTATGCTATACTAAGGTGATATTGTTAATATGAAAAATATATTTTTAGAATAATAAATGTCTTCTCAACCATATTTTAAACCCTTGAATGTCTTAAATTAAAGAGTTTGCAAGTTTTCTATGATGATTGTGTCCGTCACAATTCTCTTAAATAGTATCATACACCACGATATGGTGCAAAAAAATATTTTCTATTTGCATAATTAGCATCAACCTTATAATATTTGGGTTTATAATCCAAATAGTTTGTAGCTTTAATTATAAAAGCTTATGTAAACTTAATTTGGAGAAAGACTTATGTTAGATTATATCCCTTTTAAATAAAACTTAAGTAAAAATAATATAAAATTTATAATGTATAACATTTTAAAAAATTATAAAAATTGTTCAAAATTTCATAACACTTCTTATAAATAATATAATTTTTTCCATAACTTTAAAAAATTTCTTTTTAAATAAGTTATGATAAGAAAAAACTGTAACATTTTTAAATATATATAAATATATTAACTTTATAATATATAGCATGGACAAATAAATAAGTTATATCCATACTTCTTGGTCATAACTTTTATAAATAAATATATTATAACATTTTTACAACATTGGAATTATTTTTTACAATAATTATTTTTGCTATAATTTTAGAAACTTTTAGGATTTAAATGATATAATTTATTGCTAGAATTTTATAAAATACACATTATTTTTATAATATAAATTTTAGGATTTATAATATAAGAATTTTAAAATTAGATTTGGTTGTAATTACATTCATAATTACTCCAATTCTCACCTCGTCACTTAAGAATTGAAAAGTATAATTAGATACGCCTAATTTAGTGAGATACACCGGTCACAATGGTTAACAAAACATACCACTATTATGTAATTACAATTAATTACAAACAGATCCAATTATTAAGTGACTTTTTAAATACTATCTAAATATATTATGAACACTACCTTAAATAAAGCTATAGGAAAACTCTATAAAAATAAAAGCTAAAATAATAGTCAAAGCCATTTCTAGAAATAGCCATCATATTTCCTTCTCTCAAGCTCTATAAAATTACTAAATAAACAAATTAAAAAAAAAATATCATCTTTGTAGTCAACTAATTTTGCCCGGGCCCTTTTAAAGTATTAAAATAAGCCAAACAAATAAGTCCAGGTAAATTGAACACACACAAATAAAGAATCCAAATTCAGAAGTCCAATGTCCGGTTACAAATATTAGGGCCAAAAATAACTTAAACCCAAAATCCTTTAATATAGACTTAACCCAATCCTTAGTTCGAACAGCCCAAACCCGAGGCCCAATACACCCAAAAGGAAATACAGCAGTAGAGAGTACCAGAAGCTTCTGGAATGTAAGAGAGTTGGGCTCCAATGAGAGGCTCCTCGCATGGCCTCCTTTGCGCGCCTCCTTTCTCCTCCGTACGGCCATCCCTGCGTTAGAATACACGAGAAGAGGCCAGCTAACAGAATACAACAAATGACAGCAATAAAAATGTATTTTTATTTATTATTTATTTTACTCTATAAATTTGGATATAAAAGCCAATGATTGTACCTGCAAAAGGGATTACAAATATACTACGCACACCAAATATAAAAAATAGAGCATTTCACAAGCATTTTTTTAGAGGTGATTTTCTGTTTAATAGTTGCTTTTAAATTTCGGCTGAATGACTTCATTTTTATCTTTCATTATTGTATCAAAAAAATAATAGAAAGAAAGAGAGAAGAAATCTCACCTTATGGATCGGCCATTGATCTCTCTTTGCTTCGTCAGACTTGAAGTGGAAAAAGAGGTCTTAAGGTCGAAAATATCATCAAAAGGCCACATTTGTCGGTTGTTGTTTTTAAGGGAAGATCGGCGTTGGTGTTAAAAGGGGAATCAAACGGCGCCATCCATCAATTGTAATGTTGAAAGCGGCAGCCGAATATGAGCAAACACTTAGGGTTTTTTTCCCCCCTTTTCAATCTGCACTGCTGAAATAAGCTCTTAGAAGCTGTTTTTTTTTTCTTTTAATTGGCACCGTGAGACGACGACGTTTAAGGCATGGATTTGTAGCCTTGAAATGACGCCGTTTAAGCTTGCCCGACCCGATCCGATTCCTTTACCCCTGGGATCCGCGTATTTTCGTGGAGAGGGATAATTGCGCAATTGATCCTTATTCTTTTGCGCTACTATTCAATTACAAGCTATTTGCTTATTTCTTTTTTAATTTGGCTTGGTAATTTGAGTGCATTTGCAATTGGATCCATGCTTCATTGAATGTTTTGGAGATCCGAGTATTTCATTTTAACCCATATACGCTTTACGCATTGCATGGGGTCCTTATTTGAATAGTAGTAGTTTGTTTTATTTATAAATTATCCCTTTATTTTATAATTTTATTTCAATTAGTTTTTTATTATTTTTTAAATTCGTTTCACATTCATTTTTCTTTTTAGGTTCTTTTTTTTTATATTTGGAGCTCCTTTGATGATTGTGTTTTGTTTTAAAGTCAAGATCTTGTAAATTTATTTTATCATATCATTTTTACTTGTGTATAATATTTTATATGAATGTTTTATGCATTATTATATATATATAATTATTCCATGTATATTATTAATCTTATATTATTTTATACACATAATTTATTTTAAATTTATTCCTATATCTTATTATATATCTATGTTGTTTAAAGGAAAATCCTACATATTTTGTGTTTTTTTCCTTAATTACTATTATACGTAACCCATATTAAATTATTTTACTATAGTCTACATTATTGATTTCATATTAATATTTCTTGTATGTATATATTTTTCTCTTTAAAATTATGCATGCGTATAATGCGTTCTTTTAAGAACTATAATTTTAAGTCATGCCATTTATTTATTGTATACACTCTCATATTTTATTATCCTTATATATGTATTATTTATATGTGCCATCAATTCAAACCAATTTGTTACATGTAAAATTATGTTATATATTATTTGTTTTAAAATTCCTTTATAATATAGTTTTATAAATATACACCACTAAATTTATGTATTTTTGTAAATATAATTTTTATCTTTTGTGTATATGATTATATTTTCTAAAATTTGTTACATGTATAATTTATATATTTACTTAATTTTTTCATACATTATTAATTTCATGCTATTTTTTTACAAATAATTATTTCTAAATTTATTTATATACATGTTCTATGAATTTATTATGTACATTATATTTTATCATGTGTTTTATTTTTATTTTATATTTTATATGTTATTTAAGCTATCATGCATGTTGTCAATTTTTCAAATGGATTTGTACTTAAAATATTATGCATATTATTCAATTCAAAGGTCTGTATTTTACAATATTTATTTCAAATGATAATATAACCCTAGTTTTTATACAAATTTGTCAACTTATATTATGTGTCCATTAATTCATCATTATTTTGAAAATGTCCTATACTATATTGACTTCTAATTCCATTTTATTTTGTACATATTTTGTGGATCGTTTTATATGGTGTCATGTTAGTTATTGTTGTATGTTATTTTTGTATTGATTGTTCACCATCCATGGTTAAGAATTTGGTTACATTTTACTTAGAATAGTTGTACATAATTGTTGGATTTATTAATTGTGACTTGTTGTATCATATTAGTTCATGTTCATTAATCCTTTCCTAGGCAAATGTTTCGATACAAAGCATTAAGTATTCCATCTATTTTAAAACAACTAAACGTGTTTTGAGCGAATTTCCAATTTTCTTTATTATTCAAAAATTCTGAAATAAGGCAATATCCAATATTTGGGAATTCGGGAAATCGTGCTCAATCGTGCTGGGTATGATTTTTTTGGTGAACTAAATATTTGGATAACCTTTTATAATTTTAGTGTACGAGTTTTCAAAAGTCAAAAATCAATCGTATTTTTAAAGGTATAAAGGATCGTATCCAATCGTGCTGGGTATGATGCTGCATATCTTTGAAACGAGAGAATTTTGGCCGCTAATTTGAACTATTCAAACATTTTAAAAAAGAATCATACTTTGAAAAATCTTTTTTTAAAAAAAACCTTCTAGTATAAGGATAGCATCAAGTCAATTTGGTACCAATTTTTAGGCGTAATGAGGGTGCTAACCCTTCCTCATGCGTAATCGACTCCCGAACCCATTTTTGATTTTCTGTAAACCAAAATTATTGTAAAAAACGATTTAGTAGGTGGCCCAATCACACCTAAATCAAAAGATTGGTGGCGACTCCACATTTTTGTTTTCAAAAGTCGATCCCTATTGTTTTCAAATAAAAAAGGGTTTCGACAGCTTGGCGACTCCGCTGGGGATTGAACAAAGAGAGTCAGGCCATAAATTTGATTGTTTGCTATCCTTTTGTGAAAGAATTGAAAATTTGTGTTGAAAATTATGATTCTTTTAATTGCATTTGTTGGCATGATTGTAGTGGTACGAGTTTGGTAGAATAATATGGCATTGCATTGCATGACCGCTGTGGTTATACCTATTAAGTGGGAGTAAGAAACTATGCTTTCGTGAGGTTTTCACCTCCGTATGGGCTAGTGGATTACTTCCGGGATACATCCGTACCTATGATTCCGTGAGATTTTCATCTAGGCATGGTCATAGGGAAATATGTTCCCCTGAACCGAACTCGATTCATATGAGCCTATAATGGGTGAGGATTGAGGAATCTGCTGGTTCGGGTACCTTTACTCTAGGACCGAGCTACATATAGTGAACCTTAAGAGCTATCCTTAGGTAGAGCCGCGTCAATCCTTAGTCATTGCCCATATGTGTGTTATGATTATCTTTGTTGTTATACTTCTATTTTATCACTTATATTTGATACTAACTTGTGTTTTGTTTTGATTGTGTTTTACATGACATTGCATACTAAAGGAGGTGTTGGTTCGTATTCGATTACTAAGTTAGAAAGTTTAACATGGAGAATGAATTTCTTAATAAAGTTGAGGATAATGCGGCCGTTCGCGCAAGGTCAGAGAAGTTACAATCAGAGAAAGGGGATAGCCTGGCGGATGGATATACATCAGAGTTGCAAAACTTTACTCGCATCAATGTAACACAGAATGAGCTGCAGGAGTTGAAAGACATATGGTCTCATTAGGATGAGGGCACTAAACAGTTGTTCTACCAGAGTTATGGTGATATACCGTACTTGCTCGATGTTAAGTTGGATAAGCGTTTGTTACAAGGTATGGCTCAATTTTGGAATTCTGCTTATAATTGTTTCACTTTTGGGGAAGTAGATTTGGTTCATACCTTGGAAGAATATACTACTTTGTTGAGAAGTCCAAAAGCTTAAGTCAGAAAAATTTATGCTAAGGTTTCTAATGGTCAAACTTTTGCAAAAAGGTTGGTGAATATTTCGGGGATGAGTGAATCTTGGGTTACTACTCGAATTCAATAGAAGGGGGATAGTAAGTGTATTTCCTAGGAAAATTTGAGAGATTTGGTTTTGACGCATCTGGATGAAAAGAAAAGGGTTGATATCTTTGCCTTAAGCATCTATAGACTGGTGATTTTTCCTAAGGCTTTAAGGCATGTTGATGAGGCAGTCACTGATTTGTTTGATTGTCTCGAAAAGGGAGTCACACCTGTACTTACAATACTAGCCGAGACGTTTAGATCTTTGAGCATGTGTCGAAGGACAGGGGAAGGTCGATTTATTGGATGTGTACAGTTGTTGATGATATGGTTTCACGGGCATTTTTAGAAAGTGAATAGGGTTTCGTACCGGGTCTTCTCCGAAGGTTACTCCCCATTAAAAGAAGAGATGTCCATGCAAAGGAGAGATGATAATTCAGAAGAGAAATGGATGGAAATTCTCCAAAATCTCAAAGAGGATGATGTAGAGTGGAGAGCTTTCTGGATGGTTCTTGATGAAATCTTGTATTGATATGGTAGCTATAATTGGGTGCCATTGTTAGAAATTTGGGGAGCTATTAGATATACTCCTTTACTTGCATTAAGGCAATATAAATCGAGGTGGTTCATACTTACGACGTACAGGCTGGCTCAGTGTGAATTCCCATATAAAGGAGATCACTATAGGAAGAAAGTTCGGGAGTTATCTGATGCCTGGTGGCAAACACACTGGATGAAGAGGCTGCCTGTTGGTTCCATGGTAACACACGAATACAATAGATGGTTTAGGAAAAGGGTCAATGATAATATTCCTAGACCAAGTTTGGAAAGGGCCCGACCAATAGAGGAACAGTTACAAATTACCCCGTCAGAGTTGGAAATTATAAAGCAAGATTTTGAGAAGAAGAGTTCTGAGTTTGGGAAGAAGATCGAGTAGTTGGAAGAGGAAAAGATGCACTTAAAGTTAGATGTGGAGATTCAGAAGTTAGAGGCAGAAAAGCTACAGAAAAGGAAGAGTGAAGTTGAGGAAGATTTGGAAAGCTTGAAAACAGATTATAAGAAGCTGCGCTTATCAATGATGACTGCTGGATTAGGAAAGACTTCAGAACAATAGCGCCGAGAGGTTCGAGAAGAAAGGGCTAAGGCAGATCAATGGGAAAAGAGGTTCCAAGAAGCTCAAGCTCAGAATGAAGCCTTGGAAAGAAGTCTGTCGGAGAGTAAGAATGAAAAAGATGAATTAAGAGCTAGAGTAGCGAAACTTGAGAGATCTCTGTGTTTATACCGGAATCGCAATTCTTTGATAGGTTTAAAGTAAGCTTAGGTAAGATCGAGGAGATGAAAGGGAAAATAGAAGAGTTAGAAATGGCATTGCAAAGTTGTGAAATGAGGATGGAGTTTTTGGAGGCAAATGAGGAACAATGGAAGGGCCAGCTTCATCACTCCCAAGACCAGGTTAGAAGCAGAGATTACCTCATGGGCGAGGCTGTAATGCAAATTTGAGAAGTAGCTGATTATTTGCAATCTTTAGTAGTACAACCAGATGTATTAAGCGTGAAGTACGAGTTGGAGTCAGATAGGGGACAAGACCTAGCTTCATTGCTTAGGAAAATTAAAGCCCTGAGTGTTAGGGCGAAGTCGTATTTGTAACTCAGTTTTATGTAAAGAATTTTATTTTCTAGTAAAGTTTTATAAAAGGAATTGAATCAGAATTGATGCCTCCTTTGCATTCATGCATTTGCATTACATTACATCATATGCATTAAAGCTCATAATAAGATTCTAATTAATTAAAATTTATTTCAGTAATCTGGAAACCAACAAAAACACACCAAATAAGTATCCCTATGGTACGAGGAAAAAGACTAAGTCAATGGACAAAAGACTGGAAAAGTTAGAACAAATGCAAAAGGATATGGAAGAGCAAATGCAGTCACAGATGCAAGAGCAGCTGGTTAACATTCAGCAAGAGATGAAAGAACAGATGATGAAGTCCCAAAGAGAGATGATGAGTCAGTTGTCCCAATTGTTGATGAGAAGAGTGGATAAGGGAAAAGGTCCTATGGATAATATGGGAGAAAATAATGAAGACCCTCAATATCCTCCCGGCTTCACTCCTATACATGTGCAGACACAACCTGAGATTAATTTGCAGAAGCCATCTATTACGATCAGGCCTCAACAGTTTCAGGCCAGGGTTTCAGTACCAATGAATTTTCAAGCTGGTTCAGGTTATAATCCTGATAACAACTCTAATAATCCAATTGTTCCTGATTTGGATGAGGTTGCGAAAGAGGAAAGGGCAAAGGAGGAGTCACAAAAGCAATTAGAAGAACGGTGTAAATGGCTGGAGGAAAAGGTCAGAGCAATGAAGAGTATTAATAGACACCCGAGAATTGATGCAAAAGATCTAAGTTTGGTCCCGGACTTAGTACTGCCATACAAGTTCAGGATGCCAGAAATTGAGAAATACAATGGAACGAGCTGTCCTAAAGCTCATGTCACTATGTTTTGCAGAAGAATGACGGGATATGTTCATAACAATCAATTGTTGATTCATTGCTTCCAAGATAGTTTGGTAGGAGTGGCTGCTAAATGGTACAATCAATTGAGTCGAAATAGGATTAGTTCATGGAGAGATTTAGCACAGGCGTTTATGAAGCAATATAGCCATGTGACAGATATAACTCTTGATAGGATTACTTTGCAGAATATGGAGAAGAAACCAAATGAATGTTTCAAGCAGTATGCACAGAGGTGGAGGGAAATGGCCATTCAGGTTCAACCACCGCTCTTGGAGAACGAAACTACGATGCTCTTCATTAACACCTTAAAGGCTCCGTTATAACTCATATGCTAGGAAGTGCCACGAAGAGCTTTACGGACATGGTCATGACAGGAGAAATGATGGAGAATGCCACAAGAAATGGAAGGATAGACGCAGGAGAAAGTGCTAAAAGGTCTGTGTCACAGAAAAAAGTGAATGAGGTGAACAATACGAACGTGGGATATTCAAAGTCTGTTACTGTAAGTAAAGCAAAAGCGATAACTACCGGTCAGGGATCATCAAGGCAAGAGTCAGGAACCAGGCAGAATAATGAGAAGATTCAATTTACACCAATTCCCATGACATACAAAGAGTTATATCAAAGTTTGTTCGATGCACATGTGGTGGCACCTTTTTACTTAAAGCCATTGTAGCCTTCGTTCCCTAAATGGTACGATGCTAATGTTCCATGTGAGTATCACACAGGAATTGTGGGTCAGTCGATAGAAAATTACACCACTTTTAAGAAGTTGGTTAAGAGATTTATCTAGATGGGCATTTTGAAATTCGATAATGCGCCCAGTACTGAAAATCCGCTACCTAATCATACTGATAGCTGGGTAAATACAATAGATGGAGGTATTGGAAAAAGGACCAAGAAGGATGTTTCAGAAGTAAAGACTCCTTTGAGACGAGTTTGGAAAGAGATGACAAGAAGGGGATTAGTTACTTCAAACACGGAAGGAAATAATAATGGGATAGAGAATTATTGTGAGTTCCATCATAAAGAGAGACACAGAATTCAGGATTGTGAAGGATTCAGAGTTGTTATTCAGAGCCTGAAGGACAGTAAAGAAATAGAATTTTATGAAGAGGTTTCAGAAGAAGAGTATATATGCGCATCAGAATCCATATCAAGTGTCCCGAAAGTAAACTATCCTATGGTCATTATTTTGTGTCCTAAGAATAAAGTAGGACTTCAAGTGACGCCAAAGATCATAATTTAGAAGTCGGCAGTTTTTTCTTACAAGGATAGTAAAAGGGTCCCCTGGAACTACGATTGTAAAGTGATGATCCCAGGAAAGGAGAGTACAATCAACTCGTTAAAGGCGGACCAAGACACAGTGTCTCACGCACGCAGTGGAAGATGATATGATACCCGAATAGAGCCTATGAAAGGAAGAGATGTGCTGGTCGAGCAAGAGAAGGGAAAAATAGTTGAATTTGATATGCCTGTTAATGAACCAGTGAAAGAAGAAGAAGTTAAGTAATTCCTGAAATTTCTGAAACATAGTGAGTATAGTGTGGTGGAACAATTGCGTAAACAGCCAGCCCGTATATCTATATTAGCTTTACTCTTGAGTTCAGAGGTGCATCAGAGTGCATTGATGAAGGTGCTAAACGAGACATATGTAACCAATGATATTTCTGTCAATAAGTTGGATCGATTGGTTAACAACATAAGTGCAAACAATTTCATCTTTTTCAATGATGATAAGATACCCTTAGGAGGAATGGGATCTACCAAAGCTTTGCACATAACTACTAGATGTAAGGGATACACAAGGAAATTTGATTGGAGAAGAAAAAGACTTTTCTGATGAAATGATAGAAAAAATAAATAAAAATCACATTTCTAAAGAAGAAATATATAAAATATCTAAGTTTAAAATATGGAGTCAAAGACATATAGAAAAGATTAATGGTAACACAGTCGCTAAGGATACTAGAGGAGGATTAACAGAAATTTCATTATTTACTAAAGAAAAAATTAAGAGGATTAAAAAAAAATACCCTCAAGTTAGATATATACATTTAGGTATAATTATGATAACAATTAGAGCTTTATTTAGAAAAGGACATGATATACCTATCATAGCAGTTTTATTAGATAAAAGATTTGAAAACCCAATAAAAGCACTTAATGGAGGAATACAGTCTAATTTACATACTGGTGTAATAGGATTTAAGGTTAAACCAAACTATTTTATATCTATTACAGACCCTCTAATAGAAGAGTGTTTATGTTTAAGAATTCAGACAAAAAATTCTGAAATAAGTGATTTAGCAGAAGATCTAGTAATAAGTTGGACTTCTATTAATGAATATACCAACACGACAGAAGTAGAAATTAAAGAAATCAATAATAAAATAATTGAGTTATTTGAACCCAATAAATTTACTATAGAGATACAACCAAAATTACTACATCTAAAAGATTTGTCAATACCAAAAGATTGGATGATTGATAGAATAAGTGGTACTAGTACTTCAAAACCTGTAAGTACTATAGAATATATGTCATCTGGAGATAGACTATATTTTAAAAATAATGCTATAACAAATACAAATGATAATTTAGTTTTACCTTCTAATTCTCAAATAGAGGAAGAAGAAGATAATATTAGTACAAATTCGACAACACCAATAGGTATGAAAACAGTTCAAATACCTATTTTCCCTACTGAACCTAGTAGAAATTCTAGAAATACTAGAATGGAATAAATACAATCTACTACTATTATTCAACAAATGAAAATAGGAAAAATGATATTATTACATTTTCAAATTTCCAACCTAGGAAATATTATACATATATAGAAATTACACTTCAATTTAGAGACTATAAAACATATTCTTTGCATGCTTTATTAGAGTTAGCATTATTTGCCAAAATCCTGATTTACAATCGAATTTACTAAAGTATTTTGCATGTTTAGCTTGATTAATCAAAACATCTTTTCGTGGAATAAAATATCCATCAAAAATAGTGTTTTGGTTTAGTCTTTTATAATTAATTAACATCCTAGCTTTTTCTCTTTTTATTTCAGCATGGTTTATTACCATAAAGGCTGGACTTGAGTGTGGACTATTAGTTTTTTCTATCTTTGATTTGTATATCAAATTCATCTATATCTTGTTTAGTATAGATCATAGGTTTGATTCTAATTATTTTATTAGGATTCTTTAATTTTATTTCACAATATCTGGGACTATTTTCTCATAATTTTAATGGTTCTTCACTAAAATTATTTTCTAGAATTTTAAACAACCAATGATTTGTTTCTAGTTGTTTAATTTGTTCTTTTCTTATTGGTCTAAATCCTTTATCACATACAATTTTATGGTTTTCTATTAAAGGTATTTCTACGTAAGTTTTTTCTGTTGATAATATTACTAAATTTCTATCTATAGAAAACAGTAGATGATGATATATAAAATTATTTCCTAATAATATGTCTCCATGCATTTCAGTAAAACACAATATTTTAGGAATTACAAATCTTACATTATTTATGTAAATTGGTATATTTCTAGCTTTAAATTGAATTATGGTTTCTTTACCATCAATTCCTATAGCTCTAATTGGGTTTTTCATTAATTCCCATTTTTCTACAGGAATGGCATTTTCTCTACAACTACTTGTGGTAGCTCCAGTATCTAATAAAGCATGCAAAGAATATGTTTTATAGTCTCTAAATTGAAGTGTAATTTCTATATATGTATAATATTTCCTAGGTTGGAAATTTGAAAATGTAATAATATCATTTTTTCCTATTTTCATTTGTTGAATAATAGTAGTAGATTGTATTTCTTCCATTCTAGTATTTCTAGAATTTCTACTAGGTTCAGTAGGGAAAATAGGTATTTGAACTGTTTTCATACCTATTGGTGTTGTCGAATTTGTACTAATATTATCTTCTTCTTCCTCTATTTGAGAATTAGAAGGTAAAACTAAATTATCATTTATATTTGTTATACCATTATTTTTAAAATATAGTCTATCTCCAGATGACATATATTCTATAGTACTTACAGGTTTTGAAGGTGCACCTAATGGTCATTATCAATGGAGAGTAATGCCATTTGGGTTATGTAATGCACCTCAAATCTTCCAAAGATGGATGGATTCTATATTTAATAAATATAAAAATTTTGTGTAGTCTATATAGGCGATATATTAATATTTTCAGAAACACTGGAAAAACATAAAAAACATTTAAATATTATCTCTCAAAATTCATAAAACATGGAATTATTTTAAGCCCTAAGAAAATAGAATTAGAAAAAACAGAAATAGAATTTTTAGGTTTAAATCTATTTGCTGATGGTCTTAAACTACAAGATCATATTATAGTAAAAATAAAAGAATTTCCAGAAGAAATTAAAAACCAAAAACAACTTCAACAATTTTTAGGAATAGTTAATTATGGAAGAAACTTCTTTCCTAACTTATCTCAAAAAATAGGTGATTTATATGAAAAACTAAAAAAGGATAAAACTTTTAGCTAGTCTAAAGAAGACTCAGAAATTATTAAAAATATAAAATCAGAAATAAATTATACCCCAAAAGTCTATTTACCAAAACAAGGTGATAGATTAATTTTAGAAATCGATGCATCAGAAAAATATTGGGGATTATTTTAAAAGCTAAAACAACAAAAAACGAAGAACTAATATGTGGATATAGTTCTGGAAAATTTAAATCAAATGAAGTTAATTATGCTATATATGAAAAAGAATTATTAGCTATTAAAAAGGCAATAAAAACCTTTCTCATATATTTAGCATCTGAAAATTTTATTATAAAAGCGCCAACCAGCAAATCAAACAATTCGACTAATAATAGTCTAGAAAGTGTACCAAGAAGAATTAGATGGTACAATGATTTATGTAGTTTCAATTTTGAAGTTTTATATGTCAAAGGTACTAATAATATTATTGCTGATTATCTTAGCAGGCCTTATGGAAAGAGGTAAAAAACCTCTAGAACAAGTCGGGGAATGGACTACTGTCCATAAAAAGCCCAACAAAGGAAAGCAGATAAATCCTAATCAAGGATTTACTCCCAATCAAGGATTGGCCCCCAATCAGGGATTTACTCCTATATTAACAGGATTCTATCCTAATCAAGGATATTATGTTCCTTATCCAATGGTAAGACAATCAACTGGATCTCCTTCATCATATGCATCAAGAATGGTAAACGAATACCCTTCAAAAAGAATAATTCAATCTCCTTGGTCTCAAGATCAAATTCAGCATATCAAGCCAGTTATTCTGAAGTTATAAAAGGAGCAGAAAATTTGTTGAAACAACAACAAATTCCAGAAATAAAAGATTTTTATATTCCAGGATTACCAAGTGAAATTTATAAATATATTAATGAAATATGGAAAACCCATATTTTAGAACAAAGAGCAAATTTTAGACGAGCTCTTACAAAGTTTTCACAATTTCTAGTTGAAAAAACAACCAAAGAAAATGAAGCACTCTTAAAGATTATTGTAAATATATCTTGATCTAATCTGAATAATAATAACTATATTCTTTGTACCAAGAATATTTGTTTTACGAGATTGGCAAGAACTCGAAATAGAATATACAAATATCAATGAGATAAATAATCTTATTGATATATTTCAATACTTTATTCATAAAGGAACAAATAGTCTCATTATGAATAAAATGTTTAGAATATGTTTATATAATAAAGCTAGGAAAATATTACCAGAGAAATTTTTGAAAAATCAATAAAATTATCTACAACCAAAGCAGACTCAATATAAAAAGTCTTTTTCGAATACTTTTACAATCATATGTTTATCTAAATGATATAGGGGAAGAAATTCCTACTATAAAATTCAGATTAGATTATGAACCATTTGATATAAACAGTATTGAATGGGGTTTCGTTAGAGAAATTGTAGTACAAAACTTTTCTTTTCACTTATTAAAAGATTTTCCTGCTATTGTAAAAGCTATATTGTCACTTTTAGTATATCAAGATAATTTTTATTACTATTTTTATATCCAAATAAGTAGTCTTATTGGAATTGCTGAAAAAGAGCGATTCTATCAACCATATCAAATATGGATTATTCAACGAATGTTTGATAGTCCTTATTTATCAGCAGCCAAAGAAGATAAAAAAACACTTGACCAAAACCATTGACAAGTGTTACAATAATCCAAAATATTTTCAAATCCAAGCCGGAATTGATTTAATGTCTATATAGTTACTATAATATGATCTTGTAGTTTAAGACCATCAGCAGATAGATTTAAACCTAAAAATTCTATTTCTGTTTTTTCTAATTCTATTTTCTTAGGGCTTAAAATAATTCCATGTTTTATGAATTCTTGAGAGATAATATTTAAATGTTTTCTATATTTTTCCAGTGTTTCTGAAAATATTAATATATCCTCTATATAAACTACACAAAATTTTTTATATTTATTAAATATAGAATCCATCCATCTTTGGAAGATTTGAGGTGCATTACATAACCCAAATGGCATTACTCTCCATTGATAATGACCATTAGGTGCACTAAAGGCTGTTAATGGTTTAGATTCATCAGTTAGCATTATTTGCCAAAATCCTGATTTACAATCGAATTTACTGAAGTATTTTTCATTTTTAGCTTGATTAATCAAAACATCTTTTCGTGGAATAAAATATCCATCAAAAATAGTGTTTTGGTTTAGTCTTTTATAATTAATTACCATCCTCGCTTTTCCTCTTTTTATTTCAGCATGGTTTCTTACCATAAAGGCTGGACTTGAATGTGGACTATTAGTTTTTTCTATTAATCCTTTTTCCAATAATTCTTTGATTGGTATATCAAATTCATCTATATCTTGTTTAGTATAGATCATAGGTTTGATTCTAATTATTTTATTAGGATTCTTTAATTTTATTTCACAATATCTTGGACTATTTTCCCATAATTTTAATGGTTCTTCACTAAAATTATTTTCTAGAATTTTAAACAATTTGTTAGAAAAAACTTCTAAAAATCTAAAAACAGATATGTAAATGTTTTATTTGTGATGAAGAAGGCCATATAGCACCAAACTGTCCTAATAAAGGAAAAAGTGCTAAAAAGATGATTAAAAGTCTTGAAGAACAAGATTTAGAAATTTGTTATGAAGAGGAAATAAATCACTTATTTCAGAATTTTTTGTGTGAATTCTTAAATCTTCTATTAGAGGGTCTGTAATATTCTAAAAATAGATATTTTTCTATTATTTACTCCCATGTATACTTATGTGTTTGATTAGGATTCTATCCTAATCAAGGATATTATGTTCCTTATCCAATGGTAAGACAACCAACTGGATCTCCTTCATCATATGCATCAAGAATGGTAAACGAATACCCTTCAAAAAGAATAATTCAATCTCCTTGGTCTCAAGATCCGAATTCAGCATATCAAGCTAGTTATTCTGAAGTTATAAAAGGAGCAGAAAATTTGTTGAAACAACACCAAATTCCAGAAATAAAAGATTTTTATAATCCAGGATTACCAAGTGAAATTTATAAATATATTAATGAAATATGGAAAACCCATATTTTAGAACAAAGAGCAAATTTTAGATGAGCTCTTACAAAGTTTTCACAATTTCTAGTTGAAAAAACAACCAAAGAAAATGAAGCACATGAATTATTATTAAAAGTTGTTTTATACAGAGATTGGCAAGAACTCGAAATAGAATATACAAATATCAATGAGATAAATAATCTTATTGATATATTTCAATACTTTATTCATAAAGGAACAAATAGTCCCATTATGAATAAAATGTTTAGAATATGTTTATATAATAAAGCTAGGAAAATACTACCAGCAGAAATTTTTGAAAAAATCAATAAAATTATCTGCAACCAGCAGACTCAATATAAAAAAGTCTTTTCTGAATACTTTTTACAATCATATGTTTATATAAATGATATAGGGGAAGAAATTCCTACTATAAAATTCAGATTAGATCATGAACCATTTGATATAAACAGTATTGAATGGGGTTTCGTTAGAGAAATTGTAGTACAAAACTTTTCTTTTCACTTATTAAAAGATTTTCCTGCTATTATAAAAGCTATATTGTCACTTTTAGTATATCAAGATGATTTTTATTACTATTTTTATATCCAAATAAGTAGTCTTATTGGAATTGCTGAAAAAGAGCGATTCTATCAACCATATCAAATATGGATTATTCAACGAATGTTTGATAGTCCTTATTTATCGTGATAAAGAAGATAAAAACACTTGACCAAAACCATTGACAAGTGTTACAATAATCCAAAATATTTTCAAATCCAAGCCGGAATTGATTTAATGTCAACAGCTCGACATGTACTTCAAGATCAAACATACAAACTATCTACCGATGGAAGAAGAATAGTAGCTGATAAAAACAGCATGATTCAAAAATCAAGAGATGAAGAATCCATACAACTGCTAAAGAAAATAGCAGATATGGAAATAGACGATTTCCCTTCAGAAATAATTGAAGAAATCAAGCACACGTGGGAAACTTGGAATTCATATATTAAATTATATATTTAATAGAAAACATTTAAATATTATCTCTCAGGAATTCATAAAACATGGAATTATTTTAAGCCCTAAGAAAATAGAATTAGAAAAAACAGAAATAGAATTTTTAGGTTTAAATCTATCTACTGATGGTCTTAAACTACAAGATCATATTATAGTAAAAATAAAAGAATTTCCAAAAGAAATTAAACACCAAAAACAACTTCAACAATTTTTAGGAATAGTTAATTATGTGTTTAGAAGGGGTTCTAGTAGATAATGGTTCGGCATTGAATGTGTTACCTTTGTCCACACTAAACAAGTTACCTGTGGATAGCTCCCACATAAAAGGATGTTAGAACATAGTATGAGCATTTGATGGTACAGAGAGGAGAGTCATGGGGAGAATAGAAGTGCCCTTGTTAATTGGCCCAACCACGTATGAGGTAGATTTCTTAGTAATGAATATCAAGCCTTCTTACAATTGTTTGTTGGGAAGACCTTGGATACATTCTACAGGGGCAGTACCTTCATCATTACATCAAAAGCTGAAGTTGGTATCAGAAGGGCGGTTGGTAACGATAAATGCTGAAGAAGATATTATTGCGGTCGTAAGCAGTGATGCACCGTATGTAGAGACAGATGAGGAAGCCATTGAGTGTTCTTTTCGGTCTTTGGAGTTTGTGAATGCAACATTTATTACTGAGGGAAGTAGAATTCCAGAACCAAAAATGTCCGATGATGGGTTTAGAATTGATGGTAGGACATGGAGCTTTACCAGGAAAGGGACTTAGAAGATGTCTCCAAGGAAGGATTGAAGTTCCAATGCTGAAAGACAAACAGGATCGCTTTGGTTTGGGATTCAAGCCAGATTCAAGACAAAGGAAAAAAATTAGAAAGAAGGCAAGAAAGAAGAAGAACACAAGTGAGTGGTGGGGAAATCAAGTGGGAGCCCATGATAATTCCTCATATCTTCAAGTCTTTTGTATTAGGGGGCATTATTTATCCTGGACAAGGGGTACCAGAGAAAGAAAGCATAGGAGAAGCATTGGGAAATATGTACATCAATGCCATTTTTGAAGAGACAACTGAAGAGGGGATTTTATCAAATATTCGTCCATATGAGCCTGGGAGTGTTCTAAACAATTGGACTATAGAAGATCTTCCTGTAGTTTTTAGAGCTTACTCAGAGTAATGTTCAAAAAAAACTTGTTGTTTTAAGCCTAGAAACAATAAAGATTTCTTTGTGAAATAGGCTCATGTTCAAACATCATTATTTCAATGAAGTACTTTTTTTTTTTGCTATCATTTTGAGTAAATATTATTCTTTTCACAAGCATTTGTGTTATTCTTTCTATCTAAATAATCATCTTGATTCTTTCTTCAATCATTCTTTTATTCATAAACATATCATACAAAACAATAATTACCAAATTCATTCATTCTTTGTATATTTTTGTACCTACAATAGGTCCCTAGATATCAATGTCATGAGCGACGCTATTACTAACTCAGAATCACTATTTGAGCAAGACATGTGTTTAGAGGGATCTCAGGACTTTGAAGATGACAGAGATTATGATTTATCTCCGGACTTGTTAAGGATGGTAGAATAAGAGGAAAAGTAAATTCTGCCTCATAAAGAAACCGTAGACATGGTGACTTTGGAAGAGGGGAAAGTTGTAAAAATTAGAACATGCATAGCTGAAGAGACAAAGCGAGACCTTTTTGGGTTACTTTAGGAATTCAAAGATGTTTTTGCATGGTCATACCAGGATATTCCTGGTTTAAGTCATGATATTGCGGTATATTGCCTTCCCATAAGAGAAGATTGCAAGCCAGTACAGCAAAAACTTTGAAGAATGAGGCTAGATATTGTTTTAAAGATCAAGGAGGAAGTCAAAAAACAGTTTGATGCGGGGTTCTTTCAGGTCATCAAATACTCAGAATGGGTAGCCAATGTTGTGCATGTTCCCAAAAAAGATGGCAAGGTGCGAATGTGTGTGGATTACAAAGATCTAAATAAGGCTAGTCCAAAAGACAATTTTCCTTTGCCTCATATTGATACGCTAGTGGACAATACGACTGGATTCTCATTGTTCTCTTTCATGGATGACTTCTCAGGGTATAATCAGATCAAGATGCATCCTAAATACATGGGAAAGATTACTTTTATAACTTTGTGGGGCACATTCTGTTACAAGGTGATGCCATTTGGATTGAAGAATGCTGGAGCAACGTATCAGAGAGCTATGGTGACTTTATTCCATGATATGATGCACAAGTTAATCGAAGTGTATGTTGATGATATGATAGCCAAAACTCGAACAGAAAAGGAGCACATCCAGGTGTTGAGAAAGCTATTCATGAGACTAAGGAAGTTTCAGTTAAAGCTTAATCCAACAAAATGTACCTTTGGCGCTAGATCCAGAAAGCTATTGGGCTTTGTGGTCAATGAGAAAGGAATTGAGATTGATTCAGACAAAGTCCGAGCTATACAGGGGTTGTCTCCACCGCGCACTCAAAAAGAAGTTTGGGGTTTCCTTGGAAGACTAAATTACATTGCGCGGTTTATTTCTCAATTAATAGAGAAGTGTGACCCTATATTCCGTCTTCTTAAAAAGCATAACCCAAGAGAATGGGATGAGGAATGTCAAAAGGCTTTTGATAAAGTTAAAAAATATTTGTCAAGTCCTCCAGTGTTATCACCCCCAAGTTCAGACAAGCCATTGATATTGAATTTAACCATGTTTGGTAATTCAATGGGATGTGTGCTTGGTCAACATGACGAATCAGGAAGAAAGGAAAGGGCGATATATTACCTCAGTAAAAAATTCACTGAGTGTGAGTTGAGATATTCGCCAATTGAAAAATTGTGTTGCGCTTTGGTTTAGACATCACGAAGATTGAGGCAATATATGTTGTATCATACAACTTGGCTAATCTCAAAGTTGGATCCTTTAAAGTATATGATGGAGTCAAATGCCTTGAATGGAAGGATGGCTAGGTGGCAAATTTTTCTTTCTGAATTTGACATAATTTACATGAGTCAGAAGGCTGTGAAAGGAAGCGCAATAGCAGATTTTCTGGCCAGACGTGCTTTAGAATATTATGAACCCTTGAATTTTGACTTCCCCAATGAGGAGATAGTATATGTGGCAGCTGTTGAAGAGGATACTATAAAAGGTCACTTTTGGAAATTGAATTTTGATGGAGCCTCAAATGCTGTGGGTAATGGAGTTGGGGCAGTTCTAGTATCCCCAGGTGGAGATCATTATCCATTCACATGTAAACTGGATTTTGATTGTACGAATAATATGGCAGAATATGAAGCATGTATCATGGGGCTCAGGGAAGTTATAGAGCGCAAGATCAAGGCATTGGAAGTATATGGAGATTCTGCGCTAGTAGTTTAACAGCTTCGAGGTGAATGGGAGACAAGAGACGCTAAACTAATCAATTATAGAAGGCTGGTGTTGGGGTTAGTTGAAGAGTTTGATGATATTACTTTCAATTATCTTCCTCGTGATGAAAACCAGATGGCAGATCCTTTGGCTACTTTGGCTTCTTTGGCTTCCATGATCAAAGTAAGCAGACAAGAAGATGTGAAGCCCATTTAGATGACTATTTGTGAGGCCCCGTCCTATTGTTATAATATAGAGGAGGAAAAAAGAGATGATCATCCTTGGTATTAGGATATATTGCGATATGTGAGAAATCGTGAATATCCAGATCAAGCCACGGAGAATGACAAAAGAACGTTGAGAAGGCTCGCTTGTGATTATGTTTTAGATGGAGAGATCCTGTACAAAAGAAGGAAGGATCAGGTACTGTTGAGATGTGTGGATGCCGTGGAGTATAAGAAAATCATGGAAGAGGTGCACGAAGGTGTTTGTGGAACACATGCTAATGGGTTTACAATGGCCAGACAAATTATGAGGTTTGGATATTATTGGTCAACCATGGAAGTAGACTGCATCAATTATGCCAAGAAATATCACAAATGTCAAATTTATGGTGATAAGATTCACGTGCCTCCCTCGCCTTTGCATGTTATGACTTCCCCATGGCCAATTTCCATGTGGGGCATGGATGTCATAGGGCCAATTTCACCAAAGGATTCAAATGGGCATCGTTTCATTTTTGTGGTTATTGATTTTTTACCAAGTGGGTGGAAGCTGCTTCGTACGCTAATGTAACTAAATCGGCAGTCAACAGATTCTTAAAGAATGAAATTATATGTCGGTATGGAATGCCTGAGAGGATCATATCTGATAATGCGCTAAATTTGAGCAATAGTACAATAGCAGAGGTCTGCAGTCAGTTTAAGATCAGACATCATAACTCATCACCATCTCGCCCGAAGATGAATGAGGCAGTGGAAGCAGCCAATAAAAATATTAAGAATATTGTGGGGAAAATGACCGAAACTTACAAAGATTGGCATGAAAAGTTGCCATTTGCGCTCTATGCTTATCGAATATCTGTCAAAACTTCTACTGGGGCAACACCTTTTTCATTGGTATATGGAATGGAAGCAGTTCTACCCATTGAAGTGGAGATACCTTCTCTTCGAGTTTTGTCAAAATTGAAGTTAGATGAAGCAGAATGGATACAATCTCGATATGATCAGTTGAATCTGATTGAGGAAAAGAGGCTAAAGGCTATTCAGCATGGACAGATGTATCAAAAAAGAATGATGCGGGCTTATGACAAAAAGGTTCGCCCAAGAGAGTTTCATGAGGAAGATTTGGTTTTGAAGAAGATTCTTTCCATACAAAAAGATTTCAGAGGAAAATGAATGCCAAATTGGAAGGGGCCTTATGTGGTAAAGAAGGCTTTTTCCGGTAGTGCATTAATCCTGGCCAAAATGGATGGAAGAAATTTGTCTAATCCGGTAAACTCAGATTAGGTCAAAAAGTACTACACTTAACAAGGGAAGGAAGCCAAGGTGAAAACCCGCAAAGGGCGCTTCGAGGCTTTAAAAAAAACAAAAAAAAGGGGGCCAAAGTGAAAACCCGCAAAGGGCGCTTTAGGACCAAATAAAAAGGGCCAAGGTGAAAACCCGCAAAGGGCACTTTGAGACTCAATAATAATAAAAAAAAAAAGAAAAAGAGAAAAAGGAGAGGCCAAGGTGAAAACCCGCAAAGGGCGCCTTGTGACCAAAGGGGATTTGAGTTGAAAACCCGAAAAGGGTGGCTCAAATAAGGATCCAAAGTGAGAAGGCAGTGGTCTCGCTATACTTGAATTAACCATGAAGGGGGTATGTTGCATCTTGGGGCGTTAAAAAAGTGCTTCTGATATCTTAAACACATATCGAGTTTGAAATGGTCTTCAAGAGGTTAGTACAGTGAAGCTCAGGTTGCGATAACAAGGGTACCTAGTCTTCGTTTTCAGTAAATTGGTTATCTTTGAATTATCCCTTATTTTTCAAGATACACATTCCCAAATTAATGGCCATTGTTGTTCTTTTGATAATTTACTTTGAATTTAAGATTAATTCCATTCGTGTTCATTATTACGATTTGATTGCAAGTATGTTGCATTGACATAATGATGAATGAACTAGTAATGTTTTCACAATAAAAGTTTTGCATATTACTCTAGGAGTTTCTAGATAATGCAAGAATCTGAAGTGGAATAATTATTTAGAATGCGCTCAAGTTCAAGGATATATTTGGATAAATCACCTTGGTGAGATCTCTGTCCAAATGATGATGGAGCAAACAGGCAAGATATAGTATTGATGATACAATGTTATTCTCGAGAAAAGGGAAATGACGTTTTGTATTCATACAAAGATCAAAAATGCACATTTGGCTATAAAACCTGAGGAGTGAGGTAGCAAATTGACCAGAGGAAAATTCAACTATGAGTTGCAATATTTTTGTCCCAAAAGAATAGAGGAAGGGACGTTGGAATTATAGTGGGGCAAGCTGGCCGAGCAGGATATGATTGTTTCTTTGGAATACTCTATCAAGATGACGGTTGAGCAAATGCATCAGTAATAGTGTTAATAAGCAAACGAGTGGTGATACCCTAAATTGTTAAATGGAATTATTCTCATTTCTGCATATATTATTCATACCATATTTAGTTAGGAGCATTAGATTCATCTCAAGCTAGCATCCTAATTATTTGGCATAAACATACGAATACTAAAATAGAGTATACATGATTGAAGATCTTATCTCCCTGAAGTTGCAGTGGAGCAGATCGAAAATGGTGAATCTTATCTTCATGTATCAGCAATGGAGCAGATTTTACTACCAGCCTCATCTCTCTGAGGTAGCAAGAGAGCAGGTTGAAGAATGAATCTTATCTTCCTGAGGTAGCAGGGAAGCAGACTGAAGATTGAAGATCTTATCTCCCTAAGCAGTAGCAAAGCAGATCGAAGAGGCGAAACTTATCTCCATGTATCGGTAATGGAGCAGATTGAAGCCCTAAACCTTATCTCTTTGAGGTAGCAAGAGAGCAGGTTGAAGAATGAGTCTTATCTTCTTGAGGTAGCAAGGAAGCAGACTAAGAATTGAATATTTTATCTCCCAGAGACTGCAGTGGAGTAGATCTTCGCAGACGGTGAATCTTATCTCTATTTATCGGCAATAGAGCAGATTTAACCACCAGCCTCATCTCTCTGAGATAGCAAGAGAGCAGGTTGAAGAATGAGTCTTATCTTCTTGAGATAGTAAGGAAGCAAACTGTGGATTGAGGATCTTAACTCCCTGAAGTTGCAGTGGAGCAGATCGAAAATAGTGAATCTTATCTCTATGCATCGGCAATGGAGCAGATTTAACCCACCAACCTCATCTTCCTAAAGGTGTTTGGAAAAGAGGAATGCCAAAAAGCCAAAATTCAGCAAGACCGGGCAAAATCGATCCTTTTGAAGTCTTTGCTCTATTCTCGTTACACGTCAATGAGAAAAGAGGGGCAGCTATAGTCAACCAATTTTTCCCGGGCCGTTTTAAAGTATTAAAATAAGCCAAACAAATAAGTCCAGGTAAATTGAACACACACAAATAAAGAATCCAAATTCAGAAGTCCAATGTCTGGTTACAAATATTTGGGCCAAAAATAACTTAAACCCAAGATCCTTTAATATAGACTTAACCCAATCCTTAGTTCGAACATCCCAAACCCGAGGCCCAATACACCCAAAAGGAAACACAACAGTCGAGAGCACCAAAAGCTTCTGGAATGCCAGAGAGTTGGGCTCCCATGAGAGGCTCCTCGCATGGCCTCCTTCGCGCGTCTCCTTGCTCTTCCGTACGGCCATCCCTGCGTTAGAATACACGATAAGAGGCCAGCTAACAAAATACAACAAATGACAACAATAAAAATGTATTTTTATTTTTTATTTATTTTACTCTGTAAATTTGGCTATAAAAGCCAATGATTGTACCTGCAAAAGGGATTACGAATATATTACGCACACCAGATATAAAAAATAGAGCATTTCACAAGCATTTTTTTAGAGGTGATTTTCTGTTTAATAGTTGCTTTTAAATTTTGGCTGAATGACTTCATTTTTATCTTTCATTATTATATTAAAAAATAATAGAAAGAAAGAGAGAAGAAATCTCACCTTATGGATCGGCCATTGATCTCTCTTTGCTTCGTCAGACTTGAACTGGAAAAAGAGGTCTTAAGGCCGAAAATTATCATCAAAAGGCCACATTTGTCGGTTATTGTTTTTAAGGGAAGATCAGCGTTGGTGTTAAAAGGGGAATCAAACGGCGCCATCCATCAACTGTAATGTTGAAAGCGGCGGCCGAATGTGAACAAACACTTAGGGTTTTTTTCCCCCCTCCTTTTCAATCTACTCTGTCGAAATAAGCTCTTAGAAGCTGTTTCTTTTGCTTTTAATTGGCACCGTGAGACGACGACGTTTAAGGCGTGGATTTGTAGCCTTGAAACGACGTCGTTTAAGCTTGCTCGACCCGATCCGATTCCTTTACCCCTGGGATCCGCGCATTTTCGTAGAGAGGGATAATTGCGCAATTGATCCTTCTTCTTTCGCGCTACTATTCAATTACAAGCTATTTGCTTATTTCTTTTTTAATTTGGCTTGGTAATTTGAGTGCATTTGCAATTGGATCCATGCTTCAGCTGAATGTTTTTGGAGATCTGGAATATTTCCAGCTTTAACCCATATACGTTTGCACGCATTGCATGGGGGGTCCTTATTTTAATAGTAGTAGTTTGTTTTATTTATAAATTATCCCTTTATTTTATAATTTTATTTCAATTGTTTTTTTATTATTTTTTTAAATTCGTTTCACATTCATTTTTCCTTTTAGGTTTTTTTTTATATTTGGAGCTCCTTTGATGATTGTGTTTTGTTTTAAAGTCAAGATCTTGTAAATTTATTTTACCATATCATTTTTACTTGTGTATAATATTTTATATGAATGTTTTTATGCATTATTATATATATATAATTATTCCATGTATATTATTAATCTTATATTATTTTATACACATAATTTCTTTTAAATTTATTCCTATATCTTATTATATATCTATGTTGTTTAAAGGAAAATCCTACATATTTTTTATTTTTTTCCTTAATTACTATTATCGTAACCCATATTAAATTATTTTACTATAGTCTACATTATTGATTTCATATTAATATTTCTTGTATGTATATATTTTTCTCTTTAAAATTATGCATGAGTATAATGCGTTTCTTTTAAGAACTATAATTTTAAGTCATACCATTTATTTATTGTATACACTCTCATATTTTATTATCCTTATATATGTATTATTTATATGTGCCATCAATTCAAACCAATTTGTTACATGTAAAATTATGTTATATATTATTTGTTTTAAAATTCCTTTATAATATAGTTTTATAAATATACACCACTAAATTTATGTATTTTTGTAAATATAATTTTTATCTTTTGTGTATATGATTACATTTTCTAAAATTTGTTACATGTATAATTTATATATTTACTTAATTTTTTTTCATACATTATTAATTTCATGCTATTTTTTTACAAATAATTATTTCCAAATTTATTTATATACATGTTCTATGAATTTATTATGTACATTATATTTTATCATGTGTTTTATTTTTATTTTATATTTTATCATTATTTAAGCTATCATGCATGTTGTCAATTTTTCAAATGGATTTGTGCTTAAAATATTATGCATATTATTCAATTCAAAGGCTTTATTTTACAATATTTATTTCAAATGATAATATAACCCTAGTTTTTATACAAATTTGTCAACTTATATTATGTGTCCATTAATTCATCATTATTTTGAAAATGTCCTATACTATATTGACTTCTAATTCCATTTTATTTTGTACATATTTTGTGGATCGTTTTATATGGTGTCATGTTAGTTATTGTTGTATGCTATTTTTGTATTGATTGTTCACCATCCATGATTAAGAATTTGGTTACATTTTACTTAGAATAGTTGTACATAATTGTTGGATTTATTAATTGTGACTTGTTGTATCATATTAGTTCATGTTCATTAATCCTTTCCTAGGCAAATGTTTCGATACAATGCATTAAGTATTCCATCTATTTTAAAACAACTAAACGTGTTTTGAGCGAATTTCCAATTTTCTTTATTATTCAAAAATTCTGAAATAAGGCAATATCCAATATTTGGGAAGTCGGGAAATCGTGCTCAATCGTGCTGGGTATGATTTTTTTGGTGAACTAAATATTTGGATAACCTTTTATAATTTTAGTGTACGAGTTTTCAAAAGTCAAAAATCAATCGTATTTTTAAAGGTATAAAGGATCGTATCCAATCGTGCTAGGTATGATGCTGCATATCTTTGAAACGAGAGAATTTTGGCCGCTAATTTGAACTATTCAAACATTTTAAAAAAGAATCATACTTTGAAAAATCTTTTTTTAAAAAAAACCTTCTAGTATAAGGATAGCATCAAGTCAATTTGGTACCAATTTTTGGGCGTAATGAGGGTGCTAACCCTTCCTCATGCGTAATCGACTCCCGAACCCATTTTTGATTTTCTGTAAACCAAAATTATTGTAACAAAACGATTTAGTAGGTGGCCCAATCACACCTAAATCAAAAGATTGGTGGCGACTCCACATTTTTGTTTTCAAAAGTCGATCCCTATTTTTTTCAAATAAAAAAGGGTTTCGACAGCTTGGCGACTCCGCTGGGGATTGAACAAAGAGAGTCAGGCCATAAATTTGATTGTTTACTATCCTTTTGTGAAAGAATTGAAAATTTATGTTGAAAATTATGATTCTTTTAATTGCATTTGTTGGTATGATTGTAGTGGTACGAGTTTGGTAGAATAATATGGCATTGCATTGCATGACCGCTGTGGTTATACCTATTAAGTTGGAGTAAGAAACTATGCTTTCGTGAGGTTTTCACCTCCGTATGGGCTAGTGGATTGCTTCCGGGATACATCCATACCTATGATTCCGTGAGATTTTCATCTCCGCATGGTCATAGGGAAATATGTTCCCATGAATCGAACTCGATTCATATGAGCCTATAATGGGTGAGGATTGAGGAATTTGCTGGTTCGGGTACCTTTACTCTAAGACCGAGCTACATATAGTGAACCTTAAGAGCTATCCTTAGGTAGAGCCGCGTCAAGCCTTAGTCATTGCCCATATGTGTGTTATGATTATCTTTGTTGTTATACTTCTATTTTATCACTTATATTTGATACTAACTTGTGTTTTGTTTTGATTGTGTTTTACATGACATTGCATACTAAAGGAGGTGTTGGTTCGTATTCGATTACTAAGTTAGAAAGTTTAACATGGAGAATGAATTTCTTAATAAAGTTGAGGATAATGCGGCTGTCCGCGTAAGGTCAAAGAGGTTACAATTAGAGAAAGGGGATAGCCTGGCAGAAGGATATACGTCAGAGTTGTAAAACTTTACTCGCATCATTGTAACACAGAATGAGCTGCAGGAGTTGAAAGACATATGGTCTCATTAGGATGAGGGCACTAAACAGTTGTTCTACCAGAGTTATGGTGATATACCGTACTTGCTCGATGTTAAGGTGGATAAGCGTTTGTTCCGAGGTATGGCTCAATTTTGGAATTCTGCTTATAATTGTTTCACTTTTGGGGAAGTAGATTTGGTTCATACCTTGGAAGAATATACTACTTTGTTGAGAAGTCCAAAAGCTCAAGTCAGAAAATTTATGCTAAGGTTTCTAATAGTCAAACTTTTGCAAAAAGGTTGGTGAATATTTCGAGGATGAGTGAATCTTGGGTCACTGCTCGAATTCAACAGAAGGGGGATAGTAAGTGTATTCCCTAGGAAAATTTGAGAGATTTGGTTTTGACGCATCCGGATGAAAAGAAAAGGGTTGATATCTTTGCCTTAGGCATCTATAGACTGGTGATTTTTCCTAAGGCTTTAAGGCATGTTGATGAGACAATCACTGATTTGTTTGATCGTCTCGAAAAAGGAGTCACACCTGTACCTGCAATACTAGCCGAGACGTTTAGATCTTTGAGCATGTGTCGAAGGACAGGGGAAGGTCGATTTATTGGATGTGTACAGTTGTTGATGATATGGTTTCACGGGCATTTTTGGAAAGTGAATAGGGTTTCATACCGGGTCTTCTCCGAAGGTTACTCCCCATTAAAAGAAGAGATGGCCATGTAAATAAGAGATGATAATTCAGAAGAGAAATGGATGGAAATTTTCCAAAATCTCAAGGAGGATGATATAGAGTGGAGAGCTTTCTAGATGGTTCCTGATGAAATCTTGTATTGATGTGGTAGCTATAATTGGGTGCCATTGTTAGAAATTTGGGGAGCTACTGGATATACTCCTTTACTTGCATTAAGGCAATATAAATCGAGGTGGTTCATACTTACGACGTACGGGCTGGCTCAGTGTGAATTCCCATATAAAGGAGATCACTATAGGAAGAAAGTTCGGGAGTTATCTGATGCTTGGAGGCAAACACACTAGATGAAGAGGCTGACTGTTGGTTCCATGGTAACACACGAATACAATAGATGGTTTAGGAAAAGGGTCAATGATAATATTCCTAGACCAAGTTTGGAAAGCGCCCGACCAATGGAGGAACAGTTACAAATTACCCTATCAGAGTTGGAAATTATAAAGCAAGATTTTGAGAAGAAGAGTTCTGAGTTTGGGAAGAAGAGTTCTAAGTTTGGGAAGAAGATCGAGTAGTTGGAAGAGGAAAAGATGCACTTAAAGTTAGATGTGGAGATTCAAAAGTTAGAGGCAGAAAAGCTACAAAAAAGGAAGAGTGAAGTTGAGGAAGATTTGGAAAGCTTGAAAGTAGATTATAAGAAGCTGCGCTTATCAATGAGGACTGTTGGTTTAGGAAAGACTTCAGAACAATGGCGCCAAGAGGTTCGAGAAGAAAGGGCTAAGGTAGATCAATGGGAAAAGAGGTTCCAAGAGGCTTAAGCTCGGAATGAAGCCTTGGAAAGAAGATTGTCGGAGAGCAAGAATGAAAAAGATGAATTAAGAGCCAGAGTAGCGGAACTTGAGAGATCTCTGTGTTTATACCGGAATCGCAATTCTGTGATAGGTTTAAAGCAAGCTTAGGTAAGATCAAGGAGATGAAATGGAAAATAGAAGAGTTAGAAATGGCATTACAAAGTTGTGAAATGAGGATTGAGTTTTTGGAGGCAAATGAGGAACAATGGAAGGGCCAGCTTCATCACTCCCAAGACCAGGTTAGAAGCAAAGATTACATCACGGGCGAGGCTGTAATGCAAATTCGAGAAGTAGCTGAGTATTTGCAATCTTTAACGGTACAAGCAGACGTATTAAGCATGAAGTACGAGTTAGAGTCAGATAGGGGACAAGAACTAGCTTCATTGCTTAGGAAAATTAAAGCCCTGAGTGTTAGGGAGAAGTCGTATTTGTAACTCAGTTTTATGTAAAGAATTTTATTTTCTAGTAAAGTTTTATAAAAGGAATTGAATAGGAATTGATGCCTTCTTTGCATTCATGCATTTGCATTACATTACATCATATGCATTAAAGCTCATAATAAGATTCTAATTAATTAAAAATTATTTCAGTCATCTGGAAACAAACAAAAATACACCAAATAAGTATCCTTATGGTACGAGGAAAAAGACTAAGTCAATGGACAAAAGACTGGAAAAGTTAGAACAAATGCAAAAGGATATAGAAGAGCAAATGCAGTCACAGATGCAAGAGCAGCTGGTTAAGATTCAGCAAGAGATGAAAGAACAGATGATGGAGTTCCAAAGAGAGATGATGAGTCAGTTGTCCCAATTGCTGATGAGCATAGTGGATAAGGGAAAAGGTCCTATGGATAATATGGGAGAAAATAATGAAGACCCTCAATATCCTCCCGGCTTCACTCCTATACATGTGCAGACACAACCTGAGATTAATTTGCAGAAGCCATCTGTTACGATCAGGCCTTAGTAGTTTCAGGCTGGGGTTTTAATACCAATGAATTTTCAAGCTGGTTCATTTTATAATCTTGATAACAACTCTAATAATCCAATTGTTCCTGATTTGGATGAGGTTGCGAAAGAGGAAAGGGCAAAGGCGGAGTCACAAAAGCAATTAGAAGAACGGTGTGAATGGCTGGAGGAAAAGGTCAGATCAATGAAGGGTATTGATAGACACCCGAGAATTGATGCAAAAGATCTAAGTTTGGTCCCGGACTTAGTACTGCCATACAAGTTCAGAATGCCAGAATTTGAGAAATACAATGGAACGAGCTGTCCTGAAGCTCATGTCACTATGTTTTGCAGAAGAATGACGGGATATGTTCATAACGATCAATTGTTGATTCATTGCTTCCAAGATAGTTTGGTAGGAGTGGCTGCTAAATGGTACAATCAATTGAGCCGAAATAGGATTAGTTCATAGAGAGATTTAGCACAGGCGTTTATGAAGCAATATAGCCATGTGACAGATATAACTTCTGATAGGATTACTCTACAGAATATAGAGAAGAAACCAAATGAAAGTTTCAAGCAGTATGCACAGAGGTGGAGGGAAATGGCCATTCAGGTTCAACCACCACTCTTGGAGAAAGAAACTACGATGCTTTTCATTAACACCTTAAAGGCTCCGTTATAACTCATATGCTAGGAAGTGCCACGAAGAGCTTTACGGACATGGTCATGATAGGAGAAATGATTGCGAATGCCACAAGAAATGGAAGGATAAGCGTAGGAGAAAATGCTAAAAGGTCTGTGTCACAGGAAAAAGAGAATGAGGTGAACAATACGAACGTGGGATATTCAAAGTCTGTTACTGTAAGTAAACCAAAAGCGGTAACTGCCGGTCATGGATCATCAAGGCAAGAGTCAGGAACCAGGCAGAATAATGAGAATATTCAATTTACACCAATTCCCATGACATACAAAGAGTTATATCAAAGTTTGTTCGATGCGCATGTGGTGGCACCTTTTTACTTAAAGCCATTGCAGCCTCCGTTCCCTAAATGGTACGATGCTAATGTTCCATGTGAGTATCACGCAAGAATTGTGGGTCATTCGATAGAAAATTACACCACTTTTAAGAAACTGGTTGAGAGATTTATCTAGATGGGCATTTTGAAATTCGATAATGTGCCCAGTACTGAAAATCCGCTACCTAATCATACTGATAGCTGGGTAAATACAATAGATGGAGGTATTGGAAAAAGGATCAAGAAGGATGCTTCAGAAGTAAAGACTCCTTTGAGACGAGTTTGGAAAGAGATGACAAGAAGGGGATTAGTTACTTCAAACACGGAAGGAAATAATAATGGGATAGAGAATTATTGTGAGTTCCATCATAAAGAGGGACACAGAATTCAGGATTCTGAAGGATTCAGAGTCGTTATTCAGAGCCTGAAGGACAGTAAAGAAATAGAATTTTATGAAGAGGTTTCGGAAGAAGAGTATACATGCGCATCAGAATCCGTATCAAGTGTCCCAAAAGTAAACTATCCTATGGTCATTATTTCGTGTCCTAAGAATGAAGTAGGAGTTCAAGTGACGCCAAAGATCATAATTTAGAAGTCGGCAGTTTTTTCTTACAAGGATAGTAAAAGGGTCCCCTGGAACAACGATTGTAAAGTGATGATCCCAGGAAAGGAGAGTACAATCAACTCGTTAAAGGCGGACCAAGATACAGTGTCTCACACACGCAGTGGAAGACGATATGATACCCGAATAGAGCCTATGAAAGGAAAAGATGTGCTGGTCGAGCAAGAGAAGGGAAAAATTGTTGAATTTGATATGCCTGTTAATGAACCAGTGAAAGAAGAAGAAGTTAAGTAATTCCTGAAATTTCTGAAACATAGTGATTACAGTGTGGTGGAACAATTGCGTAAACAGCCATCCCGTATATCTATATTGGCTTTACTCTTGAGTTCAGAGGTGCATCGGAGTGCATTGATGAAGGTGCTAAACGAGACATATGTAACCAATGATATTTCCGTCAATAAGTTGGATCGATTGGTTAACAACATAAGTGCAGACAATTTCATCTTTTTCAATGATGATAAGATACCCCTAGGAGGAATGGGATCTACCAAAGCTTTGCACATAACTACTAGATGTAAGGGATACACGTTGCCAGGGGTTCTAGTAGATAATGGTTCGGCATTGAATGTGTTACCTTTGTCCACACTAAACAAGTTACCTGTGGATAGCTCTCACATGAAAAGATGTCAGAACATAGTATGAGCATTTGATGGCACAGAGAGGAGAGTCATGGGGAGAATAGAAGTGCCCTTGTTAATTGGCCCAACCACGTATGAGGTAGATTTCTTAGTAATGAATATCAAGCCTTCTTACAATTGTTTGTTGGGAAGACTTTGGATACATTCTGCAGGGGCAGTACCTTCATCATTACATCAAAAGCTGAAGCTGGTATCAGAAGGGCGGTTGGTAACGATAAATGCTGAAGAAGATATTATCGCGGCCGTAAGCAGTGATGCACCGTATATAGAGACAGATGAGAAAGCCATCGAGTGTTCTTTTCGGTCTTTGGAGTTTGTGAATGCAACATTTATTACTGAGGGAAGTAGAATTCCAGAACCAAAAATGTCCAGAACTACAATGATGGGTTTACAATTGATGGTAGGACATGGAGCTTTACCAGGAAAGGGACTTGGAAGATGTTTCCAAGGAAGGACTGAAGTTATAATGCTGAAAGACAAACATGATCGCTTTGGTTTGGGATTCAAACCAGATGCAAGACAAAGGAAAAAAGAATTAGAAAGAAGAAGAGCACAAGTGAGTGGTGGGGAAATCAAGTGGGAGCCCATGATAATTCCTCATATCTTCAAATCTTTTGTATTAGGGGGCATTATTTATCCTGAACAAGGGGTACCAGAGAAAGAAAGCATAGGAGAAGCATTGGGAAATATGTACATCAATGCCATTTTTGAAGAGACAATTGAAGAAGGGATTTTATCAAATATTCGTCCATATGAGCTTGGGAGTGTTCTAAACAATTGGACTGTAGAAGATCTTCCTGTAGTTTTTAGAGCTTACTCAGAGTAATGTTCAAAACAAACTTGTTGTTTTAAGCCTAGAAACAATAAAGATTTCTTTGTGAAATAGGCTCATGTTCAAACATCATTATTTCAATGAAGTACTTTTTTTTTTTGCTATCATTTTGAGTAAATATTATTCTTTTCACAAGCATTTGTGTTATTCTTTCTATCTAAATAATCATCTTGATTCTTTCTTCAATCATTCTTTTATTCATAAACATATCATACAAAACAATAATTACCAAATTCATTCATTCTTTGTATATTTTTGTACCTACAATAGGTCCCTAGATATCAATGTCATGAGCGACGCTATTACTAACTCAGAATCACTATTTGAGCAAGACATGTGTTTAGAGGTATCTCAGGACTTTGAAGATGACAGAGATTGTGATTTATCCCCGGACTTGTTAAGGATGGTAGAATAAGAGGAAAAGTAAATTTTGCCTCATAAAGAAACCGTAGACATGGTGACTTTGGAAGAGGGGAAAGTTGTAAAAATTAGAACATGCATAGTTGAAGAGACAAAGCGAGACCTTGTTGGGTTACTTTAGGAATTCAAAGATGTTTTTGCATGGTCATACCAGGATATGCCTGGTTTAAGTCATGATATTGCGGTATATTGCCTTCCCATAAGAGAAGATTGCAAGCCAGTACAGCAAAAACTTCGAAGAATGAGGCTAGATATTGTTTTAAAGATCAAGGAGGAAGTCAAAAAATAGTTTGATGCGGGGTTCCTTCAGGTCATCAAATACTCAGAATGGGTAGCCAATGTTGTGCATGTTCCCAAAAAAGATGGCAAGGTGCGAATGTGTGTGGATTACAAAGATCTAAATAAGGCTAGTCCAAAAGACAATTTTCCTTTGCCTCATATTGATACGCTAGTGGACAATACGACTGGATTCTCATAATGATGAATGAACTAGTAATGTTTTCACAATAAAAGTTTTGCATATTACTCTAGGAGTTTCTAGATAATGCAAGAATCTGAAGTGGAATAATTGTTTAAAATGCGCTCAAGTTCAAGGATATATTTGGATAAATCACCTTGGTGAGATCTCTGTCCAAATGATGATGGAGCAAACAGGCAAGATATAGTATTGATGATACAATGTTATTCTCAAGAAAAGGGAAATGACGTTTTGTATTCATATAAAGATCAAAAATGCACATTTGGCTATAACACCTAAGGAGTGAGGTAGCAAATTGACCAGAGGAAAATTCAACTATGAGTTGCAATATTTTTGTCCCAAAAGAATAGTGGAAGGGACGTTGGAATTATAGTGAGGCAAGCTGGCCGAGCAGGATATGATTGTTTCTTTGGAATACTTTATCAAGATGACGGTTGAGCAAATGCATCAGTAACAGTGTTAATAAGCAAATGAGTGGTGATACCCTAAATTGTTAAATGGAATTATTCTCATTTCTGCATATATTATTCATACCACATTTAGTTACGAGCATTAGATTCATCTCAAGTTAGCATCCTAATTATTTGGCATAAACATACGCATACTAAAATAGAGTATACATGATTGAAGATCTTATCTCCCTGAAGTTGCAGTGGAGCAGATCGAAAATGGTGAATCTTATCTCCATGTATCAGCAATGGAGCAGATTTTACTACCAGCCTCATCTCTCTGAGGTAGCAAGAGAGCAGGTTGAAGAATGAATCTTATCTTCCTGAGGTAGCAGGGAAGCAGACTGAAGATTGAAGATCTTATCGCCCTGAGCAGTAGCAAAACAGATCGAAAGAGGCGAATCTTATCTCTATATATCGGTAATGGAGCAGATTTAAGCCCCAAGCCTTATCTCTTTGAGGTAGCAAGAGTGCAGGTTGAAGAATGAGTCTTATCTTCTTGAGGTAGCAAGGAAGCAGACTAAGAATTGAAGATTTTATCTCCCAGAGACTGCAGTGGAGTAGATCTTCGCAGACAGTGAATCTTTTCTCCATGTATCGGCAATAGAGCAGATTTTACCACCAGCCTCATCTCTCTGAGGTAGCAAGAGAGCAGGTTGAAGAATGAGTCTTATCTTCTTGAGATAGCAAGGAAGCAAACTGTGGATTGAGGATCTTATCTCCCTGAAGTTGCAGTGGAGCAGATCGAAAATAGTGAATCTTATCTCTATGTATCGTCAATGGAGCAGATTTAACCCACCAACCTCATCTTCCTAAAGGTGTTTGGAAAAGAGGAATGCCAAAAAGCCAAAATTCAGCAAGACCGAGCAAAATCGATCCTTTTGAAGTCTTTGCTCTATTCCCGTTACACGTCAATGAGAAAAGAGGGGCAGCTGTAGTCAACCAATTTTTCCCGGGCCGTTTTAAAGTATTAAAATAAGCCAAACAAATAAGTCCAGGTAAATTGAACACACACAAATAAAGAATCCAAATTCAGAAGTCCAATGTCTGGTTACAAATATTTGGGCCAAAAATAACTTAAACCCAAGATCCTTTAATATAGACTTAACCCAATCCTTAGTTCGAACAGCCCAAACCCGAGGCCCAATACACCCAAAAGGAAACACAGCAGTCGAGAGCACCAAAAGCTTCTGGAATGCCAAAGAGTTGGGCTCCCATGAGAGGCTCCTCACATGGCCTCCTTCGCGCATCTCCTTGCTCCTCCGTACAGCCATCCCTACGTTAGAATACACGATAAGAGGCCAGCTAACAAAATACAACAAATGACAGGAATAAAAATGTATTTTTATTTTTTATTTATTTTACTCTATAAATTTGGCTATAAAAGCCAATGACTGTACCTGCAAAAGGGATTACGAATATATTACGCACACCAGATATCAAAAATAGAGCATTTCACAAGCATTTTTTAGAGGTGATTTTGCTTTAATAGTTGCTTTTAAATTTAATTTGAATGACTTCATTTTATCTTTCATTATTATATTAAAAAATAATAGAAAGAAAGAGAGAAGAAATCTCACCTTATGGATCGGCCATTGATCTCTCTTTGCTTCGTCAGACTTGAAGTGGAAAAAGAGGTCTTAAGGCCGAAAATTATCATCAAAAGGCCACATTTGTCGGTTGTTGTTTTTAAGGGAAGATCGGCGTTGGTGTTAAAAGGGGAATCAAACGGCGCCATCCATCAGTTTTAATGTTGAAAGCGGCAGCCGAATGTGAACAAACCCTTAGGGTTTTTTTCCCCCCTTTTCAATCTACTCTGCCGAAATAAGCTCTTAGAAGCTGTTTTTTTTTTCTTTTAATTGGCACCGTGAGACGACGATGTTTAAGGCATGGATTTGTCGCCTTGAAACGACGCCGTTTAAGCTTGCCCGACCCGATTCGATTCCATTACCCCTGGGATCTGCGCATTTTCGTAGAGAGGGATAATTGCGCAATTGATCCTTCTTCTTTCGCGCTACTATTCAATTACAAGCTATTTGCTTATTTCTTTTTTAATTTGGCTTGGTGATTTGAGTGCATTTGCAATTGGATCCATCCTTCAGCTGAATGTTTTTGGAGATCTGGAATATTTCCAGCTTTAACCCATATACGTTTGCACGCATTGCATGGGGAGTCCTTATTTTAATAGTAGTAGTTTGTTTTATTTATAAATTATCCCTTTATTTTATAATTTTATTTCAATTGTTTTTTTATTATTTTTTTAAATTCGTTTCACATTCATTTTTCCTTTTAGGTTCTTTTTTTTTATATTTGGAGCTCCTTTGATGATTGTGTTTTGTTTTAAAGTCAGTACTGTAAATTTATTTTATCATATCATTTTTACACTGTGTATAATATTTTATATGAATGTTTTATGATTATTATTATATATATATAATTATTCCATGTATATTATTAATCTTATATTATTTTATACACATAATTTCTTTTAAATTTATTCCTATATCTTATTATATAACTATGTTGTTTAAAGGAAAATCCTACATATTTTGTGTTTTTTTCCTTAATTACAATTATCTGGAACCTATATTAAATTATTTTACTATAGTCTACATTATTGATTTCATATTAATATTTCTTGTATGTATATTTTTTTCTCTTTAAAATTATGCATGCGTATAATGCGTTCTTTTAAGAACTATAATTTTAAGTCATACCATTTATTTATTGTATACACTCTCATATTTTATTATCCTTATATATGTATTATTTATATGTGCCATCAATTCAAACCAATTTGTTACATGTAAAATTATGTTATATATTATTTGTTTTAAAATTCCCTTTATAATATAGTTTTATAAATATACACCACTAAATTTATGTATTTTTGTAAATATAATTTTTATCTTTTGTGTATATGATTACATTTTCTAAAATTTGTTACATGTATAATTTATATATTTACTTAATTTTTTTCATACATTATTAATTTCATGCTATTTTTTTACAAATAATTATTTCCAAATTTATTTATATACATGTTCTATGAATTTATTATGTACATTATATTTTATCATGTGTTTTATTTTTCTTTTATATTTTATATGTTATTTAAGCTATCATGCATGTTGTCAATTTTTCAAATGGATTTGTGCTTAAAATATTATGCATATTATTCAATTCAAAGGCTTTATTTTACAATATTTATTTCAAATGATAATATATCCCTAGTTTTTATACAAATTTGTTAACTTATATTATGTGTCCATTAATTCATCATTATTTTGAAAATGTCCTATACTATATTGACTTCTAATTCCATTTTATTTTGTACATATTTTGTGGATCGTTTTATATGGTGTCATGTTAGTTATTGTTGTATGTTATTTTTGTATTGATTGTTCACCATCCATGATTAAGAATTTGGTTACATTTTACTTAGAATAGTTGTACTTAATTGTTGGATTTATTAATTGTGACTTGTTGTATCATATTAGTTCATGTTCATTAATCCTTTCCTAGGCAAATGTTTCAATAGCTGGGTATGATTTTTTCGGTGAACTAAATATTTGGATAACCTTCTATAATTTTAGTGTACGAGTTTTCAAAAGTCAAAAATCAATCGTATTTTTAAAGATATAAAGGATCATATCCAATTGTGCTGGGTATGATGCTGCATATCTTTGAAACGAGAGAATTTTGACCGCTAATTTGAACTATTCAAACATTTTAAAAAAGAATCATACTTTGAAAAAACTTTTTTTTTTAAAAAACCTTCTAGTATAAGGATAGCATCAAGTCAATTTGGTACCAATTTTTGGGCGTAATGAGGGTGCTAACCCTTCCTAATGCGTAATCGAATCCCGAACCCATTTTTGATTTTCTGTGAACCAAAATTATTGTAACAAAAAGATTTAGTAGGTGGCCCAATCACACCTAAATCAAAAGATTGGTGGCGACTCCACATTTTTGTTTTCAAAAGTCGATCCCCATTGTTTTCAAATAAAAAAGGGTTTCGACAATCTTCTTTCTTTCTCAAGTTATATTTGTATCCTACAATTTTGAATAAACTAAAAGAACCTAATGCCAATGGAATAAGACAGAAGCAAGAGAAACTGATGAGGTTGGGCAATGAAGAAACCTAGCAACTTCAGCTTTTTTCCTTTAGTTTGACAGCACTGGGAGGCAGTAGTTAGAGAGAAAGATTAAAAGAGGAGATATTCGAAGGAGGTAAAAAATATATAGGAGATTATCAATTGTTAATACAATTTTCAAATTATTTAAACTAGACTAATAAAATAATATGATTATATCTTAAAATATATATTATATAATTAAACTAGAATTATTATTATATAAAAATAGCTTTTAAAATTTAAATCATGTACGGGATGTTTGAAAAGTCATAGGAAAATAAGATTTGAATAATTATTTGCAGTGATTTGCGTAATTACGCTAATTCTCACCGATCCTTAAAATTCAGAGAGTGTTCACAATAAATAGAAATAGGGAGTGGATTATAGGGTATAACATATACTTCGTCGAATGTTCAATTTTTTATGCTGAATTGTAAGGTATTCTTAATGGATTGGCCCTAATCCAAGACAAACGATATGCTGAATTGAGGATTCAAACAGATAGCTTGGAGGCGGTCAAGACCATTAATGATTCTTCTTTGACGAGTTCAAATTCTGCCCTTATTAGATGTATTCATCATCTCTCGGCAAATGCAAGACTTTGGGTCATGCAACATCTCCTAGGGATTTTAATGAAATTGCTGACTACTTGGCCAAAATGGCCTATAGTACAAGCCAAGGTCTGAAGATATTTGAGGAGATTCCAAATGAGGTGCTAGCATTTTATTCTATGTTCAAGCAAGTGCCAGTCTTGCTCAAAGAATTATTGTGTAGTTAATTTATTTTGTTTGTTTCATTTTACCAAAAAATTTAGAAAATATTAGTTTAGGTAGTCCTATTATACTCAATTTAGTAAGATTTACTAATTATAATGGTTGCTAAACATATCGGAATGTATAATTACAAATAATTATGTGGAAACCTAATTACTAAACAGCTTTTTAAATACTTCCTCATATATACTATTTGAATTAAAAATTAATGACGCAATTAATTCATTTGATAATCTTGAAGATGAATGGTATTTACAACAGTATATATAATCAAACATAATTGGTAATAATTTTAGGAGCGTTTTAGTCAAACCCTACTTTACATATCGTTTTCCTATATGGTGTAAAATGGCATAAGAAGGCAAGTTACGCAATGAGAGTGCCCGACCAGCCTATGTTTATGGACGGTGAATGGTCAAATTATGTAGGCAGAAAGCACATTGATGGGACAAGGGAGTGCATGGGGTGAAAAATAGCTCTCACTAATTAAATGGCTACTTTTTATCTTATTAAAATTGAAAAATGATAACAAATAAAGACCTACATCTTTTTGCAGATTATTACATTTGCTTCTTAATTCCTCGAAATCTTTAAAAGAAAATTTGTATATCCAATTCAATAAGTCAAAATTTTAGCAATCATAACGATTTATAATAATACCTACCCAATGACGATGCATGACGCCGGTTTATTTGGAGGGTTAGAATTGGATTTTTATTTTTACTTTTAGGTAAAATTAAATTTATCATTATATTAATTACATAATTTTATAATTTTAGAAGGATTAAATTAAAAGTTTATCATTTTTAGAAAAGCTTGCCCTTTGACACCATCCTTATTAGATATATTCATTTCACTTAAATTTGACATGCAAAATTAATATAAATTATTGTCATACCATCACCAAATTATCTAATGCTGAAGCATAAACTTTGGCGAAGCTTGGCCTTCTAGAAGTTTAGCCTCAACTTTGCCAAACTCCACATCATATGAAGTGTACCCACATGCAATCCTTAAAAAATATGGGAAGAGCTCCTGCTAACACCAATCCATTCATCACCTCTTTAAACGTGACTACACTCCACTTAGTCACTTTACATTGACTTCAATTGTGTTCCTAGTAGACAACCTGCTACTCTATTGCCTACACCTATGGAGTAAAGGACTAAATGGCTAAAACTTACACTAAGCCAACTCATTATAAATACCATCCTTTAACACCAATATAAGAGGATAGAAAATCGACTATATAACCCTAATTTGCTCAAATACTAGCTTCAAACCCTCATCTATAGTGGCTCTTCGCACCACCTAGGTGTGAACCACCCTTATTGTCCACAAAACACTTTGTATAACTTCATTGTTATAATAATCGATGTTGTTTGTAGGAATCAAACAAAAAGTTACATCTTTTCTGTAATGAACCGAAAGTTACGGCATCAGAAATTGAGTCTTGAGTACTGTTTCCGTGAAATTTATTCATGAATATTTATTAGAAATATTTATGAATTATAGTTGAATGGTTATTTAATGTTTGATTAAGTTAAGTAGCTTGAATTTAGAATAATGACTAAATTGCATACGGTATAAAAGTTTAATTATAGATTAAAGATTAGTAAAAGGGACTAATCTAGCAATTAGACCCTAAGTGCCATGTGTGTGAATGTATGATATAACATGTGTAATAGTTGGTATATATGTGTAATAGCTATAAGATATTTTATGTTATAGCTATTACACATGTTAATTTATATTTTTATAGGTTAATAATAATGAGTAAAGAAACATAGAAAGAGTTACAGAGAGCAAACGTGAGAAAGAAAGAAGGAAAGAAAGAAAGAAAAGAAAAGGGAAATTTTAGGATTAAGGCCCTAAAGATTAATTGGTAAGTTGTTTTAGCTCATTTTCTTATGATTTTTATGTTTATGGATGCCTAATTCAAAGTTCTACATGTATGAGGTTAAAATGAAGAAAATAGAAAATTTTTAGATATTGATTTGGTTGAATAAATTGAGGTTTTATGGGTTAAATTGATAGGAATTGAAGTTAGAAGTGAAAATTGAGTGATTTATTAAAAGAATTCTAAGTTAGGTTTAAATAGGGATTAAGTTGAATAGAGCTCAAAATTTATGTTTTATAATGAATTTTATGAGTTAGAAATTGTTAATGAGTTGATTAAAAGAGAATATGAAGCTTAAGTTAAAGAAAAAGATTAGTAATGGAAAAAGGATGAAATTGGAATTTTGTAAAAGTTTGATAGAAAGTGAAAATGTGTTTTATGAATTAGTATATTGATGATTTTAATTGTATGATTGTTAGTAGCAAACGTAGCATCGGATACGTCATCAAAGAAGGGAAAGAGAAAGTGAACGAAGATATCGATTAAATTCGATAAATAGTGGTTTGTATTTCTATAAACCGAGCTTAATCGTTATTGCTATATTTGATATTTATATTGTATGAAAATGTGAATGAGGTAAGTATTTTTACCATATTGAAATGAATGTGATTTTGAATACCCTATTAAATGATGTCGGGCTAGTCGGATATAGTTGACATGTCATAGGAATTGGAAGTATTGGGATATTCCGACATTGAGTCAATGAGACACTATGTGTCGACTATCGTTAAAGTTCGGATTTGTTCGATGAAGCACTATGTGCTTATCCCGGAGTGTGGGTTGGATCCGTGTATCCGTTAGTGTCCGAAGTTATGTTAATAAGGGTAAATAAAGTAAAGGTTATTAAAGTCTTGATTGATATTGAATAATAGCAATAATGTGTTTGAATTACCATGTCTTAAAGTTGATTAAGCTATTGTTTATAGAAATACCATCGAGAGTATTCTCAGCGACGGTTTGTTTCGCGCGCAGCTAGGTCTGAAAGTATAAAGACTCAAAGATACAAGCCGATCCCCAAACTCAAATTGGTGAAGTTTCTATCTTTTTGGAAAATGGCATTGTACCTAGGATGTCTTTTGGTTATTTTGAAAGTATCTAAGTTGTTAAATGATATTTTGGTATGTTTTGTAAATGTTACCAAAACCTTAAGTATGGTATGTTTTGATATGTTAGTGAAGAGTAATAAGACGAATTGTTGGTAAATGTTGTAGAGAGAAGAAATGAAGATGTTATAAACTTAGTTATCAACATTTTATACTAAAACAGATTTGGACAGTAACAGTAGTCCAACTTTGAAAATATACCAAAAATAGTATAAATTGAATTAGATGATGAATAAAATATGTAATTGAAGCTTAATGAATCTATTTTTATATGGAAGAAACAAAATAGGTAAAAGAGTTGTATTTTATGAGATATTTACGTTTTGGTGAAACAGGGTTAGAACAATTTCTGGATTCCCTGTTCTGACTTTATAAATTCACCATAAATTGTGTATTAAGAATTAGGACTCAAACTTTATTTGTATGGATTCCTTATTGAGTCTATTTTTAATTGAAACAAATGGCATAGTCATTGGATTTCTGTAAAGAAAGAAATTTGATTCGTAGTGCACAAGGGTCAGAGTAGCCGAACCCTGAAACAGGGGAGACTTCTTCTAATAAACTGTACTAATTGGCCTGACCAAAAATTCTAGAAAAAAATTAGTAAGTAGATATATGAGTCTAGTTTCAGGGAAAATTTACGGAATTGGATTTCGAGTTTCCTAACTCGAGATATGATTTTTTTAGTGACCATGACGCAGATGGATAGTTTACTACGAAAACTGTTTAAGTGCTATGATAAGTTTTGTAATGTCTCCTGCTTGACTCCGGCAACGGTCTCGGGTAGGGGGACGTTACATTTTCCCTTAGGGAGTTATCATCATCAGGAACAAAGAGACTAAGATGCCTTCTACTACCAGAACCAAGGTAAAATTGAACATTGAGGTTATAATGATGTTGTAGAAACTTATCATTAATCTTCTTCATAATTTCAATGATGGAATAATAGTCATACCCTTTCATTTCCTTCCACTACTCAAGATTAGGGGTATCATTAAGATCTAAGAGTGGGAGAGGATTTTCAGCCTATAGCCTAGTAGTAAGCCTAGAATGAGTTCCTTTGGGCTCAACTCCAGGAGTGTTCCCGAAAAGGTGCTAAAAGGGTTAAAGAGTAACTAAGAAAGGAAGAAGAAAAATATTTTAGAGTCAAAGTCGGTCTTTAAGATGCCAGCATAACCCTAACTCAAGATGGCAACCAAACCATTACTTTTCCCAATGGAGGAGAGATAAGGCTATGGTAGGACGTTAAAACTATTGATACTCAAAACACTTGAAATGAGTGTCGTCTACACCCTTCTTCATTATACTTGAGTTGGCAAACTCTCATTAGAATGACCTTGAATTAGACCTTTAAACTATCAACATTTATCATAAAAAGACCTAGACAAGTATGGAAAAATAGGAAGAAAGCTAAATAAAATATCGTTACCTTAATCTCGCTTAAATATGTAGTAGCACTAGCCAACATTTTGTTCAGTCTCTTCAAAAAATGACCTTCATAATTGTAGTTAAGAGAACGTTTCATCATTGTCGATCGTAAAACAACATTAGAAGAGGGGTATACAAACTTAAAAAGGGAAGGAAAAGTTCTACATGGCAGATAATAAGATAATCTAACATGGCTAAAACTTTCTCTTTCCTCGAAACCTGGTACCGATGAAGAATAAAGTAGAGCAACCATAATACTTATTAGCTAACAATAACGATGATGCATCCATCATCAAAGAAGTAGAAGATAGGAGCTTTTCCCATAAGCATCTTGCTGGGACCTTTAAAAAGTCAACCACGAATGGATCAATGAACATTCTACTATAAGAAATTGATCTCAAGCTTTTGCAGTTGAAAGAGATAAACTAAAGGATCTAGAGGCTAACAATTAATGAAACACCCACACCCACTACCACCTCTCACAGCCAGTGGCGAATTTAAGGGGGCTGGTAGGGGCCCTGGTCCCCCTTAAAATGTAAAATTACTATTTAGGCCATTGAGATTTTTTAAAAATTTTAAATTAGTAAAGGTAAAATTTCACTTTAGCCCCCCTAAAATTATAAAAAATTGATTTAATCATTTAAAAATTATAAAGATATAGACTATAAAAAATTAAAATTTCATCCGACCCCATCTAAAATTGTTCTGGCTTCGCCCCTCCTCACATCCATACATCTCACTCAATTACTTCAACACACTACCCTTCTATTCCTTTAAAAATAAGGAGAACTAACAAGTGAACTGAGAAGGAAAATGTTAATGGATAGATCAACACCAAGAATCTATTAATCTAAGCTCAATGTGTTTACCACTACATTAACATCGATACGTGTTCAAACTTTTCAAACAAGAGAGAAATCTCGTTCAACCTTTTTACGTATGGATTAAGCATCACCAGAAGGCTGATCGACGTCTCTCTTAAGCATCAAGGAAGACAAAGACCATCATCCGAACTAGAATTTCCTTCATCTGTACTTGCCATAGATTGAAATTTATGATGTCATTGAGCTTCTCAATGTCAAATATTGTTGCTGCCATCTCTGAACAAGATGATCTACGAAAATTGAACTAGCTCTGACACCACTTGTTGGGGATCAACCTAATTAAGCAACGAACAAGTAAAAAATAGCGGAAGAAATTTGTAAATTGAATACATAAGTTTAACGTGGAAAAACCCCTCCAAAAAGGATAAAAAACCACTGGCAAAAATAATTTTACTATAATGGCAAAAGAACGATGAGTACAAAATATGGAGATAAAAATTAAACCCCGAAACCCAAAAATAAAGAACCTTCAAAACGTAAATAAAAAATTCTCCAAAAGTGTTATGAGTTCTAATATTTTAATGAGTGTATTTTTTAAGGTTGTAAAAGAGCCTATTTATAGGCTAAATTCATAGGTTAAATAATAATAAAATAATGTAGACTAATCAGAGTTCGACTGAAACAATTAAACAAAGTTTAACTGGGAAATTATCTCTCAAATTTGACTGAAATATGATGCATACTCAACAATCTGTTATGAAAGTACAAGGAGAGAAGTAAATGGCAAAATGTTAATGATTGGTTTTATGGAGGTAAAATAACTTTGGTGAATTAAGGTATATGTATATGTATTTATATTTATACTTGTAACTTGGTGATTTATTTAGTTAATATGTACACGTATACTTGTGTTGTGATCTCATAATTGATTCCAATTATGCTTCAATAATAGTTAAAAGTAATCAAATGATAATGGTATAGAATATAATTTACATATATATTTGAGTACTTGATTTTGGTTGAAATGTGTATACATTTGTGACTGTGAAAATCGCATTACGATATTGTTATATTATATGGTTTGTAATATGTTTTGATGATTTTTAGTATTTTTTAATACCCTATTAACAGTGTCGGATAGAGTCATAGGTATAGTTGGCACGTTATAAGGTTTGTTTTGATAGGTGGGAGATTTAGCACTGAACGCATATCATATTGTGATAGTTTGCTAATACCCTAGGGGTTGAGAACGTATCACTAACTCAAATACCCTAGGGGTACAAGCATATTCTGGTGTGGTTGGTGGGATTAGTGCATTTATGCCCAATTAGCACTTCGCTGCATATTCTAATGTGTTGGTGGATTGATACATGTATTCATTCTCAAATCTGAGTCAGTTAATAAGGGTCGTATTAATAAACGAATGTGAATTATATTTGTTAATTGGTTATGTTAAAAAGTATTGACATAAAGATCGATTCATGTCATATGAAACGAGGTGTTAAAACCCTATGGGTGTGTCGATATTATTGATAACCGATTGTGTAAAATGAATACCTTGAGGGTGATTTAAGAGATGGATAATATGGAATGTTATGTGACTTGTGATACTAATATTAAACTTATTAAAATGTGATATAATGATTTCCAAATTTTCTATTTAATTTGATTTCATGTTATTTCTATATTGATTTCTAATTGTGTTAGCACCATTGAGTATTCAATACTTAACGTACGGTTGTATTCTTTTTTTTGTGCGTAAGTCTCAAACAAGGTTTTAGTAGACCGAAGTTGCAAAGCTTCCAAAAACAGTAACTCAGCTTAGTTCAAGTTAAGTTTGTAACTCTTTCATATAAAAATGCACCTAAGTTGTTTTTGGTGGTTAAATATTGTTTTGGTCAATTTGGTATGCTTTGATTAGCTATGGAACTATAAGGTGTCTTAATGTTGAAGTAATGTATGAATGTGCATGGTTATAAGTATTAAGCCATTTATGTAACTACGTTGGTAAATGTGATTTGATTGCTAAGTTGTTCGAATGTTTGGTTACATATTTGTTTGTTAAATTGATGTATATGAAATTGGTATAAAGTTTGCTTAAGTTAGGTATGAATTTGTTGGTGTTTGAATGCATTTAAGTGTTCATTTTAACCTATATAATAATAGTATCTCAAGACATAATGACCATGTCTAAAGACCCCAAGAACAAAAATGATCAAATCGTGCATTTTTTGGTACAAGTCTTGAGACTTAACAAGCAAGTTTGAAACATCATAATCCAAGTCCCAAGACACAATAGCCTTTGTCTCGAGATGAAAAACATCAAATTTAGAGGTTTAAAATAGGAGAGTCTCGAGACATGGACATGTATCCTAATGTCTCGATACATATCAATATAAAATTAAAATAAAAATGAATTTTATCATGTCTTGAGACATGAAGGTCATGTTTCAAGAGCTCTATATAGAAACTAGATAAAAGAATTTAGATTCAACTACTAAATTCATTTTTGTTTAATTTCGTACAACTCCTAAATATATTAAAATAGATCAATTAGCATTCATTGAGCTTGCACACATGATTTAATTGAAATTATACATGATTTATTTGTTTGAATGTACGTTACTTAGTAAAATGATATCGAGTTAGCCTAAGTTGCTCCAAAAATGTAATATGATATCACGTATTCAAATCTGATGATTAGATTGGGTGTGGGGTGTCACAGGTTGCATTCTTCAAAACTAAACCTTCAAAGGTTATCCAAAGACTATACATTGTTAAACCTTAGTGGCTCTAATCTTAGGTGACATAACTGGTCCTAGGCAAGGTCTCAATCAAATAGAAGGGCTAAAAGCATTGCAAACAAAGGGATGATCAACTAATGGTGGAACGGAAAGTCCTCCAACTTATTTTTTATATGAATGTATTTGTGGGGGTATAAAATGCAAGACTCTTAGGGAACTTGTTAACCTCAACGATAATATCGCTTTATGGTGCAAATAACTTATGCCATGTGGACCTTTAAAGACAAAGGTAAACGTATTCCTAAATCTAATTAAAGAAGTGTAACAGCCCAATTTTGGGCTTAGTCAGAACAGTGATTTCGGAACCACTAACCCGAGGTCAGATAAATTATTATTTTTTTATTATTTTATGTGTTCTAGCATGTTTATATGAATGCATGAAAATTTTGGTGAAATAATTTTTGCAATTGCATGCTCAATTGCGAAAAAGGACTAAATCGCATAAAGGGGAAAAGTTTCGTTCTTCTAATGAATGGTTTTTAATAGCTAAAGAATCATAATTAGGGGTATTTAACGGGAAAATAGACCCATTTCAATAGGGTGGCCGACCATAGAGACAAATAGGAGTAGAAAAGTCAAAATTTAAGTGAAGTTAGTAGCTTAATTTTGACTACAAATAAAACAAAAAGAAAAGGGTTGTCATCTTTTTCATCTCTTGTCCATACCACTGAAAATATCAGCCATTTTAGGGGTTCTGGAGCTTCAAAATTTTAGCCACTCTTTACCCTTACAAGTAAGTGATTTTGATGGCCTTTCTTGATAATTTTTGTACTTTTAGGACCCTCGTAGCATAATCTAGCTAATGAGGGGACTATTTTGCAAAATATTTGAAATTATAGGGTTTTATCTGAGACTTTTCATGTTTTTTGTTTAATATTTATGGAAGAAAATGAATCTTGGTTGTGAAACAAACAACTTTTGTGAAGTAGTTTTCATGAAAACCCTAACTAAGGACCATTTCGCATAAGTTATAAATCATGTGGTAAATGTGTAAAATAATGGGAATTTTGGGCTTCTTCTAGTATAAAAAGAATTCGGCTAGGCTTGGTTAATGAGAAAATTTGATAAAAATCGATTTACGAGCCTAGGGGTAAAATAGTATTTTTGTGAAAGTCTAGGGGCAAAATGATCATTTTACCAAAATATGATTTATGAAATGCATGATGATTAAATTAGTAAATTTTTATCATTTTAGATCAAGAAATACAAAATCCAGACCTAGACTAGGGGAAGGCCAAACAAGTAGATTAAATCCAATTAGTCGCCACTTTTTGTATACCGAGGTAAGTTGTACGTAAGTATGACAACTTTATCGTTATTATGTGTTGAATGATTAATTTTGCGTAATATGGTTGAAATTTTCTTATGAATAGTACATGATGAAATTTAATGTAGTAGAGTCTCGATTGAACCTAGGAATAGATTAGATATCCATGCCATGACATTTGGGTGATATGTGTGCTAGTGTAAGACCATGTCTGGGACATGGCATCGGCCACGATATGAGAGCCAGTGTATGACCATGTCTGGGACGTGGCATCGGCAATATAACGAGAGCCAGTGTAAGACCATGTTTGAAACATGGCATCGACATTGAGACGAAAGCTAGTGTAAGACCATGTCTTGGATATGGCATCGGCCTCGACATGTGAGCCAGTGTAAGACCATGGTTGGAACATGGCATCAGCAATTCACCCTCTTGTGCAAAACTTGTCAAATATCCTTTAGTATTCCAAATGGTTTCACGGGTTATTTTAAAGCTTATGACAATGATATGGAATGATATAAGCGTGTTGTGAGTGGCACAGGTTCTTATTCGAAACTCATGAGATATGAGTCTAGTTATGTTGCCTTGATGGTAAGAATGACATGAGTAAGTTCTAGCTATGAAAATGATTTTGGGACGATATTGTAATTGTTGGTCTAAACTCGTGATATATAAGTATGTAGTGATATTTACCTTTGTTCGTGTTGAATTATAATATGCATGGTTGATGTTGTTACTTATTTATATGCAACTTACTAAGCTTTATGCTTACTCCTCTTTTCCATCTTCATATAGTGCCACCAAGCTAGTATCGAGGATCCAAGGATGTCGGAGGCATCGATCACACTATCACCTAAAGCTTTTGGTATAACTAGTTTAAATGTTTTGATTGTGGCATGTATAGAGACTTGAATCTTTTGTTTAGTGTCTTGTTAGTTTAGCTACAAGTGTTGGCTTATATGATGGATGTGATATTCATTTTGTATAAGCCATTAATGTTGGCTAATATTGATTACTATTAAATGGATTGATGCAAATTTCTCATGGTTATGGTTGATTGGGTTATATATGTTATGCTTGGATTGGTTTTGGTTGATATTGTGTAGGTTGGTGCAATTAAGGGTGGAAAATGGGCTTGGTAAATAGCCTTATTTTGTCCATACGAGCAGACACATAGGCATATGTCTAGGCTGTGTATGACACACGGTTTGCCCCACGGGCATGTAGTCCAGCTGTGTGTCCCATGCATCTCAATTTTACAAGTCAGTATGCATGATAGTAAACACATGGGCAGAGACACGGCTATGTGTCTCAGCGATGTGGAGGACACGGCCTAACACACGGGCGTATGCCTTGGCCATGTGCCCTTAAGGAGTTGCTGACTTTAGAAACAGAATGTCAAGTTTTTTGCACATGGGCTGAGACACGGGCGTGTCCTGGCCGTGTGTGAGACACGTGTCATGGACACGGGCGTGTGTCAAGCCGTGTGAAAACCCCTGTAGATTCGAATCGTAAAATAAATTTGCACGGGCTAGGGACACAGGCATGTCCCGATATGCTCAGCCGTGTGAGTCACACTGGCCTTCAACACGGCCATGTTAAATAGGCACATGGGTGTGTCGCTCTTCCACACGGGCGTGTGCCCTTATCTGCTTGAAATTTCACAAAGATTTCTAGAGTGTGCAGATTTGTCCCGAATCAATTCCAAAGTGTGTTTGGGGCCTCGTAGGCCCATGGTAAGGAATTAAGGTATTGTGAAAAGTTTTAAATTGAAGCGAAATTTTATAACTAGGAAATGTATGTTTGTATGTGTTTAAGTCCGGTAACACCTCGTATTCCTGTTCCGGCGTCGAACTTGGGTAAGGGGTGTTACAAGAAGGTTATTTTCATCGTTTTTTATAATCCAAAAAATACAATATTAGTAGGTGCCAAGAGTTCCCTAACAATTGTCTAAGGGCAATGTTATACAATCACAACATCTTTACAAACTAAAGATGAAATGGTAAGTGAAAACCTACCTCAAACAAGTATAAAAGAAGGGAAAAAAAAAACCTTTCCCACTACCTGTAACCTTACTCATCCAATGTGTCCCTGAAGAAATCAAGAACTGGTACTTTTAGTGAGGACGTTTGAGATATCACATTTTCAACATGGCAATCATATCCACAATGGTGGTTGAACACAATCGTTCCTCACCCTTTATGGAAACATCCTTCATTCGGAGTGTTGAATGATTGACTTCAATTCCTAAAAATAAAACAACAAACAATAAAAAGATAATAAGTAACTTCCTTGTGAATAAGAATGAAAAAATGTCGAAGGTAAAGAAGAAAAAAATGAATAGACAAGTTATATATGAAATCACAAAGGAGCCTTATTTATAAGTATTTGAATTGGAAGTTAAAACAAATTTTAAAGAGAAATAAAAGGGTCGCTATTTCAAAAACTCAATTAAAGATGAACTTGTGTCTAGCAAGAAATTAATCAAAAGACACAACGATTAGGGGTATTAATCACGATGGTACAAAAGTCACTTCATAGTCTCATTAGAAATTTGACTCAATCCAAATCACTTTATAACCTAGTTTTCATCTAGGGGCAAATTTTTATACCCTTGCCAAATCATCCAAGTATTGGCATAGAGTTTGGTGAAACTCGAAGCTCAATCTTATCCTTGCCAAACACCAAATCATATAAAGTGGGCTCCTGTAATCACCCAAGCGATATATGGGAAAGAACTCTTACTAACATCCATCAATCCATCACCTCTCTAAACCTAACTATACTCCATCTAGTCACCTCACATTAACTCCAACAATGTTCTTACTTAACGACTTGCCACTTTATCACTTGCATCTATGGAGTAAAGCATTCGATAGTTGAGACCTAAGCTAAGCCTTCCTCCCTTTACAATACCATCATCCAATACCAAGATAGGGAGACACAAAAGATCAACTATATAACCTTGGCTCTACTCAAACACCACCTCTAAACCTTTACTCCTAATAGCTGTCCCACCGCTCATGGTATAAACTACCACAATTGTCCTTGTAAAATTTAATTATTATAACTGTTAAAAATTAATTAATCAAATCTAAATCAGAAAAACATATAAAATAAAATTAATTTTGCTCTAATATAAGAATAATCCTCGATACTCAACAAGCTAGTTGGAACTTGGAATTTTGTCTGCAAGTTACTTCGAATTGCGAATGCGACACAAAGTCTCAACCCTTAGCTTCAAAGGAATATCCAAGCATCCATTTTCAGAGCCAATCACTGCTTTCGCTTTATCCTGTTAAGCCTTCATAAATGGTGTTCCTTTTCTTTCTTCAAAAAATCAATATATTTGGTTGCTTCATATTCCAAAAATTTTCATTACAAAATTGTGTTTAAAGTTATTTTAATTATCGTTTTAAAAATTTATCAATTATATCCTCATAAAAATGCACTTTTATCATTGCAGAAACTCGTGAAAAATTTATGGAAATTAATAAACAGATTAAAGAAATAATTTCAATTATGTTACTATATATGTTAATATCAATTTTGGAGGTATAATTTACTATTTACCTTGAAATAAAATGTCTTTTCTTAGATTTATACTCTTGTGTTTGGAAATGAGAAGAAATAATCCAGATATTTTACTTACCATCATTTTTTTTTTTGGTGTCTTCATTAGAATTGAGATCATCCCAATGTTTCTTTTTCTCAATTTAAGCCAACATGATAAAACAATGACTGAGATTAACAAATTAAGAAATATTCCAACTTTTATAAATTAAGCCAAAAAACTTTATACATTTTTAGCAAATAATTAAACAAAAGAGAGATTATGATTAATTAAACACTCTCTCTTTCCTTCCCTAACCATTCTAAAATACCCTACATGCAATTTTTCATAAATTTGCATGTTCCATAATCTAATTTTTTTTAAAAAATTATTAATTTTTGTTTACAAAATACAATACCCATAAAAAATGCTTCTAAAACAAGAAATCCATGAATTTGAACCAAGGTTTCGAGCTTTTTGTAACACTTTCCGCTTCATTTGAGCACGACGCCGTTTTATTCTGGCCGTCCTTTGATGCCGCCGTTTTTGTGCACAAGAAGAAATTTCTTGATCCCAACGCGATCAGCTTCTCTTCCCTTCCCAAACCTGCTATCACACAAACCCAAAAATATTGGCAATCAATTACAGCCGTACGTTTCCCCAAAAATATAGAAACCTGATCTAACGGCTAATAAATTTTCGGGGGTAGTTTTTTTTTTTTCTTACTTTCTAAGCTGAATTGAGAATAATGGAGATCGAATAGCGCGGCGTCCGTTGGCGGCAGCATCGGTCGCCGACCTTCCTTCGAGTACTGCCTGACGGAGACCGTTATTAAGTCACCGACAGTGTTTTCCGGTGACATCACCACTTGCACGGCTCCGAGGCTCCCTTGAATCGTCACGTTCAATAGCAGCTTCGTCAACTTCGGCGGCCTCGCATCGGATGAGAGTGAAGTAGACCTCTCTGGAAGCAGGTCGGGAAGCGTCTTCGGCCGCCTCAGCTCCACCGGTTCCATCGTCTGGATTCTCCCGTGAAACGACGACGCCCTTTCAGATAACCTTACCCTCCGGCTCTTCTCCGGTTCCTTACGGTTATTTTTTGAATTCCTCATCGGATTGAAATGATCGACCGTGGTATATTATACAGTGATTCAAATCTTAAATAAATAAATAAATAAAACTTCTCTTCGCTGCTTTTTTAGGTTGGAGAGTGAGACAATGATTACCGCAATCGCCGGTGGCGGAAAAACCTAAACCGAGGGAAACCGAGAGCGGGGACAGAGCGACGGCTCTCGAGTTTCCGATCACAGTAAGCTATCATTAGCTGAATGGTATAGCTGTAAATAAACAGAGAACCAAAAGGCAAAGTAGAGAAGCTATGAAAGAAAGGATGGGAAACTGACTGCCTCTAGTACCCAACCCTCGCAGGCACTTTATATGGGAAGGAAAGCGAAGAACGAGCCAGAATCATTGAATCGCACTCAATCTACTATTCTCTTGGGTTACTGGCTATACCCGGTTGATGGGAAATAGATAATTTCATTTTTCGCGCATTACTCATTACTCTACCGCTCTGACTGGTAATTGCCCGCGGATATCACATTTCTGTGGCTTTGCTTGTTGGGTAGCGGGCTTCGTGTTAAAGTGCGCTGGTGAAGTATTGAGCCTCCTTAACCTTAAGCCTAAAAGTAAAAGTTCTATCGTCCACTAAATTTATAACACCTACGGAAAGATAGGGTCAAACTTCATCAATCCCCCCAAACTATCCACCAGATTCTATATTCGTCCCTAAGTTTCAAAATGCTTTAATTGAGTCCTCAAATTATTAATATTGCATTAATCATGCCATTATTTTGGGTATATTTAAAAAAAATTGGGCACCTTGCATATGAAAAACTTGGATATCAAGTTTTTTTTATAAAAAAAAAATAGTTTTGATAAAATTTAGAATTTTTTTTTTTTTTAACACGTCAGATCCAAGTTGTTTATATGATAGGTGCACCCATTTTTACAATTTAATCCACATTTGTAAAATATATTTTACAATATTGATACTTTAAGTCTCAATTAAAATATTTTAAAATTTAAAGACCAAATTAGAATGTAAACTATATGTTTGGTACTTATAATGGATTTAACCCACTAGAAGAATATTGGTTTAGTGTTGAGTCCACGTGACTACCATGTGGACCAATCTAACTTCCTAGTTTTTACTCTTTAAAAATGTTGACGTTCTTAGTTTTGTTTTAGGCTTTATTTATTATTAATCCCTTAAACTATACTCATTTTCCCATTGAACTTTTTTCCATATAAATACCTAAACTTTTATTATACTTTTAAGTCCAAAACTCAAATGGTGTTAAATAAAAAAATTGATTCAGCCAAACCCTATCTTTCTTTTATTATTATTATTTTTTTTTGGCAAATCCAAGCTTTCATTTGGTTGATCGAATTTTGATGGGTTTTTTAAAACCTCAATTTGCAGTAGATTTAAACGTATTTTCCATGAAAAATGATATCAATTCTGCATTTGCATTAGACTAAATGGTTTGCTGGAAATGAAGAAGGGAACATGAAAATGGCTTTTGGATTGAAGAAGAAGAGGGGTCAAGAGAGAATAAAATAAATAAATTAATTTAACTTAAGTTTAATATATAATATATTTATTCCATATGGATGATGATGATGTATATAAAAATGACATGGCCCATACTTCGGTTGGCTCCACATGTTGAACGGTTTTTTAACGATGTTAACTTAAATAGGCTGAAACGATTGACTGAAGTAAAATTTAGTATCATATAAATAGAAATTTAAGTATCAATATAAAAAAATATATATAGTTTAGAGGTTAATTGTGAATAAAATTTTGTTTTATTTAAATAAATATTTTAGTCATCTCTACTAAAATTATCACAAACCCAAAAAAATAATTAAATAATAATTTCATACGGAAAGAAAAACTAATATATCATGTTTGAAAATTTAGCCTCATACCACTACTCATAATAGTATCGTTGTTTGAACTGAATTTTATTAATTAGTTGGACTAATTGGATCCAAATTTGATACAGATCGATTAAATAAAATAAAAATCTTTTGAACTAAATTTTTAAATATTTTTATGAACCTTTATTGATATATTTAATCAAACCAATAAAATTGATTGAATCAATTAGATTGATTAGACCGAAAAAGCAGATGAACTGACCAACATACTTTCCACATTATTTTAATCTACAAATAATTATTTTTATTTTTAATTTACTAATCACAAGAGTTTTCCCTATAACTAGTATGTGTTTAGAAGATTTATTAATTAAATACTAATATGTGTTTAAAAGATTAACATTGATTAGGTCAAATGGTAAGAAGTTGAATATACTTTAGGGTTCGTTTGTTTGCATGTAAAATATTTTCGGTAAAATATTTTCATTGTTTTATGGTGTTTGTTTGGTGGAAAATAAATTACCAAAAGAAATCATTCTTCAAAAAGGGTAAAATCAATGTTTTATCAAAAATTTTTCTATAAGACTTTTTTTAAATTGATAAGGCTCTAATTACTGTTTAAGAAACAAAAAGGGAAAGCTTTTAAAGCAACAAATGGAAAGCTCTCTTCACTATTCATGAAAACAATTTCTTATATTCTAATTTTATATATTTTTACAATTTAATCTCTAAAATCTAAACTTTTACTATTCTACAATTTAATTCCTCACAAAGAAAAAATATTTTCTTATCCTACAATTCAGTCCTAAACCTCATTTTTACATTTTGCAAAACAATCCATTTTCTAAAATTTTCAAAATTTATAATTTAGTCCTTACAACTAAAAGTGTCAAAATTTCAAAAATTAGTCATTGATTTTTAACAGTTAAACTTTCATATTCTATTTATCAAAATTGTAACTTCTTAAATAATGTAAATTAGTCCTAAAACTCAAGTTTTGAAATCTTTACAATTTAACCCCTATAGTTTCAAACTTTACTATTTTATGCTCAACTTTCTAAATTTTCATATTTCATAGTCATATAATTTAGTTACTACATCAATATTTTAAGTTTAACTATTCAAACAATTAGAATTGAAAATTTACAAATTTTACAATTTGGTCCTTACTTCAATTTTATCAAATTAAATCATATTTCAATCATATTTCAACTTACTCATCCAAATAATATTCAAAATAAATATTTACCACTTTCAACTTAATTAAACAGATATAAATTTATATTCCTAATGTACGAAATTAATAATTAAGCTTAATTAAGTAAAATAAGATTAATTAAAACTAAAACATGATTAATTAAAATATAAATAAATTTTGTGAAATAAACTCAATTAAACAATGAAAAAATAAAATCTCAAATTTATGTTTGTTTCATTGAAAGTAGCTTTATGAAATATTTTAATAAATCGCTAAACAATAAAAATTATTTTACACAAATTCATTTAAATGACAGAAAATATTAATTTTATAAAAAATAAATAATTTTCCAGAATCCATTAAAAATGAAACAAACGAAAGGTTAATTAAAATCTCAAATTTAATTTTTATAAAAAGATGCTAAAAGAACTTTATATTAATTTAAAGGTTTAACCTGAAAAAAAAACATATTGATAGGGAAACCCCATATATGTAGTACTAGGTGACCAAATTCAATGGTCAAATTTAATTAGCCTGGCAGCTGAAGTGGGTCCTAAATACTAACACAGGCCACTTGGCCGACCGGAGCCGCCAGTGGGTCTCCCTAATTGAACGAAAGAAAGTGAAACCTTAATGAAAAATGTTAATTCAGTTTAGTTTTAATATTTAATTTAATATTTAATTTTTTAATTTGATATTTAAGTTTGATTTTAATGTTTATTTTAGTATTAGAATTTTTCTAATTTGATACTTAATTTTTTGTCCTAATTAAGTACGTAAATGTAATTGTTTTTTATCTCAATTAACTATCTATGATTTTTCACTAGAACATACATATTAAATATTCATTGAACTACATAATTCTGTTTGATTTAAGTACCAACTTAAATATTAAAATTAAACTCAAATATTTAATTGGGACAAAAAAATATTAAAATTAAATTATAGCAAATAATAAATTAACAGGCGAAATAGAAACGAAAGAAGGGCCCTCTTTTTGTCTTTTACGAATGCACAGGATCATCAACTTGTTTCAAACTATACTGTAGTTTTAGAAACCAAAGTTGGGTCTTCTCCTCTTGAGGTAAAGCATGATCTTTTACTTCGTAAATCTATCACTATCTTTTAACTGTTACAGTTAAATAAAAATAGAAAGCTGTATTTGTTCTTTGTTGAGAAAGGGTAAAAGAAACTAGTGGTGAGAAAATGGGGAGGTGCAATTGTAAATTATAAGGGAGATGTTTTTCCAAAAACAAAGGGATCCCACCGCCTTTATTATTTGTATTTGAATGGCTAGCTGCTGCTGATCAATGCTTCTATCCATTTTCTATTCAACAATCCTGTTCATGGGATGAGGACCAAATAAATGGGATCCTAGGAAGTTTGAGTAAAATAAAAGCAAAAAGAGTTTCATAATTATATTTTATTTATTTCAATTACAAAACATTTTTAAAAATGAAAAACAAATTCCAATGGCGTTTTTGTTATTGCAATATTATGGAACATAGTATTTTATAATAAAAAATTTGGAAAAACAATTTGTTAACATTAATGAGGATTAAATTAGAAGTGTTACTAAATTTAACATACAAAACTATAAATTATAAATTTAACATAACAAATTTGAAAGTCGGCTAATTGAGTCTTAGCTCAATTAGTATGGGTATTATTATTTTTGTGAGAGTACGTAAATTTAATTGTGTTAAAGTATATTATCTTTTTATTTATGAGTCAAAAAAGAGCTATAAATAACTTTAAATATTATTTTAAAAAAAAGATATAATCAAAATTTATAATATTTTTTATAGGTGTTATGTCGGATTACATTTTATTATCTTATTGGTAAAAGATTACGCTTGACCTTTTGCCTTTACTTTAAGCTTTAACCAATCATTTGAAGAATTAGGTTTTCCATCAGATTCTCGAGAAAAGAGAGTTCAATTTGGAGATATTTGAAGTCAAACAATGAATTAATTACTTTGGAGATTTACAAAGGAAAAAGAAAAAAAGAAAAAGAAAAACTAGGCTTCAATAATTGAAAGAAATTTACGAATGACGTGTTTCACGTGTCTCATTCGAGCATGCATATAATCGCTAAGACGGCTACAAGTACACTAATTTTTGGTCAAATTCTATAGAAGGTCCTATACTATGCATTTTTGGTGGATTTAGTCCTCCTTTTATAATTTGATATTTTTAATTTCTCCACGTTTCTTGAGGTTTTTTTTTTTGGTTAATTCCATTAAGTAATTTGACATAATTTGTTTACACATATAATGATGTGACATATACATGTCGACATTTTTTTGTATAATTGGATAATTTTTGCACATTTGAAAAAAACATAAAAAAGAGAGAAAGTAATAGCATTTTCCCAATTGTACAAAAACACCAATATGTATATGCTATGTCACTATATGTTTTAGACAAATAATTGGAGGCGGAATTCAAAATTTTGAATTGTAAAGTCAATTTTGAAAAATATCATATCAACAAATGCATAAATATTAATATTGATAAAGTATAATATAGTCAAATGTAAGATTATTATATAATTATTGAAATAGTAACTAAAAGAGAATAAATATCAAATAAATTTCAATAATTCGTAACTATTTCACAATTGTTCATGATTTTTCATGTGCTGTAATCATTGAATTATCTTATCATCGTTAATGTTGTAAAAATAAAAATAAATAATAAATAATTTTCAAAACCAAAATTTATTATTATCATTAAATAATATAATTATATGTTGTACTAATATACCGTACTGTTTTATAAAATAAATTCAATATTATAAACTTCTCTATTGAAAGTTCAGTATTTAATTTTTTCATTTATCAAATAATAATTTTGTAAATAGAATTATTATGATAAATTATGAAATTCAAACACAACACAAAAATAAATTTAATATTTATTAAAAAATTATGAAGCTAACAAACAATTAGTATTTTTAACAAAAAAAATCACTTAAATGCTTTTTGATGTCATGAGAATGAAATATGTCAAACACGATATGAAAACAAATATAATATTCACAATAATCACACTAATAACGAACTTTAAAGAAACGCTAAATTTCTAATCAATATTCAATAAATTGACTATTATAAATGCAACCAATCTTAATTTCTTTTAGGATTTGTAGTAATCGACCTCTAAAATTATTATCCAATTAAAATGTTAGGGGTCTCGTACAAAATCAACATCCAAAATTATACAATCAATTAACGCTCAGTATTGCATAAAAATAACTAATCTATCACAAGAAGAGCCACGGTCCCAATTTTTTAAAAATAAACCAATAAATCTTAAAAATAAAAGAGTTATTGCCTAATTAGGTAGATTTACTTAAAAGTATTGAAAGATTTATCATATATCTTGTAAAAATTCTAAGGAGAGATGGTGAGAGAATATAAGAAAGAAATTTGAGAGGTTAGGGATTTTGAGGGTTTTGTGGGTGGAGAGAGAATAATCAATTTTTATATAAATTAATTTTTTTGTAAATTAAATTTATTTCCGGCTTAACTTACAAATTGGTACTTAAACTATATTTTTTTTCTTTCAATTTTGGTATTTAATTTTTTTTGTCACAACTAGTATTTAAACTACTTTCTTCCCTCATTAGTACCTCTGTTAGTTCACTTGTCAATCAAACCATTAACTCTATTTAAAAAAGATAAGCAATTAAAAATTGTCATGTGAAAATAAGATAAAAGTATTATTATATATATCTTTTTACTTTTATTTCTTTTCTTTATTCTTTCTTTCATTTTGGGCTTCTTCTACAAGTGTGAGTATTTTGAGATTCATGGTTTTGATCAAGGATTTTAGACGTGAGCCGATGGTTGAACTAATCAGGTCACCAATTTCTAGTTTGATCAGTTCGTTCAGTTTGATCAAATAAATTATTAAAATATTCATAGAAATAAAAAAATAAAAATATTTAACAAATAAAGACAATTGGTTTAACCTTTTTTTTAGCTTGTTTCAACCGATTTGTATCGGTTCACAAGTCAATCGATTTAACCCCTATGTCCAAACAGGTAACCCGGTCAATTCCTGATTCGATTGGTCAGTTTGAGTTGGTTTTAAAAACACTAATTTTGATCAATGAAAGAACTTTTTCAATCCCATCAAGTTAAGCAAGTGGATGGTGAATCTAAAAAATAAAATTAATTGCCAGAGTCTAGACCTTGGGAGGGCGAATTTTTAGCATTGTTGGAATTACTAGACATTTTAAAGGAAGGACAAAAGAAAATGAAAAATAGAAAAAAAATAAAATAAAAAGAGAGCAATAATGTAAAAGAAAAAAAGAAAATAAAAGAATTTTTTTAAAGTTTATATGATGTGGTAGTCTATTACTAGGTGAAACTTTTTTTTATGGGTTTAACAAATTGGTTTAAAATAAGTAACAAAAGAATAGTTTAGGTACCAATTTGGGAAATGTATAATTTTGATACTAATTTGTGAGTTAAGTGTTTTTTTTTTATTAAAAAATAGACTTAATGAACGAAAGTACCAACTTGGGGGTAAAGGTAGTTCAAGTGCCAAAATAAGAAAAGGATAATAATTTAGGTATTAATTTATAGGTTACGCTTTTGTTTTCAAATTTTATGTGGGGTCATTTATTTTTCATTTTCCGTGAGTTTAATTTATAATTATATAAATTTTAAAAATTGTAATTTAAATTTAAAATATTTTTTGAAAATAATTATCTCAAAATCTCATTGTGGCTGTCAAATTATTTGATGCAATTAATGAAAAATTGAATTCAAAACTAAAACACACATTTTACCAAATTATAATTAAAAACTAAATAAAAACTACATAGTATAAAGGGTGAATATTTGGTATATTAGTAAGATTTTTTCAATTTCATAAATAAAGTTGTAAATTTATCATGTATTCCATTTCTTTTATATATATTATAAAATTTTTATTATATTATATATACACTTTTCATTAGTCGGAATTTTAAATTTTATTGATAGTGTATGAAATGAGAATAAGTTTTGAAAATTGAAGGATTGGGGTGGTTTGTGGGCGGCTGCAAGACAAGTTTGGTGATCGGTATTATTGAAAATATTTAGACAAATTTTGGCCATACAATTATGCAGAAATAGGAAATAAGTAAAAAATAGAGCTATGGAAGCGAACAAATTATGTTTTGAGTCAATAATTTCGGATCAATGATAAGGGCAGAGAAAAGGAATCAATTGATTAATTAACAAGTAACTTGTTGATATGCTTAAAATGAATAAATTATTTATAATTTTTATTGGAGCATGCTTCAATAATATCACCAATAAATATAAATTAATGTTGACATATATATATAAAAATTTATAAAATTAAATAACTAAATTTTAAATTCGCATCATCCACATATATAACACCTCAATAGACAGTCTAATCATGAAAATGTCTCATGCTCCAATCTATAATAATCTTATTTCAATGACTTGAAAAATAATATTTACACTAATTCCTGGCAAGAAAATTGTATTTGATTGGGTTAGACATTAATGAAAAATGCTTGGGAGTTCCATTATTTGGTGGAATTGCTTCTAAGCAATGGGTGGGGATTGTGTTTAGAAGTCGATGCAGTGCAAATTGGAAAGCCGAGGCTTTATTGTGTGGTCCTGTCAAGGGCGGAGGCTTTAATTAAGGTTATAACTATTATATGAAATTTTATCAATAAGATTTAATGGCTTTCTATTCGCTTGATTAATTTCTTTGCTGAAATCTATTGCATTGCAATTTGCAAAATTGACCAATTGGAAACAATTTGCCTAATTGGTGTGGTCCTTTATTCCAAATAGACGCATATGGAGTTAAAGATGGATAGGGTTAGGGTTAGGCTTTCTGGGTTCATCTTAATCTCTTTGTTGAAAAAAATGTTTGTAGAGGCCCAATTTAGCCCGGGGCCCATAAACCAGAAACCAAAATAAAAATAATAAACAGTCCATTTTTACAACAGCCCAGCAGGCCCAAAAACTTAAAACCCAAGCACAAAGTAGACAGCCTAAAATTACGACAGCCCATAGCTTCAGCAAAAAGAAGAAGGCAGAAACCCTATCTCCCATGTGCGCCTCTCCTCCTCGGCAAGATCGCTTGGCCCGTCCCGAGGCCTGACCCCTTTACTCAGCCTTGCACCGAAATGGCAAGGTCTCTTCTCCATTGACTATGCAAAACCTGCAAAGAACACAAAAGCAGAAACAAAGCAGAAACAAAGCAGAGAAATGGCAGCAAGCAAATAGAAGCAACAAAGCAGTAAAGATAGGCAGTGAAATCGGCTATAAAGCCACCAAAAACCAAATGTAAAAAGGGGGGATTTCATTTTTGAAATAAAAAGTACAAAGAAAATTGAAATAGAAAGGTGATTTTCATTCCATATTTTGTTCGTTTTTTTACTTTTAAGTTTTTTTTTTCTTTCTTTTCTCGTTTACATGCGAAAATAAAAAAGAAGGAAAGACTCACCTAAACCGGTCGATTCGTTCACCATAGGTGAGGGACATGCCGAAAAAGGAGAAGAAACCAAGTGTTTCTTTGTTGCTTCGCCAGATTTTGGTTGGGTTTTTCAGGGTTTTAGCCTTGGACCCTTGCTTTACGTGTGGAGGATTTCAAAAATAGGTTTTTTTTTTGGAACTCCGGCCACCGCGTACGGTGGCCGATGGGTGGTGGCCCGGTGACCGGAGTTCGGTCAGACATGGGGGCGAGTTGAGAGAGTTGAGAGCTTTATTTTTGTTTTTTTTAGAGTGAGGGCTAAAATGAGGGTTTTAAAAAATTTTTGGGCTTTTATCCAAGAATAAAACGATGCCGTTTAAGGGTTAAGTCTCAGAGACCCAAAACGACAGCGTTTTGGTCATGACCCGAGACCCGACCTAAGTGCAAGCTAGGATCTGCGCGTTTCTTTTGCTTTTGGGTTATTGGTTCTTCCAGTCCTTCCACTTTTTAAGAGTTTTAATACAGTCCTCACTTTATTATTTCTTTCTTTTTAAATCTGCCTATGGACTTTTATCTTTGTTTTCATTCTGGTCCTTTGATCATTCGGTGGTTCTAGAAACGGTGCGTTTAGAGGGCGAAAGGAACAATTTCCTAATAAGTCCCTATAAGATTTCACACCTTTCGAATCGATCCTTTATCATTATTATTATTATTGTAATTTATCTTTAAATCCGGTTTGGGTTATAATTGAGTCCCTTAGTCAAGTTAACCCTGTTATTTATTTATTAGTGACTATATTCATTTGTTTTTTTAAGTCTTCGTTTATTTAATTATTTAATTATTTATTATTATACATTTATTTATTACTTTTTCATACATGCCTAAAAATTGAATTATATATATGCTTTATGGGTACGTTTTATTTATCATTGTCTTTTATCATTTTGTTCTTATTTTACTTTATTTTAGCGTATACTTGTCCATCTATTAGTTTTGTACTTTTTTAATTTAGGCATTCTCATATGATGTTTCTTTTATGATCATGCATTATCTTTCGTTTTTTTTCTTCACATTAACCCCGTTATTTCATTATTATTCCTTATTTATTTAATTATTATACATCATTTTAACATTTTGCCCTTTCTAATTTTCATTTTATTTTGCCTTTTATTATTGTTATTATTACTCCACTATTTATCTACTTTATTTTTATACAAATTAAAAATGATTTATTTTATTATCGTCATTATTATTATTATTTCGTCTTTGCTATTTCATTATTTTTATATTTTAAAATCAAATTTGACATCATGTATATTTATTTCTATTTATCTATTTACTATTCTATACACTTTATTCACTTATTAAAATTCATAAGGTTAATATTTTATTTATAAACATTTGTTGATTTATGTATTTTTAGCAATATCTACTTGTTTATTCATGTGCTTATTACCTTTTCCCATTTATATGTGGTTATGTTCGTTTGTCTTTTATCATGCATTTCCGTTTTATAGCTTCACTTATTCATCGAGACTAGTCCATTAACATTATATCCATCTTTACAATTGCATCATTTGTTATCGTAATATTTTATCGCATGTTGTATATCACTTCAAATATTGCATTAATTTTTACCAAAATTCATTAAAAAAAGAAATTTTCAAAGTAAGGCAATGTTCTGTATTTGGAAATTCAAGAGATCGTGCCCTAACGTACTGGGTTTCGATTTTTCTCGTTTGATCCAAATGACTGAATAACCTTTTAAAATTAAAACACGTGAGTTTTGAAAATCAAAAGACCAACTTATTCTCGAAGGTCTGAAATGTTGTGTCCTAACGTACTGGATGTGGCATTTTATTACTTCGGAACAAGAAAGTCTTTAGAGTTCATTTCAATTTACTCAAGCAAATTCTTTGTATAGATCAACATAAAAAGGGATCGTATTCTAAATTCTTTTCGAGTTTTTCAAATCTTGACATTAAGACATTAATTAATCAATTAGGTACCAATTTTACGCGTTACGAGGGTGCTAATCCTTCCTCATACGTAATCGACTCCCGAACTCGTTTTCTCAAATTTCGTAGACCAAAATCATTGTTTTAGTAAATCGAAATATTTTATTAAAATGAAGAAATTTCTAGGTGATCCGATCACACCTAAACAAAAAAAGGATTGATGGCGACTCCCAATTTTCGTTTATCATTTTCAAAACCAAAGTCGACCCTGTTTTTCAAAAAAATGATTTCGACAGCTTGGCGACTCCACTGAAGACCTAGGAGAGTCGAGCTATAAATTGATTAATTTATGTCTTTTCATCGAAAGTTGAAAACCCAATTTAAAATATGATCCTTTCATTGCATTATCTTTGTGGTTTATGTCATAATACCTGCTTCATTGGTTCAAGTCTTTAAATAGTTTTGCATATTACATTGCATGACCCAACGGTTACACCCTTTTAAGTGGGAGTGAGAAACTATTCCTTCGTGAGGTCTTCACCTCCGTGTAAGATAGTGGATCGCTTTCGGGATACATCTATACCTATGTCTTCGTGAGGTTTTCATCTCCGTGCAGCCATAGGGAAATGTATCCCCCTGAACTGAACTCGATCTATATGAGCCTATAATGAGTGAGGATCGAGGAATCTACAGGTTCGGTATCTTTTACTTTAGCACCGAACTGCATATAGAGAGCCATAAGAGCTTACCTTAAGTAGAAGCATGCCAAATCCTAGTGGCCACCCGGATAGGTGCTCTATTTTATTTTTATTTCTTCTGTACTGATGCGTTGATTTTACTTCAATCACATTGCATTTTCATCATAAAAGATCCTTTCCTTGCATTTTTATTCGTCTTTATCATGGCGGTTTATAATTGTTGTGTTGGTTTGAGTTTATGCATCTTTCTACATATTGCATAGCATGATCAGTCGATCTTACCCTTTTAGGTGGGAGTGAGAAACTATGCCTTCGTGAGGTTTTCACCTCATCATGGGCTAGTAGACTGCTTCCAGGATACATCTGTACCTATGTCTTCATGAGATTTTCATCTCCGCATAGCTATAGGGAAATGTATTCCCCTGAACTGAACTCGATCCATATGAGCCTACAATGGATAAAGATCGAGGAATCTGCTGGTTCAGGTACCCTTTCTTTAGAACCAGACCCCATATAAAGAGACCTAAGAGTCTACCCTAGGTAGAGCCACGCCAAACCCTAGGGTTCACCCAGATAGGTGTTCTATTTTATTGTTTATTTCTTCTGCACTGACGTATTTTGTTTTGTTTTGTCTATGATTGCATTACATTACATCATCATAGAAAGAAGGAGTTGATTCATATTCAATTGCTAAATAGAAAAGCTTGTCATGAGAGAATGGATTTCTTGAAAAAGTGGAATATAATACGGCTATCCGAATAGGGTCCAAGTAAACAACAAGAGAAGGCTGATAGTCCATGAAGGAATACACGACTTTGCTTCATCGCTTGAGGATTCAAGCCAACAAAGATTATTCAAGAGCCGTCATGTCTTAGAGAATCTGTCAAGCATCGCGAGGATAAGTAATCAATGGGCCGCAGTCTAGATCGAACAGAAAGGAGATAATAGAGACATCTTTTAGAAAATCCGCAAGATCCGATCATAACATTCGGATATGAAAAGGATCAGTGTCTTCGCTTGGAATACGAGGACAAGGCCGAATATGTAATCCGTTTTATGTAAAGAAATTTGTTTTCTAGAAAAGTTGTTCTAATGAAATTGAATTTAGAATCAACGCTTCTCTTTCTTTTTGCATCCATCTCATGCATTTGCATTGCATTTTATTATATGCATTAGATTTTCCCAAAAAGGACCCTAATTAGGTAAAATTATTTCAGAACCGACAAAGGATATGGACCAAAGATTGGAGAGAATAGAGCAAATGCAAATATAGATACAAGAGCAATTGACCAAGATTTAACAAGATATGCGGGAACAAATGCTAGAATTCTAAAGAAATATGATGGGCCAGTTAACTCAGTTACTAGCCGGAGAACTTGAAAAAAGGAGTGGCCCAGTGGTCAACAGTGGGGATGATAATGAATACCTCATCTGTTCCCCAGGTTTTACCCCAATAAGCGTCCTGACCTAACTAGACGCGTATCCGCAAGGGGTACCCGTCATTATCGGACCCCAACATCAGACTAATACCTTGGCACTATTAAACCTCTCGATGGATTCAGGTTTTAACCCGAAGGATGATTGAGCCAAACCGATTTTTCTGGCAGAAATAAAGGAAAGGGGAGAGTGGACTCTAAAGGCCCCAAAGAAGAAGGAAAAGGAAGCAAATAGTACAAGTAGTTATAACAAGGGCCATTTAGAGCCGATTATAGTAAGTTAGCCAATGACGGTATCTACCAGCCATCAGGTCTCCCTAAGGCAAGAACCCAATCGAAGACCAAACTCAGAAAAACCACAGTTCCCACCCGTCCAAATCACGTATAGGGAGTTGTACTAAATCTTGTTTGACGCACATGTTGTATCCCTTTTTTGCGTAGAACCAATATAGCCTCCATACCCTAAATGGTATGATGCAAACGGCCAATGTGAATACCATACAGGAATCACGAGGCATTCCATCGAAAATTGTACCGCTTTTAAAAAGTTAATCGAAAGACTTACCAAATTGGGTATCGTGAAATTTGATAATCCCTTTAGTGCTGAAAATCTGTTACCCAACCTTTCTGTAAAAGGGTTAAAAATTATGAGTTCCATGATGGATAAGGGCATGAGATCTAAGGGTACATCAAGCTCAAGACTCTAATGCAAGACCTGATATTGGGAAATCTGAACACTAACGATGTATCAGAAGAGGGAACCTAGGAATATAATTTTTTGAGCACTGCCCTTACATACTTGAGAGTGTTTTGAACCATGAGATTGTGGAAGAGACCTCTGTATTTTTAGAGCTAATCTAGAGTAATATTCAAAACACGATTGTTGCTTTAAGCCTAGAAGCAACAAGAATCTTTTTGTGAAATAGGCTTATATCCAAAATCTTTAGTTCAATAAAATGCATGTTTGTTATCATTTTGAGTAAATATTCTTTTATTCTTCCCATTTCATACCGTACAAATAATTATTCTTAGATTCTTTCATTTTTTTAGACATTCTTTCATGATCATACCGTACAAATAATCATCCTTAGAATTATTTATTCTTTGGCATCTGCCTTCAATAGGTCCCCAGATATCAACGACATGAGCGACGTTGCTACTGATCCAGAATTTCCTTTTAAGTGAGATATGTGTCTTGAGGGATCTCAGGACTTGGAAGATGACAGAGATTGTAACATATCTCCTGATTTGTTAAGGATGGTAGAGTAAGATGAAAACAGATCCTACCTTACAAAAAGTCAGTGGACGGTAAGCCTAGGATAAGAGAAAGAGGCAAATATCGGAGTCTGCATCACCACAAAGACAAAGCGAGACATCATTGAGTCGTTCCAAAAATTCAAAGATGTTTTCACATGAACCATTAAAATATGCCTAGGCTACTAAGATGTAAGGGTGTTGCAGGATGTTTAAACAACATATACTAATGGTTTTACAATGGCCAAGCAAATCATGAGGTTCGGGTACTACTGGTCCACCATGGAAGAGGATGGCATCAGTTATAAATGTCAGATGGAGGAAGACAAAACTTATGTGCCTCCTCCATTTTTTCACAGATTTTTTATATGTGGGGCATGGATGTTATGGGGCTGATCTCGTCAAAAGCTTCTGGCCAACACCAATTCATCCTTCAGGTCATCGGTTACTTCACTAAAAAGGTGAATGTAGCTTCATATGCCAATACTACAAGGTCAAAAATTATCAAAGTCAAATCTAAAAAAAAAAGAGAGGGAAAGAGATCAAGTGTCAGCAAAGAATGCCAAAAAGGATCATGTCTAACAATACACAACCTCACAATGTTAAAAGTTTGCAGTCTATTCAAAAATCAGATGCCATATCACAGTGCAGCAAAGGCAGCTAAAAAAAAAAGGGATCGTTGAAGATAACTGAGACTTGTAAAGATTGGCATAAAGAAGTTACCATTTACCCTCTATAATTATCGAACATCACCCAAAGCCTTCATCGGGGCAAGACATTTTTCATTAGTTTATGGAATGGAAACGCTTTTGCCCATTGAAGATGAGATTTCTTTTCTCCGAGTCTTGTCAAAGCTGAAGTTAGATAAGGAAGAATGGATCCAATCCTAATATGATCAGTTGAATTTGAAGAAAGAAGGTTGAAAGCTATCTATCATGGTCCAATACACCAGAAATAAATAATGTGAGCTTAGGATAAAGAGGTTCATCCTAAAGAATTCCATGAGGGAAACTTGATATTGAAGAAGACCCTTCCTATACAAAAGGACTTCAGAGGAAAGTGGATGCTAAACTAGGAAGAAAATTATGTAGTAAAGAAGGCCTATTCTGGAGGAGTATTGGCGGCAAAGATTTGCCCAATCCAGTGAATTTAAATCCAGTCAAGGAGTATTCTACCTAAAAGGGGAGAGGCCAAGGTGAAAACCTGTAAAGGACACCTTGAGACCAAAAAATAATAAAATAAAATAAAATCTAAAAAAAGGAAAAAAGAAAAATGAGATGCCAAGGCGAAAATCCGTAAAGGGCACTTTGAGACCGAAGAGGATATGAGTTGAAAACCCGAAAATGGTGACTCAAATTTGGATCAAAGTGGGGCATATAATAGTTTTGCTATACGTAAATTAACAATGAAGAAGTATGCTACGTCTTGGGGAATCGACAAAGTACTCCGGATCCCCTAAACACAGATTGAGCTCAAAATGGTCTTCAAGAAATTATGATAGAGAAGCTTAAGCTACGATATCTGGGGTACCTAGCTTCCATTTTACCCATTTTGAATTTGTTATCTTTGCTTACCTTATTCTTTTCAAGATATGTCCCAATAAATTTCCTTCTTATTGTATTGTTATCTTTAATTAACTTATTCATTTTGAGTTAATTTTCTTCTTATTACATTTGCAATCTTTGATTAATTTATTCATTTCGAGCTATGCTCCCAATCAATTTCCTTCTTGTCCATTGTTTTGATCTTTTTCAAGCATTTTGCATTGAAATAACGATTAGTGGACCAATAATACTTTCACAAAAGAAGTTTTGCATATTACTCTGGAAGCTTCTAAATAGTATAGGAACCTAAAACAAGACCATTATTTAGAACTCACTAAGCCTAAGGGTTGGAAATATTTGAGAGAGAGGAGTCTAAAATTGTGGCTATCTCTCCAGATACTTTGTTAAAAGATATCAGTTGCACGAAAAAACAAGATATTGTGTCGGTGACATAACCTCGATGAATAAGGAGCAATGTCAACCCAAGTGTAAAAAGGGTCACTCTCGGGAAAAGAAAAATGATACTCTGCATTCATGTAAATATCAGAGCATTCATATAAATATCAGACATATACATCTGGTCATTACACCCATGGAATGGTGTAACAGATCAAATTGATTGAAGATGAAACAAATCTTATACCCTGAGTTGCAATGGGTTGAAAAAAAAAACTTCCCAAAGTTTCAGTGGGGCAAGCTTGCTGAGCAGATTGTGATTGTTTCTTTGGTTTTTTGTCAAGAATGCCAGTTGAACAAAATGGCAGCGTAATACGTCAATGATAAGTCCTTGATGAACAACGAGCAATGAACAAAACCTTTTAAAAATGATCATTTTCATTTCTGCATTCATATATCATTCATAACACATCTAGTTAGGAGCATTTGATTCATTTCGATCATAGAATCCTAATTATTTGGCATAACCTACAGATCATGTCTCTAGAGGACGACGTAGCAACATCGATGAATTCACAGTCTTATTTCTCTGAGGTAGCAAGAGATCAGGTTGAAGATTGAAGTCTTATTTTCCTGAGGTAGCAAGGAAGCAGACTGAGAATTGACCATCCTATCTCCCTAAGCAGTAGTGGAGTAGGCTGAAGATTGCAGATCGTGTCTCCCTGAAGTTGCAGTGGAACAGATTAAAGATGGCGAATATTGTCTCCCTAACCAGTAGTGGAGCAGATTTAAGTCACCATCCTATCTCCCTAAGCAGTAATGAAGTAGACTGAAGATTACAGATCTTGTCTCCCTAAAGTTGCAGTGGAACAGATCGAAGACGGCGAATCTTGTCTCCCTAACCAATAGTGGAGCAGATTTAAGCCACCATCTTATCTCTCTAACCAGTAGTGGAGTAGGCTGAAGATTACAGATCTTATCTCCCTGAAGTTACAGTGGAACAGATCGAAGACGGTGAATCTTATCTTCCTAACCAGTAGTGAAGCAGATTTAAGTCACCATCTTATCTCCCTAAGTAGTAGTGGAGTAGGCTGAAGATTGCAGATCTCGTCTCCCTGAAGTTGCAGTGGAAAAAATCGAATACGGTGAGCCTTAACCCCCTAAGCAATAGGGTAATAGGCTGAAAATTACATATCTTATCTCCCTAAGCAGTAGTGGAGCAGATCGAAGACGATGAGCCTTAACCCTCTAAGCAGTAGGGTAACAGGCTAAAAATTGTAGATCTTATCTCCCTAAGAAGTAGTGGAGCAGATCAAAGATAACAAATCTTGTCTCCCTAAGCAATAGTGGAGCAGATTTAAGCCATCATCCTATCTCCTTAAGCAGTAATGGAGCAGGTTGAAATCAACAATTCGTATTTCCTTGAAGTTCCAATGGAGTAGATCGAGGCTACAAATCTCTTCTCCCTGAAATCGCATTGGAGCAGAATAAAGATACCAATTTTATCTCCCTGAAGTTGCAGTGGAGCAGATCGAAGCCACTAACCTTATCTCCCTGAAGTCGCAGTAGAACATGTTGAATTTACAAGTCTTATCTCCCTGAAGTTGTAGTGGAGCAGACTGAAAATAGCGAATCATATCTCTCTAAAGTTACAGTAGAGTAGAGTAAAGCTATAAATCATATTTCCCTGAAGTTGCAGTGGAGCGGATCGAAGATAGCAAACCTTATCTCTCTAAAATTGCAGTAAAGCAGAGTTAAAGCTATAAACCTTATTCCCCTGAAGTTGCAGTGGGGCAGGTTGAAGTTACATGTCCTATCTCCTTGAAGTTGCAGTAGAGCGGATCGAAGATGGTGAATCTTATCTCCCTGAAGTTGTAGTGGAGTAGATTGAAGCCACAAACCTTATCTCTCTGAAGTTGTATTGGGGCAAGTTAAAGTTACAAGTCTTATCTCCCTGAAGTTGTAGTAGAGCAGATTGAAGAAAGTAGATTTTATCTCCTTGAAGTTGCAATAGAGCAGATCGAGTTATAATTTAATACCATAAACCTTATCTCCCTGAAGTTGTAGTGGAACAGGTTAAAGCTACGAGCAGTCACAGTGGAGTAGAACAAAGCAACAGTTCCTCTGGTGATGCACGGGGTTAGAATGAGGCTACTTGAAGAAGAGAAACACTGAAGAAGTCAAGATTCTGCAAGACCAGGCAAAATTGGCCCTCTTTAAAGTCTTTCCTCCATTCTCGTTACATGACAATGAGTAAAGAGGGGCAGCTGTAGAGGCCCAATTTAGCCTGGGGCCCATAAACCAGAAACCAAAATAAAGATAATAAACAGTCCATTTTTGCAACAGCCCAGCAGGCCCAAAAACCTAAAACCCAAGCCCAAAGTAGACAGCCCAAAATTACAACAGCCCATAACTTCAGCAAAAAGAAAAAGGAAGAAAACCTAGCTCCTATGTGCCCCGCTCCTCCTCGGGCGCACCACGCGCGCCTCGTCCTGAGGCCTGACCCTTGTGCTCAGCCTTGCACCTAAATGGTAAGGTCTCTTCTCCATTGACCAAGCAAAACCTGCAAAGAACACAAAAGGAGAAACAAAGCAGAGAAATGGAAGTAAGCAAATAGAAGCAACAAAGCAGTAAAAATAGGCAGTGTAATCGGCTATAAAGCCACCAAAAACTGAATGTAAAAGGGGGGAATTTCATTTTTGAAATAAAAAGTACAAAGAAATTGAAACAAAAAGGTGATTTTCATTCCATATTTTGTTCATTTTTTTACTTTAAGTTTTTTTTCTTTCTTTTCTCGTTTACATGCGAAAATAAAAATAAGGAAAGACTCACCTAAACCGGTCGATTAGTTTGTCGTCGGTGAGGGACACGCCGAAAAAGGAGAAGAAACCAAGTGTTTTTTTGTTGCTCCACCGAATTTTGGTTGTGTTTTTCGGGGTTTTGGCCTCGGACCCTTGCTCTACGTGTGGAGGATTTCAAAAATAGGTTTTGTTTTTGGAACTCCGGCCACCGCGTACGGTGGCCAATGGGCGGTGGCCTGGTGACCGGAGTTCGGTCAGACATGGGGGCGAATTGAGAGAGTTGAGAGCTTTATTTTTGTTTTTTTTAGAGTGAGGGCTGAAATGAGGGTTTTAAAAAAATTTTGGGCTTTTATCCAAGAATAAAACGACGTCGTTTAAGGGTTAAGTCTCAGAGACCCAAAACGACAGTGTTTTGGTCATGACCCGAGACCCGACCCGAGTGCAAGCTAGGATTCGCGCATTTCTTTTGCTTTTGGGTTATTTGTTCTTCCAGTCCTTCCACTTTTTAAGAGTTTTAATATAGTTCTCACTTTATTATTTCTTTCTTTTTAAATCTGCCCATGGACTTTTATCTTTATTTTCATTCTGGTCCTTTGATCATTCAGTGGTTCTAGAAGCGGTGCGTTTAGAGGGCGAAAGGAACAATTTCCTAATAAGTCCCTATAAGATTTAACACCTTTCGAATCAATCCTTTATCATTATTATTATTATTATTATTATTGTAATTTATCTTTAAATTCGGTTTGGGTTATAATTGAGTCCCTTAGTCAAGTTAACCTGTTATTTATTTATTAGTGACTAAATTCATTTTTTTTTAAGTCTTCGTTTATTTAATTATTTATTATTGTACATTTATTTATTACTCTTTTATACATGCCTAAAAATTGAATTATATATATGTTTTATGGGTACGTTTTATTTATCATTATCTTTTATCATTTTGTTCTTATTTTACTTTATTTTAGCGTATACTTGTCCATCTATTAGTTTTGTATTTTTTATTTTAGGCATTCTCATATGATGTTTCTTTTATGGTCATGCATTATCTTTCATTTTTTTCTTCGCATTAACCTCGTTATTTCATTATTATTCCTTATTTATTTAATTATTATACATCATTTTAACATTTTGCCCTTTCTACTTTTCATTTTATTTTTCCTTTTATTATTGTTATTATTACTCAATATTTATCTACTTTATTTTTATACAAATTAAAAACGATTTATTTTATTATCGTCATTATTATTATTATTATTTTGTCTTTGCTATTTCATTATTTTTATATTTTAAAAATCAAATTTAACATCATGTATATTTATTTTTATTTATTTATTTATTATTCTATACACTTTATTCACGTATTAAAATTCATAAGGTTAATATTTTATTTATAAACATTTGTTGATTTATGTATTTTTAGCAATATCTACTTGTTTATTCATGTGCTTATTACCTTTTCCCATTTATATGTGGTTATGTTTGTTTGTCTTTTATTATGCATTTCCGTTTTATCGCTTCACTTATTCATCGAGACTAGTCCACTAACATTATATCTATCTTTACAATTGCATCATTTGTTATTGTAATATTTTATCGCATGTTGTATATCACTTCAAATATTGCATTAATTTTTACCAAAATTCATCAAAAAAAGAAATTTTCAAAGTAAGGCATTGTTCTGTATTTGGAAATTCGAGAGATCGTGCCCTAACGTACTGGGTTTCAATTTTTCTCGTTTGATCCAAATGACCGAATAACCTTTTAAAATTAAAACACGTGAGTTTTGAAAATCAAAAGACCAACTTATTCTCGAGGGTCTGAAATGTTGTGTCCTAACGTACTGGATGTGGCATTTTATTACTTCGGGACAAGAAAGTCTTTAGAGTTCATTTCGATTTACTCAAGCAAATTCTTCGTATAGATCAACATAAAAAGGGATCGTATTCTAAATTCTTTTCGAGTTTTTCAAATCTTGACATTAAGACATTAATTAATCAATTAGGTACCAATTTTGCGCGTTACGAGGGTGCTAATCCTTCCTCGTACGTAATCGACTCCCGAACCCGTTTTCTCAAATTTCGTAGACCAAAATCGTTGTTTTAGTAAATCAAAATATTTTGTTAAAATGACCAAATTTCTAGGTTATCCGATCACACCTAAACAAAAAAAGGATTGGTGGCGACTTTCAATTTTCATCTCTAATTAAATTAAATTAATTAATAAGAGATAAATAAAAAAATTAAATCTTTTTAGAACTATTTTATTACGATATTATATATTTTTAATGATTATTTTAACTCTAATTAATTCAAAAAAACCGATTTTGAAGAAAGTCCCTCTCAAATCCTACTCAATTGGCAGAGCGGAGCCTAAACTTGTTTTCAAGTTCAAGTTTAGTAGACCTTTAAAGTAGAGTCTACCATTCAAGATCAAGTCTTGTAGACACTTGGATCAAGGCTTTCTCCCATCCATCTGGTTGCATCATCAGAAAGGAGATAAAACTTGTTCTTCAATATTAAGTATTGACAACCCTTTAAGTAAGCCTTATTGATTCAAGATCAAGTCTCAAAGTCCCTTGAATTCAAACTAAATTAAATTCTCAAGCAAGCATATCACCAAATGCAATTTCAAGATAAAATCTTGATGACCCTTGAAGTGAACTACATCTATCTAAAATTAAGTCTAGATGACCCTTAGATCAAAACTCCATTGAAGAGAAGCATCAAATGATTTCCTTGCATTCAACAAACTTATAAAGATTGTAGCTCAAATTTATAAATAAGGTTTCTTTGCATTCAACAAACTTCAGAGATTGTAGCTCAAATTTATAAATAAGATTTCTTTGCATTCAACAAACTTTAGAGATTGTAGCTCAAATTTCTAACATTCCAAGTGGGACAATCTTTGCCTTTTATCTTTTGCCAGTTCATCAAAGACACAATGGCTCCTATGAAAAACTCATCAACAAGTCAAATCACAACTATCCTCAAATTCAGATGTTAGAGTAAGAAAAATCTTCGATAGCACTTTGCTAATGAGTATAACCAAAGTTGGATGTTGTGGTTGTGATGAACGTGAGTGTACTCAAGCAATTAGAAAAGAAAATAGCTGAAGAATGATTGGTTATTACCTCCAGCCATAGTGGAAGTAAAAAGACTTAAAATGGGAAGAGTAATAGCATCGAGGAGCACACTAAATTTTACAATACAAAATAAAATTGCCAAAGTCTTCTAAGTACTTGAAAACACCTCGTTAGATGGTATAGTTTATTGACACGAAATTGTTTTGTGCTTAGGGACCTTGATTGGCTTTTACATATGTTGAAACCCTTTTTTTTGAAATCGACTTTTATTTTAAAATGAAAATGGAGTTGTCACCTATCCTTTTTATTTAGGTGTGATTTATATCACCTTAAAATTTAATCATAAAAGGTTAGGTTTACCAAAACGATGATTTTTGGCCTACAAACTCTAAGAAAATGGATTTGGGAGTCAGTTACGTGTGAGGAAGGATTAGCACCCTCATAACGCCTAAAATTGGTACCTAGTTGATTACTTGATGTTTTGATGTCGAAAATTAAAAATTCAAAGAGAATTTAAAATACGATCCCTCTTTGCATCGTGTTATTTGATGGTATTGAAATAATCCGATCTAAATTAAATATTTAATGAGGCCGCGTTCTCATTTTGAGTCGATCAAGACGAAAAATCATGTCCCGTAAGTTGGGGCACAAAATCTCAAATTCTTGAAAATAAGGACGCTCTCCGTTTAATTATAGCCCAAATCTTACAATCGTATTTATTTTTTTTAAAAAGGAAGGGATATTCAATTATTTTAGTTCAAGGAAAAATCGTACCCTGTAAATTAGGGGCACAATTTATCGAATCCCCAAAATAAAGAATATCGCCTTGGTTTTAATTTCTTCTCATGCGTTGTGTAAAAACGAATCCATCACTTGATACTATATGTGATTGAGCATAATGTAGGAATGAATATGTAACACCCCTAACTTGTATCTGTTATCAGAATAGGGTTACAATGTAACACCCTAACCCGTATCCGATGCCAGAACAGGGTTACGGAGCATTACCGGACTTATAACTCAAACATTCAAACATTTCATATACAATTCTCATTCAAATAAAAAACCATTCAAAATCATTCATATAGTCCCTAATACGAGCCTTTGAGGCCCCAAATAAACATTAAAAGTGGTTCGGGACTAAACTGAGCACTCAAGGAATTTTTATGAAAACATGAATAACTGTTCAAAGTGCAAGGGTCACACGCCCGTGTGGACAAGGGACACGCCTGTGCTACAGGCTGTGTCCGACCCCGTGTAACTCTTTGACTTGGGTCACACGGCTAAACCATACGCTCGTGTGCCAGGTCATGTACCCTTCGAAATGGCTTCACACGCCCGTGTGGCAGGCCAAGTGCTAGGCTGTATGAAAACTGGAGGGTATACTGACTTGTGCCACACGACCAAGCCACACGCCCGTGTGCTAGGCCGTGTGGAGCTAGTGACTTGGTTTCTAAATAGTATCAGAGGACACACGGTCGTGTCACTTAGCCGTGTGTCACACATGGCCGAGACACACTATAACACCCCTAACCCGTATCCATTGTCGAAATAGGGTTACGAGGCATTACCTATCAAATCACAACATCAACATACATTTCTCATCCAAGAATGCATTAATACATAAGCATTAATACATAAACATCAATCCAACATAGTCACATTGTCCCTTATAAGGCTCTACGAGACCTTAAAACATGCTTGGAAGAGGTTCGGGACTAAACTAATAACAATTGAAAATTTTGGGAAACTTATAAAATTTTTATTCATACAAGGATCACATGCTCGTGTGAACCACCAGACACGCCCGTGTCACAAGCTGTGTGAAAACAGGGCATACATATTGACTTGTATCACATAGCTGGAGACACACCCGTATGCCTTGGCCGTGTGAAATCTGAAGGGTATACTGACTTGGGTCACACGGCCGACCACACGCCCATGTGCCAGCCCGTGTGTCACACACGGCCAGTAAACACGCCCATGTGTCTAAGCCATGTAACTCACTGACGTGTTTAATTAAGTTACAGTAGACACATGGTCGAGTCACATGCCCATGTGCTCAACCATGTGGGGCGCAAATAGGCTTGGTTTAAGCCACATTTCACACCCTCCTCAAGCAAACCAAAACCACATCATTTCATACCATTTTAATACATTTATAGGCAACCAAAACATGCTATTTCACATACAAATCATGCCATTTAAAATCCATCCATTTCACTACTCAAATCATAATCCAAAACATACTAAAACAATATGCCATTACCAACAATTTCACCTATCTTATCAATGCATTTTTCTCATCATCTTATCATCTATTTTAAGCCTCAAATTATACCAATTAATCATCACAACATCCATGACAAACATGCCAAAACATAAAGCCATTTATATACATCATATTTCACTTACCAAACTCATATAATAAGCCAACCCAAATGGCCAAATACACACCAACATTTACATAATTTATGAGCCAAATCTCATGGCTAATATCATCTCAAAACACATCATCATATCACTAGCCTATACAAGCCATATACCATATTTACAAAGCACCAAAAATACCAACAAGTTGATCGATAGTGTGACGATGTTCCTGATGATCCCCAAATCTGAGCTAGCTTCGATTGTCTATAAAACAGGGAAAGAACATGCAAAGTAAGCTTTGAAAGCTTAGTAAGCCATATACAAATAAAATTACTACATGAATCAACATCATTTCCATCAATAGACAAATTATGATTAAGCACATCTAAGCTCACAAACCTTTCTCAATGTATACATATTCAATATCATAAATGAATTCATCAAATACTTCCCTTTTCAACACTTGTATGAATGTCATACGTACTTAAGTCAATTAACTCATTCACACATTCTTCCTCAACTTGAATTTGCCTATTGAACCTTTTGGAATTGTTAAGGATACTCAGAAATCACATATAGTTCATACAATGCCATATCCCAGATATGGTCTTACATGTTATCACATATGGATGCCGATAGCCCAGCTATGGTCTTACACGAAATCAAATAACGATGCCAATGTCCTAGACATGGTCTTACACGTAATCACATAATGATGCCAATGTCCAGACATGCTCTAACACATAAACACATCTCGTTAATCTTAATGTCATGACATTCGTATCCTATACTATTCCTAAGGTTTGTACGAGACTTTAGGATATTGTAACCCTGTCGATTCTTGTTTGTCTTTGATCATTCAACATTCATAGCAGTTCAATGAAAATTAAGCATATATAATTCAATTTAAAGACATTTATTTGCATATGAACTTACCTTGTATTCAGAATAAACGAATTGGATTAACTATTCAATAACCTTTGATTTTCCCCGATCGAAATCTGATTTCTTTCGTTATTGATCTATAACATTCAAAATTATCTCATTTATTCATAAAATCATTCAATTCAGTCTAAAAACACATATTTTGGAATTTTTACACTTTAGCCCCTAAAGTTTCACATTTTTACAATTTAGTCCCTATTTCACAAATACACAAAATTCACGAAATTTCATTAAACCCAAGCCTAGCCGAATTTCATATAGGTCCTTAGTAGATCAAAATCTTCATTTATTTCACATTTCATCCACCCAATTTACACTTTTCACAATTTAATCCCTAAAATGCATTTTTAGCTAAAATCACTTAACAAAACTTGTATAACTATCAACAAATATTCATCATTCATCATCAAACATTCAAAAGCTTAAGTATTCATCAGTTGCACTTCACAAAATCATTAACAAATTTAAAAATTAAGGCATGGGATAGCTAGAATACAAAGCAACGATCTCAAAAACGTAAAAATATAAAAAATCGAGCTAAAATTACATACCAATTGATCCCTCAAAGTGCCGAACTCTAATGGCTTCCAATGGCTTCTTCAATTTGTAATTTCAGTGGTGGAAGATGATTATGAAACATATTTTCTTTTGTTTTTAATTAATATTAACTTAATAACCTAAATACCATTTTAACATTTATAATAAACATATAAAATCACTTAATATAAGGCCATCTATGTCAAATTCCACTATCAATGGTTTAATAACATCATAAGGACCTTTCATTTAATGAACTATAGCAATTAAGCACTTTAAACAAGTAGAATGCAACTTTTGTATTTTATGCAATTTAGTTATTTTCTCAAATTGAGCTATTAAACAATAAAATTAGCTCACGAAATTTTCACACATACATACAATCATGCTGTAAACACCAAAAATAATATAAAAATAATTTTTTAACCTCATATTTCTGGTTCTGAATCTACTGTTCTGAATTAACTAAAATCGGGCTGTTTCACACACGCCCGTGTGGACAAAAAATAGGCTATTTTCCAAGCCATTTTCCTCACCCAAAGTGGTACCAACCTAAACTCAATAATATACATACAAACTTGACATGTATAAACACTTCAAGCCAACTAACGTCAAACGTATACTATACACAAACTACACAAATAACATGATATCCACAAACACATTCATTTGACCACTTTTTAAATATGCCAAATATATTTCTAAAGTATAACTAGATGGTCAATTTCATGCTTTAGAGCATGTGCCTAACTTAGCATACATGTTCATCTCAATTCCAACTATTTGCTACACAAGATACCAATCCACAACAAGGCATTCATAAGGCCACTATACACCATTTATCAAAAGGCGATATATACATATTTACATATCAAGACATATATCATTCACAAGCCAACTCACTTGGCTAATTACATAACCAACATATAGGCTACCTTAACCAAAATACCTATACATGCCATTTAACCCAAAATGTAAAGTCCAAAGTACCAAAATAGAGTTTGATAGTGCGACACGATCTTCGACGGCTTTCGAATTGAGTGAGCTTCTAAAATACTATAAAATACAAAAATATAATCGAGTAAGCAATTAAGCTTAGTAAGTTCGTATAACTAATAAATATAACTTACCAATTTATCCACAATTTAATTAAGTATAATTAAAACATAGATAAATTCCAAATTCGGCCCAAAGCCTATCACATAAACACAAGTAGGTTAGCCATGTATGGATTCAACCACTATGTATTATTTTCTGTATTTTTAATGAATACTTATACTAATTCTTATTAACTCGGATTCACCTCGTATTATCACTAAACTCATTGAATTCTTTAAATATCAATAAATATACTTACCTCATCTTTCCAAAATTGAGAACAAATTACAGATATGAGCACATCATTTTCTTTGTGCCATAGTCCAACTATGGTTTTATACGTGAATTGCCATGGCCCTGCCATGGTCTTACATTCGTAGTGCCATAACACAGTTATGGTCTTATCATTTGAATGCCATAGTCCGGCTATGGTCTTAAATACAAATACTATCATGGTCCAACCATGGTCTTATCCATTAATTCATCAATTGCATAAGGTGATTGTACTCAATCCTGCGATGTCTTGTTTGAACATTTAATTTGTAGCATCCCGAATTACGGTCTAGTTAGAACAGTGGTTTTGAGACAAAAAATTGAAATAGAAATAATTATTTTATGATTATTTAATGATCCATGACATGATTTCATGTTTGTGTGAATTTTTCATGAATAAATTCTATGCCTAATGTGTCTAATTTGACTTCAGGGACTAAATTGAATAAGTTGTAAAACTTGTGTTCTAGAAGCTTCAAGCATGAAATTGCATCAGATTATTAATTAGAGGTCCTTAAATAGAAATTTGACCAAGTTCTAAAATTATAGACAAAAATGGGCATGAATAGGAAAAGTTTGAAAGAAAGGCCTTAAGGGCATTTTTGTCATTTGGGAAATAAAAGAATTAAAAGGGAAAATGAAGTGAAAATCTTGTTCATCTTCTTCAAGGGGGTGCCGAAATTTCTAAGGACATATCTAGGGTTTTTTCTTTAACTTTCAAGCTTGATTATAAGTGCTCCCAAGTCCCATTTTTAATGTTCTTTGTATTTTTGAAGTCATCGAAGCATGATCTATCAATTTCTACCTTTATTTTGAGCTAGGGTTCATGTATGAAATTTGACCCATGTGTGAAATGGTTGTATTTTGATGTTTAATGGAGGAATCTGAATGTTTGATGTGTGTTTAACATCTTTTACTAAGTGATTTCTGGTGAAAACACCTAAAAAGGACTTGTTTGTAAAAGGTGTAAAAATGAGTAGTAGAAATGTGTTTTAATGAGAAACATGGGCTGATATGAGTTAGAATATGAATCGTCTAGGCTTGGGTAACCAAATAAATGCATGTATTTCATTTTACGAACCTAGGGATTAAAGTGTAAATAAGTGAAAAATTAGGGGTAAAAAGGTTATTTTACCAAAGTATGTGTTATGGGTCGATATGAGCAATGTATGTATTGAACAAGTTGAAATTGGCATTATAGATAAAAAAAAAGTGATTCGGGTCTTGATTAGGGGAAAAATAAAGTTTACGAGGATTAGGCTCGTTTCTATCATTTTGTGCCGAGGTAAGTTCATTTGCAAATAATGCAACATATACCATTCTTTAAATGCTTGATAATGCATGTATGGTAAGTATATCTAATTAATGTAATGTTGTATCCTGTGTTTAAATGCCTACATTTTTATTATGAATGATATCTTAATTATTCCATGAGTATGTGATTGGTGCTATGGTTATTGAAATTAACATTACGAGCAAGCTCAACAGAAAACTGGTATCGAGGAAATCCCGTTTGAACCATAGGAATAGTTTAGGATACAAGTGACATGTCACTAGAAACTATGCTATTTGAACTCATTAAGTTGTGGTCTGAGTTCATAACATATGTGACATCTGAGCTCATTTAGTTGTGGTCTGAGTGCAGGATGTATGTGACACATGTTTTGGCGTCCGTGTACTAGTCTCATAATTGCTATTAATGGTGAGGTAGTCCAATATGTGTTGCGGATACCTGATAGCCTGTATGAGCAGACCCGTGAGTATCTCGAAAGCGAGCAACATGTGATTCGAGATATAAAGTAGCATTGGCTACATGTGGGCACTTAGGTGCAACTTTCCGATGTATTCAACAGTATTCTGAGTGTTCAACGGGTAGTTCAAGGGAAGCTTAATGAGTAATCTTAATGATTGCATCAAGACAAAAAAAGTAAGTTATTATGTGTAAGTGGGCACAGGTATGTACATCGAACTCATGTGAATGACATGAAATATGATGAACTTGTGGTAAGAACATATATGAATATTTATGAAGAATGAGTTTAAGGGATTTGATAATATGCAAGATTATGTTCATTAAGTTAATTGATGATTAATATTTGTTTAAGTTGCATTTGATTTGCATGTGAACTTACTAAGCTTTATGCTTACCCCCTTTCCTTTTCATCTTTTATAGTGTAGCCAAGCTAGCTCGGGGATCGGTGGATGTTAGAGACTTGATCACACTATCAATTGAACATTTGGGTATAACTAGTCTTATCTTTTTGAGTATGGCATGTATAGGGACTTGGTCTTTGTGTTATGTGTCATATTGATTAGCCAAATGTGTTGGCTTATGATGGTATTATGATTATTTTGTATATGGCTATGAGAGGAGGCTCATCTTGATTATTTGGGTTGTAACCCTAATTATTGATGCATGCATGCAAATGTGTTTATGCTTTAATGTGGTTATGGTTGATTATGGTTGATGAGTGTGATGGATAGCACGTATGTTTGGTGTATGAGATATGATTAATGTGTATGATAATAAATGTGGTACAAATGTGTAACTTGAAAGTAGGTTAGTAAAGATGATAGACAAATATGAAATTGGTGTGGAATGCCATATGAAAGCATGATAATTTGAAGAGGTGATATGTTAACTTTTCCATGTCATAATTTACCCATGGAATTGAATGTTTGAGTAATCAAATGACCCATGTTGCATTCCATGAAGTGAGTGTAAGTACATGGGTGTCTAAGGGTGGAAAATGGCTTAAAATGGCTTAAAATAGCCTAAAAATTGTCCACACGGTTAGACACACGAGCATGTGTCTTGGCCGTGTGTGACACATGGTCTACCCCATGGGCATGTGATCCGGTCATGTGTCCCCTGCACCCTAATTATGCAAAATAGAATGCCCAGTAGTAAACACATGGGAAGAGACACAGCCGTGTGTCTCAGCCGTGTGAAGGACACAGCCTTAGGACATGGGCATGCGCCCAGGCCGTGTAAAGGCTGCACTTAATTTTTGGAATTTAATTTGCCACATAGCCTAAGCACAGGGGCGTGTGACTTGGCCGTGTGACCTTATTTTGTTGATGACGTCTTAGCGAGAGAGTTATACGGGCTGAGGACACGGGCGTGTCTCGAGCCACACGGGCGTGTGTGACCACACAGCCTACCCACACGGGCGTGTGACTCTCCAAAATAAGAAAATTTTCTAAGTTATCCCGAGGTCTTGAAAGTTGTCAGATTAGTCCCGAACCACTTCCGATGTATGTTTTGGGCCTTGTAGACCCTTATAAGGGACAATTTGCATGTGATTGAAAAGGTTTAAATTTGGATGAAAATTTTATGGCTTGATTTTATATGTTTGTTTACGTTTAAGTCCGGTAATGCTTTGTACCCTGTCCTAGTGTCGGATACGGGTAGGGTTGTTAAATAATTTCATTTCAAAATTCAACAATAAATATGAATAATTCCAAGATATCATTCACCAATCAAATAAATAAACGTTTAATGTTAATTATACGAACTTACCTCGAATTTGAATGGATTAAATCGATCAATCTACCACTTTATCTTTTCCCCGGTCTAATTCTGAACGTGGCTTTTCTTGATCTTTTTCAGGTTATGGCAAAATTATCGTTTTGCCCCTATACTTTTGACCTTTTTACAATTTAGTCCCTAGGCTCGTAAAATGAAATTCATGCAAATTTCGCTACACCCAAGTCTAGCCGAATTTTATAGGTGCTCATAGCAGCCCATATATTCCAAAATTTCACACATTTAACACACAATATTCACATTTCTAAATTTAGCCCCTAATTGACAATTTCAGTGAAAGTCCATTAACAAAAGGTGTTTAATTAACAACAAGGACTCATATTCTTCAATTAAATTTCAAAACCCTATTATACACATCAATGGAAAATCTCAAACTATTCAATAGTTTTGCAGTTTAATCCCCTAGTTAGCTAGCTTAATCTACAATGGTCCTGAAAACATAAAAATCAATAAAAACGGGATAGTTTTTCACTTACATGCAAGGAATTATTTTTGCAAAATTTTCAAGCTCTCCAAAGTCTCTCTTTGATGTAAAAAAAATCAGTTCATGCAGGGATGGAGAAGATGACCTTTTGTTTTATTTTATTTTATTATCAATTATTTAACTAATTACCAAATTACCTTTACCTAACTTTAAAAATTATATAATTACCAAGCCATGTGTAATAGCCTGTTTTTAGTCAAATCGAAATAGTGGTTTTGAGACCACGAATATGAAGTAAAAATAATTATTTTATAATTATTTTAATGTCTACAACATGATAATATGTTTGCGTGAAATTTTCGTTAAGAAATTTTATTGTTTAAGTGTTCAATTCAATAAAAAGGACTAAATCCCGTAAAGTGCAAAAGTGCTATTCTAATAGTTAAAGGTATTAAATAGCCATGAAATTAAATGGTGAAAGTCCTTAAGTTGTAATTAGACCATTATTAAAGTATGTGGACAAAGTTGGACATGGTTAAGTGATTTTTCATGTTATACAACTAGATTTAATTAAGTAACTATGTTAATAAGCATAAAATAAATAAAACCAAAATAAAAGTTATCATATTTTAATGTTCTTTCAATCGAAAATTGAGAAAAGAAAATGTTTATGGAAGCTATTAGGGTTCAACAACTTCAAGCTTAAATTGATCAAGAAAAGCAAAATTCAGATCTTGGTCGAGGGAAAAACAAAGTACTCGATTAATCGACCCATTTCACCATTTTTGCATCTGAGTTAAGTTCGTATGTAATAAGAATTGGTATAATTATGTTTTTAATGCTTTGATATTGTATGAATTGTGAATACAACTCTACGGACACGATTGATGATGATTCGACAGGTGAGAAACCCCGATTGAACCTTAGGAATAGATTAGGATACAAATGACATGTCATTAGGGGTTATTGTGATTATGTGATCCGGGTGCTGGTGTTGTATGTCTTACCAATGGTTGAGTATTCCGAGTGCTGGTGTTGTATGTCTTACCAATAGTTGAGTGAATAGGCCCGTTGATAGCTTGAGAGTAAGCATATATGTGTTGTGAGATTGAGATAGCTTCAGCTATATATGTGGCACTTTAGGTGTGGGTTTCCCTAGTATTCAATAGTATTCCAAATGGTTCAACGGGTAAATGAAAGATGTGGTTGAGTATGAGATTGATACGTGATGGTACATGTATATACATGAACCGTATAAGCGTTAAATTGAAGAAACTTGTGAAAGACACGTTTAAATCTCATGATGGAATATATGAAAGGTTTGTTAGATAATATGAGTTACATGTTGATATATTTCAAATTGACGAATTGTGCATTTATGAATAGATTGAGTTTATTTCATATGAGCTTATTAAGCTATAAAGCTTACTTTGTTTATTTTCCATGTCTTATAGTGATTTCAAAGTTAGCTCGGATTCGAGGATCATCGGAGACTTCATCACACTATCATACTAACACTTTGGTACTTTTGAACTTATGTTTTGGTTATATGGCATGTATAGAGACTTTGGTCATTTTGGTATATAAGTGGTTGATGAATGTAGCCATTTGAATTGGCTTATAAATGTTCTAAGTTTGATTTTGTATATTGTCATAGTAGTTGGCTTATTTTGGTATGTTTGAATCATGTATATATATGTATGTATGGTTTGTGAGATGTGTTGGTTAATAGATATGTGAAGATAGTTGACAATAGGTATTATGGATAGTAAATGGTTGAGTTGTGGATTTTGGTATAATTGAGAGATTTGACTAAATAATGCATATTTGAGTTTGGTCATTTTTTATGTTTGAGTAAGTGAAATTTGGTATGAATTGGATGAAATATTGGGATATTATGTGTCTTGTATATTCTTGGTAGTGAAATGGTATAAATGATGATTGGTTGAGGTTGATTTAATGCCTATTTATGCCTTGTTTTAGTCCTATTTGGTTTGGTGTAGGTGTGCATAAATTTGGGTGACAAGATGGCTTGGTAAATAACCTAATTTTTGTCCACACTGGCAAGGATACAGACGTGTGTCTCAGCCATGTGTGATACACGGTCATGTATATGGCTGTGTGTTCCCTGGTGTTGAAATTAAAATCAAGTCAGTATGCTCTACACGGCCTCACACACGGACGTGTGACTTGGCCGTGTGGCAGAAGTTAGTATACCTTACAGGTTTGGCATGGCGTAGCACAGCATGTCACACGGGCTAGCCACAAGGGCGTGTGTGTTGGCTGTGTTACCCAGGTTAGAGATTTACATGGGGTCGGACACGGGCTTGGACACGACCACGTGCTTCCATGTTGAATGTCCACATTGTTGGTGACACGGTTATGTCTTTGGCCGTGTGAGACACACGGTCGGGCCACACGGGCGTATGTTTCTTATTTTTTTGGGAAAAGTTTTCTAAGTGTTCTAAGAGTTTTCAAAGTTATCGGTTTAGTCTCGAACCACTCTAAAAGGATGTTTAGGGCCTCGTAGGCTCGTATTAAGGACAATATGATTGGTTGTGATTGAATTGTAATTGAATTGATTAAACTGTATGTAAAAAGTATGTTTAAATGTGTAATAAGTTCGATAATTCTCTGTTACCCTATTCCAGCGTTGAATACGGGTGAGGGGTGTTACATTTTTTGGTATCAGAGATACAGTTCAGTCGATTCTAGGATAACGTAGCGTGATTAAGAGTCTAGCTATACATGCCATATATAAACTGTGATAGTGTGATGACTCTTGACAATTTAAACTGTATTTTCATATAGTAAATGGATCCCAATTGAGCTGTAGCAGTTGATGTTGAGAGTAATACGCCAGCTCCTGCTCAAGGGACAGTGTCGTCTGAATCTAGAAACGTATCGAGTAGTCGTGGAGGAGAGGCTAAAGAGGCCTTTTTCCAAATGATGAATGAATGGTTTTCATAGTATGTTCGAACAAATTCGACTGCTTAACAACCTCCACTCCCACGTAATCCTCAATCGATTCCCGTAGCTGCTCAAGGTGTGGAAATTCTATGACTGAATAGGCCACCAATTGATAAGATTAAAAAATATGGGGCCGAAGAGTTTAGAGCTACTATTGACGATGATCCCGAGAGAGATGAGTTTTAGCTTGAGAATACTATTCGGGTAGTCGATGGGCTTTCGTACACAGTAGCCAAGTGTTTTAAATGTGCTATTTTGTTATTGAGGGACACTGCGTATTAGTGGTGGAATACTTTAGTATCAGTTGTACCGTACCTAAAAGTTCTTTTAGACTCAGTTTTGGAAGAAATACATAAGTTAACGGTTTCTTGATCAAAAGCACAAAGAGTTTCTAGAATTGAAATAGAGCAGTATGACTGTGACCGAATACAAAAGAGAATTCGTAAGATTAAATAAGTATGCTCGGGAGTATGTTTCTACTGAAGAAATCTTGTGCAAACGGTTTGTTGATCGGTTGAACAAGGATATTAAACTTCTAGCTAGGATTCTAGAATTGAAAGAATTTGTTGTCTTGGTTGATAGAGCTTGCAAAGTCGAGGAGCTTAGTAAAGAAAAGAGATTCAAGAAAAAGACCGATGAATAAGCCATATCAATCTTTGTCAAAGAAATCCAGAGATTCGTTCACTCGTCCAAATGCTTTAATCGGGTATTCGAGTAGAGATCGTAGAAAACAATAATCAAGTCCTAAAGCTCAAGCTACGTCAGTATCAAGTGTTGGCAGTGTGAGAAATTATAGACCTAAATGTTAATAATGCGGAAGACAACACCCTGGTGAATGTAGAATGAATAACGAGCTTGTTTCAAATGTGGTCGCAAGATTATTTCATACGGGATTTCCCTGAATTAGATGAAAAAGATAAATTTTAGAATGTAGGACCAAGTAACATAGCCACTAGAGGGAGGCCACCGAGAAATGCAGGAAATGTAACCAGTAGTAGAGGCGTGACAAAAGATACGGCTGTGGGATCTGAGGCTAGAGCACCTGCTAGAGCTTACACTATTTGCACTTGCGAAGATACGTCATCACTAGATGTTATTATCGGTACATTCTCTCTTTATGACACTAATGTGATTGCTATGATTGATCTTAGATCAACTCATTCGTATGTTTGTGAGAATTTAATGTCGAGTAAGAAATTGCCTGTTGAGTCTACTGAGTTTGTGATTAAAGTATCAAACCCCTTATGCATGTATGTTCTAGTTGATAAAGTTTGCAAGAACTGTCCTTTAATGATTTGGGGTTACTGTTTTTTGGCTGATTTGATGCTACTATCTTTCGATGAATTTGATGTGATTCTAGGTATGGATTGGTTATTTATGCAGGATGCTGTCGTGAATTGTAGATGAAAGACTATTGAATTGAAATGTCAGAACAGTGAAATTCTTCGAATTAAATCAGATGAGTCGAGTGGGTTGCCAGTTATGATTTCATCAATGTCAACTCAGAGATATGTGAGAAAAGGTTGTGAAGCTTATCATGCTTATGTTTTAGATACAAAAGTGTCTAAATCTAAGATTGAATCTGTGCTAGTTGTCTGTGAGTATCTGGATGTATTTCTAGAAGAATTACCGGGGTTACCACCGATCAGAGAGGTTGAATTTTCTATTGAGTTAGTACCAAAAACTTTACTGATATCTATAGCTCCGTACAAAATGACTTCGACAGAATTGAAAGAGTTGAAAGCTCAGTTGCAAGAGTTAACTGATAGAGGTTTTGCACGACCTAGTTTTTCGCCCCGGGGTGCACCAGTATTGTTCGTAAAGAAGAAAGACGGATGAATGAGAATGTGTATTGACTATCGTCAGCTTAATAAGGTTACGATAAGGAACAAGTATTCATTACCGAGAAAAGAAGATTTGTTTGATCAGTTAAAATGGGCAACAGTGTGTTCGAAGATTGATTTGAGATCTAGCTACTATCAATTGTGAGTGAAAGATTTGGATGTGCTGAAAATGTGTTCAGAACAAGGTATGGACATTATTAATTTCTTGTTATTCCTTTCGAATTAACTAATGCTCCTGCAATTTTTATGGATCTGATGAATCAGATTTTTAGACCGTATTTAGACAAATTCGTTGTTGTATTCATTGACGAAATTCTGATCTATTCACGAGATGAGTTTGAGCATGTTAAACATTTGAGGATTGTGCTACAAACCTTGAGAGATAAGCAACTGTATGCTAAATTTAGTAAATGCGAGTTTTGGCTCCGAGAGGTTGGATTTCTGGGACACATTGTTCCAGCGGAGGGTATACGAGTTGATCCAAGCAAAATTTTAGCAGTTGTTGAGTGGAAACCACTGAAAAATGAATCTAAATTCAGAAGTTTTCTCGGACTAGCTGGCTACTATCGACGTTTTGTTAAAGGGTTCTCGGTGATTGCTACTCCTATGACTAGATTGCTATAAAAAAGTGGTGAAATTTGAAAGGTCAGAGATATGTCAACAAAGTTTCGAACAGTTGAAAGCATTGTTAACTTAGGCACCAGTTTTGGTTCAACCTGAGTCGGGTAAAGAGTTCGTGATTTTCAACGATGCGTCACTGAATAGTTTGGGTTGCGTTTTGATTTAAGAAGGTAAAGTGATAGCTTATGCCTTCAGACAGTTAAAGCCGCATGAAAAGAATTATCTGACGCGTGATTTAGAGTTAGCCGCTATTGTTTTTGCATTGAAAATTTGGCGTCATCATTTGTATGGTGAAAAGTGTCACATCTTTACCAATCACAAGAGCTTGAAATATATAATGACCTAGAAAGATTTGAATTTGCAGCAACGAAGATGGCTCGAGTTGCTAAAATACTAGAGTTAGTGATTGATTATCATCCGGGGAAAACGAATGTAGTTGTGGATGCTCTGAGTAGAAAGTCTTTATTTGTTTAGAGAGTGATGAATACTCAGTTAACCTTGTCTGATGATGGTTCGATTCTAGCAGAGTTGAAAGCTAAACCGATTTTTTTCAGCAAATTTGCAAAGCTCAAAAGTGTGATACGGAGTTACAAACTAAAAGAGTGCAATGTGAGTTGATTAGAGATTCAGACTATCAAATCAGATCTGATGATTGTTTAATGTTCTGAAATAGAATTTGCGAGAATTCTGAGCTCATTCAAAAAATTCTACATGAAGCACACTGTAGTTGGGGAAGTACTAAAATGTACAATGATTTGAAAAAGTTGTATTGGTGGTTAGGAATGAAATGAGACATTTTAGAGTTTGTATTGAGGTGTTTAGTTTGTCAACAAGTAAAAGCCAAACATCAAGTGCCTTCGGGAATACTACAGCCTGTGATGATACCAGAGTGGAAATGGGATAGAGTTACGATGGATTTTGCATCGGGTTTGCCTCTGTCTCTGAAAAAGAAAGACGCTATCTTGGTTGTTGTAGATCGAATGGCTAATCAGTATATTTCATTCCAGTACGTACTGATTATTCTCTTGATAGATTGGTGAATTGTACATTTTTGAGATACTTAGATTACACTGGTGCAGGTTTTATTTATTTCGGATAGAGATCCGAGGTTTACATCACGATTTTGGAGGAAATTGCAAGAAGCTTTGGGTACGAGGTTGAATTTTAGTACGACATTTCATCAACAAACTGACAGTCAATCTGAGAGAGTAGTACATATTTTCGAAGATATGCTTCGTTGTTGTGTTTTAGAGCATAAAGATGACACTGTATGAAGCTTTGTATGGTTGCAAATGTCGAATTCCATTGTATTGGACCGAGTTAAGTGAGAAAAAGATTCACGGGTTTGATTTGATCAGAGAGACTAAAGATAAAGTCAAAGTAATTTGTGATAGTTTGAAAGTAGCTTCAGATCAATAGAATTCGTATGCGGATTTGAAACGAAAAAACATTGAATTTTAGATCGGGGACAAAGTATTTCTAAAAGTGTCTACTTGGAAGGAAATTCTTCGATTTTGGTCGTAAAGGCAAAATGAGTCCACGTTTCATTGGGCTGTATGAAATCATCGAAAGAATAGGGCTAGGGGCATATCGGCTAGCTTTATCGTCAGAGTTGGAAAAGAATCACAATGTATTCCATGTTTCGATGTTATGATGGTATCGATCAGATCCATCACATATCATTTCTCCGACTAAAATAGAAATTAAACCTGATATGACTTATAATGAAGAACCAATAAGAATTTTAGCTCAAGAGGTTAAACACTTGTGAAATAAAAGCATAGCTTTAGTATAAGTTTTGTGGCAAAGGGATAGTGTCGAAGAGGCTAAGTAGGAGCCCGAGGAAGCTATCAGAAAATTGTACCCTAACCTATTCACTGGTAAGATTTTCGAGGACGAAAATCCCTAAGGGGGGAGAGTTGTAGCAACCCATTTTTAGTCAAATCAAAATAGTAGTTTCAGGACCACAAATACGAAGTGGGAATAATTATTTTATGATTATTTTATGATTATTTTAATGTTTATAGCATGATAATATGTTTGTGTGAAATTTTTGTTAAGAAATTTTATTGTTTAAGTGTTCAATTCGATAAAAAGGACTAAATCGCATAAAGTGCAAAAGTGCTGTTCTAATAGATAAAGGTATTAAATAACCATGAAATTAAATAGTGAAAGTCCTTAAGTTGTAATTAGACCATTATTAAAGTAAGTGGATAAATTTGGACATGGTTAAGTGATTTTTCATGTTATACAACTAAGGTTAATTAAGTAAATATGCTAATAAGCATAAAATAAATAAAACCAAAATAAAAGTTATCATCTTCTAATGTTCTTCCAACCGAAAATTGAGAAAATAAAAGTTTTATGGAAGCTATTACAGTTCGACAACTTCAAGCTTAAATTGATCAAGAAAAGCAAAATTCAGATCTTGATCGGGGGAAAAACAAAGTACTCGACTAATAGAACCATTTCGCTATTTTTGCATCTGAGGTAAGTTTGTATGTAATAAGCATTGTTATAATTATGTTTTTAATGTTTTGATATTGTATGAATTGTGAATACGACTCTACGGACATGTTCAATGATGATTCGGTAAGTGAGAAATCCTGATTAAATCTTAGGAATAATTAGGATACAAATGACATGTCATTAGGGGTTATTGTGATTATGTGATCCGAGTGCTAGTCTTATACGTCCTACCGATGGCTGAGTATTTTGACTTGTATTGTTGTTACTTGACATCTTGTGTGAGCAGCATTGGGTAGCTACGTCTTGACCCACAGCTTGTGTGAACAGGCCCGTTGATAGCTCGAGAGTGAGCATATATGTGGTATGAGATTGAGATAGCTTCGGCTATATTGTGGCACTTAGGGTGTGGGTTTCTCGAGTGTTTGATAGTATTCCAAATGGTTCAACGGGTAAATGAAAGATGTGGTTGAGTATGTGATTGATACGTGATGGTACATGTATGTACATGAACTGTATAAGCGTTAAATTAAAGAAACTTGTGAAAGACACGTTTAAATCTCATGATGGAATATATGAAAGGTTTGTTAGATAATATGAGTTACATGTTGATATATTTCAAATTGATGAATTGTACATTTATGAATAGATTGAGTTTATTTCATATGAGCTTACTAAGCTATAAAGCTTACTTTGTTTATTTTCCATGTCTTATAGTGATTTCAAAGTTAGCTCGGATTCGAGGATCGTCGGAGACTTCATCACACTATCATACTAACAGTTTGGTACTTTTGAACTTATGTTTTGGTTATATGGCATGTATAGAGACTTTGGTCATTTTGGTATATAAGTGGTTGATGTAGCCATTTGAATTGGCTTGTAAATGTTCTAAGTTTGATTTTGTATATTGTCATAGTAGTTGGCTTATTTTGGTATGTTTGAATCATGTACATATTTGTGTGTATGGTTTGTGAGATGTGTTGGTTAATAGATATGTGAAGATGGTTGACAATAGGTATCATGGATAGTAAATGGTTGAGTTGTGGGTTTTGGTATAATTGAGAGATTTGACTAAATAATGTATATTTGAGTTTGGTCATTTTTGATGTTTGAGTAAGTGAAATTTGGTACGAATTGGATGACATATTGGGATATTGTGTGTCTTGTATATTGTTGGTATTAAAATGGTATAGATGATGCTTGGTTGAGGTTGATTTAATGCCTATTTATGCCTTGTTTTAGTGCCATTTGGTTTGGTGTAAGTTTGCACAAATTTGGGTGACAAAATGGATTGGTAAATAGCCTAACTTTTGTCCACACGGGTAGAGACATGGGCGTGTGTCTCAGCCGTGTGTGATACACGGTCATGCACATGGCCGTGTGTCCCCTTGTGTTGAAATTAAAATCAAGTCAGTATGCTCCACACGGCCTCACACACGAGTGTGTGACTTGGCTGTGTGGCATAAGTCAGTATACCCTACAGGTTTGGCACGACCTAGCACACGACATGATGCACAGGCGTGTATGGCCATTTTTAGGGCATACGAGCTAGCCACACGGGCGTGTGTGTTGGCTTTGTGACCCAAGTCAAAGAGTTACACGGGGTTAGACACAGGTTGGGATACGACCACGTGCTTCCATTTCGAATGTCCACACAGCCGGGCCACACGGGCGTTTGTCCCCTAGTTTTTTGAGAAAAATTTTCCAAGTGTTCTAAGTGTTTCCAAATTATCGGTTTAGTCCTGAACCACTCCTAATGCATGTTTAGGGCCTCGTAGGCTCGTATTAGGGACAATATTTTTGGTTGTGATTGAATTGTAATTGAATTGATTATATTGTGTGTGAAATGTATGTTTAAATGTGTGATAAATTTAGTAATGCTTCGTAACTCTATTCTTACGTTGAATACGGGTGAGGGGTGTTACACTATGCACATCCACTAACTTAATTAGTGATCTAATTACCACATAAGGACCTCCACTTTAAAGTTCTATAGCTATTTAACACATTTAACAAATGGAACACAACTTTCACACTTTATGCGATTTAGTCCTTTTTCAAAAATTGAGCATACAAACGATAAAATTTCTTAACAAAATTTTTATACCATAATTTTAACATGTTGTAGACCACCAAATAATATTAAAATAAATTTTAAGACATCAGATTTGTGGTCCCGAAACTACTATTCTAATTCCATTGAAAATAGGCCGTTACATACAGAGCATTACTGGAGTTTACATTTAAGAAATATCAAAAATTTTAAAAACATTTAATTCATATAATCAATCACAGAAAAATCCAATCAATAGCATACATATTGTCCTTTACGAGCCGTAGAGGCCCTAAAAACACATTAGAAACAAATCGAGACTAAATCATAAACATATCGAAATTTTAGGGAAAAGATGAAAATATACAAACTACAGAGGTCACACGGCTGTATGGGTAGGCCATGTGACTCACACGGCCAAAAGACACGCCTGTGTCTTAGGCCGTGTAGGTATTCAAAATAGGGACACAGAGCCGTGTCCCAGCCCGTGTCTGTGCTCGTGTAACTCACTGACTTGGGTCACACGGCCAAGCCACATGCCCGTGGGCCAGGCTTGTGCTTGGCCGTGTAAAACCTGACTTGTAACCCTTTGAAAACTATAGGGGACACACGACTGTGTGTCACACAAGGCTGAGACACACGCCTGTGTGGACTAAAATAGGTTATTTTACAAGCCTTTTTTCTCACCCTTTTCAACATGTACCTATAATCCCTTTTTCACATATACATAAGCCCTCAAAAGGCACCATAATCATGCAAAATCAAGCCAAACACATATGATATAGTAACATCCAACCAATATGCCCAAAGGCACCTCAAATGACAACATTAAAACATGTATAACCATGTACTCAATTTGGCCAAAATGATTGATTAACTTCTAACTAAGTTTGGATCATTACATACCATTGAATTTACTTACTATAACATACCAAATGATACTATGTAACAGCCCCAAACCTGGCCTAGATGTTATACCTGAATCTAGCAATGTTACATGAAATGGATTTTTGAAATCGAACTTGTGAAGTTAAAAACTATTCCAGTTTAGTAGTTTTTATTTCATTTGAAAGAACGTGCTCTAGGTGATTTGCTTCAAAACTTGTCTTTTAAGCGGAAGCTTTTATAACCAACTATTTTAAGAAAAACCATTAATATTTACGAAAAACCTTAGTTTTTAGAGAAAACTCGTGTTTTGTTGAGTTGCAGTTTAGAGACCTATAAGAACAATATAAAGTCCCAAATTTAAAACCAAACAGTCCAAGTCCAAAATTTACATCAAACCCCTAAATAAGTAATAAAATTTGCAAAATTTTTTGAAAACAGACTAAAATTTATGTGACCACCGTCGAGTCCTCCGTTGTACCGATCCGTCAAGTCTGGGGATTACCTGTACAGATTAAACAGAAAGGGTGAGTTTTCGCAAACTGAGTGTGTAATCCCCAGAGAAAAAACATATAGATCATATCAGAATACAGTCAAATATAGGCTGGGCCTGAGCCCATTACAGATTCAGTTTGGGCCTTTACCCAATCAGATACAGTTTCACAATTATATTAGGGTATTGACCCATATCAGATACAGAATACAGATACAGTAAATAAGAGTCCTACCCACTAGCCTCTATACACCATCTCTGTCCAGCCCTACACACCATGTGGGGATTAAATCAACCCACCCATCTCTACACACTGTGTTGTACCGAAATGCGGCACATAATCAGAAGGTTGCAGTTGAGCTGCCAGATAACAGGCTTAAAAGCCTTTCAGATACTTCTTTTGAATATCATCAACCCACCCCGATGCAATGCAACATAACACACATTCAGTTCAGTACAGATATCATGCTCAGTCAGGCACCCTACAATCAGATCACATAATGAGGGGTCTAAGTAAAACTTACTAACCCCACAGTAGGTCCATAGTCAACTAGGGTGATCCGTACAACCTTACAGAATATTTCAAAAAAATAGGCTCACACACCCATGTGGCCAGCCTGTGTGGGTCCACACGCTCGTGTGGCCCACATGGCTCCAATTTGCCTTGGCTGTGTGGATCACACTACTTGGCCCAGAATCCCACACGCCAATATGGACTACCCATATGGGCCCACAGGGCCCAATCTAGTCTAGCCCGTGTGTCGCACATAGCCTGCCTAGCTATCACTTGTCTGTGTCATGTGTGCATGGCCTGACTCATCGATCACACGCCTGTGTTCTGTCACACAGACAGTAAGCTTTTTCAGCTTTTCATCGAATCCCATTTTTTGCATTTCGAGTACATACCTGTTACAGTTTGATGATGAAACGAACCCCGAACACTCTAGAACCTATATTTGACCAAAATACCATTCAATTAATCACTTCATTCGCGATTCTAAAAACTACCATAAAAAGGAACACTCCCTTTAATCTAACAAAGTCCTTACCTTGAATAAGTAACGGTAATTTCGTAACACTCAAACCCCGATTGGCTGACCACCGAATCTTATCTTCCACTTAAATACCAAAAGTTAGCCCCCTATTAGCAGAATATTCATTATCAATACAAAATGCATTTAAAAAACTTACCAACAAGGTTCAAAAGCACAAAAATTAGGATCCTCAGACACTTTCTTGCAGAAAGAACGAATAAAAATAAAAATAAAAGAAACGATGATATAGTGAAGTAGAGAGGAGAATTTTGGCAAGGAGAATGGAAGGGATTTTTGGGAAAAAGAAAGGACTGACAGAAAATATGATAACCACCCTTAATCCTTTATTTTTCTCCTAAAAACCGTCCAGGACACTCCCACTATCCCTCAACAACCAAATTCAAACTTCAATCAACCATTATTGTATTTTACCCCCTTTAAACTCTCACACGGCATAAGTAACAAAAAAATAAAAAATAAAATAAAGCTCCTACCCACACTTGAACACAAGACCTTTAGCACCCCAACACACACCATCAGACCAGTAGGCCTATTCTAATATATTCTTACTAATAATTAAACTTAAGCCTACTGAGCAAGGTTAGGGCTTACTTTAGAAAATTCCAAAAATTTAACAAAGGCATGGCTTGAACCTAAGACTCTCCCAAAACACTTAACTACTAAAGTAGATACATCCTTGTGTCACAATTTAATAGAACAATAATATAAAATTTTGGGCGTTATATACTAAGTATACCATTGAACCATTAGCATCAATAGTCATATAAGCCATTCATAAAAAAGTACCAGTTACCACGTTTACGTCTTCCACAAGACATTTACAATATGTATATTTAGACTTTCATTTTTTCTTCCATGATTGAAACATAGCAAAACAACTATTTATCATTTTAAAGCTAATATTTCCATGCCAAAACTAAATTCATTACACTACCAAAATGCCATAAGTCAAGCCAACCCAAATGACCATATCAACAACCAAAACACATATGTCAACATTAGCCAAAATACCTATACATGCCATTATAACCTTAACCAAGACATCAATATCTACCAATATAATCACTGGATAGTGTGATAAATCTCCAACGAGCTTCCAACCCGATCGAGCTTCCGATAATCTGTAAAGTAGAGAAAAATAACTACATAAGCGATGAATGCTTAGTAAGCTTGTATAAACTTTAATCAGATCAATCCATTTCCAACATGAAATTTATACATATCAAGAATAATCATATACCGATACCATATGATTTATGGAACCAAATTCAACAACTCACAAAATAAGTAAATCCACAGTATCACTTATACATGTTATCTCTAACATAGTATGATTTTAAACAACTTTAAACTCTTCCAAATTTCTTTTTTTTCTTTTGTATTTCATTCCTTTCCACACCCGTTCCATATGCATAACACATAAGACATAAGCATATCATTCAACCATAGCCACAAGCTAGTACATTTAAACATAGCCCTTTTCGAATTAATCACATGATAAGCCATTTCATAAAAAAATGTATAATTTAAACTTACCACTTTTTTATAAGTACAAACATATTTTCATTTGAGCCCTTACCATTCCAATGGAACTTATAAGTAAACATAATACCATTCAACCAACAATTTGGCACTTGCCTAAGCATCAAACAACAACACATGTTAGTATACTTGAACACATTTCATATAAATTCGACATTGGTAACCTTATTTTCTCAACATGTCACACTTTAGTTTATTACTCGTCTTAACTTTCATAATTACCATGTAACAACACATTAAAGATATTCATATGTGTACATGTCATGATTCATATCATTATCTTACCGTTTTATCATATACATATATCATCCATTTCAATATATCAATATATCGTGTGCATCATTTCCATGTATTTCATGTATATACCTATAGTAGTTCGTATCGAACTCATATTGTCTCATAACAAAACATTTCCTATTGCACCACTAGAATAATATCGGATACACGAAAATCTTGCACACTAAGTGCCAACATGTGGTCGAAGCCACTACTATCACATATCTCATATCAGTGCTCTCTTTTGAGCTATATATGGGTCTGCTCACACAAGCTGTCGGTCAGGACGTAGCTACATGGTGCTGCTCAAACAAACTGTCAAGTAACTGCAACACATGTCAGAAACTCAATCATCGATAGGACGTACAAGACCAGCACCCGAAACACGGTAACTCCTAATGACATGTCATTTGTAACCTAAATATTCCTAAGGTTTAAATGAGACTCGATTCTCGTCATGCGTCGTTGAATTTTTCTCGTTTCATTATAAGCTAATTGTATAATAACATCTATATATAGTTTCATTTTCAATAAAATTCATATAATACCATTCAATTTAATCAACAATATACATAGTATAGTTCATACAAACTTACGTGGCTAAATTGCAGAAATACCAAAGTTCAAGGGCATTTTAGTAATTTTCTATGTTCCTCGATTTTCCACCCGATCTTGATCTAAATTAATATTTCATTTAATATATTAATTTAGACAATAAAACAATTCATTTCATACAATTTGGTCATTTTTGAAATTTTTACAGAATTGCGCCCTTAAAGTTTTACTTTTATTCAATTTAGTCCCAAGCCTAAAACATGCAAATTAACCTTTTTCTTTTACCCAGAATTGAGCTTAGCCAAATGTTCATGGTATCCAAAACAACCCATTTATGCAAAAATTTCACATTAAATCCTTGTACTTTTATTAATTTAACAAATTAGTACCTAATAAAAAATTCAACAAAATCACTTAACAAAATACTTTTAAATATAAATCAACATTCCAAATTCATCATATAACATAAAAAATCACAAGATTCATCAATGGAAACATTCAAAATCTTTAACAGTTTCAAAATTGAGGGTACGGGCTAGCTAGACCTAGTTGCAGCGATATCAAAAACATAAAAATCATTAAAAACGAACTCAAAATTCACTTACATGCAAGGGATATAATTAGCCAAAAATTTCAAGCTTCCATTGCTTCTTTTTGCTGGTATTTTCGGTTGAAAGAGAGAATGAAAGATGACAACTTTGTTTTATTTAATTTATCATTTATTACTTAATTGCTAAATTACCCTTACCTAACTTCAAAAATTACACAATTGCCAAGCCATGCACATCCACTATCACCTTCAATGGTCTAATTACTAGATAAATACTTCCACTTTAAAGTTCTATAGCTATATAATACCTCTAGCTAATAGAACACAAGTTTTGCACTTTACGTGATCTAGTCCTTTTTAATTAATTAACTATCGAAACATTAAAATTTTCAACAAAAATTTAATATCACCTTAATGACACTCCGTAAATATTTATGAAAATATTTACAGCTCAGTTTATAGAAACAAAGTCCCAATACCTCATTTTCTAAAACCACTTGAACTTAATAAATCATTTATACAACAAAAATCACTATATCAAAAACCTTTTTAAAATCACAATTAACTCATAAATATTAAATATAATATTTACAAATTTAATCGTTAGAATTGGTGGCCCTGAAGTCACTGTTTTTGACACCACTGAAAAACGGGCTGTTAGAGAATAAATATATCTAAGCATAATGGTTAACATGGTAATAATTATAATAAAATAAAATAACTACATAAAAAGTAAATAAAACATAGATAAAATTTGAAATGAGTATTGTAAAATAATAATATAAGAACAAAATAATGGTAGATCATGATAATCAAATAGTAATAATGCAACTATAATAATAGCGACACAAATTGATGATAATGATAATAACAATAACGATTATGATGTGATTAATACCATACTTAATAATAAAATGAAAATAATAAATCAAAGATGAAAATAAAAATCGCATTATTCAAAGGGAAAAAATGTAAATAATAAAATTGAAAAATGCTAAAAATAATAAAGAAAACTTAAAGTAAGACTTAATCAAAACTGTGATAAAATTTAAAGAATAAATTACAAAGAATCCAAAAATAAAGGATTAAATTAAAAATAGAATAGAAAAAATATGGGGATTCAGAGGGAAATTATCCCAACAAGTGCACACGTGTCACATTTAAAGTGGTTGTCAGTGACTTAGGGGACCAAATTGAAAATGTGATAAAATTTAAAGTATAAATTTAAAGAAACAAAAACAGAACATAAATGATCAAATTATAATAAAAAGAAAAGTATAGGGACTCAAAGAATGATTTTTCCCAACCCAGTACACATGTCATTCCCTTAGTGGGTCAACAGTGGGTCAAGGGACTGATCTGTAAGAAAATAAAATTAAAGGGGTGTAATTAAAACAAATAAAAAGGGAATAGGATGAAATTAAAAAAGACTAAAAAAGCGAAAGGATCAAAATGGAAATTATCCCCTCAATGCGAAAAACACTTGGATCCTAGAGGAGATTCGGGTTGGGCATTCGGGTTGTACTTCAAAACGACTCCGTTTTGGGGCTTCTAAAGCCAGGCCAAAATGGCGTCGCATCGAGGCCCTATATAAGCCAAAAAATTTTGAAAAATATTTCACTTCTCCTGTGTTTTAAAAAAAAAATCCATTTTTCCTTTTTTTCTCTAAACGAGTCCCTAAGTTAGGCCATAGGATCGTCGTAGCCCCGCCGTGGCCATCGGTCATTAGCGACTGCGACCATAGCCTTCGGTGGACGAAGTTACAAAAAAAATCATTTTTTTGCCTCATTTAACCCTATGGGAGCTAGATCTGAAGGCTAATGCCTTTTAAAAATTAGAATGAAGAAAAAAAAAATCTCAGCCTTGCGCGTTCATTGAACCCTCAGCAGATCCCTAATGGATTCTAAGGTATTTGTGGTTGGAGATGGTCTCCGACAACGATAGAAGGCAAAACAACATGTAAAAGGGTTTGATTTTTTCTTTATTATGCCTTTTTTTAAAAATAAAAAATATGAAAAATAAACTACCTTTTGTTTTGTTTGTTCTTTGTTATTTCAAAATCTCCTTTTTTTGTATTTCTCTCTGCCTTTGAATCTTACAAGAGTTTGGCTTTTATAGCCATTTTAATTACAAAATTTCATTGTTCTTTTTCTTTTTTGTTTCTACTCTGCATTCTGCTTTTGTGTTGCTTCTGCTTTTTTGTTCTTTCTTTGTAGGTATCCATGGCAAGGCCAACGACGCTGGGGAGCCGCGCCTTGCCATTTCGGTGAAGGGGCAAACGAGGAGTCAAACCTTGGGTGACGAGCTTGTTGACGAGGTGGAGGTTGCAGTATGGTTAGCCTTAGGGAACTAGGGTTTCTGCTGAAAGATTAGGATTTTGGGCCATTGGGCCTCTCTTTGTATTTGGGCTTGTAATAATTTTTTTGGGCTCTCTGGCCTTATAAATGGACTGTTATTTTTTTTTTCTTTTATTTTATTGCTGTAACGCCCCAATTTTCGAGACTTCTGTTAATTTTGGTGAATTTTGGAATTTTTGTGTTTTAACTGCTTGGCGTAGGTCTAAGTATGTTAGTGGGCCTCTAGAAAGCCCAAGTTTAAGATTAAGTTCGGGGTTTAATTAATTTTAATCCATAAGGGAAAAGGGGGTTCTAGTTAACAGGGGTCTTAAATATTATTTGGGTAAAATAAGACATAAGGAAGTAAGTGGCAAAGTGGCATGTGGCGCCACTGGGAAGGCTATAAAAGTGGTGTGTAGAAGGGTAGGAAGAGCCCAGGTTCGAGTCGCAAGACAAGCAAATAAGGTGTTTATTTTTTTTTGTGCACAAAAAAGGGGAGGTGATGGAACTCAAGGGGGAACTCTCTTAGGGAGAGTTTAAGATGAAAAGGGGATTGAATAAGGATAAAGATAAGGGAGGAAATCTAGGAGCTGATCAAGGAGCAAGAGGTGGCTGGCCAAGGGACTTTAGCATGGGAAATTCGGCTAGGTATTGTAGTAGTAGGAATTTCGACATTTGGGTGTGTTGAGCCAATTCTCTGACCATCCTTCCTTCTCCTCTTTTCTTTATTTTTTCTCTCCACCTACCTTCTCCTCTTCTTTCTCCATAGCCGAATTCCTCTACCACTTTACTCTTCACCACCTCCTTATTCTTTTTATATTTAAGCCTTACAGCCGAATATCACAAAAGCCGAAAACCCGAAGGTTCATATTGTCTGTGCCGAATTCTCCTAGCAAATCTATTGATTTCTTTTTTGTTTTTCTTCATCCTTTGTGATCAACTCTTTCTTTCTCTGAGCCCCAAACCTCTGTCGACAAAACCACTACAAAAACCCTCATCTCTTCTTCACTGTACTAAAAGCCAAAAACCCCATATTTTAGGGGAATAGCCGAATTCTTAGATCATTAAAGGATTGACTTCTGCTAGGATTTGAGGGTTAGATCTACATCGGAATCAAATAAAAGCTTAAGTGAAATCGTTGATTGAAGAAACTGGTGGTAAGTTTTCGAATCTATTCTTTATTTCGGGATTTAAAAAAGCGGAAATCCCTAAAGACTTAGGGAGGCTGTCGATTGGGCTTTAAGGCTCTAAGGGATTGTGACAATTGTTTATTATGATGATAGTGCGATTCAGAGGCTGCTGATCAGAAGCTTGGACAAGAGGAAACGACTGAATCTAAACACAAACGCTAGTTTCGGCAAAGGTAGGTTTGCTAGTGCCAAAGTGCTTTGGGCCGAATGTGGTAAGGGGTTAGTTATAGTTTGTTTTAGTAGGTAGATTGACGTATTAATAATCTATTTGTAGGCAGTTCATGCATGGATCTCGTCAGCAAATCGTCATAAAACAGGTGTGTAACCGACACCCTCTCATAGACTAGATTGGCAAAAGCGAAAAGTTTGAAATCTTAGAAAAGTCGGTATTTTTGAATTTATGAGTGTCGAATGCTCGCAAGATAGTTGGGTTTGTATATTTGGTAATCTAAAGTTACAAACCGCGATCGCTGCGATTTCGTGCATTTTGATAATTTGGGCTTAATGAGCCAAAAATCAGGTTCATGGGCCAATGGGCCCAATTCACTAAGTATGCGCGGTAAGTGTTCTGATGGTACGTAAATGGTTAGGATATGCATGAAAACCCTAAAAGTAGCTAAATTACTATAATACCCTTATGTATGGAAAATTACCATGATACCCTTAGGTGTAAATGACCGATATGCCCCTAGGGTTAATTTTGTCTGAAAAACATGTTGATTTAAATCTGTATGTTGTATGCCATGAATGAATCTTTGTTGCATGGGGACATGGGTTATATTTTGGAGGAAGCGTCCTGGTGGCTATGCTACAATTATTTGATCTGGTGGCTCTGCCACATATTTCTATTCTGGTGGCTCTGCCACGATTATCTGTATTTGGTGACTCTGTCACATTATCTGTTCTGGCAGTCATGTTGTATATTTCTGAGGCGTGTAGCGGTTGGGTGGGTCGAGTAGTCTCCCCACATGGTGAAAGGTTGGTAAGGGGGTGCATGTGGTTGGTTATGGGTTGGGTTTTGCATATACATGAGATATCTGATCTAATCTGTTATGGGCCTATGGGCTTAATTCTGTATTCTGTTCTGGGCTAAGGCCGATTTATTCTGTTTTTGTGGGTTGAGCTGATATGGGCTATGGTTGGGTTAATTTTACACACTGAGTTTCCCCAAACTCATCCCCTATTTTCATCCATGCAGGTAATCCCCAACCATAGTGGGCTTGGAGCTGCGAGGGATTCGGAGTGGCCACTTGTTCTGCAATATGGTTTTCTTCTGGTGAATTGGACTTCATTTTTCATTTACTTGATGATTTGGTTTTTACTATGTAATAAGGCCGCTTTATTATTTTTTTTGGGTTTTTGATTTATATCTTATTATGATGAACTTAATTTATAGTAACTATCAAAATGGGCTAGATCTGGGGTTCGTTTTCAAAAACATAAATTGATTTCAAAGTAACACGATTACAAACAAGGCTTCTGCTATGGTAACGTTTTTCAAATTTAAATGTGTTTTGTTTTAAAAGGAACATAATTACAATAGTAACCTAAAAATATACGCGATGTTAGAGTGTGGCAATGGCGGTGTGCATGTCTAGGATTGGATCCGAGAAAGCTTGGTACTTAAGCAGTCTGATGGACTCACCTCCTCTTTTCCCGTTTCCTACCTGGTGCACAGCTTCCATTCACTTTAACCCTTAATGAATTAATCCTTTGCACATCAAGTACAATTTTCTAGACTAAGAATGGAAAAATGTTTTAACGTTTTGGTGTGGCACATCGGATCCGGTTATAACGTCTAGGCGGAGTTTGGGGTGTTACATTTAGTGGTATCAGAGCCAAGAACAACAACTCGGCTGTAGAATGGGTTTACAAAAAAAAGTTTAAAAAAAAGAAAAAAAGAAAAAAATTGAAAGAAGTTCTTGGTTTTGAAAATTTGGATCTTCTGAAGGTGGCATTCCGAATCTCCGGCCGAAGCCTGTAAGTATCATTCTGAATTTCTCTGAATATTTTTCTGGATTATCCATCTGTACTGAAAGTCTGCTAGGATACTCTAGATAGGATGATACTAAGACCATAGGAAAATTTGATAAGAGACTGGAACTGTAGCTAGACTTCGGTTCTGCGAAAACAATCTCTGAAATACTGTCCGATTCATAAAACATCTGTAATAAACATTGGAATGTTATTAATGCATAAAATTCGTAAATAGATAATACGATATGAGTACAAGAGCCACTCATGGAAGAGGCCGTGGACGTGGCCGAGGAAGGGCTCGAGCGATATCTTTGTTTTCGGGCCATATGCCGGCGGTAGATGCACTGGTACCATCGGTAACGGAAGTGGAGTCTCATGATCGTGGTGCCGGGGATGACGCCCTGTTGCAGGCAATACTTCGTGTTCTGGAAAGGGTTGCTGGGGCAAGTACGGGCAACGGAGTTCGGGGATCCATTTCTGAATGACTCCGGGCCAACGGAGCGGAGATCTTTAGAGGTGTGTCAGGTATCGCCCCAAATGTGGCAGAATATTGGTTGGAGGCCACAGAACAAATTATGGATGACTTGGATTGCTCTGGAGCGGCGAAGGGAGCTGATCGTTGCTACGGACGAGGCTTACCGTGGTGGCTCCTTTGTGAGAGAAGGAACCCCAGCTGATAGGGTAACTTGGGAACTGTTTAAGACGGCCTTTAAAGGCAAGTATGTTGGGGCAAGTTATGTGGATGCTCGCAGGAAGGAATTCTTGAATCTGGTGCAAGGAGGTAGGATAGTTACCGAGTACGAGGCCGAGTTTCTGAGGTTGAGCCGGTATGCCGTGGGCATAGTTGCTACAGAATATGAGCGAAGTGTGCGCTTCGAGGATGGTCTTAGGGATGACCTGAGGGTGTTGATTACTTCGCAGAGGGAGCGAGACTTTGCGGTCTTGGTGGAAAAGGCAAAGATAGCAGAGGAGGTTAAGCGGGCTGAAAAGCAGAATCTGGAGAACGATCGAAACCGTTTTCGGAGGGATTCAGGACCTTCGGGTGGTGCTAATAGGAATGTTAAGAGAGCAAGGGTGGAGGAACCAGTGCGAGCAGTGCCAATGAATGTGGTTAGACCACCAATCTGTGGAGACTGTGGTAAGGTAAATTTGGGTGAGTGTAGGAAGCGTTAGGTGCATGTTTCGGCGGATCTATGGAACTTAGTTAAGGCGCGCCTCGAGAGCGGAGCGAGCTCAAAGTTCTTTGTCTGAGGGTTGTTCAACCCATGAGAGGTGGACCACAACCACCGAGAGGACGTGGACAAGGTAGGGGTGGAAACGAAAATGGTCGAGGTCGAGGGGCAACTGGTAGGGGTGTCGAAAATGCTGAAGCTCGATAGCCAGCTTTGGTATATCTGACTCATAGTCGAGAGGAGGCGGCGCTTTTGACGTCATAACTGGTACGTTCTTGGTTTCTGGCATGCCATATACTGCTTTAGTGGATATTGGATCTACTCATTCCTATGTTGCATGTGCGATATCTGGGTCGTTGGGTGTGCACTCTGAGAAGATTGTGAGTGGGGTATCTGTGTTAAGTCCTTTGGGTCACTCAGTTAGGATAGACAAACTGTATAGGAAGGTACCCCTAGAAACTCAAGGCAAGGTTTTTCCTGGAGATCTGATGGAGTTACCGTTTGGAGAGTTTGACCTTATTCTAGAAATGGATTGGCTTTTTAAGCATAGTGCGACTTTGGATTGTGCTGCAAAACGAATGGTGTTAAGAACCACGGAGGGTGAGGAGGTTATGATGATAGGCGAGCAAAGGGATTATTTGTTTAATATGGTGTCGGTATTGAGGGCCGAAAAGTGGATTCGAAAAGGTTGTGAGGCCTATTTGGCATTTGTAAGTCAGTTGAAAGAGGAAGGGCTGACAGTGGACAAGGTTAGGACTATAAAGGAATTTGAAGATGTGTTTCCAGAGGAGCTTCTGGGATTGCCTCCAAACCGAGAAGTAGAGTTTGGAATCGACTTGTTGCCTGAAATGGTGCCAGTGTCTATCGCACCGTATAGAATGGCACCGAAGGAGTTGGTGGAGCTAAAGGCACAAATTCAAGAGTTGTTGGATAGGGGCTTCATTAGGCTAAGCGTGTCTCCATGGGAAGCACCGGTGCTATTCGTGAAGAAGAAGGATGGTACAATGCGGATGTGCATTGATTATCGCCAGTTGAATAAACTGACAATTAAGAATAAGTATCCACTGCCAAGGATTGACGATCTATTTGACCAGCTTAAAGGGGCTTCGGTATTTTCTAAGATCGACCTTCGATCTGGATATCATCAGTTAAGGATTAAGGAGTCAGATATCCATAAGACGGCATTCAGGACTCGGTATGGTCATTACAAGTTTTTGGTTATGCCGTTTGGGCTGATGAACGCTCCTGCAGGATTTATGGATCTGATGAATCGTGTGTTCCAACCATTTTTGGATCAGTTTGTAGTCGTCTTTATTGACGATATTCTGGTATATTCTGAAACTGAAGCAAAGCATGATGAGCATCTCCGTATAGTGCTACAAGTGTTAAGAGAGAAGGAACTTTATGCGAAGTTCAGCAAGTGTGAATTTTGGTTGAGGGAGGTAACCTTCTTAGGACATGTGGTCTCTGCTGAGGGGATTAATGTGGACCCTCAAAAAATTGAAGCGGTTTTGGAGTGGAAGCCGCCTAGGTCAGTGTTAGAAATACGGAGTTTTTTAAGATTGGCAGGATACTACAGAAGGTTTGGGGAAGGTTTTTCTGTGTTGGCTGCACCTCTGAAAAAACTCATAAGGAAAGGGGTACCGTTTGTATGGACTGAGACCCAGCAGGAAGCCTTTGAGAAGTTGAAGAAAGTTCTGACTGAAGCACTTGTGTTAATTCAGCCAGAGTTTGGGAAAGATTTTACTGTGTACAGTGACGCATCACATGTAGGTTTGGGCTGCGTGTTAATGCAGGAGGGTAAGGTGGTTGCATATGCATCACGACAGCTTAAGCCTCATGAGGGGAACTGTCCTACGCATGATTTGGAGTTGGCAGCAGTGATATTTGCACTCAAGATTTGGAGACATTACTTGTACAGAGATAGATGTATTATATACATGGACCATAAGAGTCTTAAGTACTTGTTGACTCAGAAGGAGCTGAACCTTAGGCAAAGGAGATGGATTGAGTTGCTTAAGGATTATAACTGTTCGATCGAGTATCACCCAGGCAAGGCTAATGTGGTAGCTGATGCTTTGAGTCTTAGAACCGTATCTGATCTGAGAGCAATGTTTGCTCGTTTGAATCTGTATGATGATGGCAGTTTGTTGGCTGAATTGCAAGTAAGGCCAACCTAGGTGGACCAGATTAAGGAAAAGCAGTGGGAAGATGAGTCTTTGGTTGCTCGTTTTCAACAAGTTAAGGAAGGGGGAACTTCGGAGTTCGGTTTAAATGGTGATGGAGTTCTGTGTTTCCGAGGAAGAATTTGTGTTCCGAAGGATTCTGATTTAAGGCAGACAATATTGAAGGAAGCTCATGGGGGACTATATGCCATGCATCCTGGAGGGAATAAGTTGTATCACGACTTGCGAGAATTGTACTAGTGGCCTGGACTTAAGCGAGAAGTAACGGAGTTTGTAGGAAAATGTCTGACATGCCAACAAGTGAAAGTCGAGCATCAATTACCTTACGGATCACATTACGGTAGGTGAAGATACCACTTTGGAAGTGGGAGAGGATAACCATGGACTTTGTGAGTGGGTTGCCGTTGACACCATCGAAGAAAGACTCGGTATGGGTGATTGTGGATAGGTTGACCAAATCGGCCCATTTCATACCAGTACGTACTGACTTTTCGCTTCAAAAGTTAGCCAAGCTGTATGTGGCGGAGATTGTACGTCTTCATGGAGTCCTAGTTTCAATTATCTCTGACCGGGATCCCAGATTCACATCTCGGTTTTGGCAAAGGTTGCATGAGGCGTTGGGGACGCGGTTGAACTTCAGTACGACTTTCCATCCCCAAACTGATGGTCAGTCGGAAAGGGTCATTCAGATTCTGGAGGACATGTTAAGGGGATGCGTGATTAACTTTCGAGGTAGTTGGGAGGATTACTTACCGTTGGCAGAATTTGCATACAATAATTGGCACCGTATGAAACACTGTATGGACGAAGGTGTCGTACACCTAGTTGCTGGACGGAGCTATGGGAGCTACAAGTTCTTGGCCAGAATTGGTGGCTGATACTGAGGATAAGGTCAGAATAATTAGGGATCGTTTAAAAGAAGCATCTGATATGCAAAAATCGTATGCAGATTTGAAGCGTAAGGAGATTGAGTATTCAGTAGGGGATATGGTCTTCTTAAAGGTTTCTCATTGGAAGAAGATATTGAGGTTTGGTAAGAAAGGCAAGTTGAGTCCGCGGTGTATTGGGCCTTATCGGGTTTTGAAGCGAGTAGGCCCAGTGGCTTATCAGTTGGAATTACTTCCAGAACTAGACAGGATTCACGATATTTTTCACGTCTCCATGTTACGGCGCTATCATTCTGATCCTGCTCATGTCGTGCCAGTCGCAAAAATCGACGTTCAAACTGATTTGACATTCGAGGAGGAGCCTGTGAAGATACTGGCTCGAGATGTTAAGGTCCTCAGAAGGAAATCTGTCCCCTTAGTGAAGGTGCTTTGGCGTAATCATGGCAAAGAGGAAGCTACTTGGGAGCCGGAAGAGGCGATGCAACAACAATACCCTCATTTGTTTAGACCAGGTAAATTTCGAGGACGAAATTTCTTTAAGGAGGGTAGAGTTGTAACGCCCCAATTTTCAGGACTTCTGTTAATTTTGGTGAATTTTGGAATTTTTATGTTTTAACTGCTTGGCGTAGATCTAAGTATGTTAGTGGGCCTCTAGAAAGCCCAAGTTTAAGATTAAGTCTGGGGTTTAATTAATTTTAATCCATAAAGGAAAAGGGGGTTCTGGTTAACAAGGGTCTTAAATATTATTTGGGTAAAATAAGACATAAGGAAGCAAGTGGCAAAGTGGCATGTGGCGCCACTGGGAAGGCTATAAAAGTGGCGTGTAGAAGGGTAGGAAGAGCCCAGATTCAAGTCGCAAGACAAGCAAATAAGGTGTTTATTTTTTTTTGTGCACAAAAAAGGGGAGGTGATGGAACTCAAGGGGGAACTCTCTTAGGGAGAGTTTAAGATGAAAAGGGGATTGAATAAGGATAAAGATAAGGGAGGAAATCTAGGAGCTGATCAAGGAGCAAGAGGTGGTCGGCTAAGGGACTTTAGCATGGGAAATTCGGCTAGGTATTGTAGTAGTGGGAATTTCGGCATTTGGATGTGTTGAGTCGATTCTCTGACCATCCTTCCTTCTCCTCTTTTTTTTATTTTTTCTCTCCACCTACCTTCTCCTCTTCTTTCTCCATAGCCGAATTCCTCTACCACTTTACTCTTCACCATTTCCTTATTCTTTTTATTTTTAAGCCTTACAGCCGAATATCACAAAAGCCGAAAACCCGAAGGTTCATATTGTCTGTGCCGAATTCTCCTAGCAAACCTATTGATTTCTTTTTCGTCTTTCTTCATCCTTTTTGATCAAGTCTTTCTTTCTCTGAGCCCCAAACCTCTGTCGACAAAACCACTACAAAATCCCTCATCTCTTCTTCACTATAGTAAAAGCTGAAAACCCCATATTTTAGGGGCATAGCCGAATTCTTAGATCATTAAAGGATCAACTTCTGCTAGGATTTGAGGGTTAGATCTACATCAAAATCAAATAAAAGCTTAAGTGAAATCGTTGACTGAAGAAACTAGTGGTAAGTTTTCGAATCTATTCTTTATTTCGGGATTTAGAAAAGCCGAAATCCCTAAAGGCTTAGGGAGGCTGTTGATTGGGCTTTAAGGCTCTAAGGGATTGTGACAATTGTTTATTATGATGATAATGCGATTCAGAGGCTGCTGATCAAAAGCTTGGACAAGGGGAAACGACTGAATCTAAACACAAACGCTAGTTTCGGCAAAGGTAGGTTCGCTAGTGCCAAAGTGCTTTGGGACGAATGTGGTAAGGGGTTAGTTATAGTTCGTTTTAGTAGGTAGATTAATGTATTAGTAATCTATTTGTAGGCAGTCGTGCGTGGATCTCGTCAGTGAATCGTCATAAAACAGGTGTGTAACTAACACCCTCTCATAGACAAGATTGGCAAAAGCCGAAAAGCCGAAATGCCGAAAAGTCAGTATTTTGGGAATTTGCGAGTGTGCGAATGCTCGCAAGATAGTTGGGTTTGTATATTTGGTAATCTAAAGTAACAAACTGCAGTACGCGCGATTTCATGCATTTTGATAATTTGGGCTTAATGGGCCAAAAATTGGGTTCATGGGCCAACGGCCCAATTCGTAAGTATCTTGTGATAAGTGTTACGATGGTACGTAAATGGTTAGGATATGCATGAAAACCCTAAAAGTAGCTAAATTACTATAATACCCTTATGTATGAAAAATTACCATGATACCCCTTGGTGTAAATGGCCGATATGCCCCTAGGGTTAATTTTGTCTGAAAAGCATGTTGATTTAAATCTGTATGTTGTATGCCATGAATGAATCTTTGTTGCATGGGGACATGGGTTATATTTTGGAGGAAGCGTCCTGGTGGCTATGCCACAATTATCTGATCTGGTGGCTCGCTACATATTTACATTACGGTGGCTCGCCACGATTATCTCAGATCTGGTGACTCTGTCACATTATTCATTTTAGCGACCATCCGCATATATCCGAGGCGTGTAGCGGTTGGGTGGGTCGAGTAGTCTCCCACATGGTGAAAGGTTGGTAAGGGGTGCATGTGGTTGGTTATGGGTTGGGTTTTGCATATACATGAGATATCGATCGATCATTATGGGCCTATGGGCTTAATGCATATTCTATTCGGGCTAAGGCCGATTTATTACATTTACGTGGGTTGAGTGATATGGGCTATGGTTGGGTTAATTTTACACTGAGTTTCCCCAAACTCATCCCCTATTTTCATCCATGCAGGTAATCCCCAACCATAGTGGGCTTGAAGCTGCGAGGGATTCGGAGTGGCCACTCGTTCTGCAATATGGTTTTCTTCTGGTGAATTGGACTTCATTTTTCATTTACTTGATGATTTGGTTTTTACTATGTAATAAGGCTGCTTTATTATTTTTCTTTGGGTTTTTGATTTATATCTTATTATGATGAACTTAATTTATAGTAACTATCAAAATGGGCTAGATCTAGGGTTCGTTTTCAAAAACATAAATTGATTTCAAAGTAACACGATTACAAACAAGGCTTCTGCTATGGTAACGTTTTTCAAAGTTAAATGTGTTTTTTTAAAAGGAACATAATCCCAATGATAACCTAAAAATATACGCGATGTTAGAGTGTGGCAATGGCGGTGTGCATGTCTAGGATTAGATCCGAGAGAGCTTGGTACTTAAGCAGTCTGATGGACTCACCTCCTCTTTTTCGGTTTCCTACCTGGTGCACAGCTTCCATTCACTTTAACCCTTAATGAATTAATCCTTTGCACATCAAGTACGATTTTCTGGACTAAGAATGGAAAAATGTTTTAACGTTTTGGTGTGGCACGTCGGATCCAGTCATAACGTCTAGCCGGGTTTGTGGTGTTAGAATTGGTGGGCCTAGACAAAATTGGGCTCTTACAACACATATTTACGAGGTTAGTATAAATGTTAATTAAAGTTTGGTCCATTAATTTTGTCAATTGGATTGTTAATTAAGGTACAAATACTAAATTTTAAAAGTGATAAAAGTTAATCGCTATAAATTTTACATAGTTAAGGGATCAAAATGGTGAATAGACCATTTTCAAAAGTTGAAGTGGTGGTGGATGACAATTGTGTGCTACCAAATTTGTTAAATTATGTTTTAGGTTAATTAATTATATTTAATTAAGTTAAGCAAGTTTAATTAATTATTGACCTAGCTATATAAACTAAAATTAAAAGAAAAAAAAACTAACATTCTTCATATCATCTTCTTCCTCACAAGCTAAAATAAAAGAAATAGGGTTTTGGAAGCTTAAGCTTTCAACCATTTATAGGTATGCTCAAATTAGTTCTTTTCTTGTAATTTTTTTTGTTTTTGAGGTTGTGAGAGTTTGATTTAGTTAGCCCATATGCCAATTTGTAAAACTGTTAAAGTTTGCAAAAGTTTTCATTGATGAATGCTTGATGAAATGGTGTTAAATTGTTAGATTTTAAGCTTAGAAATGAAAACAGATTAGTTTGTAAAGTTTAATTGCTAGTTTTTAAACATAGAGACTAAAGAACATAAATTTCAAAATTGATGTTAAATTTCTATAATTACATATAATAGAGGGTTTTAGAAGGATGAAATTGATATCAGTTTCAAAATCGAGGCTCAAATTTAAAAGATAGGGCAATTTCGGTTTTAGAGACTAAATTGAATAAAAGATAAAACTTTAGGAAATATTTGAAAAATGAAATTTAATTGACATATGCATATAATAGGATGTTATAAGGTAACTGGAATTGATAAATTGAAATTAATTACCATATAGATCGAGAATTGAACCAATCGGAGGATAATCGAGGAAAATGCAAAATTAAGGATTAGTCCTCGACATCTTATGTGTTGTTTTGTTAGGTTAGTTCATATAGAACTTACTATGTTATTTTATGTTATGCTTGAATTATATTACAATGTCTATTAATTTAGGTTAATTGTAATTTTGGTGATTTTGGCATCCAAAAGACTAAATCATAAAGTACGGAAAATATGGTTAATACGAAAAAAACATGATTTATTGAATGGATATGAAATGCATATATAATTGGATGATATGTATATGACGATATCACAGGGATTAAAATGATTCAAATATTGTAACAATGCTCGTGTGAACTTAATAAATGATTATGATACAAATGGCATGCCATTAGGGTCCCAAAAAGGAAAATAGGTGTTTGATCAATGATTAATATGATGGGTTGAGATCCAGCATATGTTTCAGATTCTCTAAAGCTCGTGTGAGAAATATTGAACTAAGATCTTGTGAGTAACCCTAGTCTAAAGCTTGTGTAAGCCAATTTTTATATGTTAGCTGTTGTGAGCATACAAGTTCGGTATCCAAGTTCAATTTACTTTGATTCTCCGGGTGAACACAATAATGGAAATGAAAATGAAATTAAAAAACTAACTATTTTCCTAAAAAAAAAATTAAAACAGACAAAAAAGATTTAGCCCATTCAGCTAATTTAGCCTTACATTTATTTAATTTCTCCCTTATAGTCTTTAAACATTTTCATCCATCTGAGACTCTTAAATTTTTAGGTAAATTACATAAACCTTCATTTTAGTTATAAAAAAATTCATTTTAAGTATCTAAAATTATATAACTTCACCATTTTGGCCGCACAAACGAAAATCTGACATATTTTTAAAGCTTTTAAATTTCTTTTATTTTTAAACCAAAACCAATAAAGTTGAAAGACGTGCCTTTAGTTTCTTTGTTTCATCATCTCTTCCACTGAAACAACTACCGTCATGCCCATCGTCATCTTCTTCTCTGGCACCAGCTCCCAAGATTAATTGAAACCACGGTATTAGCTCATATTGGTAATAGACAAAAAGAGGAACAAGCCAGAAGCTGCTAATGGTATCCTAAACAAGAAAAAAAGGATGCAAATGCACTGCCATTGGCATTCTCGTACAAGGTTCAAGACATGAGTTGATAAAGAAGCTGTAAAAATTATGATTAGTTAAACTATTGTACCAACTTTAGCCAAAATTAAGCTCCAAAATAACTTGAATTGAAGACCAAATTTACATCATTAAAAGAATCCACTTTGCAGTTGAAACAAGAAAATAAAGTCAAGATTTTCTAAGTTTTAAACTAGCCAAAATAGAAGAATTGAAATTAAGAAACAACATGATGTTGCGGCTGCTGAAGAAGAAAGGGAGAAGAGTAGCAGAATAGAAGGAGAAAGAAGGAGAAAGGAGAGAGGTAGCGGAGAGAGAAATAGAAAGGACTGAGAAATTGATACTCTTTTTCATAACAACTCAGCACACACAAGCATGCTTAAAAGAAAAGGATTAACGGTCCTTACAGCTATAATTCTGTTACAATTTAAGTATCAAAACGCCCCGTTTAGTAACTAAGCTTCCCCCTAAAACGCAACGTATCCATTAAAAATCCCCTCCTCAAAACGTGCCATTTCCTGGCTACATAATTAAATCAAAAAATTAACAGAAATAAACATAAATTAGCTACTATTTTAACCCTTTTAATTAATAGCCATAACAATACTGCCTCCCTTAAGCAGATCCTTGTCTTAAAGGATCGAAGGTAGGGAACTACTTTTGGAAGTTTGTCCAATCCTCCCAAGTGGAGTCCTCAGGGAAAGTGTCTGTCCATTCTACTAGTACTTCAGTGGCTGCAAGATTTCCCTTTTTGACCATCCACCTGTCAATGATCTGAGCTGGTTCTTTCAAGATTGAGGCATCCATACCCATAGGTGGAAAATTTGATGAGTGGACAGCGGAGCCAACATGCTTTTTTAGTTGAGACACGTGGAATGTAGGATGTATCTTGGCTTCCGCAGGTAGTGTCAGTCGGTAAGCCACTTGACCAACCTTAGCTACAATAGGAAAAAGGGCCATAAAATTGAGGAGAAAACTTCTGATTTCACATTTTCTTCAAGAAGTGCTGTCGGTAGGGTTGAAGTTTCAAGTAGACTAGGTCCCCTGCTTCAAACGAACATTGGATCTTTTTTATCTGCCATCTGCTTCATACAGTCTTGAGCTTGTTTCAAGTGGAATTGAAGGAGCTTCCTTAAGGTTTCTCGATGTTGGAGGGTTTTTCCCACCTTGGCTACTGTGGAAGATCCTGGTAAGTATGGTAGGTGTAGGGGGGCTTCTGTCCATAGAGGGCTGTATAAGGAGTGGTGTTAATAGCCGAATGGTGTGTGGTATTATACTGCTATTTTGTTAGGGGTGGCCAAAGAACCCATTCGGAAGGTTTTTCACCAGTCATGCAACGCAAATAACCTTCAAGGCATCTATTTAAGACTTCTGTCTACCCATATTTTTGAGGGTGATAGGTCGTGGATAGATAAAGTTGAGTGCCAAGCAGTTTAAAAAGTTCTTGCCAAAATGTGCTAATGAAAATTTGTCTCTGTTAGACACGATGGACTCTGGAACTCCATGAAGTTTATAGACGTGGTCCAAGTAGAGTTGGGCGATAGTGGAAGCAGTAAAAGGGTGAGTCAGAGCTAAAAAGTGTGTAACACCCTTTACCCGAGACTGTCGCCGGAGTCGAGCACGAGGCGTTACTTGACTTAACTTACTAATTCAGGGCATAAAATTTGATTTTAAAATGAATTTATTTACATTCATTCAATAAGTCCCTAAAAAGGGCCCTTGAGACCCTAAAACATGCAATTGAAATGGTTCGGGACCAAACCGGGAACATTAAAATTTTTTCGAATACTTAGACAAATCAAAACAATTTATATAATTATTCCTTATAAAACTGCCCACCTGCGTCATAGTCACAAAAAAAATTATAACTCGAGTCAAAAAACTCAAAATTAAAATTCGTAATTTTCCCTGAAACTAGACTGACATATCTTCTTACTAATTTTTTTCTAGAATTTTGGGTCAAGCCAATTAGTACTGTTTATTAGTTAAAGTTTCCCTTGTTTCACTGTTCAACTACTCTGACCTCTCCTCACTATAAATAAATTTTCTCCCTGTAAAGAATTCAAATAACCATTCCATTTGTTTATCTTGAAAGTAGATTCACTAAGGAATCTAGAAATGTAAACTATATCTCCTAATTATTTTTGTACAATTTTTAGTGAATTTATAAAGTCATAATAAGGGATTCACAAATCGCTCTAACCCTGTCTCACTAAAATTCAAATATATCTTAATATACACTTCTTTTGCTTACTCTATTTCTTTCATATGAAAATAGACTCAATAAGATTTAATTCTATATCTCATTCATCATATAATTCCATTTCTACTATTTTTGGTGATTTTTCAAGGTCACGTCACTGCTGCTATTCAATACTGTTTTAATGCTAATTTCACTTTTTCATGATTTCTTTGTATTAACTACCATTTAGGCATACATAACACTGAAACATGTTCTTGATTAGCCATTTTAATACTAATCATTATCAAATATTTACATACCATTCTTTAACCATATCATAAGGACACACACAAAATGGCTAAGTCCCTATACATGCCATTAACTAGAACTTTTGTAAACGAAGATACCCATTTGGTAACTTGATAGTCGATAGTGTGAAGTGATATCCGACGACCTCCAAGCCGAGCTTGCTTTTAAGTACTATAAAACATGGGAAAGTGAAAGAAGTAAGCTTATAAAGCTTAGTAAGTTCACATGTGAAATAATAAGCATTAGCAATCAATTTAGCTTACTACTATGCTATCATAATTTGCTTAAATAATGTTAAGTTCTTACTTTCCCATCTTACTCATCGGTAACCTTACCAAAGGCTCAGAATACAAAAGGTACCTTACTTAATAGCTTGCTTACATACCTGTAACATCTCACTTAACACATGAGTACTCTTTCATAATATAGGCATATTGCCAATCATGTCATAAAGTGTCACAAGCATAACTGAAAACTCATCACTTACTTGATAATCTCAATTACTTACAATCTCAATATTAAATAAGCTTTAAATGCATACCTATACTCTTTCTTCATGTTCTCACCTTGTCGTTTCTTTGACTTACTCGGGAACCTTTTCCTTTTTGAACTTACCATTGCCATGTCTTGACATGGTCTTACGTGGTATCCTTGCCATATGAACTCACCAATACCATGCCTTGGCATGGTCTTACATGGGACCTTTGCCTTATAGTAACTCATCAATGCCATGTATTGACATGGTCTTACATGATTTCCTTGCATTATAGAACTTATCAATGCCATGCCTTGGCATGGTCTTACATGATATCCTTATCTTACCAAATGCCATGTTCCAAGCATGGTCTTACATGGTATCCTTATCTTAGTGCAAATGCCACATCTTGATGTGGTCTTACATGGAGTCCTTAATCAATACCGATGCCATGTCTTGACATGGTATTACACGTGATCCTTGCCTTATCAATGCCATGTCTTGACATGGTCTTACATGGTATCCTTAACCGTCAATTCCTCCTTAAATGCCATGTTATGAACATGGACTTTTCCATCAATTCTTCCTTAATTTGCATGGTACAACCATGGACTTTGAGATATCAATGCCTTGTCAAGTCATAGCTAAAACGTATTTGCTCAAATTCTCAAGGTTAGTCGCATAACTCAATAATAACAATACTAATAACAATAATTGCATAATAATAAAATGCTACTCAACTTACATACTTGCATTCTCAATCTCATCATATCATCAACTTAACTTATTCTCATCAAACTATGCTATTCAATACTTTCTTGTTATCATACAAAGCCATAATACAAAATATGGTCTTACATATAATTATACAAGTTCTCTTTCCAATATCGAATTATTATCGAACATTAATCATTATATCTGAAACTCAATACTAAATTATTTATGGCAAAAATATCAATTTATAATTCAAATATGCATAATTAAATGCTTATTAAACATATGAACTTACCTCGATACCAAAATGACCATTTTACCAACTTTTCGATTTTCAGTTTTTCTCATGTTCTAGGTCCAAATCTCACTTTCCGAGATTATTGAGCTTGGAAAGCTTGGAAACCCTAACCATGGCTTCCCCCATGCTATATTCGGCCTCCATGAAGAAGATGGACCAATCTTGGCTTTATTTTCCCTTTTTAATTCTTTTAATTACTAAATGACCAAAATGCCCTTAAAGGCTTTTCTTTCAAATTTGTCCTATTCTTGCCCATTTTTGTCCAACGTTAAATATAATGGTCTAATTACTAAATAAGGACCTCCACTTTAAGAACCCATTTCAAATAAATCCTCTTTATTATCTAGAACACACATTTTGCTAATTTTACAATTTAGTCCTAATTATCAAATTAGGCACTTATACATAAAAGTTCTTCACGAAATTTTTACACAACTATTCAATTAATGAATAAACCTTAAAACTTAATCGGAATAATTTTTTTTGACCTCAGATTCCTGGTTTCGTAACCACTATTCCATTTAGGCCCTGTTTTAGGTTGTTACAAAGTGAGCACGCTTGGTTAGTCTATCAACTACTACCAAGATGGTGCTTTTACCTTTGGATAAAGGAAGGCCTTCAATAAAGTCCATGCTAACAGTAGCCCATGCTCGATCAGGGATTGGCAAAGGTTGTAAAAGACCAGGGTATGCAACATTGTCGCTTTTGTACTGTTGGCAGGTGGGGCATTTTTCGACCCACTGTTTGACATCTTTCGATAACCCCTTCTAATATAACAAGCTAGCAATACGACACCGAGTAGCATGGGTCCCTGAGTGTCCACCAACAGCCTCACTATGGAACAACTTAAAAATGGCCCTCCTAAGGTCGATGTTGTAACCTATGACCACCTTCCCTTTGCGCTTAAGAAACTTGCCATCCAGGGAGTACTTGAGGTGGGATTGGAGGTTTTGTAATAGGTCCCTGGATAGCTTTTGGAGCTTCTCACCATTCAACCCTACTTGCAGAATATTATCCCATAACTCTAACCATGTAAGTGATATCTCTTCTAAGCATTGGCAAATTTGACTGTCAGTCAGACGAGTTTGCTTGGATAAAGCGTCAGCTACTACATTTTGAGATCCCTTGTGATACACAATGGAGTAATTATGCCCAAGCAGTTTGGAGACCCATTTCTGTTGGAATGGGGTGATGGCCTGTTGCTCAGATAGAAATTTCAGACTTTGGTGGTTAGTCTTAACAATAAAGGGGTTCCCAAAAAGGTATGGGTGTCGCTTCTTAACAGCAAGTAGGACAACCAATATTTCTTTATCGTATATGGATAAAGCTTGGTGTTTAGCTCCCAAGGCTCTGCTAAAAAATGCCACTGGTCTTCCTTTTTGTTGTAATACAGCTCCAATGCCACTACCACAGGCATCTGTTTCCACACAGAAGGGCTAACGAAAATCTGGGAGAGCTAGTACTGGTGCCGTGCATATTGCTTCTTTGAGAGCTAAGAAAGTAATTTGGGCTAAGTTTGTCCAATGCCACTATTAATCTTTTTTCAATAATAAGGTGAACGGCTGAGCAAGGGTGCCATAGACCTAAAAAACCGTGAAGTTCCTTGATGTTCTTAGGTGTAGGCCAAGAGAGAACTCCTTCGACCTTCGAGGAATCCATACTAACAGTTCCTGTTGTAATGAAATGGACCAGATATTCAACCTGAGTAGTAGCAAAACAACATTTAGTTTTCTTAGCATAGAGTTTATTAGTCCGTAATAGCTGTAAGACTACTACCAAATGCTTCAGGTGGTTAGACCAATCCTTGGAATAAACGAGGATGTCATAAAAAAATGAGGACAAATTTTCTCAAAACTGGCTTGAAAACACTGTTCATTAAAGCCTGAAAACTGGATAGAGCATTGGTTAGGCCAAATTGCATAACCAAAAACTCATAGTGGCCCTCATGAGTTTGAAATGCTATCTTATAAACATCTTTGTCCCACATACAAATTTGGTGATATCTAGACCTCAAATCCAATTTAGAAAACAAGGTAGCTTGGCTAAGCTCATCCAACAATTCTTCAATAACAGGAATAGGAAACTTATCCTTGATAGTCATGCTGTTGAGTTGCCTGTAATCCACGCACATATGCCAGTTCCCATCTTTTTTCTTTACCATGATAAAAGGTGAAGCAAAAGGACTAGTGTTGTCCCTTATAATCCCTTCCTGTATCATTTCCCTTACTAGTTTTTCAATCTAATTTTTCTGAATAGTGGGGTACCTGTAGGGCTTTACTTTGACTACTCGTGATTCATCCATTAAGGGAATAGAATGATCATAAAATCTAGTAGGTGGTAAACCTGACGGCATTTGAAAAACGTCATCCAAAACAGTCAATAATCTATGGAGCATTGGGTGATCAAGGGACTTCGGAAGAGTAAGTATGGTCTGTTGTCTAAAAGATAATAGCGTTGGCTGGGCCCATAGCTAAAAGCCTTGAAACACTTAGATGCTTGATTGTCAGATAATAGTTGAAGACTGCTAGACATAATTCCTTGGAGGGTATGAGTCTTGCCCAGATACTCGAATTGCATAGTGAGTGAGGTAAAATTCCAGATAATGGATCCTAGGGATAAAAGCCACTGGATTCTTAATACTATATCACATCCCTTCAAAGGCAACAAATAGAAATCAATAGTAAATACGAATTACTAAGCTCCCTACTGGATATTTTTGCAAATCCCCTGAGTCGATAGCCGAACTCCATTAGCTACCATGACCCTTAATGCAACAACCTGCTCAACAGGCAGGTTCAGACACTTCACCATCTTGGAGTCCATGAAATTATGTGTACTCCCTGAGTCTACAAGGATAATGACCTCTATTTGCTCAATATGAGAAAGGACAGGCGAAGTAACCTCTGGTTCTTGATCTTCTTATTCTAATTGCTCCTTACAGTCTTGGAACTCATCAGTTTTAGGGCTCTTTGGTTCAACCTCACCGCCAGAGGAAACATTAATCATCAGCTAGTACAATTTGGATTTTTGACATTTTTGTCCAGGAGAGTACTTGGATGCACACAAGAAGCAAAGGCCTCTGCGTCTCCAATTATCCATTTCAGCCTGTGATAAGGACTTTATAGGCCCTTAGAAGCCCCTGTGGAGTTGAAGGAGGAAATAGCCTGAACAGGTTTAACATTTGGCAGAAGGGGTCGATTTAGCCCTCAGGTTCCACCGTTACATGTTGGTTTTTTTATAGGCCCCGAGATAATATTATCCACTCTTCAAGCTAAAAGAAACCCATCCAGTAGGGAAGAAGGTTGAAACAACCTCAAATATTTCCCTATCTCTGGTTTGAGATTACTAACAAACATACTAATCGCATGTTCGTTGGTAAGGTCGATTTGGTTAAGCAAGTTAACAAATGTATCATGAAATTGAGTCACTGACCCGAGCTGCTTCAATGTAACAAGCTCAGACATAGGATCTAAGAGAGTATCTAATAGTTGTTGCAACCCACCATGCTGTTGGAAAAAAAATGATGCCAATCTAGTGCCTTACCTTCAAGGTGAAGCACGATCATCTTAACTTTTGCCTTGTCACGAACACATTTAGATGAGAAGAACTGTTCCGGCTTCGACCACCATTCGCGAAAATCCATACGATCAAAACGTGGGCAATCCAACCTGTATAGGTTACAGGCAACGTCCCAAAAAACCCCTTTAGCAATGATTCTGAATGCCTTGAATCCTGTAATGGTGAGAGTATTGACTACTCCTCTTTTGGAGAATCAGGAGGAACACTCCTAAGGATGCCTTTTTCTTTGTCCGAGCTAACTTCCACTGGAGTTGGTTTGCTGGTGCCAACAACACTAGCTGGTGTTGATTGCCCCATATACTGCTCAAATAAAGCTTGAAGAGTCGTGAGAATCTCAGTTCGAAGATAAATTTTCATTGAATCATGGAAGGAATGAAACTTAGTATTGATCTTGGCATCCAGGTCTGATTTCAACTGGGTAAACTCCTGTTGCAGTTGACTGATTTCTTTTTGAAGCCTGGTGGTTATTCCATTGTTGGCCATGAGGAAGGAGAGGCTCTGATACCTTGTTGCGGCTTCTGAAGAAGAGAGGGAGAAGAGTAGCAGAATAGAAGGAGAAAGGAGAGAGGTAGCGGAGAGAAAAATAGAAAGGGCTGAGAAATTGGTACTTTTTTTCATAACAACTCAGCACACACGAGCATGCTTAAAAGGAAAGGATTAACGATCCTTATAGCTGTTATTCTGTTACAATTTAAGTATCAAAATGCCCCGTTTAGTAACCAAGCCTTCCCCCCAAAACGCAACGTATCCATTAAAAATCCATTCCCAAAATGTGCCGTTTCCTAGCTAAACAATTAGCTCAACAAATTAATAGAAATAAACAAAAATTAACTGCTATTTTAACCCTTTTAATTAATAGCCATAACACATGAAAAAAAGAAGGAAATCTTCCTACTAAAGAAGGAGATGGAAACTTGGAAAACGAAAAAAACAGAAACTCATGGTTTGGAGCATTCATAATTCACTTTATTTTCTAAAAAAGAAAAACAAAAAACGAAAATTTTCATCTTTAATATATATATATATAAAGAAGAAGAAGTTATAGTTGAGGAGCTTCAAAGAACTTGTCGTGTTCTTTTTTAATCCAGCTCTCACTTGACTTGGTAATGGTGTAAGGTTTCTTGTTGGAGCCATCCGTGGTGTGGGAGATGTGGCTAACTGGGACGGAGGCGGCTGGGGAGGTTTTGGTGATGAGTTCATGTTTTCCTCTACATGGCTAGGCTTTGACTTTTTACTACCTAACAATACACAATATGAGTAATGGGTGAGTTTGAGAAAGAGATTAGCTCAGTTGTCTGGTTGGTTGGGCTGGGTGTACGTGTGGTGAGTCGTCTCCGAACCGTTCAATTAATCATCTAGTTTCAATTACTTTAAAAAAAAAATCATCTAGTTTCAATTAATCTTGGGAGTTGTGATGGAGAAAAAGATGGTGTTGGGAGCAATAATGATGCCTCATTTGAAGAGATGTGAAGGATGATGAAATAAAGAACCAAAGCTACGTGTTTGAGTTTTATTGGTTTTTGTTTAAAAATAAAAGAAATTAAAATTTTTTAAAATCTATGTCAGATTTCGATGGATAATTTTAACGAGAGTAACCAAAATGATCCAACATAATGTAAGTGTCTAAATTGTAAACTTTTCATTTTGAGTGTTTAAAATGAAAATTTTTTATAATTAAATAACCATTTATGTAGTTTATATAAAATAACCGCATCACTATTATATTCCATTAGGGTTTTTACAACTTCAATTCATATTATTTTCCATCTACGGATGGTAATGGTATGGAATTTGCATCCTTTTCTTTTTTTTTTCAGCACACAAAACATTTTTTTGGGTTCTATTGTTAGAATTAAATCTATTTGATATATCTATTTCCCTATAGTTGTAACGACTCAAATTTTAGTAGTGTCAAAAAATACAATTTCGGGACTCCGTTTCCATAAATTGAGTTTGTAGATATTAAATAGCATAGGAATGTTTACGGAGTTAATATATTGTTGATTTGAAAAATGGCTAAGTGATTTAACCAAAATTGTGTTTAATTAAGGCCCATTGGCTAAATTATAAAATTTTAATTAGAGAACTGAAAACATAAATAGGAATTGTTCCAAGGACTAAAATGGTTGTTAAATCATTTTTTCAATGTAACACCCCAAACTTGGCCTAGACGGTGTGGCTAAATCTGGAGAGCTACATTAGTCATTTTAGAAAAATCCAATTTTTAATAAGCAAATATTCAAATGATCCACAAACATTTAAAAGCTTATAAACAGAACATAAAATCTAGTATTTAAAAACAACCATTCTAAAAAAGTAATAACAGTGCAAATCCAAATAACATGATAAATTGGTTAAGCGAGATGACCAAGCTCTCGATACTAGACCCAATCAACTCTGAGGGTTACCTAAAATTCAAACAGACAGAATTAATGAGAAAATGACTCAATGTGTAACTTATGAACTAATTAAGTGAAAACAATCTCAATCATACTTTCAAATCCTATTGAGTCAGATATCCAAATAAAAAGTGAATACGAATCATATCAAATGTAGATACAGATACAATTACGGAACATATAAGAAACATATGCAGAATCCTATCCTCATCCGCTACACATCATCTCCAACCATCCCTACACACCAAATAGGGCATCAAGTACCTATTCATCCCTACACACCGTATAGTGACTGTATGTCACATTTCAGAGTGTTTTAGAAAAGCTTCTAGATCAAGTGCGTTATATCGCCATAATCAAATATGCATGTGGCTTAGCCACCAAAATTGGCAGATAATTAAACTGCCCACACTTCTTCCTTTATCATAATTCCCACCCCAATGCAAATGCGGAATTAACATATATCAAATATGTGTATACAGTGATACAGATTCGATCATGCTCAAGTAAAATGAATCATATTTACTTATCAAATTTCATATCAGATATAGGCTTAGATAACAGACTGTACAGCAACAAATCATCAGGTAACGGGTTTTGTAGCCTAATTTGTAACACCCCTAACCCGTATCTATCACCGGAATGGGGTTACAAGGCATTACCGAATAAAACATCTTAATTTCATACACTTAAGGTTCTACGAGACCTTAAAACATGTTTAAGAGTGGTTCGGGACTAAACCGATAACATATGAAAACTTTAAGAAAATTTGAAAATTTTCTTTAATTTCAGAGTCACGCGCCCGTGTGAACAGGCCGTGTGAGGCAGACACGCCTGTGTCACAAGCTGTGTGAAAACAGGGCATACATACTAACTTGTACCACATAGCCAAAGACATGCCCATGTGCCATTGCCTTGGGAAAATTAGGGAGGTTACTGACTTGGGTCGCACGGTTGACCACACGCCCATGTGTCAGCTTGTGTGCTACACACGGCCAAATAGACATGCCCATCTATCTAGGCCGTGTCAAAACTGTAGGGTATACTGACTTTAATTCGAAGGTACCCTAAGGGGCACATGGCCATGTAACATCGCCGTGTGTCACACATGGCCGCGACACACGCCCGTGTCTCTGCCCGTCTGGACAAAAATAGGCCTTTTGCAAAGCCAATTTGCCACCCCTTTCTCATGCATACAAATCAACCAAAATGGTACCATTTCAAGACATTTATAAGCAACTAAAACTAGCCAATTCATACACATATTATGTCATCTTTACACAACATTTCAACTACTCAATTCCATAACCAAAATATAAAAAAATCATTAAACTTGTATGACTTCTAAATGCATTTCATCATCACCTATTTCATGCCACAAAAATTACCATTTCAACATCACATAATCAAGCCACAACACATAAGGCATTATATACATCTCATGTATCACATATTAAACCCATAATTTAAACCAACTTAAATGGCCATATCCACACCAGCATTTACATCATTATCAAGCCATATCACATGGCTAACACTATTATTCAAAACATGCCAAAATGACACTAGTCTATACATGCCATATACAATTTCATCAAGCTTCATACACAAAGTATCAACTATTACATAGGTATCATACGTACATGTACTTTCTCGTATTTATTTATTTCATTCTCACCTCTTTGTTCAATACGTTAAATCGTTTGGAAATCTTTCAATGCTTTAAGAACTCTCACACTTAGTGCATAAATGTTTAGCTGAAGCTTTAACAATATCGCACACTTAGTGCCATCACATTGAACCGAAACTATCTCGGTATCACACACTTAGTGCCACATAAAGCTGAAGCTATTTCAATTCGCAAACTAAGTGCCAAACATAGTAGATTTGTCGTCGTACACAGTCGTACTTGGAATGGATGAACCGGATCAATTACTCGATAACCTTCAATTTTTCTCGATCTAAATACGAGTTCTTTCTTTCTTGATCTATATGTATTAAAAAATTTTTCTCGATCTAAATACGAGTTCTTTCTTTCTTGATCTATATGTATTCAAAATTTACTCGTTTAATCACCAATTTATTCAACTTAATCCAAAAACACATATTTGGACATTTTGCACTTTAGCCCCTCAAAGTTATAGATTTATTCAATTTAGTCCCTATTTCACAAAACAAAAATTAAACAAAATTTAATCACACCCCTAGCAGCCTAAAAGTTTCATTTATTTCACAATTTAACTCCTCTACTCAAAATCACTTCACAAAACATGTATATCAAGCACCAAGCTTTCATAATTCATCATCAAACATCATAAAACACATGAATTTATCAATGAAAACTTTCAAAATCATCAACACTTTCAATAATTGAGACATGAGCTAGCTAGAATACAAAGCAATGATTACAAAAACATAGAAATCATCAAAAATTGAGCTAAAACACTTAGCAAATTAAGCTTCAAGTTGTCGAAACCCTAAAAACGTTTGAGCTATCTTTATTTTTCTTTATTTCTGTTGAAGAAGATAGAAAATAATGAATTAAAAATGGTTTTGTTTAATTATAATCATCATAATAGCCATTTTACAATTTCAACCTTAATGAAATACCATTTAAACATATAATGGATGTCCAAAAACGTCCATTAACTTTATCAATGGCATAATAACAACATAAGGACCTTTAGTTTAATAAATCATAGCAAATAGACACTTTTAACACATAGCATGAAACTTTTGAATTTTACGCGATTAAGTCTTTTTTCTCAAATTGAGCTATTAAACGATAAAAATAGCTCACGAAATTTTCTCACATATAAATTCACATACTGTAAACACCAAAAATAATATTAAAATAATTTTACAACCTCATATTTGTGGTCTCAAAACCACTGTTCTGATTTAGCTAAAACTGAGCTGTTATGACTCTCCTTCGGTAGGGTTTTCGTCCCCGAAAATCTTACTAGTGAATAGGTTTGGATATTGCTTTTTTCACAACATCCTCGGGTTCCCACGTTCTTCTACCACTTGTCGATGCCATAAAACCTTCGCTAATGTAATTATTTCATTTCTCAGTTCTTTAATCTCACGAGTTAAGTTTCAAATTGGTTCTTCACTGTATGAAAAATCTGATTGAATCTCAACTTCGGTCGGGGAAATAACATGCGAAGGATCAGATCTGTATCATTGAAGCATTGATACATGAAATAAGTTATGTATCTTTTCCAACTTAGATGACAATGCTAACCGATAAGCCACTGGTCTAACCCGTTCGATAATCTCATACGGCCCGATGAATCTCGGACTCAACTTTCCTTTTCTGCTGAATCTGAGTATTTTCTTCTATGGTAAAACCTTCAAAAACATTTAATCTCCGATTTGAAACTCAATATCTTTCCGTTTCAAATCTGCATAAGATTTTTGATGATCTAAAATTTTTTACGATCTAACGCTGCTTTCAAACTATCACATATCACTTTTAGTTTCTCTTCTGTTTCTCTAATCAGATCAACCCCGTGAATCTTATTGTCACTTAGCTCAGTCCAATACAATGGTGTTCGACATTTTCGACCATATAAAGCTTCGTAAGGTGCCATTTTAATACTCGAGTGAAAACTATTATTATACGTAAATTCAATTAACGGCAAATACCTTTCCCACGTACCTTCAAACTCAAGAATACAACATCTCAACATATCGTCGAGTATCTGCATAACTCGCTCAGATTGACCATCCATTTGCGGGTGAAATGCAGTACTAAGGTATAGCTTTGTACCCAGTGCATCTTGTAGTTTCTTCCAAAACCTCGATGTTAACCTCGGATCTCTATTCAAAACAATAGAAACAGGTACTCCTTGTAATCTCACAACCTCGAAGATATACAACTCAGCTAACTTTTCAAGCGAATAGTCTGTTCGTACATGAATGAATTTAGCTGATTTCGTCAATCTGTCAACAACAACCCAGATTGCATCTTTCTTTCTCAGAGATAGGGGTAAACCCGAAACAAAATCCAAAATTACTCTATCCCATTTCCACTCAGGAATCATAATCGGTTGTAATAAACCAGAAGACACTTGATGCTCAGCTTTAACATGCTGACAAATCAAACATTTAGAAATGAACTTTGAAATGTTATGTTTCATACCATGCCACCAATAGACCTATTTCAAGTCATTATACATTTTCATTCTTCCCGAGTGAACAAAAAATTGACTACTATGTGCTTAATTCAAAATTATCTGAATCAAGTTTGAATTTCTCGAAAAACATATTCAACTTCTAAATCTTAAACAATCATCAGTATCAACTTGAAACTCTGAATTAGGGTTCGAATCACACTGAGCTCGTTTTGCTAATATTTCATTGTCAACTTTCTGAGCTTCACAAATCTGCTGTAAAAACAACAGTCTTGCTTTCAACTCAGTTACAATCGAGCCGTCATCAGATAAAGCCAACTGAGTATTCATTGCATGTAGAGCAAACAAAGATTTCCGGCTTAAAGCATCAGCAACAACATTAGCCTTTCCTGGATGATAATTGATTACTAACTTATAGTCTTTTAGTAATTCTAGCCATCTCCGCTGTCACAAGTTCAAATCTTTCTGAGTCATCAAATATTTCAAACCCTTTCGATCTGAGTAAACATGGAATTTCTCACCGGAACAGATAATAGTGCCAAATCTTCAATGCAAGCACAATGGCTGCTAACTCTAAATCGTGCGTCGGGTAATTCTTTTCATGCGACTTCAGCTGACTCGAGGCATAAACTATGATTCTGCCTTCCTGCATTAAAATGCAACCCAGACCATTCAACGATGTATCACTATAAATCATGAATTCTTTACCCGATTCTGGTTGTACTAACATTGGAGCTTCAGTCAAAAGAACTTTCAGCTGATCAAAACTTTTCTGACATTTCTCGAACCATTCGAACTTTACATCTTTTTGAGTAATCTCGTTATCGAGGTTGCAATTATCGAAAAGCCTTTTACGAACCGTCGATAATAGCTAGCCAGTCCCAGAAAACTATAGACTTCGGATACATTTCTTGAAGGCTTCCAATCCATAATCGCAAAAATCTTGCTCGAATCGACTCGGATACCCAATGCTGACACAATATGCCCCAGAAAACTAACTTCGCGCAACCAGAATTCACATTTACTGAACTTTGCATATAATTATTTATCATATAGAGTTTGTATTACAATTCTCAAATGCTCAGCATGCTCAGTTTCTTTTCTTGAACAGATCAAAATATCATCTATGAACACAACAAGTCGATCTAGATACGGTCTAAAAATCTGGTTCATTAAATCCACAAAGACTGCAGGAGCATTCGCTAGTCCGAAAGGCATAACTAAAAATTCATAATGACCATACTTCGTTCTGAATACCATCCTCGACACATCAGTGTAACACCCCAAACCCGGCCTAGACGTTATGGCCGAATCTGTGATGTCACATTGAAGTGTTTTTCGGAAAATATAATTTTGTTAAAAATTTGTTTTATATTAAAACCTCTTTGTGATTTTGACGAAAATTTGGGATATCTTGTTCACTCTTAAAACTCAATTCGTTTTAGCAAAATGCTAATCATATTAGATTGTTACTACACTTTAAAACAATGTTTGTTGCGGAAGCTTTCAAAATATGTTACGTAAGCGTGGTGTTTTGGAAAAGCATTTATTTTTTTTCAAAATTCGCGACCAACTACTACAGATATAAATCAAAATAATAAATCCCAAATAAAAACTTAAAGAGGCCTTATTACAACACAAATACCCAAATTAAATTACTTATAAATTTAAAAGTTAAAAATGGAAGCAAATGCGGTTGTGTGGCCACCTTTGAGTCCCTCACAGCACCGATCCCCCTAATGATTACCTACGTTGAAACAGAAGGGTGAGTTTATGAAAACTCAATGTGTAATTGTAACACCCCGTACCCGAGACCGTTGCCGGAGTCGGACACGAGGGGTTTGCAGACTTAAATCACTTGCTTTCACAGTCCATTTTAAAAATTTCCAGGCAGTTGGCTAACTGCATCACTGTCACCTTAAAGATCATATCTTGAGTTCCAAAACTCAAAAATCAGTTTCGCAATTTTTCCATGAAACCAGACTCATATGTCCATCTACAGATTTTTTTCTAAAATTTTTGGTTGGGCCAATTAGTACAGTTTATTAGTTAAATTCTCCCCTGTTATAGGGTGCGACTACACTGACCTTCATGCATTACGACTTGGATATCTCCCTGTACAGGGTTTCAATACTGATGCCATTTGTCTCTATAGAAACTAGACTCAAAAAGGAATCTATAAATATATGACATGACTTCTAAATGTCTCTGGTTAATTTATAATGAATTTTCAAAGTCAGATCAGGGGATCCAGAAACCGTTCTGGCCCTGTCTCACGAAAACTTTAACATCTCATAATATACTGTTCATATGAACGTTTCGTTACTTTTCTATGAAAATAGATTCATCAAGGTTCGATTACATAATTTATTCACTATTTAATTCTATTCTTACTATTTTTAGTGATTTTCCACATCCACATCACTGCTGCTGCCAGCATCTATTTTAAGGTAAACTTTACCTATTTCATGATCCTCTATGGATCAACTAGACTTTGTCATACATATACCAAAAGTGATCATGAATAACCATTCCCATGGCTAACCGTTACCAACAATTCCATACCTCTCGACGGACAACATACAAAACGATTATAATGCTATGATCAAAGTATATTTAAGCCATTTTCGCATGGCTATCCAAATTTACACAAAACCGAAGGGTTCATAACCAACAACAAAAGGGTGGTCCTATACATGCCATTACAAAGTTCAACCAAAAGTAACCGAAAGGAGCTTTGATAGTGTGGGCGACTTCGACTTCAAAATCCTGAGTCCGATAGCTGAAGAACCAAAATCTATAAAATAGAGAATTAAATAAACGGAGTAAGCATTAAATGCTTAGTAAGTTTTGAGCAAAGAATTTAAGCACATCTGAAGTATAGCATTCATATAACTAAACGGACAATTCCATATATACATATTCTCAAATCATTCCTGCTTCACATTCCAACCCCTATATTCATACATAAGGGATCATCTTAACCAAATACGGAAGTTCATTACTCGTGAGCAAATATTATTGAAGGAATCAACTATTCCAATGCACATCTGAAACATACCTCATTGTTGGGATTTTACAAGCGTATTAGCGAAATTTTTACAGCAAGATCGCTCGTTCCCGAATCACGTACCTTGAATTTAACCGGATAAAGCTACTCGTTCAAATGCCTTGGGACATAGCCGGTTATAGTAACTTCGCACAAATGCCTTGAACTTAACCCGGAATTAGTAACTCGCACAAATGCCTTGGGCTTAGCCCGAATTAGTAACTTCGCACAAATGCCTTGGGCTTAGCCCGAATTAGTAACTCGCACAAATGCCTTGGATCTTAGTCGGATTTAGTAACTCGCACAAATGCCTTGGATCTTAGTGCGGATATAGTCACTTAGCACAAAGCCTTGGGACTTAGCCGGACATCATTCGAATAACCATGCACATTTATCACTAAATCATGACACATCCGTATTTCATTTTCATTACCAAAGCTCAAACACAAGACACTTATCACACTTGCAATTTCGGCTCAATAGCCACATACAAAGAGCATGATTTTGATTTACTTAAAACATGATCTAATCAAATCATAATCTAAGTTCCATTACTCGAAAACTTACCTCGGATGTGGTCGAACGATTTCGGCGGCTATTCGATAACTTTTTCCTTTCCTTTATCCAACTGTGGTCCTCTAAGCTCTTGAGCTAATTCAAACAAATTTAACTTATTAAAGTCTCATTATGCTAGCTTATGGCCGAATATGACAAGGAGTTTAATAGGTCATATGGCCACCCTTTAGCTCAAATACACAATGGTCATGCGCATTTTTAATCACATTAAGCAATTTAACACAATTCATTTGAACATCAAAATGGGACCTCAAGGTACTTAGCCCATATATACATTAGACATTAGAGTCACATATGTACGAAATCACGAATCGAATTCAACATATTAGCTAATATTCCCCTTAGCCGAATTTTCTAAGTCAAGATAAAGCCATCAATATGCTTACCTTTGGCCGAACATATACAACACAAATCTATTTCATGTGGCCGAATATACATGTCTAGGTTGAGGCCGATTATATGCTTAATACTTCCTACAAATATGGTTGCTTGTATTGACTACATACCATTTTGTTTCAAATTCAAAACTCGGCTAATACACACATACACACTAGTAAATCAAACACTAACATTTGCTCTTCACCTTACTACCATTTCTCATCCAAATAACGTGAATAACAACCATATTTCTCCTCTACTTTCTACCATGGCCGAATGCATCACAACACCATACCATTTTGATTTTGGTCATGGTTAAACAAAGAACTTAATGTCTCACTCAAAAATGCTAAAAAGAAGATTCAAGAGTCATCAATCCACCATCACATGCATCGTTACAAAGCTTCATTTTTAGCATGTAAATGACATCAACACCAAGCAAGAATGATGCATCCATGGCCGAGTGTCATTTCCATCACATAGCAAGATTTAGACCATGGGCTAGGTAGAACTCAAGCTACCAACTAAAACATGCATGCATCTTATGGAACATCATCAAACATACCTTAGCCTAGTTACATGCATGGTCGAACCTCTTCAACCCTTCTTCTTCCTTCCTCCTTAAAATTTTCGGCCAAGGATGAACCAAAGGATGAAGCCTTCCCTTTTTTTTTCTAGTTTCGGCAAAATGGGGGGGAAACAACCATACACTTTTTTTTTCTTTGTTTTCTTTCTTCCATTCACGGCAAAAGGGGGGGCATGGATGAGACCATTTTTTTTCATCACTCCTCCCTTTCATTATTTAATCACTATGCTCATTATTTTATTTTTCCTAACATACATCACTAACATAACATGTTTGTGACATGTTTCCACCCATAGCACGGCCGACCACTATGCTTCAATTTGGCTAATTTGACATGCAAGGACAAGCACTTTCCCACATATATTAATAGGCCATTTTAACACTTGCCTAGCATATTTCTAAATTGTCTCACATAAGTCCCTACTAATAAATTTCACATACACTGACCAAATTAAAGTATGGAACTATCACACAAGCATTTACGCACATCATAAACACAGAATATTACCTTTAATTATTTATAAGACTCGGTTTCGTGGTCCCGAAACCACTTTTTGATTAGGGTCAATTTAGGGCTGTCACAACTCTCCCCCACTTAAGAAATTTTCGTCCCCGAAAATCTTACCGGTAAATAGGTTTGGGTATCGCTCTTTCATAGAGTTCTCGGTTTCCCAAGTAGCTTCTTCGATTCCATGTTTAAGCTATAACACTTTTACTAACGGAACCTTTTTGTTTCGCAACTCTTTCACTTCACGAGCTAGGATGCGAATCGGTTCTTCTTCATAACTCATATCGGGTTGAATTTCAACCTCTGATGGATTAATTACGTGTGATGGATCAGATCTATAACGTCGAAGCATCGAAACATGAAAGACGTCGTGAATCTTTTCAAGTTCAGGGGGCAAAATCAGTCTATACGCAACTGGACCGACTCGTTCGGATATCTCATATGGCCCGATGAATCTCGGACTCAACTTGCCCTTACGGCCAAATCTAAGTATCTTTTTCCAAGGTGAGACCTTAAGAAACACTTTGTCTCCCACCTGATACTCAATATCTCTTCGTTTTAAACCCGCATACGACTTCTGACGATCTGATGCTGCCTTCAGACTTTCACAAATAGTTCTTACTTTCTGTTCAGCATCTTTAATCAAATCCACTCCGAAAATTTTTCTTTCACCGAGCTCGGTCCAAAACAATGGCGTACGGCATTTACGCCCTACAAAGCCTCGTAAGGTGCCATCTTAATACTTGATTGAAAACTATTGTTGTAAGCGAATTCAATCAAAGGTAAATACCGCTCCCACGAACCACTAAACTCGAGGATGCAACATCTCAACATATCCTCAAGTATCTGAATTATCCGCTCGGATTGACCATCGGTTTGTGGATGAAAAGCGGTGCTAAAATGCAGCTTGGTACCCAAAGCTTCTTGAAATTTCTTCCAAAATCGCGAGGTGAACCTCGGATCTCTATCCGACACAATAGAAATCAGTACCCCGTGTAATCTCACAATCTGAGAAACATACAATTCAGCTAGTTTATCCAATGAAAAATCCGTGCGTACGGGGATAAAGTGAGCCAACTTAGTCAATCTATCCACAACAACCCAAATCGCATCTTTCTTACTTGCCGATACTGGCAACCCAGATACGAAATCCATCGTGACTCGATCCCATTTCCATTCAGGTATCATGATCGACTGGAGTAAACCCGTAGGCATTTGATGTTCCGCCTTCACTTGTTGACATACTAAGCACTTCGAGACAAAATCGGAAATGTCTCGTTTCATACCATGCCACCAAAACTGACGTCTTAGGTCGTGGTACATTTTCGTACTCCCCGGGTGAATTGACATTCGGCTACAATGAGCTTCGTTCAGAATCATCGAAATGAGTTCTGAATTTCTTGGAACACACAACCGATTTCTGAACCTCAAACAATCGTCATCATCAATTTGAAACTCTGATTCCATATTCGGAACACATTCAGCTCGTTTTGCAACCAATTCATCATCAACTTTCTGAGCTTCACGAATTTGATGAATCAACAATGGTTTGGCCTTTAATTCTGCCACTAACACATTGTCGAATAGAACGGACAAGTGTACATTCATCGCTCGTAAAGCAAACAGTGATTTACGACTTAAGGTATCTGCAACCACATTAGCCTTTCCCGGGTGATAGTCAATGACAAGCTCATAATCTTTTAACAACTCGAGCCAACGTCTTTATCGCAGATTCAAGTCTCTTTGAGTCATCAAATATTTGAGACTTTTGTGATCCGAAAATACATGGCACTTCTCCCCAAATAAGTAGTGTCGCCATATTTTCAAAGCGAATACGATGGCAGCTAGTTCGAGATCATGGGTCGGATAAATTTTCTCATGTGGCTTCAGTTGTCTCGACGCATAGGCCACAACTAGACCTTCTTGCATCAATACGTAACCCAACCCAAGTAGGGAGGCATCACTATAAATGACAAACTCTTTGCACGATTCGCTACATTAGAATTGAGCTTGGTCAAATAAGTTTTCGATTGATCAAAACTTTTCGACATTTTTCCGTCCATTCAAACTTAACATCTTTTGAAGTAGCCGTCATGGGTGTGGCTATCATCGAGAAACCTTTACGAACCGTCGGTAATGTAAGCAAGTCCCAAAAGCTCGAACCTCATTAATATCTCTGAGGCTTCCAATTAAGTATGGTAGAAATCTTGTTGGTCAACTCGAATACCCGTCACGGATACCACATAGCCCAAGAAGCTAACCTCTCTTAACCAGAACTCACACTTACTGAACTTAGCATATAACTGCTTATCCCGTAAAATTTGCAACACTAATCCCAGGTGTTCAGCATGATCGGTTTCATTTCTCGAATAGACCAAAATATCATCGATAAACACAACTACAAACCGATCCAAATACTGTCTGAAGATCCGATTCATCAAATCCATAAATACTGCAGGGGCATTAGTGAGCCCAAACGGCATCACTAAGAACTCGTAGTGGCCGTATCTCGTTCTGAAAGCAGTTTTGGGTATATCCGAATCTCGAATTCGCAATTGGTAATAACCCGATCTTAAATCTATCTTTGAAAACACTGAGGCTCCCTTTAGTTGATCAAACAAATCATCAATACGCGGTAACGGATATTTATTCTTTATCGTCACTTTATTCAGCTGACGATAGTCAATGCACAACCTCATGGTTCCGTCCTTCTTTTCACAAACAATCTTGGTGCACCCCAAGGTGAGAAACTTGGTCGAGCAAAACCTCTATCCGTCAATTCTTGAAACCGAAGCTTTCAACTCTTTTAACTTTCGGTTGGTGCCATACGACACGGAGCTATCGAAATCGGCGTAGTCCGTGTACAAGCTCAATACCAAACTCTACCTCCCGAACAGGTAGTAAACCTGGCAATTCTTCAGGAAAAACATCCGGGTATTCACAAACCACCGGCACAGATTCGGGTTTCTTTTCTAACTCTTTGTCATCAAGTACATACGCAAGGTATGCTTCGCACCCCTTTCTTACATATTTCTGAGCCAACATTGATGATATTACAGCTGGCAACCCCTTTAAGCCCGTAGACTCAACTCGGATTATCTCATTATTTGCGCACCTCAAATCAATAGTCTTGCTTTTGCAATTCACAACCGCATCATGCACAGTCAACCAATCTAAACCGAGGATAACATCAAATTCATCAAACGGCAAAAGCATCAAGTTCGCCGGAAAACAGGAACCTCAAATTACTAGGGGACATTTCTTACACACTTTGTCGACAAGCACGTAACGACCCAAGGGATTCGACACCCGAATTACGAACTCAGTAGACTCAATAGGTAAAGTCTTACTGGATGCTAAGGTTTCACATATATAAGAATGGGTAGAACCAGGGTCAATCAAAGCAATCACATTAGTATCAAAGAGAGTAAAAGTACCGATAATAACATCTGGCGAGGAAGCATCCTCGCGTGCGCGTATAGCATAAGCCCTAGCAGGAGCACGAGCCTCAGAGCTGGTCATAGCATCCTTAGATCCTCTCTAACCACCACTAGCATTGCCCGTATTTCTAGATGGTCTACCTCGAGCAGTGGTAGCACCCGGTTTCCCACTCTGATTTGCATTCTGTTCAGACAACCTCGGGCAATCTTTAATGAAGTGGTCAACTGACCCGCACTTGTAACAGGAGTGGTCATGGAATCTACAACTCCCCGAATGCCATTTACCACAATACTGACACTCCGTTCTATCTCGACGATCATTTCCCACACTGGCGACCGAAGTGACTCGTGCACTCGCAGGGGGTCGATCGCGATCTCGTCTAGAAAAGCCCGAAGTGTCTCTAGACCGGCCTAAGCCATCTCTAAATTTCTTCGATGACTGTGGGAAGGGCTTCCCAAGACTTCTTCGAAACTCCTTGCTCCCCTCACTTTTCTTTTCTCCATCTTGAGCTCCTCGGCTTTGCAAGCTCGCTCGATAAGTGCCACAAATTCTCGATTTCCAAAATGCCGACATACGACTTTATATCATCATTCAATCCATCCTCAAACGTTTACACATTACGCTACGGGAAATGCATTCTCGTGCGTCTGGCTAAGCCTTACAAACTTTCGTTCATAGTCGAACCGACATGGAACCTTGTTTAAGTTCAAGAAATTCCTTCCATTTTGATCCATAAATCGATCGATATACTTTTTTGAAACTCGGTTTGGAAAAACTCCCAAGTTACTTGCTCTCTAGGCACAACAGAAGTCAACGTATTCCACCAATAGTAGGTAGAATCACGTAGCAAGGAGATGGCACACTTTAGGCACTCATCGGGTGTGCAAGATAGCTCATCGAGTACCCGAATAGTGTTGTCCAACCAAAATTCAGCTTGCTCGGCATCATCACTATCCGTAGCCTTAAATTCGGTAGCCTATGTTTTGAATTTCATCAATTGGGGGCTTATTTGACCTTATTTGGTCAGATACCGGAGGTATGGTAGGTGCGGGGGTTGTGTTTGTCGGGAATAGAGGTTGTGGAACAGCCGTATTAGTTCGAATGTATTGGTTGAACCAATCATTCATCACGCTATAGAAAGCTTGTCTAGCTTCATCATTCGGATTACTAGCATTAGGTTGAGAGTCCGCGGTCTTTGTCCCTTGTGCGGGAGCAGGTGCTACTCTCGGGATCATCACTACCGCTTCGGTCGGGATCGGGATCCATTACTATAAATACACACATTTGCAAATGTCAGAAATCACCACACTATCAAATAATCACATAATGGCATGTATAGCTAGGCCCAAACGTAGTACGGTAGTCCTAGAATCGACTAAACCGTGGCTCTGATACCAATTTAATTGTAACACCCGTGCAGAGACCGTTGTTGGGAGTCGGACACGAGGGGTTTGCAGACTTAAATCACTTACTTTCACAGTCCATTTTAAAAATTTCCAGGCAGTTGGCTAACTACGTCACTGTCACTTTAAAGATCATATCTTGAGTTCCAAAACTCGAAAATCAGTTTCGTAATTTTTCCCTGAAACTAGACTCATATGTCCATCTACAGATTGTTTTCTAAAATTTTTTGTCGTGCCAATTAGTTCAGTTTATTAGTTAAAGTCTCCCCTGTTACAGGGTGCAACTACACTGACCTTCATGCATTACGACTTGGATATCTCCCTGTACAGGGCTTCAATACTGATGCCGTTTGTCTCTATAGAAACTAGACTAAAAAAGGAATCTATACATATATGGCATGACTTCTAAATGTCTCTGGTTAATTCATAATGAATTTCCAAAGTCAGATCAGGGGATCCAGAAACCATTCTGGCCCTGTCTCACGAAAACTTTAACATCTCATAATATACTGTTCATATGAACATTTCGTTACTTTCCTATGAAAATAGATTCATCAAGGTTCGATTACATAATTTATTCACTATTTAATTCCATTCTTACTATTTTTAGTGATTTTCCACATCCACATCACTGCTGCTGCCAGCATCTATTTTAAGGTAAACTTTACCTATTTCATGATCCTCCATGGATCAACTAGACTTTGTCATACATATACCAAAAGTGATCATGAATAACCATTCCCATGGCTAACCGTTACCAACAATTCCATACCTCTCGACGGACAACATACAAAACGATTTTAATGCTATGATCAAAGTATATTTAAGCCATTTTCGCATGGCTATCCAAATTTACACAAAACCGAAGGGTTCATGACCAACAACAAAAGGGTGGTCCTATACATGCCATTTCAAAGTTCAACCAAAAGTATACCGAAAGGAGCTTTGATAGTGTGGGCGACTCGACTTCAAAATCCCGAGTCCGATAGTGAAGAACCAAAATCTATAAAGCAGAGAATTAAATAAGCGGAGTAAGCATTAAATGCTTAGTAAGTTTTGAGCAAAGAATTTAAGCACATCTGAAGTATAGCATTCATATAACTAAACGGATAATTCCATATATACATATTCTCAAATCATTCCTGCTTCACATTCCAACCCCTATATTCATACATAAGGGATCATCTTAACCAAATACCGGAAGCTCATTACTCGACTGAGCGAATATTATTCGAAGGGAATCAACTATTCCAATGCACATACGAAAATACCTCATTGTTGGGATTTTACAAGCGTATTAACTGAAATTTTTACAGCAAGATCGCTCGTTCCCGAATCACGTACCTTCGAAATTTAACCGGATATAGCTACTCGTTCAAATGCCTTCGGGACATAGCCCGGTTATAGTAACTCGCACAAATGCCTTCGGGACTTAACCCGGAATTAGTAACTCGCACAAATGCCTTTGGGCTTAGCCCGAAATTAGTAACTCGCACAAATGCCTTCGGGCTTAGCCCGGAATTATCGTACAAATGCCTTCGGATCTTAGTCCGGATTTAGTAACTCGCACAAATGCCTTCGGATCTTAGTCTGGATATAGTCACTTAGCACAAAGCCTTCGGGACTTAGCCCGGACATCATTCGAATAACCATGCACATTTATCACTAAATCATGACACATCCATATTTCATTTTCATTACCAAAGCTCAAACACAAGACACTTATCACACTTGCAATTTCGGCTCAATAGCCACATACAAAGAGCATGATTTTGATTTACTTAAAACATGATCTAATCAAATCATAATCTAAGTTCCATTACTCGAAAACTTACCTCGGATGTGGTCGAACGATTTGGCTGACTATTCGATAACTTTTCCTTTCCCTTATCCAACTGTGGTCCTCTAAGCTCTTGAGCTAATTCAAACAAATTTAACTTATTAAAGTCTCATTATGCTAGCTTATGGCCGAATATGACAAGGAGTTTAATAGGTCATATAGCCACCCTTTAGCTCAAATACACAATGGTCATGCGCATTTTTAATCACATTAAGCAATTTAACACAATTCATTTGAATATCAAAAGGGGACCTCAAGGTACTTAGCCCATATATACATTAGACATTAGAGTCACATATGTACGAAATCACGAATCGAATTCAACATATTAGCTAATATTCCCCTTAGCCGAATTTTCTAAGTCAAGATAAAGCCATCAATATGCTTACCTTTGGCCGAACATATACAACACAAATCTATTTCATGTGGCCGAATATACATGTCTAGGTTGAGGCCGATTATATGCTTAATACTTCCTACAAATATGGTTGCTTGTATTGACTACATACCATTTTGTTTCAAATTCAAAACTCGGCTAATACACACATACACACTAGTAAATCAAACACTAACATTTGCTCTTCACCTTACTACCATTTCTCATCCAAATAACGTGAATAACAACCATATTTCTCCTCTACTTTCTACCATGGCCGAATGCATCACAACACCATACCATTTTGATTTTGGTCATGGTTAAACAAAGAACTTAATGTCTCACTCAAAAATGCTAAAAAGAAGATTCAAGAGTCATCAATCCACCATCACATGCATCGTTACAAAGCTTCATTTTTAGCATGTAAATGACATCAACACCAAGCAAGAATGATGCATCCATGGCCGAGTGTCATTTCCATCACATAGCAAGATTTAGACCATGGGCTAGGTAGAACTCAAGCTACCAACTAAAACATGCATGCATCTCATGGAACATCATCAAACATACCTTAGCCTAGTTACATGTATGGTCGAACCTCTTCAACCCTTCTTCTTCCTTCCTCCTTAAAATTTTCGGCCAAGGATGAACCAAAGGATGAAGCCTTCCCTTTTTTTTTTCTAGTTTCGGCAAAATGGGGGGGAAACAACCATACACTTTTTTTTTCTTTGTTTTCTTTCTTCCATTCACGGCAAAAGGGGGGGCATGGATGAGACCATTTTTTTTTCATCACTCCTCCCTTTCATTTTTTAATCACCATGCTCATTATTTTATTTTTCCTAACATACATCACTAACATAACATGTTTGTGACATGTTTCCACCCATAGCACGGCCGGTCACTATGCTTCAATTTGGCTAATTTGACATGCAAGGACAAGCACTTTCCCACATATATTAATAGGCCATTTTAACACTTTGCCTAGCATATTTCTAAATTGTCTCACATAAGTCCCTACTAATAAATTTCACATACACTGACCAAATTAAAGTATGGAACTATCACACAAGCACTTACGCATATCATAAACACAGAATATAACCTTTAATTATTAATAGGACTCGGTTTCGTGGTCCCGAAACCACTTTCCGACTAGGGTCAATTTAGGGCTGTCACAGTAATCCTTTAATAACAGTCAGTTATTCAGTAGGAATTTACAGTCAAGGACCAAGCTCGTTTCAGTAACAGTTTAATTTCAATTAGGGCCTTAGCCCATTACAAGATGTGAGAATCGGTGTAGGCTTTAGCCCGATTCGATGAGCGGTCACAAGATGAAATAAAATAAAAAATCCTACCCAATGACCTCTACACACCACTCCGTCCGGCCTTACACACCATGTGGGGATAAAATCGACCCACCCATCCCTACATACCAAAAAATAACACCGGTGGTGGCACTAATAGGAATTGCAGTAGAGCTGCCAGTACAGTACACTTCTTCCAATCATAATAACCCATCCCCCTGCAACATATCATAATATCATGCATGCATGCAACATGTATAAAATGGCATGCTCAATACAATCATACATCTCATAAGGGCATAATAGTCATTTTACCTCATAGAGGCATAACTGACATTTATAAATTTTTGGGTCAAGGTATACTTACCGACCTAATAGTAGCTCCACAGTCATCTCGGATGACCCGTACAACCTTACAAGTTAAATAGTAAAAATAGGCCCAAGGCTCATAGTGGAGGCCCATGTGGGCCCACACGCCCGTGTGGCCCACAAGTCCAAATCTGGCCTTGGTCGTGTAAACCACATAGCCTAGCCTAATATTTTCCATTCGTCCATGTGGTTTACTCGTTGTGGGGCCCACACGACTTATTTCGGCCCACATGGCCCAAAACGACCTAAGTCCATGAAATCGCTCATGGTCGCCTCTACGATCAAATGCCCATGTTTATGCGTTTGGTTTACCACACGAGAGATCGTACGCCCGTGTATCATTAATAGTAACAATTACCGGCTTTTGTCGACTTACGATTAGGTAGTGTTTACACACCTGTTCACAAAAACATGCGAATAGTCCACGAGTACTCCAACTTACATTCAATCACTAGTTTCGGTTAATTGTATCCCAATCGACCTATCCAAGACCCCACCAAAATACTTGCCCAAAAGCTTACCTCTCACTTGATTAGGTCAGTCGATTATGGCTTGCACACTGAATCCGTTTGCAAGAGACTAATCAATAGGCCTTAAGGGTTATTTGCATTCCAACCAATACTTATCAACCATCAAACAAATGAACAGTTTGAACTAGACGAAAAGTCACTTACCGAAAATACAGAGTCTTGATTAGAAGAAAAGAACAATCGACCACACCTACACAAAAGCTGAAAGTACAGAGAGTGATAGTGGCAAAGTGGAACGATTGTACTCTTACCAAAAAATGACAACGAAGGAAGATGTTAGATGAAGCTATTAGTGTGACCGAAAGAGAGAAATAATTACCATGTACCCACACTGGTCGAAATACAATTGTCCAGAACTGAAAGAGTAGAAGGGAAGTATTCGACTTAGCCATTAGTTGCAAAGAGGAAGGAGTTGTGAAAGAAAAAAGGACATGGTATTCGGCTAAGGGACAACAACCGGTTGGGAGAGAAAAGAAGAAGGGAATTTGCCTAAACCAAGAGCTAGCAACCAAAAGAATAGAAGGAGGGAAATAGGGTATTTGGCTACACTAGCTAAGAAAAGAGAGGGAAAGAGTAAGAAGCAATCAGTTCAAAAAGATCACAGTTGAGAAAGAGGGGAAGAAGAGAGAGTTCGGCCAAAAGGAGAAAGAATCAAAAGCAAAAACGATTGCCCAAAATCAAAGTAGGCAAACTGTAAGTTACCCTAAAGGAACTCTAACACAATCGGCCACCAAGCAAAAGAAAACCTCAAAAACAGAAAAAAAACCAAAACTTGAGAAATAGTAGCCAAACTCAACCGAAATCCTATATCCCTACAATCCAATTTCGGCATAACACCTATTTATGTCATAAAATCCCCATATTTATTTAAGAAGCCTACTGACTAGAAATAGGGTTTATTCAGGTAAGAACAAAATTTTTGCATAAGCCAAGGCTTGAACTCAAGACTTCTCAGACTCTTCCCAGAACACATAACCACTGAAGTAGATACACAGTTGTGTGACACAACATACATAAATAAATACTTAGATTTTGGGGTGTTACAACTCTACCCCTTAAAAGAAAATTTCAGCCTCGAAATTTACCTGGTCAAAATAGATGAGGGTATTATTGTCGCATCGACTCCTCGGGTTCCCACGTGGCCTCTTCAGAACTGTGATTAAGCCAAAGTACTTTAACCAGTGGGATAGACTTCTTTCTCAAGACCTTCACATCACGCTCTAGAATATGGATTGGCTCCTCCTTAAAAGTCAGATCTGGTCTAACCTAAATCTCCTTAGTTGAAATAACATGCGTGGGATTAGAGCGATAGCACCTCAACATAGAGACGTGGAACACATCATGAATTCGGTCTAACTCTGGAGGTAACTCAAGCTAATATGCAACCGGTCCCACACATTTCAGTATGCAGTAAGGCCCAATGAACCTAGGGCTTAGCTTGCCTTTCCATACAAACCTCAGTACCATCTTCCATGATGAGACTTTGAGAAAAACTAAGTCTTCTACAGAATACTCAATCTCCTTACATTTCAGATCTGCATACAACTTCTGTCTGTCTGATGCTACCTTCAGTCAATCCTGAATTAGTGTAACTTTATCCTCTGTATCAGAAACCAACTCAGGGCCCAGAACACACCGTTCACCCAACTCAATCTAACACGAAGGAGTAAGACACCTACGACCATTTAATGCCTTGTAAGGTGCCATCTGTATGCTAGACTGGTAGCTATTGTTATATGCAAACTCTGCTAACGGCAAATAATTCTCCCAACTACCTCGGAACTCTATCACATAACTCCTTAACATGTCCTCCAATACCAAAATCATCCTCTCTGACTGACCATCTGTCTGAGGATGGAACGCAGTACTGAAGTCCAACCTTATACCCAATGCTTCATGTAGCTTCTTCTAGAACCGAGACGTAAAGCGAGGATCTCTATCAGATATTATAGAAACCGGTACCCCATTCAGTCACACTATCTTAGACACATATAGTTTAACCAACTTCTGCAACGAGTAATCAGTAGAAACAGGTATGAAATGGGCAGATTTGGTCAATCGATCCACGTTGACCCATATTGAATCCTTCTTAGTAGGCGTTAAGGGTAGGCCACTTACGAAGTCCATAGTCACTCTTTCCCACTTCCAAAGCGGAATCTTAACTGGTTGAAGTAACCATGAAGGTAACTGATGTTCAGCCTTAACCTGCTGACAAGTAAAGCATTTACTCACGAAATCGGTAACTTCACGCTTAAGACCTAGCCACCAATATAATTCCCGAAGGTCTCAGTAGATCTTATTCCCTTTGGGATGCATAACAGAAGGACTACTATGTGCTTCTCACAGTATAGACTACCTCAAATCAGTATCCCTCGGTACACAGACTCTCCCACGGAAACATAATACCCCTTTTCTATTCAGTCCAAAATCTAAAGTTTCCCTACTCTCAATTTGTCGGAATCGAGGACCCAGTGACTCATCCTCCAACTGTTTACCCTTAATCGGCTCAATCCACGTCGATTTAGCCTAAATTTTAGCCAATAGACTACCATCATCAAATAAGCTGAGACGAGCAAACATTGCCCTCAGATCCGTCATAGCCCTACGACTTAGTGCGTCAACCACCACTTTGGCCTTACCAAGATGGTATCCAATCGAATAATCAGAATCCTTAAGTAGCTCAATCCATCTATGTTGCCTAAGATTTGGCTCTTTTTGAGTGAGGAGATACTTGAGGATTTTGTGATCCATGTAGATGATACACTTCTCACCATACAGGTAATGCCTCCAAATTTTTAGTGCGAATACCACTGCGGCCAACTCCAAGTCATGCTAAACCTTCTTTAACAGGAACTGAGTCAAGTATAGTTAGGCCTGCTATTGCTGCAAATTACTTTGAACTAAAACCTAACACTATTCAAATGATATAGCAATTTATTCAGTTTGATGGTTTGTAGGATGAGGATCCAAACACTCACTTGGCAAATTTCCTGGAATTCTACGATACATTTAAAATTAATGGCATTTCTGACGATGCTATTCGTCTTCGGTTATTCCCTTTTTCATTGAGAAACAAAGCTAAACAGTGTTTGAACTCATTACCACGAGGATCAATCACAACTTGGGAACAAATGACTGAAATATTTCTATTAAAATATTTCTGCCTACTAAAACGACTAAATTATGTAATGATATCTCTTCGTTTGTGCAGATGGGCTTAGAAACTCTCTACGACGCATGAGAGAGATACAAAGACTTACTAAGATGGTGCCCTCACCATGGGTTACCGCTTTGGCTTCAGGTTCAAACATTCCATAATGGCGTGATTCCTTCGACTCGGTAAATGGTTGATGCAGCTACTGGCAGAACCATCAATAATAAAACACCTGAAGATGCTTATAAGTTCATAGAGGAGATGTCACTGAATAACTAGTGACAAGTCATGAGGACTAAGCCAACTAAAACAGCAGGCGTTTATAACGTCGATTCAGTTACTATGCTGTCAAACTAGGTAGAACTTCTAAATAAAAAGATTGATGGTTTACTTGGTTCTACTCAGGTACATACAATAATGAGGTGCAAGATGAATGGAGGAGGAGCATGCACAGAGTATCAACCCTTCAACACTAGCATCGAGAAGGAACAAGTCCAATATATGGGTAACAATAACTCTCAATCCCAAAATAACCCATATAGTAACACTTACAATGCAGGTTGGAGAAACCACCCTAATTTCTCGTGGGGCGGTCAAGGAAATCAAAGACCACAACATCTTCCCGGCTACCAACAACCACCCTACCAACAGGAAAAGAAGCCGAACCTTGAAGAGATGCTCTCAAAGTTTATATCGGTGTCAGAAACTTGTTTTCAAAACACGGAGACAACACTTAAAAATCAACAAGCGTCGATCCAAGGGCTCGAAACTCAGATAGGCCAGCTATCCAAACTGATTTCAGAAAGACCACTAGGAAGTTTACCTAGTAACACCAAATCAAAAGAGCATGTGAAAGCAGTTACACTAAGAAGTGGGAAAGTGTTAGCAGAATCTGAGAAGAAGCTAACACAAGAAGCCGTGGTAAGCGGAAGGGGGGAAGAAAAACCCAAAAATAGTGACAAGCTAGTGCCGAAGGAATATAAACCTCCAGTTCCATACCCAGTAAAATTGAAAAAAGACCGCATTGATGCACAATTCCGTAAGTTTCTTGAACTTTTTAAGCAATTACATATGAACTTACCTTTTGTTGAAGCCATCTCGCAGATGCCTACATACACAAAATTTTTGAAGGAGCTTTTAACGAATAAAAAGAAATTGGAGGACTTATCAACAAGCTACCAACCAAACTGCAAGATCCAAGAAGTTTTACTATCCCTTGCTTAATTGGTAGTCTGAATGTTGAGAAAGCACTAGCTAATTTAGGCGCTAGCATTAATTCGATGCCATATAAAATGTTCAAACAACTTGGTCTTGGGGAAACTAAACCTACTAGGATTAGCCGATAGATCTGTTAAATATCCTAGGGGCATTATAGAAGACGTACTTGTAAAAGTAGATAAATTCATATTTCCTGTTGACTTTGTTGTGCTTGACATGGATGAAGATGTGGAAGTGCCCTTAATTTTATGGCGCCCATTTTTAGCCACTGCTAGGGTTGTAATCGGTGTGGGTGATGGTAAATTGGTACTTAGAGTAGGTGACGAGGAGGTTATCTTTAAAATTTCTGATGCTATGAAGTTTTCTAGGGAACAGGATGACTCTTGTTATTTTATTGACTCTATTGATCATACGACTCAAGACTCTTTTCAGGAAATTATACAGAAGGACACGACGGAACTATATCTAGCTCAAGAAGAGGAGATAGATGATGAACCTAATGAGCATTCTTCAAGACGAGTAGAATACGAGGGCATTAAGATAAACAATGAACTTAAGCAAAAACCCTCTATTGAAGAGCCTCCTAAACTGGAACTTAAACAATTACCAAACCACTTGGAATACGCATTCCTTGGAAATAATTCTACATTACCAGTTATCATTGCTTCTAACTTGCAACCCAAGGAGAAAGAGGAATTTATCCAAGTATTAAAAGAACATAAAAAGGCCATAGCTTGGAAAATTTCTGACATTAAAGGAATCAGCCCTACTTTTTGCACCCACAAAATTTTGGTGGAAGATAAATACAAACCGTGTGTGCAAGCTCAAAGACGACTGTACCCCAACATGAAGGAAGTTGTACAAGCCGAGGTAATTAAACTTCTAGACGCTGGAATTATTTATCCTATTTCTAACAGTTCTTGGGTAAGTCCAGTGCAGGTTGTCCCTAAGAAAGGAGGCATGACGGTTGTGACCAACGAGAAGAATGAATTAATCCCAACAAGGACAGTCATAGGATGGAGAGTTTGCATTGACTACAGGAAACTGAATGACGACACAAGAAAGTATCACTTTTCCTTGCCATTCATTGACCAAATGTTGGAAGGATTGTCCAGACACATGTACTACTACTTTTTAAACAGACTTTCTGGTTACTTCCAAATCCCAATAGCTCCTGAAGATCAAGAAAAGATGACATTCACATGCCCATATGGTACGTTCGCTTATCATAGAATGTCTTTTGGATTATGTAATGGTCCTGCCACTTTTCAGCGCTGTATAATAGTCATCTTCGACAAACTCGTGGAAGATATCATAGAAGTATTTATGGATGATTTCTCGATATTCGGTAACTCTTTCCATCTCTGCCTTAAAAATTTAAAGTGAGTTTTAATAAGATGCGAGGAAACGAACCTTGTGCTTAACTGGGAGAAATGTTACTTCATGGTTCAAGAAGGTATTGTATTAGGGCATAAAATTTCTAGTAAAGGGATTGAGGTGGACAAATCTAAAATAAAAACAATCAAAAAATACCCCCTCCTAGCTCGGTTAAGGTTATTAGAACCTTTTTAGGACGTGCTGGTTTTTATAGAAGATTTATTAAGGATTTTTCTAAAATAGCTAAGCCTTTGACTAAATTGCTAGAAAAAGATATGCCTTTTAATTTCAATCAGGAGTGCTTAAAAGCATTTAATACTTTAAAGGATAAATTCATTAATGCTTCAATTATAATTGCACCTGATTGGAATTTACCATTTTAATTAATGTGTGATGCGAGTGACTTTGCATTAGGTGCAGTACTGGGATAGCGGAGAGACAAGCATTTTCAACCTATCTATTATGCTAGCAAAACTCTGACAGCTGCATAAGAGAATTATACTACTACGGAAAAAGAGTTGCTAGTTGTGGTTTTTGCATTTGATAAATTTCGATCATATCTCATATTGTCTAAAGTTGTTGTGTACACTGACCATTCCTTCCTTCGCTATCTTTTAACTAAAACTGATGCAAAACCTCAACTCATTCGATGGATTCTCCTATTGCAGGAATTCGACTTGGAAATTCAGGATAAGAAAGGAGTTGAAAATCTCGTGGCTGATCACCTATCCAGGCTTGAGAACTCCAATACCAAGGAACTAGATGAAGTTGAAATAAATGATTCGTTTCCTGAAGAATAATTTTTTGCTATCTCTAACTCCGAGGTACCTTAGTTTGTGGATATTGCGAACTTTTTAGGCGCTAACATTATCCCAAAAGGGTTAACACACCAGCAAAAGAAGCAATTCTTTAATGATGTGAAAAATTACTTTTGGGATGACCCATTTCTTTTTCGCAGAGGTATAGATCAAGTCGTTAGAAGATGCATTATAAGATCCAAAACATCAAAAATTTTGGAACATTGCCACTCAGGGCCAACTGGAGGACACTATAGTGGAACTAAGACAGCCCATAAAATACTTGAATCAGGTTTTTACTGGCCCTCTTTAGTCAAAGGTGCTAACAGGTACGTTACTTCATGTGACAAATGCCAACGGACAGGTAAATATCCAAATGTGATGAAATGCCTCAAAACTATAAGCTTTCATGTGAAATATTTGACATTTGGGGTATCGATTTCATGGGCCCATTCCCCAGTTCATATGGGAATAAATACATCTTAGTAGCTGTTGATTATATGTCCAAATGGGTGGAAGCCCAAGCTCTGCCTACTAATGATGCTAGAGTGGTAGTACGTTTCCTTAAGAGACTCTTTTCGAGATACGGAATTCCTAGAGCAATTATCAGTGATAGGGGTACTCATTTTTGTAATACCCAATTTGAAAAAACTCTAAAAAAATACGGAGTTCATCATAGAACAGCCACCCCATACCATCCTCAAACTAATGGACAAGTTGATGTGGCAAACCAAGAAATCAAACGGATCCTTGAAAAAATAGTAGAATCAAACAGAAAAGATTGGGCAATGAAAGTAGATGATGCTTTATGGGCTTACAGAACTGCTTTTAAGACCCCCATAGGAACATCACCTTACAGAGTTGTTTATGGAAAAAGTTTTCATTTGCCATTCGAACTAGAGCATAAAGCCTTTTGGGCTATTAAATTTCTAAACCTTGATCCCGAACTTACAGGAAAAAAACAGGTTGATGCAGCTAAACGAGCTTGATGAGTGGCGAGCCAATGCATACGAAAACTTACGCCTATACAAGGAAGCAACAAAGCGGAGCCATGACACTCATTTAAAGCAACAAAAAAAAATTGAAGTCAGAGATCTTGTCCTCCTATACAACTCAAGACTCAAATTGTTTCCCGAGAAACTTAAATCGCGATGGTCAGGACCTTTCGTAATTCAATCTGTTCTTCCATATGGCACAATAGAGGTAAGTCACCCATCACACGGTTTCAAAGTAAATGGACATCGTCTCAAACTTTATAATGGGGAGAATTTTAAAGACGATGGAGAGGAGCTACGACTCCACAAACCGCCCTAAATAAATCAACAAGGTAACAGTCGAGCTTAGACTATAAACAAACGCTTCTTGGGAGGCAACCCGAGTACTAACGGTTTTAAATTATTTAAATTTTAATTTTCAAACATCTAGGTCACTAACAGAGTCTTTGAAGCACAGGTTCCTGACTCCACACAGCCGATCACACGGCCGTGCTTATAGCCGTGTGACCACCACTGATGGAAACACGATCGTGCGATACGGACGTGTGCAAATGGGGTAAAAGTTATCTTTCCTAACACGGGATATGATAAATTAACACGTGCGTGCGACTGGGCCATGGGCAAATCTGTCGGGCGTGCGGCACACCCGTGTCTAGCACCCGTGGATGACACGATCAAAATAACACGAGCGTGCGCAGGGGTACACGGCCGTGGGAGAAGCGAACCGTGCCTAACACGACGATGCGACACGATCATGTAGCCACACGGCCTAGACATACAGGCGTGCCAGAAGGAAGTGTAACGACATCTCAATTCGTGAACACGGACGGGACACGATCCACACGGGCATGTGCATTGGCCATGCCATTTGAAAAATTAGATTATTAATCTTATTTTATTTTTCTTTTATTAAGTTTTTAAGATTTATTTGTTTTTTAAAACATGGCTTATCTTTATCACTACTATCATATTATTCCCTTAACTCTCCTTTAATCATGCCCTCCAGCTTTATTTCCAATACTCGATCTCGCCAATTTAAGAATATCATCCATTCTTAATTCAGGAAGTTTCACTTCTCTCCCTATCTTATTTTTATATTCTAATATCTATCTTTGTACATTGAGGGCGATGTACATCTTAAGTGTGGGGGGTATTTATTTCATTATCAGAAAAATCCCTGAATGACTGCCTTGTGCTCTTGAAAAGCTTTCATATCATATGTAGGATAAATTTTGATTGATTTATGATTTTTATTGATATATCTTGAATTAAAACATAGGCATTTATGCATTGATTGTTTAAACTTTAAGACATTATAGAAGCAAGCATGATAAGTTGATTTTTAAGAATTTAAAATTATAGGTTGTTTCCCCAAGTCTAGGTATTACTTTAAATTGGAATTCACGAGTTTAAACATCAAAAAGCCATAATTTTTGTGAGATTTCTGAGCCTTTTGAGCATGTATTAATTCTTTCATGCTCACTTTTATTATTGCTTTGAGTGCGTCAATATCGAATTTTTATTCTAGAACTTGCCTGATTATGCATGTCAAGACCACACTACTTGATTTGATATGTCAAGATGATAGGGGCACTTAGGATTAACCCACTCATGCCATGAAAAGCCAACCTCCACGATTAACCCTTAGTAAACCCCTTTGAGCCTAACAAGCCATTCGTTGTACTACCCTCAATATTAACCCTTACCCCAGTATTGTTGAAATCCCCTAAATTAATTTGATCCCTATTTTTATCGAGATTTAAGTTGAGTAAATTGCTTAGCTATGTCTTGTTTGTAACAAGTTAGTCTATGTTATTTAACTTGTTCTAAAAAAAAACTATGTATAAACATTAGTAATTCCATATTCTGAGAAGAAGCTCTGTTGTACGCAAGTGATATTAACTCTTTTTCTAGTTAGGCAATCTTTCAATTCAATCTCGATTCTAACCCTTTCTTTCAGCTTGTGACCACACCCCCTAACCAATCCTCATTACAATCCTCTAAAGTCCTTTTGATTGATGTATCATCTTAAATTATAGTGGTGGAGATTTGATTTTCATGCATGCCTATGGTAATTACTTTTCATTACTGACTATTGAGTGCTTCATTTATTATCCTTAAACACCTCGAGTGATTTGAGTGAATCTTTAGTGAGGATGTGAAACTCTGTGATATTCTGAATCAAAGGTAATTACTTAGATGAGGGGAGACACCTATGTTTGCATGATTAAATACTCAACTTGGAATGTTTGAAACTTTTATGTTCTTTCTGTTGAATTCTCAGTGTGTGATTACCTATGGATTATTTTAAGATATTATCAATAGAAATTATAAGTTGAGAAGAATTTATGTTGATTATGAGTTAAGAATTTTGCTTGAGGACAAGCAAATGCTTAATTGTGGGGGTATTTGATAAACCGTAATTTATACATATTTTTACCCCATGTTTAAACGCATTTTATGGATGATTTCCCATTAGAATTGGTGAATTCGAAGCTCCTAATGCGTTAATTTCATGTTTTACACTTAGGAGAGCATAGGAGTGCGAAAGGAACGAGAAACGGGCCAAAAATGGAAAAAAATGGGCCAAAGTACGAAATCGACATGGCCTAGACCTCCTCACACGGGCAGACCATAAGGCCGTGTCAATTTGGCAGGCTCGAGCACGGTTTGAAGTAATCGCACATGGGCGTGTCACATGGGCGTGTCCCTGCCGAGCCCAAGTTGAGTCCAATTCGAAAAAGGCAATTTTTAGGGCTCTTAGGCATTGTAAAGCGTATAAATACACCCTAGAGCTAGCAACCAAAAGAATAGAAGGAGGGAAATAGGGTAACCGGCTACACTAGCTAAGATGAAGAGAGGGAAAGAGCAAGAATCAGACGGTCTAAAAAGAGCACAATTGAGAAAGAGGGGAAAAATAGAGAGTTCAGCCAAAAGGGGAACTAATTAAAAGCAAAAATGATTTCCCAAAATCAAATTAGGAAAACCGTAAGTTACCTTAAAGGAACTCCAACACAATCGGCCACCAAGAAAAAGAAAACCCCAAAACTAGACAGAAACTGAAACTTGAGAGAGAGTAGCCAAACTCAGCCGAAATCCTGTGTGCCTACAATCCAATTTCGGCATAACACCTTTTCTCCCCTCATCTCCCACGATTTCCTCCCCAAATCTCTCCACAATCATTCAAACCGATCACTCATCTATCCACCTCTCATATCTCCTTCTAAAATCACTCCAACCTTCCCAGTACTTAGACTTTTAATGGAACACAAACTCTAGCCATCCAGCTCAGCAAAATTTTAATCCCTTTGCGCATGCAAGGATTCGAACCTCAGTTCACTAGCATAAATAACAAGCCACTTGCCCTCTAGACCAGCAGGCTTTTTATGTCATAAAATCCCCATATTTATTTAAGAAGCCTACTGACTAGAAACAGGGCTTATTCAAGTAACAACAAAATTTTTGCATACGCTAAGGCTTGAACTCAACACTTCTAAGACTCTTCCCAGAACACATAACCACTGAAGTAGATACACAGTTGTGTGACACAACATACATAAATAAATACTTAGATTTTGGGGCGTTACAATCAGAGTCTCTAACCAGAAACTGGTAATAACCTGATCTCAAATCTATCTTTGAAAATATTGTAGCCCTTTCAATTGATTAAACAAATCATTAATTCGCGGTAGAGGATATTTTTTCTTGATCGTCACTTTATTAAGCTGTCGGTAATCTATACACATTCTCATCCTACCATCTCTCTTTTTCACAAACAACACAGGAGCACCCCAGGGCGAGAAACTCGATCGTGCAAATCCTCTATCAATTAATTCTTGTAACTGAGTTTTCAATTCTTTTAACTCTGTTGGTGTCATTCTGTATGAAGCTATCGATATCGGCGTTGTACCTGGTATTAATTCGATGCCAATTTCAACCTCTCAGATCTGTGGTAAGCCCGATAACTTTTAAGGAAACACATCTGGATACTCAAACACAACTGACACTGCTTCAATCTTCTTTTCAGTCACTTTCGTATCTAGCACATAAGCAAAGTAAGTTTAATAACCCTTTCTCACATATTTCTGAGACAACATTGATAAAATAACTGATGGCATGCCATTCAAATCATCTGACTCAATTCAAATAATCTCATTATTCTGACATCTCAAATCAATTGTCTTTCTTTTACAATTCACAACAGCATCATGCAACATTTGCCAATCCATACCTAGGATTATATCAAACTCGTCAATTGGCAACAACATCAAATCGGCTGGAAAGCAATTATCCCGAATCATAAATGGATAGGAAACCCGAAGAGGTAATCACAATTTGGACTATTTGTTCCATGATATTTCCATCCTTCAAATTTGGTTAGTTCTAACTAGTGGTACTATTTCAGGTCCCTGTACTGTTTAGAGGTCTTTCAAGGCAACACGTAGAAATTCCTTTAGTTTAATATTGTTAGTCCATTAATCGCCATTTCAATGCAAAAATGTTTGAATAAGGTCGTAACAATGGAAAAAAAATGAAATTTATTGGGAGCAAAGCTTTAAATGAAAAGATTAATCAAAATAACATACATTGCTAAAACACAAAGCGAGTGAAATAAAATTAGGTGCCTGACAAGTCATAATTTATACATATTTTTATCCCATTCTTAGCACATGTTTGGATGAATTATCATTAGATTTATAGAATTTGATGCTCCTAATCCTTTAATTTCATTTTTTATACTTAGGTGAGCATAGGAGAGTAAAAAGAGCGAGAAACGGGCCAAAAATAGAGAAAATGGGTCAACGTGAGAAATCGACACAGCCTGGACTTCCTTACACGGGTAGACCACACACCCGTGTAGTTTTACTAGACTCTAACATAGCCTAGACTTCCTTACACGGGTAGACCACACGCCCGTGTCTATTCAATAGACTCTAACATGGTTTGAAGCACTTGCACACGGGCGTGTTCCTATCTAGCCCAAGTTTAGTTCTATTCGAAAAAGGCCACTTTTGAGGGTTTTGAAGCATTCTAAAGTCTATATAAACACCCGAGGAGGCAACTAAAGAAGACACACGGTGTAGGAGGCAAGGAATTACTCGAAGAAAGCCGATTGATCCATCTCAGAAGTCGGATTCTTCTTCAAGACTGAAGATCTCCCTTCAATTTCTTTCAGTAGTTTTTGGGTTTTCTTTATGTTTTGTAATCATTATTCTTCTGAGATGTTTCCCTTTATACATATGAACTAAATCCCCTAAATACCTAAGGGGAATGAACCTAAAACGGATCTTGTTATTATTTTCTGAATTATATGATAAATACTTGATTTGTTCTTAATTATGTGTTCTTAATTCTTGCTTTAATATTCCAGGATATTGATTCAAGTATTGATGTGCTTATTCAGAGGAACAAAAGTCCCAATCTAGGAGTAGATCTAGCATAATTAAGTGAAGTTGATTGCAACCCTAGACATAGGGCGACATAAATCTGCCAGATTAGGGCCAAACCTAATAAGGGAATCCATAGATCGAGTTAATCCAACACTAGGGGTTTTAATTAGAAAGAGATGTCAATTAATCAACCTAGGGTTAGACATTGTTAGTCTCGAGAGAGATAGTAGTATATATTAGGGATTTATACGGATCAAGTCAAGTGAATAAATCGTCTAATTTAGAGTCAAATAACAAGTGAAGTCTAGGTGGATTTTCCCTCGGGTATTGTCCAAGTCAATCAGTTTTCCCAAAAGTATTTCCCCAATTTACTTCCTGTGCATTCTTAGTTTAGTTAATTAGTTTAGATAAAAAAAATCCTTTATTTTTAGGTTAGATAATAAAAAGAAAGTTAATACTAGTACTTTTAGTTCCTGTGGGTTCGACATTCCGATCTTGCTATAAGCTATACTACTGTTCGATAGGTGCGCTTGCCTTTATCGTGATAAAAGTTAGTTTTCAAGTATGATCAATCATAAATATAAAACTTATCATGAGACATCAAATTAGTGCCTTAGATATCGTAGCATGATATGTGTCTAGGGGATCTAGAATTCTTTGTTGATGCTTCAAAATACAAAGTTTCTCCTCCTTGTTACTTATGAGAGGACAAGACTACTACATGCCCCATCTTTTATCAAAATTTGAGCTGCTTTTTTCTAGGTTTTCAACTCAAAACCCTTTTGGTTTCAAGGCGCCATTCGCGGGTTTTTGCATTGGCCTCTGTCTTTTTCTTTTTTTTTTAGGTAAAGTATTTCTTAGCTGAACCTGAATTCACAAGATTGAGCAGGCTTTCTTCATCCATCTCGGTGAGAATCAATACTCCTCCAGAAAAAGTTTTCTTTACCAATGAAGGTCCTTCCAAACTCAGCATCCATTTTCCTCTGAAGTCTTTTTGCATGGGCAAGATCTTTCTCAATACCAGGTCCCCCTTATGGAATTCTCTAGAGCGAACCTTTTTGTTATAAGCTCGCATCATCCGTTTTTGGTACATTTAACCATGACAGATAGCTTTTAACCTCTTCTCTTTGATCAAATTCAACTTATTATATCAAGATTGGATCCATTCTGCTCATCTAACTTCAACTTTGACAAAACTCGGAGAGAAGGAATCTCGACTTCAACGGGCAAAACCACCTCCATTCCATAAACCAATGAGAAAGGTGTTGCCCTGGTAGAGGTTCTGACAGATATTCAATAAGCATAGAGGGTAAATGGTAACTTCTCATGCCAATCTTTATAAGCCTATTTGATTTTCCCCATGATCTTCTTAATGTTCTTATTGGTTGCCTCCACTGCACCAATCATTTTTTGGCGATATGGTGATGAGTTGTGATGTTTGATCTTGAATTGAACACAAACCTCCACTATTGTGTTGTTGTTCAAATTAAATGCATTATTAGATATGATCTTTTTTGACATTCCATACCAACATATGATCTCTTTCTTCAAGAATTTGCTGACTGTCGACTTCATGACATTGGTATAGGAAGTGGCCTCTACCCACTTGGTAAAGTAATCGATGCCCATTAGAAGTTTTTGGTGAGATTGACCTAATGACATCCATACCCCACATAGAGAAAGGCCATAAAGAAGTCATAACATGAAGAGGTAAATGAGACACATGAATTTTGTCTCCATAAATTTGCTATTTATGACACCTCTTGGCATAACTGATACAATCCCCTTCCATGGTGGACCAATAATATCCGAATCTCATGATTTTCTTGGCCATTGTAAAACTATTAGCATGTGTTCTACAAACACCCTCATGGACTTCTTCCAAGATTTTCCTAGCCTCAACAGCATCCACACATCTTAGTAGTACCTGATCCTTTCTTCTTTTGTATAGGATCTCTCTATCTATGACACACTCATTGGCCAGCTTTCTTAGCATCCTTTTATCATTCTCGATTGCCTATTCAGGGTATTCACGTTTCTTTACATAGTGCAATATGTCATGGTACCAAGGGTGATCATCCTTTTTTTTCTCCCTCGATGTTGTAACAATGGGCTAGAGCCTCATATATACTCATCTGGATAAGTTTCACATCCTCTTGTTTGTTCACTTTAACCATGGTAGCTAAGGCGTCGGCCATCTCATTTGCATCTCGTAGAAGGTAGTAGAAGGTGATGTCATCAAACTCCTTAATTAACTCAAGGACTAGCCTTCGATAATCGATCAACTTAGGATCTCCCGTCTCCCATTCACCTTTGAGTTGATAGATCACAAGTGCAGAATCTCCATATACCTTGAGTACATCGATCTTGCATTCTATGGCTGCACGGATGCCCATGATGCATGCTTCATATTTTGCCATGTTATTTGTGCAATCAAAATTAAGTTTAATGGTAAAAAGATAACGATCTCCGTCTAGGGATAACAGGACTACCTTGATTTCGTTACCCATGGCATTTGAGGCCCCATAAAAATTTAATTTTTGGGATGTTCTTCTAAAGCACCTTCTTCACTGGTCGCAACATACATCAGATCCTTATTTGGGAAATCGAAATTTAAAGGCTCGTAATCCTTTAGAGCTCTTCTAGTTAAGAAGTCTGCTATTGCACTCCCCTTTTTTGCCTTTTGGTTTACATAGATTTTATCAAATTCGGAAAGCAAAATTTGCCATCGAGCCATGAAGATGAATTTTGGACCCTAAAAATGAAAATTAAACCTTCATTGGACAAATTTTGAAACTCATTCAATAACAAACACATTTACTATCCAAGATCTATTGAAAACTTTCGACCTAAAAGCCCCAAATCTAACCATGCGCTTACCCTTGTACAAATACAGCATCGCAAGAGCCTATACCGGCGGAGGATCTTGAAAAGAAACCCCTTCACCTAATTAAAAAAACCAATTGAACAAAACGAGCAGAAAACCCAATTTGACAATTAACAAAAGAGAGCACCATTAATAGAAATTCGACAATACAACTTATGCTGATAATCTTTCAGTCGGACACAAAAAAACACACAATTTCCTCAATATAACAATATTAAAAATTTAGCGGAAGAAGATAAAAAAAATAAAACAAATGAGAAGTAGAAAACAGTATGAAAAATAATAGAATGAAGAAAAAAAACGTAAAAAGAAAGAAGAGGGAAACGGGGAAACCATCTAATCAGTTTTTTTAAAATAAATCAAATTTTACATGGTGTAAAAACCTATTTCCTCACTTGCACATAACAAGATTCAAGCTTAAGACCAAGGAGCGAACAAATGTTTAACCATTGAACCACTAGGCTCATCGTTGACATAGAATCTCACAAAATTAAACTTAAGTTGAAGGTTCAGAATAAGGATTGATTCAAAACAAATTGCAAAATTCTTCAGAAGTGGGACTTGAACCCCTGATCTCAAACATATAAACAGAACACTTAACCACTAAGGGAGATACTTAATTACGATAGAATTTGACAGACAAACATTCAAATTTTGGGGCATTACATTCAACTACTTAGTGGACGGTAATGATGAATTGTTATGATTAATTCATTAATAAAAATTAGTTTAATTAAAGAATAAATTGTGGTTAATTAAGCTTAATTAAGAATTAACGTTGGTATATTAAGAATTACTAGTAGGAATTTGTCATCTTCCTCCCCTAAACCACCAAAAATATTAGAAAGAAAAACGTAAAGAAGAGCTTCAAAACTATAAGCTTTTGGCCATCAATTTGGAAAGTTTAATTAAGTTCGTTTCTTATAACTTCTATAGATTTGAGGTCATGGAAGCTTGATTTAGCTAGCCCATGTACCAATTTGTGAAACTGTTAAAGTTTTTCAAAGTTCTCATTGTTGAGAATTGAATGATTTACGTGCTAAATTGATAGAAATTAAGTTTAGTTTAAGAAAATGGCTTAATTGTAAAGTCTAACTTTTAGTTTCGTACATTAGAGAAAAAATTGAATAAAATGAAAAACTATTATGAAATTTCCGTAGGAATAGAAAGTAAAAGGTCCCTAATGAAAATCAGGTTTTAATCCGAAGGTCTAGATTGAGAGTTATGCTTGTCTTGGGTTTATGGACTAAATTGAATAAATTGAAAAATATGTGTGACTTTATACTTGAATGTGATTTGACATGGAATTTGATATTATGTACTATTGGATTATTATTCGTAACTAAAAATGACGCAGAGCCATCGAGTGGGAAAGAAAAGGTGAGACCCAACGATGAGTTACTCAAATTTTCGGTTTGTATATCTATAATTCGAATTAATTTAATTGTTTCATGTCTATGATTCTATTCACTAAAGGTTTTCTTTTTCTCATTGTGACTCTACTATATCATCCATTTTCTTTCATTCCTTGTTGTAGATTTGTGTTGGGTTCGATAAGTTGTTTGAAGGTTGATTTTTCTGAAATTGGAAAGTTTTCTTAAGATAAGTGAAAGTTCTTTGTTAAATTTGGTTGTGTTTAATGCTAGATTTGTTGTTCTTGTGCTCTTAGGAGAAAATCGTATGGTGCTTAACGATTCTTCAACAAGTCAACAATAATTAAGGTTGCTATTAATTTCGTGGTAAGTGGGCTTAAACTCATATTCATGGATTGTTGTATTAAAATTTAGTGATGGAATTCAAGATTTTGGTGTTGATAGTTTCTCGTTAATCGATTCGTTTTAATGATTGTTTATAGGATTTGTGAGTTCCCAGTTGTGTGGTTAATCAAATTTATCATCAGATGTGCGAAACTAACCCTCAATTGAAACTTGAAAAAACTCGAAAACACGGGTTGTTTTCTAAACTGATCTACGTCACACGGCTGTGTAAACCTTTTTAAGCCAATTTGAAGGCTAGATTAGGGGCCGATTCTGTGGGCATTTTATAAGCTTATAAAAATGTAAAATTTGGTACATTACACTTGAGTATGTGTAACACCCTTAACCCGTATCCAACACCGGGACGGGGCTCGAGGCATTACCGGAACTTTACACTTTCAGTGTACTAACTCGAGTCACAAAATTTCATTTGAATTTAAAACCTTTAAATCATGAACATCTCGTCCCTTGTATAGGCCTTCGAGACCTATGACATATCGGAAGGTAATGTCAGACAAATATGGGCACGTTTGATTAACCTTCGGCTCTTCAGAAAATTTTCCTTAACATACAGAGACACACGCCCGTGTAGGTGGGCCGTGTGGACTCACACGCCTGTGTATCTTGGGGCACGCCCATGCTCTTCAACCGTGGGCAATACTGACTTATCAACACGGCCATGGAACACGCCCATGCTGCCTGCCCGTGGATAAAACTGTCATTTTAACACGGCAATGGCGCACGCCCATGTGGCCTACCTGTGTACAACTTTGAGCTAAAATTTTAAGTACAGGGGAACACACGCCCATGGGAGAGAACCATGTGTCCTACACGGCCTAGACACATGCACGTGTGTCTAACCATGTGGACCTTAATAGGCTATTTTCCAAGCCTTTAGTCACCCTTTTCCACTACTTGTGCCTAATGGTTACCAAGCTTGAGAGAAAGCATGATTATACACTTGTAAACAATCTAAATGAAAATAGTTGTATGGAAACATCATATCATTGGTTTCATACATAAATGGTTATTTCCTATTTAGTGTCATGGGTTCCCATATTCATTAATCCATCTGAAATTGGCTGATTCATATGATTCATTGCAAATTCATAGTAACTCATCATTTGTAATTAAAATCATGCATAAAATCGTAGGTCATAGCCTACTTAAATTAAGTCAATTTTCATGGCCATATACAAAGAGATAAACATATTTTTACATGCCTTTACTGGGCAATTCAAATGACACATATAACAAAATACTCAAAACTACTATACATGCCATTGAACAAAATAGACAGAGTCTTTATACCAAAGCTTGTCTAGTTAATAGTGTGTTGCTTCCCTCACCCGTCTTCCAATCCTTATGAGTCCTCGAGCTTTGTAAAACAGGGAAAAAGAGAAGGGTAAGCATTTTCATGCTTAGTAAGCTCGAATAACCGAAGAGTAAACTTACCGAGTAATTAGCATACATCCATACTTAAATCATAAAATCATCCAATATGAAATGATTTCCTACCACATGCACCCAATCAATGAGTTAGTCACATAATCATGTATCATGTAATTTAACTAGATGAGCTCATCATTCAACATTTCATTCATACATGTATCCTATGTTAATCTCGTTGAGTTTCTAGGAAATCTCGATGGAATACCCACTATCCGTCAATTCATTCAAGTGATCTTCCATATATGCACTCTCGCAAACCTCACATCATATGGTGGGATTACCAGTCCAGGCTAAATCCCTTATAGCGACAAACACCCTTAATGAGCTCGGATCTGGGTTGCCAGTCCAGGCTAAATTCAGATCCTAATCAGATTACCTGTCCAGGCTAGATTCCTTTCCATAGTCGAGATCACGGATACGCGTCCGGGCTAAATCCTTACTGCAATACATGCAGGATCTCTTTTCACATGTAAATCATGGTTTATCCATTGAATTCCCTTTTTAACCTCAATCGAGACGGTTAACGACAAGTCCTTATCAAAGATGCATTTCTTGCATTTTCATGCCATTAATAATGTAATCATCATGCATTCATAAATCATACAATCATGCATGTTAGGGTTTACTTTAAGTTATCCGAACTTACCTGGTAATAGTTTCAAAGTTATGTTTCTGTTATTTTGAAACCTTGAGTTTACCTCGATCGACCTCCGGGATTTTTTCCTCGAGGTCTATAACAACAAAATAGCTCATTAATACCCCACATTATACATTTCAAGTTTAATATCTACCCCTGGTCCAAATGACCGTTTTGCCGTAACCTTTGACATTTTTACGATTTAGTCCCTAGGCTCACATAATGAAACACATTCAATTTCTATCTAATCCAAGCCTAACTGAACATTTTTTTCTCTCTTATGGCAACCCACATTTTTCGTTATTTTCCTCATTTCTACCACACATTAACATCTTTTGCAAAATAGTCCCTATAAGGGTTTCTCATGAAAACCAACTTGGAAAAGATGTTTAACACATATTATCTTTCATATTCCTCCATAGTCCATCAAAATAGCAATAACTCATGCATGGGTAAATTTTTGAACATGAACCCTAGCATGAAATATGGGTAGAAATGGAGAGAGCAAGCTACCGGGATTTCAAAAATACAAAAAATGAAAAACGGGGCTTGGGAGCACTTACTATTGAGCTTGAAAATTGAAGAAACCCTAGCTATGGTGTCCTCCAAATTTCGGCAGCTATGGGAAGAAGATGAGTATATTTTTGCTCCATTTTTCCCTTTTTATTACACTTAAATGCCAAATGACCAAAATACCCTTAAGCCCGCTCTTTGAAATTTCATCCATGCAAGCCCATTTTTGTCCAAAAATTTAAAATTTGGGAAAATTACTCTCTAAGACCTTCTAATTCATATTCTAAAGAAATTTCATACAAATTACTTCTAGAATCCAAGTTTTGCTATTTATTTAATTTAGTCCCTAATGTACACCTTATACTTAGAATTTCATCATAAAACTTTAACACATGCATATACTCATATTCTAGGCCTCATAATAATCATAAAATAAACATTTTGATGTCAGATTTGTGGTCCTGAAACCACTATTTCAACTAGACCCTATTTCGGGATGTTACATTTCTCCCCCCTTAGGGACTTTCATCCTCGAAAGTCTTACCAGAAAACAGGTTTGGATATTGACTTCTCATGGTTTCTTTCGGCTCCCATGTAGCCTTTTCTACACCATGTCTATGCCATAGAACTTTTACAAGAGCCACATCTTTATTTCTCAACTGTTTAACTTCACGAGCCAATATCTTAACCGGTTCTTCTCTATATGTCATGTCCTATCGAATTTCGATCTCAGTCGGCGAAATTACATGAGAGGGGTCTGATCGGTACCTCTTTAACATGGATACATGGAACACATCATGAATCTTTTCCAGTTCAGGTGGCAATGCCAAATGATAGGCTAACGGTCCAACTCTTTCGGTGATCTTGTACGGTCCAATAAATCATGGACTCAGTTTACCTTTCCGACCAAATCTCAATACCTTTTTCCATAGAGATAGTTTCAAGGATACTCTATCTCCAACTTGAAACTCAATTTCTTTTCTTTTCAGATCAGCATAAGACTTTTGTCTATCTGATGCTACTTTTAAACAATCACGTATCACTTTAACTTTTTCTTCAGTTTCTTTAATCAGATCAACTCCATGAATCTGATTTTCCTTGAGTCTGTCCAGTACAGTAGAGTTCAACATTTCCTACCATACCAGGCTTCATAAGGCGCCATCTTCAAACTTGTTTGGAAACTATTGTTGTAGGCAAACTCTACCAATGGAAGGTATTTTCCCCAACTACCCTGAAATTAAAGGATGTAACAACGCAACATGTCCTCGAGAATCTGAATCATCCACTCAGACTGACCATCCGTCTGAGGGTGAAAAGCTGTGCTAAAGCTCAACTTTGTACCCAAGGCTTCTTGTAACCTCTTCCAGAATCTCGAAGTGAACCTCAGGTCTTTATCCGAAATAATCGACAGTGGTACTCCGTGCAACCTTATTATCTCAGAAATGTACAAATCAGCCAATCTATCAAGGGAATAATCCGTCCTTACTGAGATAAAATGAGTCGACTTTGTTAGTTTCTCCACTATAACCCATATGGCATCTTTCTTTTTCAGAGTCAAAGGTAATTCTATCACGAAATCCATAGTAACTTTGTCCCATTTCCATTTGGAGACCATTGCAGGCTGTAACAGACCTGAAGGCAGTTGATGTTTAGCTTTAACTTGCTGACATACCAGGCATTTTGATACGAATTTAGAAACGTCTCTTTTCATGCCGTCCCACCAGTACATCTTCTTTAAATCGTTGTACATCTTGGTACTTCCCGGGTGAACAGACAAACAACTGTTATATGCTTCTTGCAAAATCTTCCGAATAAGTTCATCGTCTTTGGGTACACAAACCCTATCTTTGAACATCAAACATCCATCAGGACAAATTCGAAAGTCGGACTCAATACCAGACTCACATTGAGCTCTTTTTGCTTGCAAGTCATCATCATTAAACTGAGCATCATGAATTTCCTGCAGAAATGTCAGCCTAGCCTCCAGCTCAGCCAAAACTGAACCATCATCAAGCAATGTCAAACGAGTATCCATGGCTCTCAAGGCATACAGGGATTTTCTACTCAATGCATCAGTGACCACATTCCCCTTTCTCGGGTGATAGTCGATAATCAAATCATAATCTTTATTTAATTCTAACCATCTCCGCTGTCTCAAATTTAATTCTTTTTGAGTCATCAAGTATTTCAAACTCTCGTGGCCCGTGAATATACGGAAAGTCTCGCCATACAAATAATGCCTCCAAATTTTTAAGGCAAAAATAATAGCAACAAGCTCTAGGTCGTGGGTTGGATAATTCTTCTCGTGGGGCTTCAATTGCCGTGAAGCATAGGCTATCACCTTGCCATTTTGTATAAGCACACAACCCAATCCATTTAAGGATGCATCACTGTAGACCACAAATTCTTTTCCCGGTTCAGGTAGCACTAAAATAGGAGCTTCAATCAGTAATGTCTTTAACTTCTCAAAACTTTGCTGACACTTTTCCGTCCATTAATACATAACGTCTTTCTGTAGCAGCTTCGCCATCGGAGTCGCTATCATGGAAAATCCTTTTACAAATTTTCGATAGTAACCGACCAAGCCCAAAAAGCTTCTAACCTCGGTTACATTCTTAGGCGATTTCCATTCAACAATTGTGGAAATTTTACTTGGATCAATTCAGATGCCTTCACCCGAAACTATATGACCCAAAAATCCAACTTCCTGGAGACAAAACTCACTCTTGTTAAACTTAGCATACAATTGTTTTTCCCGCAAGATCTGCAACACGATTCTTAGATGCTTCGCATGCTCTATCTCATCTTTAGAGTAGATTAAAATGTTGTCAATAAACACAACAACAAACTTATCCAAATCTAGCCGAAAGATCCTATTCATTAGATCCATAAACACGGCCGGTGCATTCGTCAACCCAAATAGCATAACAAGAAATTCATAATGGCCATACCTTATTCTGAAAGCTGTCTTGGGTACATCCGAGTCTTTAACTCGCAACTGATAATAGCCAAACCTCAAGTTTATCTTAGAGAATATAGTGGCTCCTCTCAACTAGTCAACAAATCATCGATCCTTGGCAAAGGATACTTATTCTTGATAGTCACCTTATTCAGTTGCCGATAATCAATACATAACCTCATTGACCCATCTTTCTTCTTCACAAACAACACGGGAGCACCCCAAGGTGAAAAACTTGGCCTTGTGAATCCTTTATCCGTCAGTTCTTGCAACTGTGTTTTTAACTCCTTCAACTCGGTAGGTGCCATTCTATACGGGGCAATAGAAATGGGAGTCATCCCTAGCACCAATTCAATACCGAACTCTATCTCTCTTTCAGAAGGTAGTCCGGGTAATTCTTTCGGAAACACATCTGGATACTCACATACTATCAGCACAGACTCAATCTTCAATGCATTTTCCTTAGTGTTCATCACAAACGCAAGGTAGGCTTCGTATCCTTTCCTCATGTATCTCTGGGCAACCATTATCGTGATTACAACCGGCAATGAACCCAATTCTCTTGATTCGACTCGTAGAACCTTACCATCCGAGCATCTTAACTTAATATACTTACTACCACAATTCACAGTTACATCATGAAGGGTAACCAATCCATACCAAGTATTACATCAAATTTATCAAATGGTAACAACATAAGGTTAGCCGGGAAATAACGACCTTGAATCGTCAAAGGACAATTCTTACAGACTATAGCAACTAGGACTGATCTGCCTAGTGGATTCGATGCCCTAATAATATCTTCCGTATGTTCAACAGGTATGTTCATACCAGGCGCCAATCTCATAATACGGCGACCCCGGGTCAAATAAAGCAACAACACTTATATAAAAAAGAAAAAAAGTACCCATAATAACATCAGGAACAGCGGCTTCCTCTTGAGTACGTATCGCATACGTCCTTGCCAGAGCTCAAAGTTTTGATTTTACAATGTCTTTAGTTATGACTCGACTGCCACTAGCACTCCCAGGGTATCTCGGAGGTCTACCTCGAAGAATAGGAGCGCAAAATTTCAGGGTTACATCCACTTCTTTTTCAGCTCATTCTGGGCAGTCTCTAAGGAAGTGATCAAGAGAACCACATTTAAAACACACACCGCTCTTCATTCGGCGCTCTCTGAAGTGAAATTTGTTACAGCCCTTACACTTCGGTTTTTGATCATCTAAACTCCCCACACTAGTTACCATCGGGGAGGAAGACTTTTGACCTCGTCGCTTAGAGCTTCTTGATCTACCCGAATATCCCACTGACGAAGTGGGGCGTTTATGCAGGCTCTTGACTTTCTTCGTAGAGAACGAGAGTGTTTTATCGCTAGACCTCTTGCTCAAAACTCGAGCCTCTTTCTTAGCTTGTTTTCTTTCATTATTAAGTTCCTCAGCCTTCTTGGCTCGATCAGCCAATACAGCTAACTCCCGTTTTTCCAAGATCCCAATCAACAACTTGATGTCCTCATTCAGGCCCTCCTCGAAGTGTTTGCACATTTTCGATTTCGTTTGGACCCATTCGGTTGCGTACTGACTTAGTAGTACAAACTCTCTCTCGTATTCCGCTATAGTCTTGTTCCCTTATTTGAGTTCCAGGAACTCCTTTCGCTTCGAGTCCAAAAACCGTTGGCTAATATTTTTCTTCCTAAACTCCATTTGGAAGAAATCCCATGTAATATTTTCTTTTGGCACTACCGAGGATACAGTCTTCCACCAAATGTATGCAGTGTTTTTCAAAAGGGACACAGCACACTTCAAACATTCCTCGGGTGTGCATGACAAATCATCTAACACCTGTGTAGTATTTTCGAGCTAGAACTTAGCTTTTTCAGTGTCATCTTCAACTTTAGCTGTAAATTCTTCAGCCTCATACTTTCTAAGCTTATCTACAGGGGCTTTACCAATTCTAACCGGTGTCATACCTCGTGGCACATCCTCATCAGGTTGGTTAGGGGGCGAGGGAGGTCTTGGTACATTGGGGCGATTTCTTAGATAATCCCTAAACCATTCATCCATCATATCAAAGAAGGCAACTTGGGCCTCTTCTTTGCCTTCTGGCATCAGCCTTCTACTACTACTAGATACAGCTCGTTGTATGGAAGCTGGAGCATGGCTCTCGGCTCTCTCGGACTCATTTTGTGCTTGATTGGAAGACATTTACTATATTCAAAACAATTTAAACAATTAGGAGACGTCACACTATCAACATTCGAGTAATGGCATGTATAGCAAACCTTTAACATCCTCTACGGTAGTCTTAGAACCGACTAAACCGTAGCTCTGATACCAATAAATGTAACATCCCGGACCCATATCCAAAATCGAGACGGGGTTCGAGGTATAACTGGAAATTACACTTTCAGTATACTAACTCGGGTCAAAAAATTTTATTCTAATTTAAAACCTTTCAATCATGAACATCTCATCCCTTGTGTAGGCCTTCGAGACCTATGATATATCAGAAGGCAATGCGGGAAAAATACGGGTACGTTCGATTAACCTTGGGCTCTTCAAAAAATTTTCCTTAACATAAAGGGACACATGCCCGTGTAGGTGGGCTGTGTGGACTCACACGCCCGTGTATCTTGGGGCACGCCCATGCTTTTCAACCGTGGGCAACACTAACTTATCAACACGGCCATGGAACACGCCCATGCTGCCTGTCCGTAGACGAAACTATCATTTTAACACGGCCACGGCACACGCCCGTGTGGCCTACCTGTGTACAACTTTGAGATAAAAATTTAAGTGCAAGGGACACAAGGCCATAATACACGCCCATGGGAGAGAACCGTGTGTCCTACACGGCCTAGACACGTGCCCGTGTGTCTAACATGTAGACCTTAATAGGCTATTTTGCAAGCCTTTAGTCACCCCTTTCTACTACTTGTGCCAATGGTTACCAAGCTTGAGAGAAAGCATGATTATACACTTGTAAACAATCTAAATGAAAATAGTTGTATGGAAACATCATATCATTGGTTTCATACATAAATGGTTATTTCCTATTTAGTGTCATGGGTTCCCATATTCATTAATCCATCTGAAATTGGCTGATTCATGTGATTCATTGCCAATTGATAGTAACCCATCATTTGTAATTAAAACCATGCATAAAATCGTAGGTCATAGCCTACTTAAATTAAGTCAATTTTCATGGCCATATACAAAGAGATAAACATATTTTTACATGCCTTTACTGGGCAATTCAAATGACACATATAACAAAATACTCAAAAATACTATACATGCTATTGAACAAAATAGACAGAGTCTTTATACCAAAGCTTGTCTAGTTAATAGTGTGTTGCATCTCCCACCCGTCTTCCAATCCTTATGAGTCCTCAAGCTCTGTAAAATAGGGAAAAAGAGAAGGGTAAGCATTTTCATGCTTAGAAAGCTCGAATAATCGAAGAGTAAACTTACCGAGTAATTAGCATACATCCATACTTAAATCATGAAACCATCCAATATGAAATGATTTCCTATCACTTGCACTTAATCAATGAGTTAGTCACATAATCATGTATCATGTAATTTAACTAGATGAGCTCATCATTCAACATTTCATTCATACATGTATCCTACGTTAATCTCACTGAGTTTCTAGGAAATCTCGATGGAATACCCATTATCCATCAATTCATTCAAGTGATCTTCCATATATGCACTCCCACGAACCTCACATCATATGGCGGGATTACCAGTCCAGGCTAAATCCCCCATTATATGAACTCATAATGTGATGTCAGGATTACCAGTCCAGGCTAAATCCCTTATAGCAAAAAACACCCTTAATGAGCTCGAATCTGAGTTACCAGTCCAGGCTAAATTCAGATGCTAATCGGATTATCCATCCGGGCTAAATCCACAATGCACTCATATTCTTCGGGAGGCTTGATCATTCAATGAACACCTGTTCGGGCTACATTCCTTTCCATACTCGAGATCACGGATTACCCATTCGAGGTAAATCCTTACTACAACACATGCAGGATCTCCTTTCACATGTAAAACATGGTTTATCCATCGAATTCCCTTTTTAACCTCAACTGAGACGGGTAACAACAAGTCCTTATCAAAGATACATTTCATGCATTTTCATGCCATTAATAATGCAATCATCTTGCATTCATAAATCATACAATCATGCATGTTAGGGGTTTACTTTAAGTTATTCGAACTTGCCTGGTAATAGTTTTAGAGTTATGTTTCGGTTATTCCGAAACCTTGTGTTTACCTCGATCGACCTCCGGGATTTGTTCCTCGGGGTTTATGACAACAAAATTAGCTCATTAATACCCCACATTATACATTTCAAGTTTAATATCTACCCCCGGTCCAAATGACCGTTTTGCTCTTAACCTTTGACATTTTTACGATTTAGTCCCTAGTCTCGTATAATGAAACACATGCAATTTCTATCTTACCCAAGCCTAACCGAACATTTTTTTCTCTCTTATGGAAACCCAAATTTTTCATTTTTTTCCTCATTTCTACCACACATTAGCATCTTTTGCAAAATAGTCCCTATAAGGGTTTCTCATGAAAACCTACTTGGAAAAAATGTTTAACACACATTATCTTTCATATTCCTCCATAGTCCATCAAAGTACCAATAACTCATGCATGGAGAAATTTTTTAACATGAACCATAGCATGAAATATGGGTAGAAATGGAGAGAGAGATTTCAAAAATACAAAGAACATGAAAAACGGGGCTTGGGAGCACTTACTATTGAGCTTGAAAATTGAAGAAACCCTAGCGATGGTATCCTCCAAATTTCGGCAGCTATGGGAAGAAGATGAGCATATTTTTGCTCCATTTCCCCTTTTTATTCCAGTTAAATGCCAAATGACCAAAAATGCCCTTAAGCCTTTTCTTTGAAATTTCATCCATGCAAGCCCATTTTTGTCCAAATAAAATTTGGGCAAATTACTCTCCAAGACCTTCTAATTCATAATCTAAAGTAATTTCATACAAATTGCTTCTAGAATCCAAGTTTTTTAATTTATTCAATTTAGTCCCTAATTTCCAATTGGACACCTTATACTTAGAATTTCTTCATAAAACTTTAACACATGCATATCTTATATTCTAGGCCTCATAATAATCATAAAATAAACATTTTGATGTCAGATTTCTTGTCCCAAAATCACTATTTTGACTAGGCCCTATTTTAGGATGTTACAGTATGCTTAGAAAATATGTTAAGTAAGTTTCGTTTTGTATAAGTTGTGTGAAATGTTATGCTTTGTATAACATATATGTTTAGGTATGTATTCCATACAACTTAAGAGATGTGTGTAGGTTATCATGATTATGCATATGCATTGGAGTGGGTTTTGATATGTTGGAGGAAGTGTAATTTGCCAGTCCTAATTGCATATGCATAATCATTATAACATGTGTACTGGTGTGATTAGATGGATGGACTCCTGTAATCCTAACTGGTGTGATTTGTTGGACGGAGATGGTGCGTAGTGGATGGGGATAGGATATGTTTTGAAATGCTATATGTTCTAAAATTTTGATTTAGCATTTGTATATGTGTACGTCATGAGTAAGAAAATTTTGTATGTGGGCCAAGTCACACACTGGGCTTCTAGCTCACTCATTTGTTTTGATTCATTTTAGGTGACCCTCAAGCTTAGGCTTAGACAACGATTCTGGAACTCCGTTTGCACATTAGGAGTTTAAGTATATTTTGAACTAAATTATGGACTTTACGGACTTTTTAGACATTTAATTTTGTTTGGGACTTTAGTATTGATTTTGGCATTTGTTTTGTAATGCCTCAAAATTTTAGAATTTAATTGTGAGAATCTACAGTAATTAAAGCTCTGTATCTATGGCACTGTGTTCTGCTATTGTGTTTAAGGTCTAGAGTTCGAGTTGCATCGTTAAAAGTTTTCTTATTTTTAAAACAACCTTTATCCATATGTTATGTAGTTAAGTGTAATTCTGTGTAAATCTGCGTCAAGAATGAGCCTACTGGTTCATTGGATAAGCACTTGTTTGTATTCTGTCTAGTTCCGAGTTCGAATCCCATTGTATGTGTTAGAAAAATTTTGCTAAATGCTAGTATGAGCATGGTGGTTAGTTAATAAATATTTTTTTTATGTCAATTTCTTCATTCCCTTTCTTAATTTGTTTTTTTTTTCTTTTTCCTCTTTCTTCACTTTTCTCCTTTTTCCTATTTCAAATGAGTTTTTTTATTGCATTCGGCAAGTGATTGTCAAAGTACTAGGAGTTCTAAGTGATTCGGAGTGATGTTAGAAGATTTCTGTGTAAGTTCTGCGAAGTTGTTAGTTTTCGTTTATGTAGTTAAATTGGGATTTCTCTGACTACTGTATGCAAATTCGTTATTAATTAGTTGTTAATCTCATCTTCAGGCTTGAATTCGGAGGAGGATAATTCTTTGCCTACTATTACAAATTAGTTCGGTTGATCATCAGTAAGCGTTCGTTGTTGAAAGTTTCCTAGTGTCGAATAATTTGACATAATTGATTGAGTATTAACATTTGCACCAACTAGTCGTTTTAGTCAATTGATTGATTGCTGAATTGTTAATTGGATTCCAGGTAGTCTTTGCATTTTTTTTCCATCAAAACGAGCACAGGTGCTTGCGAAAACCTTAATTTTACGAGTTTCGGTCGCTAAAAATGGTGGCTGTTAACGCTACACGGCCAGGCACATAGGCGTGTGTCCAGGCCGTGTGTGGCCATATTAGTGTAGGGTTGACATGAGCAAAGGACATAGGTGTGTGTTTAGGCCGTGTAACTCACTGTTTGTGACTTAGGACCACTCGGGCAAGCACACAGGTCTGTGTCCAAGTCGTGTGAGTGATAAACCGTAATTTATACATATTTTACCCCATGCTTAACACATTCTATGGATGAATTCTCCTCAGATATGGTGAATTTGGTGCTCCTAATCCTTTAATTTTATTTTTTATACTTAGGTGAGCATAGGAGAGTAAAATGACCGAGAAACGGGCCAAAAACAGAGAAAACAGGCCAACATGAGAAATCAGCACAGCCTGGACTTCCTCACACGGGCAGACCATATGCCAGTGTCATTCTAACAGGCTCAACCACGGCCTAAAACAACTTCAACACGGGCGTGTTGATCTCTCAGCCTCGAGCACGGCCTGAAGTAATTGTACACGGGCTTGTCCTTGTCGAGCCCAAGTTGAGTCCAATTCAGAAAAGGCCAATTTTGAGGGCTCTTAGGCATTCTAAAGCCAATAAATACACCCTAAATGAGGAGGAAAAAGGGGGATGCAGAAGAGGAAGCAGAGAACTACTCAAGGAAAGCCGATTGATCCATCTCAAAAACTGGATTCACCATCAAGACTGAAGATCTCCCTTCAAATTCCCTCAAGAGTTTTGGGTTTTCTTATGTTTTGTTATTTTTATTCTTTTGAGATGTTTTCCTTTTTAGTTATAAACTAAATCCCTTAAATACCTAAGGGGAATGAAACCTAAGACGAATCTTGTTATTATTATCTGAATTGTATGATAAATATTTGACTTGTTCTTAATTATGTGTTCTTAATTATTGTTTTGATATTCCAGGATATTGATTCAAGTTAAGCTCTTATTTAGAGGAGGAATAGACCCTGTCTAAGAGTAACTTTGTCATAATTAAGCGGAGTTGGTTGCGCGCCTAGAGATAGGGTGACAAGATTTTTTCGGATTAGGGTGAAACCTAATTAGGGGATCCATAGATCGAGTTAATGCAACCCTAGGGTGTTAATTAGAAAGAGATTTCAATTATTCAATCTAGGGTTAGACGTTGTTAGTCTTGAGAGATAATAATATAACTTAGGGATCACTACGGAACAAGTTGAATGAATAAATCGTCCAATTTAGAGTCAAATAACAAGTGAAGTCTAGGTGGATTTTTTCCATAGGTATTGTCTTAATCAATCGAATTTTCCCAAAAGTATTTTTCCCAAGTTTTCTCTTTGTGCATTCTTAGTTAGTAATTAGTTTAGACAACCAAACCTCTTAAATTTTAAGCTAGATAATAAAAAGGAAGTAAATACTAGTGCTCGTAGTTCCTTTGGGTTCGACAATCCGGTCTTGCTGAACTATACTATTGTTCGATAGGTGCACTTGCCTTAATCGTGATAATAAGTTAGTCTCAAGAATGTTTCATTTATAAATCTTTAAAACCTGTTACGAATATCATGCAATCAAGTTTTTGGGGCAGTTGTTGGGGAACTAGGATATTAGGAACACTTGATTTTTATTATTTTAGCCATTTACTTTTACTGCAATTTAAATTTTATTCTAATTTTTATTTCTAATTCTTCTTTTTCCCTTTTTCTGGCAGGTTCTTATAGTTTATGACTAGAAGAAACCCGTCAGGACCATTACTTTTTGATATTGAGATCGATCGCACAGTTCACAAAAACCAAAGAGAATTAAGGCGAAGCTTAAGATACACAGAGGATGAGTAAGAGGACGATATTCAAACCACAACCGAGGAGATGGCTGAAAATTAGGAAAACCTGATACCTCCTGGGACTGCTGTTAATCTAGTAAATCAGAATCCTGCTCTACGCACTATGTATGATTATCCTAAATCTACTCTAACAGGAACTGAATCGAGTATAGTTAGACCTGTTATTGCTGCAAATAATTTTGAACTGAAACCTAACACAATTCAAATGATACAATAGTTTGTTCAGTTTGATGGTTTGCAGGATGAGGATCCAAATGCTCATTTGGCGAATTTCCTGAAATTCTAGAATATAGTTAAAATCAATGGCGTTTCTGATAATGCCATATGTTTTCGGTTGTTCCCCTTTTCATTGAGTAACAAAGCTAAACAGTGGTTGAACTCGTTACCACGAGGGTCAATTACTACTTGGGAACAAATGACCAAAAATTTTTTATTACAATACTTTTCGCCTGCTAAAACGGCTAAATTACGTAATGATATCTCTTCTTTTGTGTAGATGGATTTAGAGACACTCTACGATGCATGGGAGAGATACAAGGATCTCTTGAGACCATGCCCTCTCCATGGGTTAGCACTCTGGCTATAGGTTCAAACATTTCATAATGGCCTAAATCCCTCGACTAGACAAATGGTTGACGCAGCTGCTGGTGGAACTATTAATAACAAGACACCTGAATAGGCTTACGAATTTATAGAAGAAATGTCACTGAATAATTATCAGTGGCAAGTCATGAGGATAAAGCCAACAAAAGCAGTTGACGTTTTTAACATCAATTCAGTCACCATGCTTTTCAATCAAGTAGAACTGCTAAATAAAAAAATTGATGGCTTTCTTGGTTCTTCACAGGTTCACCCAGTAACGTAATGCGAAGAAAGCAGAGGATCGACCAATTCAGAATACCCACTATATGGCCACAACATGGAGAACAAGCAGTTAAATTACATGGGAAATAATCCTCGATCTCAAAATAATCCATATAGTAACATTTACAATGCAGGTTAGAAGAACCACCCAAATTTCTCGTGGGGAGGCCAAGGAAATTAGAGAGCACTTCCAGGCTTCTAACAACCACCCCACCAACAAGAGAAGAAGTCGAACCTTGAAGAGATGCTCACAAAGTTTATATCAGCGTCAGAAACTCATTTTTAGAATATCGAGACAGCAATTAAAAATTAACAAGCATCGATCCAAGGGCTTGAAACTCAGATTGGGCAGCTTGCCAAGTTGATTCTGAATGACCACAAGATAGCTTGCCAAGCAACACGGAATCTAACCTAAGGGAGCAACTTAACGCGATTACTAGTCAAGATGAGGAAGGGTTAGTCACACCTGAACCAGAACCGAGGCAAGAAACTGAGATAAGCAAAGGTAAAGGTGAGGCAGACCACAATGAGTAGAAACCGGTAAGTACATAATACAAACCTCGTGTGCCATACCCTAACCGATAAGGAAAGACCACTCAGACGAACAATTTGGTAAATTCCTTAAACTTTTAAAGAAATTACATATTAACTTACTGTTTATTGAAGTCCTTTCGCAAATGCCGAACGCAGTCAAATTTCTAAAAGAGCTTCTAGCAAATAAATGAAAATTAGATGAAGCATCGCATGTGGAACTAAATGCAGTTTGCTCAGCCATTCTACAGAATAAGCTACCCAACAAATTAAAAGATCTGTGGAGTTTTACAATTCCTTGTTTAATTGGTAGTTTAGATATTAGTAATGCGTTGGCTGATTTAAGGGCTACTATTAATGTCATGCCTTATAAAATGTTTAAGCAACTAGGTCTTGGAAAACCCAAACAAACTAGGATAAGCATTCAATTCGCAGATAAAACTATCAGATTTCCTAGGGGAATTATTGAAGATGTACTCGTTAAAATTGACAAATTTATATTCCCAGTTGATTTTGTTGTTTTAGACAAAGAAGAGGATAGTAACACTCCTTTAATTTTAGGAAGACCCTTTTTAGCAACTGGTGGAAAAATTATTGATGTTGGCATAGGTGAACTCACACTTCGTGTGGGAGATGAAACAATCACCCTTCAAGCTCGTAATGTGAATAACACATTAAATATTGAAGGTGATTATACAAGCCGTCTAACTAAAACTGACCATATGGTACAACCTATTTTGCAGGAAATAAGTTTGAAGGACACACATGAGCCATGTTCAATCCACAACAAAGGATCTACACATGAAGAACGAATGTTACAAATCGATGAGTTAGATGAATGGCTGACATTTAAACCGAGAAAACACGATGAACCAAAACTATGCCAGAACGAGTTCAATACCTCACCAAATCAACTTAAGGTTGGAGATAAAGTTTTATTAGATGCCAAAGATCCTAAATTGACACTGCAAAACCAAACGAAGAAATTCCCCTTACAGTACTTAGCATTTTCCCATTTGGTACAGTCAAGGTAAGTCATCCTAAGTTCGGCACTTTTAGGGTAAACAATGCCCGCCTAAAACATTATTTTGATGAGATTCATAGTAGGAATGGAGTATAAACTCATCGAACCACCATGACCATTCAATGGGGAGGGAAGTCGAGCTTAGACTATAAATAAGCGCTTCTCGGGAGGCAACCCGAGCACTAACGGTATTAACTTCTTCAAATTTTTAGTGTTTAAAACCTAACTTACTAGCGGGGCTCTTGAATACAGGTTTACCACTCACACGGCCAAGCACACGGGCATGTTTAGTACCGTGTGGAAACAGGGCAAAGATTTTCCCAAACACAGGCTTCGATAAAATGGCCACAGTCGTGCGACATGGCCGTGGGTGATCCTGCCAAAACAACACGGGCATGCGACACGCCCGTGTCTAAGAATCATGGATGAACCTAAAAAAATAGCATGGGCATTCGCCATGCCCGTGTCTAGAACCCGTGGTCAAACTTGTCAAATTAACACGAGCGTGGGCCTACATACACGGGGGTGGGAGAAGCGAACGAAGACAGACACAGTCGTGCGACATGGCCGTGTGCACTTACACACCCAAGGAACATGGGCGTGGGCCAAATGTCAGATCTCCCAAGTTCAAAAAAACGCAAAACACACGAGCTAAAATTAGGGAACACAGGCGTGTTCCCTGGCCGTGTGTCCCAAAATCTATAAATACCCTTCACTATTCATCATCTTCTTCACCCAAAATCCCTAGCCCTAGTCGCTGCAAGTCCACAGGCCCTACCTGCCACATACGTGCGCCACCTGCAACACTGTTCCCGACGACTCAAGAACCCCCCTTGCAATTGTTTACACTCTTCTCTCTACTTTATTCAATTATTTTACTTATTCCATGATTCTTTTTGCTTCATTTCCCTATATTGAGTAAATATTCATAGAAATGATAGTAATGCTTGCTCTTTTTACTCGAAATTTTCTATTTTTAGAATATACTATGCTACATTCACCTATTTTGTTCTTGATTCTATGGGTTTCATGCTTTAAAACCCACATGCATGTTTAACATAGTCTTTCCCATCATCATAACTTGATACTTGATTATGTTAGTTCATTCTTTTTAATCTAGTATGTGAGCCCCATGAAAGTATTCTCATTCCACTTGTAGGTATATTATGTTTACCTCAAGTGGCAAGAAGACTACCATCCCCGCTTCGAAAAAGCAGAAAGGGCTGTCATCCTCAGGCCCTACCAAGGAAATTTGTCACGCCTTCCTCCAATTTTCTCCAGGCAATTAGGAGGAACTATTTCAGAATCTACGGGCCCGACCCTTGGAAGTGGGCCACTGTATAGACTAGACCGCGCTAGAATAAGTCCAACTTGCTGATGCAATTCGAGCCCTCCTCACCACTGATCCTTGGGGACTTTTCTTCGAGATTGTTGAGCCGACGTATCTCGAGCTCACGATGGAATTCTGCTCAACATTTTATCTTATGACCGTGATGACCCATTTTGATGATTCAGGAACGGTACAATTTTGCCTCGACTATCTAGTCTGCCAGTTGAGAGTCCAAGAGTTCGGTACTGTACTGGGCCTTTACATAGAAGAGTTCATGGAAGAGAATGAGCTCCACACTCTCAATCGCCACATCTATCATTTTCCTTCACGGTGCTGGAATGACCTCGCCCCTGGCTCTGCCTCCTACAATCCTAGCCGCTCCAAGGCATCGTTCCCTCCATCTTTGAGGTACCTATATGCCATTTTAGCTCACACGTTAACAGGAAGGCAAGAGAGTACTGGCATCATCAACACTCACGACGCTTACATTCTATGTTGTATGTCGTACGGGCATGTCTTCGACCTTGCCTATTTCATTGCCCTCGCCATTCAACATCAGATGGAGTGGCATAGGAAGGGGGTCATATCCATTAGGCCCTATGTGACGCGGTGGGCTCGGCACTTCAGGCTCCTCAACACAGCAGCCCAATCATCCTCCTTCACTCTCATGGGCCAGATGTCCCCATAGGGCATCTCGAGCATGTTAAGTATGAGGATGATAGAGAAATGATGTGGCACATTCCCTCCTCAGTACCGCCTTATCCAGTCCACCGAGGAGGAGGATCCCGAGGACATTACTGATAATGTCCCTCTACGTAATGAGGACCCACCGTCTCAGCCACCACCACCCTCTCGTCCAGTTCATGCGGCAGCTTTATATGCTGACATCTCTGAGCGCCTTACCCAATTCGATCAAAAGTGTTTTCAGCACTTCGATAACATTGATGCTACTCTACAGCATATTTGTCAGCACTTCCACATCTCATCGCCACTCCCACCTCGCGAACCATCTAGCGATGAAGATGTTTAAAATTTTTTTATTATTATGTTATATTTTTAATTTTATTTTATTTGAAGACTACTTTATATTTTTCTTTAAGCTTATTTTTATTAGGTTTTATAATTTTTATTTTACAATTATCAATTTCAGCTATTCCATTATGAATAATTCTACTTCCTTAGATTTCCTAAAAAGTTCCTGATTTTGTCACTGTTATAAAGAGCTCCTAAGCTCATCATCACATAAGAACTAAAAAACTCCACCGGGAAAGGTTCTCCACGACTGTCATGTCTTGCTTGACCACGACCATAGCTACCACTAGATATAATAATCTTTTGGAGCAAGACTTATGGACTAATGAACCTTTACCATCACCGGAGTATCCTCCTCCACTCTCGCGCCGATTTTTCCAGTTCAAGGAATTCATTCATCGTTCAGGAAGTTTCACTTCTCTCCCTCTCTTATGATGATAAATCTATCTTTTCAATATATCTACCTTTGTACATTGAGGGCAATGTACATCTTAAGTGTGGGGGGTCTTTTATATCACTATTAGAAATCCCTGAATTCTATCTTCTTCTCACATGAATTATTCATATCCTTATAAGAATGGATTTTAATTAACTTATGATTTTCATTAATATGTCTTGAACTAAAACATAGGCATTTATGCATTGATTGTTTAAACTTTGAGACATTAGGGAATCAAGCATGATAAGTTGATTTTTGAAGAATTAAAAACCTTTAGGTTGTTTCCCTAAGTTTAGGTATTATCTTGAGTTGGAATTCACAAGTTTAAACATCAAAAAGCCATAATTTTTGTGAGATCTTGAGCCTTTAAGAGCATCTATTACTTCTTTCATACTCACTTTCATTATGAGTGTGTCAGTATTGAATTGTTATTCTAGAACTTGCTTGATTATGCATGTCAAGACCACACCATTTGATTTGATATGTCAAAATGATGAAGGCACTTAGGTTTAACCCACTCACACCATAAAAGCCTACCTTCACGATTAACCCTTAGTGAACCCCCTTGAGCCTAACAACCCATTCATTGATTTACCCTCAATATTAACCCATAACTCATTATTGTTGAAATCCCCTAAATTAAATTGATCCCTATTTTTGTTGAGATTTGAGTTGGAATAGTTGCTTAGCTATGTTTTATTCTATTTTTTATTGACTTGTTCTTAAAAAAAAAAAGAAAAAAAGAAAAAATATATATACATGTATACATATTAGTAGTAGTGATCTTTTGTGCTAAAGTAGTTAAATTCCATATTCTGAGAAAAAGCTCTGTTGTACGCAAGTGATGATTAAATATTTTTCTAGTTAGGCAATTTTTCAATTCAATCTCGATTCTAACCTTCTCTTTCAGCTTGTGACCACACCCCTAACCAAAGCCACGTTACAACTGTTTAAAGACCTTTTGATTAATGTTCATCTCAATATATAGTGGTGGAGATTTGATTTTCATGCAAGCCTATGGTAATGACTTTTCATTATTGACTATTGAATGCTTCATGTTTTGTCCTTAAACACCTCGAGCGATTTGAGTGAATCTTTAGTGAGGATGTGAAACTCTGTGATATTTTGAATCAAAGGTAATTACTTAGATAAGGGGAGACACCTATGTTTTCATGATAAAATGCTCAACTTGGAATATTTGAAACCTTGATGATATTTTAGTCGAATTTTCAATGTTTGATTACTTATGGATTATTTTGAGATATTATTGATAAGAATTATAAAGTTAAGGAGAATTTATTTTGATTGTGAGTTGAGGGTTTTGCTTGAGGACAAGTAAATGCTTAAGTGTGGGGGTATTTGATAAACCATAATTTATACATATTTTTACCCCATGCTAACACATTCTATGGATGAATTCTCCTTATATATGGTGAATTTGGTACTCCTAATCCTTTAATTTCATGTTTTATACTTAGGTGAGCATAGGAGAGAAAAATGACTGAGAAACGGGCCAAAAACGGAGAAAACGGGCCAACGTGGGAAATTAGCACAGCCTGGACTTCCTCACAAGGGAAGACCACACACTCATGCCATTCTAATAGGCTCAACCACGGCCTAAAACAACCTCAGTGTAACACCTCGAATTTGGGCCTAAAAGTATTGGGCCTTGAGTGGGGGTCTGTAAGGAGGTTGTATATAGGTATTTAATTGTGCAATGAAATGAAACAATTAAATGTTTGCTTTAGTGGTTAATGGCTTTGAGAAGTGTTGGAGAAATCTTGGGTTCAAACTTGGGCTTTAGCAAAAATTTTGGTATTAAGTGAAAAAAACCTGGATGCTTGGATGAGGGTTTTTAAATTATTGTGTTAAATAAATGACACAAGAAAGCTTGTAGTCTAGTGGTTGTGGCGTCATTAAGGTTGTATGGGAGCCTGGGTTCAAGCCTTGGCTCTTACAATTTATTTTGGTTTTTTTAAGGAACCTGGACTTTGGCCTTTAGACCTTATAATTAATTGGGGATAAAATATGACACGTAAAGCCTTGTGGCTTAGTGGCAAGTAGCGTGTGGAGCATCGAGGGAGGCATGGGTTGAATCCCATGGCAAGCAAGGAGCATTTATTTTGCTAACGAGGCGGCAAGAGTTGGTGTTGAATTTAAACTCTGATGTTGGAGGGATCCCACATCGGGAAGCTAACATAAGAGTGGTTGCGAAGCTGGTTTTAAATAGAGGGAACCATGAGGAGAGTAAAGGTACCTTTTCTTGGCTGATCCCTTTCGCTGTATGGCATGCTCGTTTGGGTTGGGTGTCGGCTAAGAGTGCTCAGAGCGTGGATTAACTCCAGTCTCCTATCAGGTGTGTATTTCTCACTACTCTAGTTGTAGGATGGCTACTTCGGGCCGCGATGGGCCGAAAGAAGCCATGTGGGCCCAAGGGCCTACGGTCCCAATTGGATAAGTTGTTTGATTGTGTAGTAAATATTGGACTAGGCTAGGTGAATCTCATATTTGTGGCTGGATTTGGGCTAAAAGGGCCACTCGAGCGTGTGGACCCATTTGGGCCGAGAATGGGCTTTAGGGCCATTCGTATTGTTATTCCTGTTTAGAATACTTTAGTTTACCAATTACAGAAATGCCCTCGACTTGTAAAATTACCAAAGTACCCTCGATTTATAAAATTACTATTTTACCCTTGATTTACAGAATTACTGTTTTACCCTCGATTTACAAAATTACCGTTTTACCCTCGATTGTGAAATTACTGAAATACCCATATAGGGTAGAATTACCAAAATACCCCTAGTTTGTAAAATTACCAAAATACCACTGGTTTGTGAAATTACCGGAATACCCTCAATTTGTAAAATTACCAAAATGCCCCTGATTTACAAAATTTTAGAAATACCCTTGACTTTCTAAAAATTATAGAAATACCATTGGTTTACAAAATTATTGAAATACCCTTGGTTTGTAGATTTACCAAAACACCCTTGTAGGATGAAATGACTAAAATACCCCTAATAGGTAAAAAGACCGTAAAGCCCTTTTAGGGTAAAGTGACCGTAATACCCTTGTATGGTTAAATGACGAATATGTCCTTATGCTCTGCATGACTGATGTGCTTAGGATTTACATATATTGATATTGGATTAGTTAAGTTTGAGTGATAGGTGGTGGTTATCGTAGGTGATTGATTATGGAAACGTTTCAACTTCAACCCATAACAGGTGTGTACTAACCCTCGTAGTAGCTTAGATTAATATCTGCTGAGAAGCTGAAATGCTAAAATACTGGCATTTCGGGAACTTGTAATGTTGCGTGTGGGTATAGATGCGATAAATACGATAAGATCGGTGTTTGGATCAATGGAACGGGTAAGAACTCAATTTTGTGCACGATGGTTAGTTGGGCCTCAATGGGCAAGAATTGGGCCAAATGGGCTTTTGGGCCCATTTGGGTAAAATTGATAGAAAATGGAATTTGGAAAAATTTCATGTTAACACGGTTAGTATTGTTGTAAAATTTGGGTTAAGCAGGCTTAGTAGGCTAAATCAGCATTCGTAGGGCCCATTAGGGGTTTTGGGCCCAAAAGCCCGAATTTGATAAGTGGGTTAAAGATCATTGTTTAAACACTCGAAAATATTGACAATTGTAATGAACATGAAAAACCCTGATTTTTGGTAAAATTACGAAAATACCCTTATAATATGAAAAATAACTGTTTTGCCCTTGTGGGCAAGTGGTGACTTAATTTGTGTGGTTGTGGATTTGATTGTGAATATATGTTGGTGATATGAATGACTTGACTGTGATTGTTTGATTCAAATATGGACATGACATTCTGCATACATGACATATTGCATGGGATATGGGTTATATTGATGGAGGAAGTGCTAAAAGGGCTCTACCCCAGTTTACCGAAAAGGGCTTTGCCCCAGTTTATCAGAAAGGGCTTTGCCCCAGTTTATCAGAAAGGGCTTTGCCCCAGTTTATCAGAAAGGGTTTTGCCCCAGTTATTAAAAGAGACTAGGCCTCCAGTTATATGATAAAGCAGCTATGCTACCAGTGGAGAGTTTGGTTTGGTGGGTTGAGTTATTCCCCACATGGAGAGCTTGGTTGGTACGGGTGGAGAGTAGCAAATGGTGGGTCGAGTAGTCTCCCCAAATGGGCTTGCATACATTCATTGACATTACATGTGATATTGAAATGGGCTTGCATACATCCATTGACATTACATGTGATATTGAAATGGGCTTAAGGGCTATACCGTTTATAGTAAAGGCTTCGGCCCAGTGATATGATTTATGAAAAGGCTTCGGCCCTGTGATATGATTTATGGAAAGGCTTCGGCCCAGTATATGTCAAGACTAAATAGGGCTTTGGCCCAGATTGTACTGATACCATGTTATTTACTGTTTGTTTGTTATTGGGGTTACACATTGAGTTTTCGTAAACTCACCTCGTTTCTAACTGTGCGGTAATCCCTAAGCTTAGATGGTTTGAGGCTGCGAGGACTCTTGAGATGGCCACACCATTTTTTGCATTTCTTTTAATTGTAATAAGTAGCCGATTTATTTCTTTATAAGTTTTATCTTATTAATATTATTATTTGGTTTTGGGTTGTAATAAGGTCATTTTAATTATTTTTCTGGGATTATTTTATCTTATACCCTATATTTTTCTAATAACAATATGAGTTAGACCTAGGGTGCATTTCCAAAATGATAATTGTTTTCAAAATAACGCAACGATACAATTAATCGGTTTATCAAAAATATCTACTTAAATGAATTCCAACTCGTTTTTCTCAAAACCTAACCTAGCACCAAAGTGTGGCAATGGTTGTGGGCATGTCTAGGATTGGATCCAATCAAGAGCTTGGTACTTAAGCAGCCTTCTAGGCTCACCTCCTCTGTTTCGGATACCTACCTGGTGCAAAGCTTCCATTCACTTGGTTAAGCTTAACAAAAGTTGGTTTTAAAGTGCTAAAATGGAACGTGGATTTTTAACTTCAATATGACATGTCGGATCCGGCCATAACGTCTGGGCCGGGTTTGGGGTGTTACACTCAGCACGGGCATGTTGATCTCTCAGCCTCAAGTATGGCCTGAAGTAATCCCACATGGGCGTGTCCCTGTCGAGCCGAAGTTGAGTCCAATTCGGAAAAGGCTAATTTTGAGGGCTCTTAGGCATTCTAAAGCCTATAAATACACTCTAAAGGAGGAGGAAAAAAGGGGATGCCGAGGAGGAAGCAGGGAACTGCTCAAGGAAAGCCAATTGATCCATCTCAGAAGCCGGATTCACTATCAAGACTGAAAATCTCCCTTCAAATTCCCTCAAGAGTTTTGGGTTTTCTTATGTTTTGTTATTTTTATTCTTCTGAGATGTTTTCCTTTTTAGTTATGAGCTAAATCCCCTAAATACCTAAGGGGAATGAAACTTAAGACGAATCTTGTTGTTATTATCTAAATTGTCTGATAAAAATTTGACTTGTTCTTAATTATGTGTTCTTAATTCTTGCTTTGATATTCCAGGATATTGATTCAAGTTAAGCTCTTATTCAGAGGAGGAATAGACCCTATCCAAGAGTAACTTTGTCATAATTAAGCGGAGTTGGTTGCGCGCCTAAAGATAGGATGACAAGATTTTACTGGATTAGGGTGAAACCTAATAAGGGGATCCATAGATCGAGTTAATGCAACCCTAGGGCGTTAATTAGAAAGAGATTTCAATTATTCAATCTAGGGTTAGATGTTGTTAGTCTCGAGAGAGATAATAATATAACTTAGGGATCTCTACGGAATAAGTTGAATGAATAAATCGTCCGATTCAGAGTCAAATAATAAGTGAAGTCTAGGTGGATTTTTCCTTAGGTATTGTCTCAATCAATCGAATTTTCCCAAAAGTATTTTTCCTAAATTTTCTCTCTGTGCATTCTTAGCTAGTAATTAGTTTAGACAACCAAACTTCTTAAATTTTAGGCTAGGTAATAAAAAGGAAGTAAATACTAGTACTCGTAGTTCTTTTGGGTTCGACAATCCGGTCTTCCTGAACTATACTACTGTTCGATAGGTACACTTGCCTTAATCGTGATAATAAGTTAGTCTCAAGAACGTTTCATTTATAAATCTTTAAAACCTGATACGAATATCACGCAATCAGTGAGTCACACGGGCAAGGATATATTTATGTGTCCAGGCTATGTAACTCTCTATTTATGTTTTAAAACCACACGAGCAAAAGGACATGGGCACGTGCGCAGGCCGTGTGAGCTACATGGGTAAGGACATAGGTGTGTGTCCAGGCCGTGTGGTATTTAAAAAGGGCCCGGAAATTATTTTTGAGACCATAAATGGTTCTTAAGATTGATATTGATGTCCCCATTGTATGAATGGTCTGAATTTGACTGAACGAGAACTCTCTGATACCCTGTGACAGACGTTTGAATACTGTATGTGTACTGTGATGCTTAATCTAATATTGAATTGTGCTATCTACTTGTGAAACAATTTAGAATAACTAAATACATATTGTGAATATCTGTACTTTGCATCTGCATAGGTTGGGACATCGTGAAGAAGTAAGTAATCTGCTCTGAATTAGTGGTTAAGCCACCACGTGTATAATTTTGATTTTGGTGCTTGGTCGTACTATGATCTAGCAGCTAAGCTGCGTTTCTTTAAACGTGTTAGATAGACACCCTATGATGTGTAGGGTTGGCTAGGCATTGAACGCCCTTAATGTTGTGTTGGGATGGCCGAAGATGGTGTGTAGTGGATAGGGGTTAGGAATTTCTACATCTGCAAATGATCTATTCTGTATGTGAAACTGAAATTGTTTTCTACATCTGTAACTAATCTGTCTCGTACTCGAACTAGAAATACTTCTGTCACCAAATCGACTCTTTGAATTCGACAACTATTTGATAAATGTGTTTTAGTTAAACAAACTTCTTTTACGCACTGAGTTCACAATTCACTTTTTTATTAATTGGATTTCAGGTGGTTCTCAGACTTGAACGGGTCGGCGCCGCAGGAGCTCGATCAAGTTTTATCTTTCTTCTAAATATTACTATTAGGAATTCGATATTCTAGGAAATTATGATGTTTGGAAAGATTGCATATTCACTTAATTGCTGTGTTGGATACTATGTGTTAAATGGTTTATTTTGACTATGTTATAGATGTGGTGTTTTAGTATCGCTGATGTAACTCTCTGGACTTAGTCTGAATGTCTAGGTTGGGTTTAGGGTGCTACATGTTTTGTAAACGATTTATTTATAATCGGGGGTTTCATCCAGACGATAGAACTAACAATATACTATGGTTTTGTAAGACAAAAATTTTAAGATGTTTTTTCGCTGCAAAAGTTTTGAAATCCGATACAATGTTTCACAACTCAAATGGTTAAGTATACAAAATTGTGTTAATAAAATTTGTAAAATAAGGTTTTCGCCAAGCTGTTTTCATGCGAACATTAAAACACATATGTTTTTTATTGATAAATTTAACATCTTTAATCCTCTGGATATTAAACCAAGATTTTACGAAAAATAAGTGTGAATGTTTTTACTTGAGGACATAAACCTCATAATATGACTGAAACGTATATATTCTTTTGTCCACTGTAGTTCCTTCTCTTGAGTTTTGTTATTGGTAGACATGAAATTGGATAATGTAACTAAGTTTCTTCAAGGCAAGACTATATTAGTCACTGGTGCAACTGGATTTTTAGCCGAGGGTATTACTGTTACTCTCTTTTTATGGCCAAAGGTGATTTTATTGAAAGCACAACTAATACTTAATGGTTTAATGTTTAAATCATGCCTATTAGTCTTTATTGAGTAGATATTAAGGCTTCAACTAAACGAGAATAAGCTTTATCTTCTTTTGAGGGCTTCAAATGATAAATGGTCCACACAAAGCTTAGAAGATGAGCTATATAAAAAAATATATATGTTTTTATGTACTCGACCCATCTTATGAAATACATATATCTATATAAGAGACATAGTTGGTATATAAAATTATACCTTCTTTTATATATCAAATATCCAATTAAAATAACACTAACGTTAATAAATTTTATATGTAGATCATAAGCACAAAATTATTTAAGTTCTCCACGACAAATGGGGTTTAAAATTTGATGCCTTGATATCAAATAAGATGATAGTAGTGGAAGGTGATATATCTTCTAAAAACATTGAATTGAAAGATTCAAAACTAATAGAAGAAATGAGGAAGGAAATAGAAATTGTTGTAAATTCTACTGCCACAACTTACTTTAATGAAAGGTACTTTAGAATCATGTTGTAATTAAGCTATAACTCACTATTGGTACCATTCCTCAAAGAAAAATTTAACGGTTCCATCCTCATATTTAAATTGTATCTCATATGTACTGGTGCTAAGTTGTGTTGAGTCTAATTTAATTCTAATTTTAAGCAATATCTTGAATGTTGATTAAAACTTTTTAATGGTTCTTAATATTTTTCTTATTAAATTATTTTAAATATTAGAGAGACATTTAAGTTTATATAAGTAACTAAGTTATGGATAAATTTACAATAACATATAAATTATGTCATAAATTTACCAATTTGTTTTCATCTACATCTTAGCTTTTCTTACATTTTGAAGGTATGACATTGCGTTGGGCATCAATATATTTGCAGCTTTCAATGTTTTGAATTTTGGGAAGAAATATGATAAAATAAAGCTATTTCTTCACATTTCAGGTAACACAGAAAATTTGGACTCGGGATGGCATCGGAAGACCCTTGGATTAACAAATTTGTTTTCGTTATTATTATTTTAAAGCTCTTATTAAAGTTTGCTTTATTCCTTTTAGTACGGGTTGTAATTAATAATTATTTATTGCTTTTATATGTTAGGTTAAAATAGATTAACTCATTTATTTTAAAGCATGACATTTGTTTAATACTTTGAAAATTGCATGCTATTTTAGTTTAAAACTACTATTTTAAATATATGTTTCTTGCTGCTTATCAATATGCCACGATAATAATAATGTAATTGAATTATTAAGTACAGTTGACCTAAAATTAATGAATGTTTTTCTAAAAATAAAAGAGCAATTACCTCTCAAAACAACTCATGTAAAAAAGGCTAGTTTTTTTTATCCATATTAACTTCAATATTTTATATTTATTTGTTACAAATTTTATGATGTTTCAGTACAAGGATGGAGTCAGGGGCTTGGCAGGTTCCTGCGCTCTTAAAATGTAAATTTTCATTTTTAGCTATTTTGTAATTTAAAATATTTTAAAAAATTCTAATTAACTTTTTTGGCTTCCTTTAAATTTTTTGTACTTTCCTTTTCAATAACTATTTAAATAAGATGTAGACTTTTGCCGGAATTGTTTTACCTAAAAGGTACGTATATTTTAAAGATTTTTACTCATTACTATGTGATTATGGTCCTTCGTTAGTGCTTCAAAAACTTCGATTATTTAACAGCGGTGAACCTTGGAACTTATATTTAATTTTTTTACTTTTATTTTTAACTGTGGTATATTTCTGGATATTTTATCTGTTGTTTTTCCTTCAAAATATATATACGTATGGGATGAATGATGATTTATATATTTAGCTTATAATTTTTATTTTTAAGAAAATAAATTAATTCTAGAATATTTTTATAATCAATTAAAAATAAAATATTGATAAAAATATTTCTAGTAGGTATATATTCCTAATGATTATGTATAGTTGGGTAGATACATTGTACAATTGCCAAACTCTTGATTGCCTGCTTTATTTTTTTTTGAAAAAAGATTGCTTGCTTTATTTAAGTATTTGCATTAATGCAAAACGTGTTTTTGGTTCGTTTTGTTAGGCTAAACTTGCCTAACCCTACCACGCTTCTCATCGCAATGTTCGATGAATAGTTGGAAAGGGGAATTATATATTATTAGTTACTATCATGATAGGTTAGCTTAAATTAAAAGTGATTTAATTTGGTTAAGATTTATTGAGTTTTAATTATTAAATAAAGTATAGGTCAAATATGTATAGATACTCTAATAACTAATTTCTAATTAATGATGGGCTGATAAGGAATTAAGACTAATGTGCCAAAGTTATATATATGAGGGTTATGATCCCCAAATAACACACAAGGTAACTCTTTCTAATATCCCATTTAGAAAAGAGAGAGTCACATTCTCAAGATTTCTTGTGTGCTAATTTGGAAAATCAAATCCCTAAGATCTGAAAAATTTATAGGAACTCATGGATTTAGGTACGCTTCAGCATCTAATTTTGTTATCGTTTTGTTCTTGATTGATTTGACATGATGATCCTGATTTATGGTTCACTAAGTTTTATATCATATCTTGATTTACGATTCTAACAAGTAGCATTCAAGTCTTGTCATGTCAAATTATTGATAATTGATTAAGGTTTTTTCCTCTCTGAAGGATTGATTCATGAAATTTCATGGGTTTTATATTTTGAATATATGTTAATTTTTGAAGATTTATATTAAAATATTTTTTAGAGCTTGATTATCTTGAATTCATATGAAAAAATTAGAGTTTAAAATATTTATGTAATATTATTTGATGGAATACCAAATTCAATTCAAAATTTTAATTTGAAATTCTTACTTCGTGGATTGGTCTGCAATTCATTTTTTGTTTACAATCTTGCCGTTAGTTTTATAATAAATAAATAAAGAAGGCATGAAGGTCAGGTCGGTCAGGCGATGATGTTTTGTTTTTTATTTTTATTTTTAAATTCTTTATATATTTTTATATAGTGTCGAGAAACCATTAATATCGCAGGCCATTAATATTGCAAGCTATTAAAATTTTAGGGTTTTGTTTTTAATTTTTAATTTAAATTTAATTTTTAGAGTTTAAAATAGAAATCACACAATTTTTTATTTTTTATTTTTACATATGGAAGTTTAAGTTCTCTTAAAGTTTACATGCTACTGTAGAAATATGAATATATGTATACATATTAATCGTGGGTTTTGTTTTCCTTCATACATCTTCTATTTGCATGATATGTGTTTCAAATTCTATTTCCTGTGTATTTGCAAGTAATATGATTTAACTATTATTATTTAATCCTAATAGTATTTAATTAAAAAAGAGGTTAACAATATATACCCATGGCTTAGTTTAGTTTTTTTGATTATATATACACATACAGTGCATGTTGTTTTGGAAAAGTATATAAATATATTTATCTTTTAGCTTGATTGAAAAATAAGATTAAGAAAAATATTTTAAAACAAATAAATTCATATTTTAGTTTTAGGTTTTAATTAAGGATGTCTAATATTTTAAGTAAATTAATTTAAATAAAATGACACCAAAGTGACCTCTTTTGCGTAGATTAGTTTATTTAAAATATCAAGATAATTATATGTTTATGTGATTCATGCGCTTATTAATTGACTAAAAAGTAAGTTAATATTTGGCGAATTTTAACAACATCTATGGTGATAAACATGTGACAATTATAATGTATTCTATGTGAAAATAAGTTAGTCCAAAGATTAAATAATTGTTTGATATAATTTATTGTCAATGTTTGATTACAACAACAAGAGTTTCACTTATTGTTAATATTACTATCCAAAGACTTGATATTAATGTTGTGTTTGGTATCTTGAGATGGGATTAGTCATTATCTTGAATTTATTGTTTACTTACGAATATTGATCTCACTACAGGAAAACAGATCTTTAGCGGCGTTTTTAGCGGCGTTTTCTCAAAAAACGCCAAAAAAATTGTAAAACATAGAGCAATAGCAGCGTTTTTGGTAAAACGCCGCTAAAAACAGAGCAATAGCAGCGCTTTTGGTAAAACGCCGCTAAAAATAAGAGCATTAGCGGCGCTTTTGGTAAAACGCCACTAAAAATAAGAGCATTAGCGGCGCTTTTGGTAAAACGCCGCTAAAAATAAGATCATTAGCGGTGCTTTTGGTAAAACGCCGCTAAAAATCGAAGCATTAGCGGCACTTTTGGTAAAACGCCGCTAAAAAATCGAAGCAATAGCGGCGCTTTTGGTAAAACGCAGCTAAAAATAAGATCATTAGCGGCGCTTTTGGTAAAACGCCGCTAAAAATCAGGGCAATAGCGGCGGTTTTGGTAAAACGCCGCTAAAAATAAGAGCATTAGCGGCGCTTTTGGTAAAACGCTGCTAAAAAGTTTAGGGTTTACGATTTAGGTTATATGATTAAGGGTTTAAAGTTTATGAGTTACTATTTTAAGGTTTATGTATTATGGTTTAAGGGTTGGGGTTTATGATTTAAGGGTTAGGGGTTAGGGGTTAGGGGTTAGGGGTTAGGGGTTAATACTTAGGGGTTTTTATTTTGTGGTTTAAGGTTTAGGGGATATAGTTTAGGCCGGTACTTTAGTAGGGGATATAGTTTAATGGTTTAAGGTTCAGAGTGTTGATTAATTAGTGTTATTATTTTGTGGTTTAAGGATCAAGAGATATAGTTTAAGGTTATGATTAATCTATACATTTTGTGGTTAAGGCTTAGGGGTTATTATTTTGTGGTTTATGGTTAGGGGATATAGTTTAGGGTTTAAGGGATATACTTTAGGGATTAAGGTTATAGGGATATATTTTGATAGTTTAAAGTATAGAGTTTTGATTAATTAGTGTTAATAATATTAAGTATTTTGATTAATTAATAATATTATAAAAATATAAAGGCTAAATGATATTAAAGTTTACCGGCGTTTTATTGAAAAACGCCACAATTATCCATGGAAGGAAAATGCTGTCGTTTTATACTTTGTTGTTATTTTTATTAGTGGCGTTTTATGAAAACGCCACAAAATCTAAATTTTTTTAACTAAAACGGCGTCGTTTCTGTGTGGCCCGAAATTGGTTTACTCTCTGCCAAAGTCAATTTCCCCGATTTCCCCCAACTTCTTCTCCCCCAAAATTTTTACCCTAGTTTTCCAATATCCGGCGCATCTTCTCGGTTTTAGAAGGAAACAAATCAATTGTCTCTATAGATGAGTGGGGGCATCTTCTTGGATTTAGCTTTTTCCATGGATTCCCAATGACACCCAAATTTTACAAGGTATGTTTTAACATTTTCCTACTTTCTGGGTCTTTCTGCTTTTCTTGTTTCAATCTTCCTTTCTCTCCTTGTTTTATTTTGCTAACATAGGCAAAACCTTATCAAGCTTGTATATTTCTAATATTTTATTATTGTTTTGAACAGGACCACAACCCTTTGTTAAGGAAAAGATTAATGCGACTGATGGTACTTGAATGTTTCGACTTGCTAAATGCTTGTTTAATTAACTATGTCAATGGTGCTTCTAGTTTTGAGATGCTTTCTTTTGTTTTTGCCCCCTTGATCTACTCATCGTCTAGGTAGTCATGTTTTGGTTGTGTAATATTAATTAATTGTTTTATATAAATTTTGATGTCAGTTGTTAAATCTCCATTAATGAAAGTCTTAGCACAGTTGGTAAGAGAGGAGGTTTGAGTTTTAAGTATCTAGATTCAAAATTCAGTATATAGGGTATCTGAATCCCACTATGAGTTGCAAGTTTTAGTTCAATTACTCAGTTGTAATTTAGATTATTCCAGTTTTAGTTTGTTTGTCTTTGCCTTTGTAAAATTTGATTCTAAACTTTGTGATTATTAAGACATATTTGTATTGGTATTGTTGTGATTTTAAAAAAATTGGTTAAATCTAGTACGGTATACTTGTGTGTCAGTGAGGCTTAGATTTAAACATGATTCTTCAAATGTTGGTTTCATGGTATTGTTTCTTGATGTGCCCATTCTTTATGCTATGGCATTTAAAGAGATACTATTCTTCTTCCCTCAATAATTTGCTGTTTATTCACTAACTGCATGCAAACCTAGTTTAAGAAGCAGCTATTTGGATGAAGTGACACCATGTGTTTTATGATATAAATAGCATCATGCATCATGGGATACAACTTGTAAGACATTAGTATCATCTGAATTTCACATATTAACATAAGCATAACTGGGCAGATGTGGAAAAAAGTTCTGATTCAACTTTCTATTAGTATAAGATCTAAAGGGATACTTGAAGAAGCTACAAAGCAACTCTAACATCAAATTAAATTTACTGGAAATCATATGTATATATATTTTACTTTTTGTATACTCGTGTAAAAATAGATTTAATTATTTTATTTATTTCAATAAAATTAAGTAAATGTGTTTATTGGGAATAGAATTTCATTTTTCTTTTTTACTATGTAATGATTAGGAATGTGGGATATATATATGAATAGATTCAAAGTTTGTACACGTTTAATAACAAAAAGTTACTTTTAACATTAACATAACATACTTTAAAAATTACCCAAGTTACCTCAAATTCAACCCCGAATTGAAATAAAAATACCAAATTTAAAATATTTAAACATATAAATATATATGATTATCAATGTTTGATGAAAATATATTTAAAATAATTAAATCTATTTTCATTTTGCTTGTTAGTCTTGGGTGGATTAGTTCATTCATGTAGTAGATATTTGATACAATGGTTAACATAATTGAATCAATGCACTTAACAAGATATTGATTAAAATTTTAAACCCCATTTTAATGGCAAAATATCATGGTGTCATGGGGTTGCAAATGCTGGTCCTTATCCATTGTTCAAAGTTCATAAAGTTAGAAACGTCTAATGAAAATTTCTTGGCCAATCGGTTCCATTGGCTAGATGGTTTGACCCATATTATCGATCTGTTTGTTTTAGCCTATTGTCCGTAATGTACATCAATGAGTTTCTTCTTATAAACTTCTTTTGATTCTTTGGCTCGAGATGTGAACGACTAAAACATTTGCTTCCCCATTTTCTTTTCCTATTATATATATTTTTTTAACACTTAACTTAGGTTGGAAACTTCTCTTATCACATTACTTGTTAAGGCTAGAGGCCAAAGTTTATCGCTTGCTAATATCAACAATCTTTTACAACAAGATTTTGATGTCTTGCAACAATCTGCTGACCAATATTTTCATGATTAGCTTTTGCAAACACCGCAGACTTGTAAACTTTTACTTATGTCTAAATATGGATGTCATTTCTATCCCTTTTGTATATCTAGGAAAACCGACATGAAGTTTATTTTGACTGGATTATAAATATATGTAATGTAAAAACATTTGCAACAAGCCGCTGCATATTTTTGAATGAGAAGTTTATTTTGACTGAATTATATCGCAAAACCGACATGAATTTTTACTAAGGATTACTCACATTATGCCTTATATCAATTTTCAATTTAGATGGTTGTAGTTTGAAGATGATCTATTTTGGTACAAATCAGTTGGATTTTGTTGACATTTAATTTTAAACTTTTTCGTGGTCATTCTTACGTATCTGCATTTCGAGACGCAAGTAAGTTTTATTATTAATTAATTTTACATTTATGTTCGTGTATTGAATCTAATTTGATAAATCAATGCATTCGTGGAGCAATTGAAAAATGATCACCATTCGATTGATAATTTTGTATCGGTTTGTTAGCATCCTTATCAAGTATCAAATGCCTATCTGTTACTTCTTGTACATCGAGTTGGATATATAATTCCTTCTTGTTTGGGTTATTCTGTCAAGATTTACTTAGTATTTGAATTTTGTACAAAAATATTTTTTTGACTGCTTTTAACCAACACCTAATTTTTTCTTCCCTATTTTTGTACTATGACGATTGTTAATAAAAATAATTATTACTATAATAGCTATATGAAGTAATATATATGAAGTAAAATTATATTGTATACTAAATATGGTACATATACTTTAATTCCTTGTGTTTTGACTTTTAGGATATAGTTCCATGTGTCTATATTAGTGAATTAATGTTGTATATGTTTCGATTCTTGCTTCTGCTCCTCCCGCAACTATTGGTTCAATCAAGTCGCCATTTAATCTTCAATTAATATTTGGTACTGATATAGATAAAGTTTTCATATTTGCTTAAACTGAAATATATTTGGTGCTACTCTTATAATCTTACATGTGTCTCGTATTAGTGAATTAATGTTGTATGTATTTCGATTCGATTCTGCTCCTCCTGCAACTATTGGTTCAACTGAAGCGCCATTTAATCTTCAATTAATATTTGGTACTGATATAGATAAAGTTTTTATATTTGCTTAAACTGAAATATATTTGGTGCTACTCTTATAATCTTACATCTGCTTTTAGGTACTATCGAGCACTGAATTAATATTTGGTGCAACTAAATACACCACGACCATTGACATTTGTTCTAGGTGCGTATAGGTTTCGTTGCTAAATTTTTTTCCTTATTTCTATGCATTTTCACTTTAAATCACTTAACAAATATTACTTTTTTGACTCCAGCCTCTGTTTGCTGGTAAGAGTGGAGTAGACCAGGTACGTTTTATTGAGGTACGTTTTATTTCAAAATTCTAATCAATAATAGTTTTATCATGATGATTTTGGAAAAATTAATATTTTGGGGTTGCGATTTTGTAAAGATTTAATTGCTGGTTCTGTTTGGAGCAGAACTATTTTGTTACCAAATTAATTTTAAATATTTGGTTCAACTTATTTATTATTTGATTCAGCTTAAGTATGAATAAGTATGAATTAATTTTATTACCGTGTAGCTTGCTTGTCCATTAAAATTACAACAATGGCTGACCTTCTCTCCAACCTTATTTTAAATATTTTAAAGATTCAAAGTATATAGGCTGGAAACCTGACGGGTTGCCTTATATCGAGCTGCAAGATATAATGGATCCTCCCTAGGTGTAACAACGCCACGTATGATGAATCTTAAAAAATTCAAAAAGACTTGAAAATAGTTCTATCGAGCTCATTTACTATTGAATATTTATTTCAATTTACTTATAAAAATTAAACTACGATTCTTTTTTATATTATTATATTCAAATTACTATTTTTTATATTAATGATGTTTGATTTTAATATTTAAATATTTTAAAGATTCAAAGTATATAGGTGGAAACTTTGACGGGTTGCCTTATATCGAAATGCAAGATATAATGAATCCTCCTAGGTGTAACAACGCCACGTATGATGAATCTTAAAAATTTAAAAGACTTGAAAATAGTTCTATTGAGCTCATTTACTATTGAATATTTATTTCAATTTACTTATAAAAATTAAACTACGATTCTTTTTTATATTATTATATTCAAATTACTATTTTTTATATTAATAATGTTTGATTTTAATATTTACGATTCTTTTTTATATTATTATATTCAAATTACTATTTTTTTATATTAATAATGTTTGATTTTTTATTACGATTCTTTTTTTATATTAATATGTACTTAAGAAAAGATGACTTGTAAAACATAAATTAAATTAAGTGTGGACTATTTTAACGCACATGTGATTTGTCAAATAAAAGCGAACGACATGTATATCACTTAATTAAAATAATTTTATAAATATTATTTAATTAAATATTATTTAATCCGCTACTTACTGTAGATACTTGATACTTGATATGTATTATCCATGTGATTTTCCACATCGTGAAATAAAAACTTACATAATACATAAATATATTTGATATCATAATTTATATAACTTACAAAACATACATAACTTATATAACTTAGATAAATATATAACTTACATAACTTACATAATACTTAAATATATTTTATATCATAATTTACATAACTTACATAACTTATATAACTTAGATAAATATATAATTTACATAAATATATATCATATCATAACTTACATAACTTACATAATACTTAAATATATTTTATATCATAATTTACATAACTTACATAACTTTTATAACTTAGATAAATATATAATTTACATAAATATATATCATATCATAACTTACATAATACTTAAATTATTTATCATATCATACATAACTAGTTTACTGAAATTTACTTAACTTACATAATACATAAATCTATAGTTGAAAATCTCTAACTTGCCTGAATTAGTTTATACCCATTAGAGACCTGATATTTAGTATAATGGGAAGAAGTTCTCAATTGAGAACATTTAAGTAACTGTAATATGTTGTGAACTTTAGATTTCAAGAACTACAAAATGGATAGGAGTTGGATGAAATTGTCAAGGGTAAGCAATGCCTATCAAAATGGAGTACAAACTTTTCTAAATTTTGCATTTCAAAATGCAAGCCAAGAGAATATGATTCTTTGCCCGTGTAAGAAGTGTGGCAACATCTACTGGCATACTCGTGAAGTTGTCTACGAACATCTAATTGTTGATGGCTTTATTCGGGGTATAAAAAATGGATTTTCCGTGGAGAGTGTACATCTAGTGGAACTTCTTCAACGATTAATCCGACTTATCCTCGATCATCGATTACCATCGGTATGTTAGACAAGATGACATGGAAGGTATGTTGCGGGATGCATTTAATATGCAGTCATGGTGAGCAATCGTTTCCACGACTTTATTGCATCGATGATTGTAATATTGGTGGAAATGTTTTTGCCGAAACGGGAACAAGTGCACCTAATGAGGAGCCAAATGAAGAAGCGGCTAAGTTCTACAATTTACTTAATGAAATGAATGAAGAACTTTACGAGGGATCAAAATATTCGAAATTGTTCTTCTGCATTCGTCTATTTCACTTAAAATGTTTGGGAGGGTGGACCGGAAACTCTTTTACAATGCTGCTAGAGTTTCTAAGAGAGATGTTTCCATTTGCAAAAATTCCCCAGTCTTGTCAAGATATGAAGAGACTAATAAAAGATCTGGGCCTTGGGTACGATAAAATTCATAGTTGCCCAAATGACTGCATGTTGTACTGGGGTAATCAGAAAAACCAACAATCTTGTCATGTTTGAGGTAAGTCTCGTTGGATGAATAGTAATACAGAAGATGTGAATACGGATAAAGGTGGTGCACAGTTAAGAAAGAAGCCAGTCAAGGTCTTGCGATATTTTCCCCTGATACCAAGACTTCAAAGGCTTTTCATGTCCTCAAAGACACCGAATCTATGACGTGGCATAATGATCAATGAATCGATGATGGATTATTAAGACATCCCTGGATTCTTTAGCTTGGAAATCATTTGACAAGAATTTCTAAGCTTTGCAAGCGATCCTCGAATGTGAGGCTTGGGCTAGCAATGATGGCTTTAATCCATTTAAAATCATGAGTACTTCGTGCAAGACTTGGCCCTGTAGTGCTTGTTCCTTACAATTTGCCTCCATGGATTTGCATGAAGCAATCTTCATTTTTTTATCAATGATTATCCACGAGAGAAAGGTCCGGAAATGATATTGACATCTATTTGCAGCCACTTATTGAAGAGTTAAAACAATTATGGTCGGTGTTGAGACATATGATGTATCGAGAAAGGAGAACTTTAATTTACGTGCGACTTTATTGTGGACAATTAATGATTTCCGGCTTATGCTAATTTATCGGGTTGGAGTACCAAAGGACGTTATGCTGTCCTTGTTGTCGCGCAAACTTGTTCAAGTGGTTGTATAATGGGAAGAAGTTCTCTTACACGGGCCATCGTCGGTGGTTAGATGAAAATCATAAATTTAGATTTGAGAGGACTCTATTTGACGATCATGAAGAGTACAGAGGAGCTCTGAAGCGACCGTTGGATCTGAAATCTTGTTTATGTTAAAAGATATCAACTTTAGTTACGGAAGATGAATCAACCACCTATCACGCAAACAATGAGAAGATCGAGGGATGAATCTGATGATGAATCTGACGAAGAGGATGATCCTAATGAGGCGGAGTTGTGGAAGAAAAGGAGTATTTTTTTTGAGTTGCCTTATTGGGAGCACAACATTTTACGCCACAATCTTGATGTCATGCATATTGAGAAGAATGTCTGCAAGAACATAATTGGGACAATTTTAAATGTCGATGGAAAATCTAAAGACAATCTTCAGAGCCGACTTGATTTAGTTGACATGAGAATCCGGCGTGATCTTCATCCTTAAGTACTTCCGAATGGGAAATATCGGTTGCCGCCTTCTATTTTTTCAATGTCAAAGAAAGAGAAAGAAGTTTTCTGCATGGTATTGAAGGATATAAAGGTCCCAGATGCGTATACGTCAAATATATCTCGATGTGTGAGTTTCAAAGATAGAAGATTATATTCATTGAAATCACATGATTACCACATCTTGATGCAAGATTTACTCCTAATTGCTTTACGGTGCTGTATGTCAAAAAATGTAACGTCCTGTATAATTGAACTATCTAATATAATGAAAGCTATCTGTGGCAAAGTTTTGAATGTCGAAGAACTTGAGAAAGTACGAGGATCGGCGGCTTTGACTTTATGCAATTTAGAAGATCTTTCCACCTTCCTTCTTCACTATTATGGTACACTTGGTAATCCATCTCCCTCACGAAGCAATCCTTGGTGGACCGGTTTTTTATCGATGGATGTATCCTATAGAAAGGTGCTAATTTATTTCTCAAGTATTCATTCATTCACCTCTATACATTTAGTTACAGCTTTTGATAAATATTGTATATCGTGTTTAGGTTCCTAAGCAAATTGAAGTCATATTGTCGCAATAAGCGTTATCCAGAAGGATCAATTGTTGAAGGCTACTTGGCAGAAGAGTGTATGACCTTCTGTTCTAGATATTTAGAAGATGCTGAAACACGATTGAATAGACCAAGTAGAAATGCTGGGCTCAATGATCATGACTTGGCCGAAACTTATTTATTTCAAAGTTATGGAGAACCAATCGGCAAAGTTGAAATTGCAGAATTAGATGATATATCGTGGATACAGGCACATCGATATGTACTTTTTCACCACGATTCAATTGAACCGTTACGCAAGTAAGTTCTAAAATTTCCTCACATATTTGTCGTTTTGATTTGTTTATCTTCTAACGAAATACACTTGTTTTTAACATAGTGAGTACAAACAAATTTTGAGATCGTGCACGCTCTCAAGATTGCAACATCGAGAGATTAATAAGTTATTCACGTAATCTTTTCATGAATGGTTAAGTCAAACGGTATGTAACTAAAGTTAATAAGTTACATATAATCCCGAAATTTAGTTAATTATTCAATTTACTTTCGATTCAATAGGTTTGGAGTGGAAAGGACGTCAATGACGAAGTTAAATGGCTTTCCCAAGGTCCAAACAGAATAATAAAAAGATATAGTGCTTTCCTCATCAATGGATACAGATTTCATACAAAGTATCGTGAGAGAATGAGGAGAACTCAAAATTGTGGAGTTGTTGTTAATTCTTCAATTACGAGTTATGCTAGTGCTAGGGACAGTAATCCGGTTGAGGGTAATGTGGAGTATTACGGACTTATTACCGACATTATTGAGTTGGATTACTATGGCGGATGGAAAGTTGTCTTATTTCGTGTGATTGGGCTGATGTTAATCTTGCTCGAGGAATTAAAGAAGATCAATTTGGTTTTACAATGTTGAATTTCTCTCGCTTGATTCACACTGGACAACAATTGATGGACGAGCCTTATCTATTTTTCTCTCAAGTGAAACAAGTTTTTTATTCGAAAGATCCAACTGATGTGGGTTGGTATGTTGTACTCCGGAACACCCCTAGAGACTTGTTTGAAATGGGTAATGGAAGTAGAGATGACATCGTCGAAAGATCGTAAACATTACCTTTTCCGAACAAAACTTAGATGAAAATATCCTAGTACTAATACACAACATCAATGGGTTCGACATGATGTGGATGAAGATATTTACTGAATAATGATGTAGTAAGATTTTACAATTTTTAAATTATATGTAATATTATAATTTTAATCTTTGTCATGTTATATAATGTAACTATTTTATATGTACTACTATTGTTGTAATTTGTTACTAAAACTTTAATTATTTTATGTGTTTTGCGGGAAAAATGCGTAGAAGAAGAGTACGAGATTTAAGTATTGTCCGAATACTCCAAATTCGGAAGAAAGAAATAGTGAACAAGCAGACAGCTTGTTGGATCTTGAATGTGCTGGAGACACTTGATGAGCTGAAGAATTTCAAAGTAATATTATGTTCATTTTACATGTGTTGACTTTTATTATTGAATTATTTGTCAATTTTAATATAATAATAGTATATCATTTTTCATTTGAAAGTGGTGGGACGCTGCAGAGTTCGAGGACGACGCTACTTAGAGATTTATACGACTTAGATCCTATCGAGCGTGTTAAAGTAAGTAGAAACACTCATGGTCACTGTTGGATCTGAAGCTCGACTTTTAGCAGGCTATTTGGGCATTTTAGCACGAAATGCAAATATGTTGCCCATCAACTACGAATCATGGCATCACATGCCCGATAGCAACAAAACCAGCTCTCGCTAATATTAAGGTAACAAAATGTGAATGCAATTTATAATACTTTGGTTTAAGTTTCATTTATATTTACATTCTAAACTTATGTTTTTTAGGAGAGATTTGCTTTAGAAGTCTCCGATGATTATATCAAGAAGGCATTAGGTAAAAGATGGAGAGACAATAAAAGCACTTTAAAGAAACAATATTTTAAGAAAGACATAAGCCTCGAGGAAAAACTGAGAAATGTTCCGCCAGGAATGCTGAGGTATCAATGGGAAGATGCGGTTAGATTTTGGAATTCAAAGAAAGGAAAGGTATTGCGTATTTCCAAACTCTTATATATAGTGTTTACTATATACGTAATAATAATTTTATTATGTAGGACCGTGAGCGAGTTGGAATAAGCGGCAGGCAAAAACAAAAATTCATGCACGCAGGTCCGAAGTTTTGCTTCAGAGTGAGGCCGAGGTATTATGAATTTATTAATTCTTTCAAATATTAATAACTTTCTATTATTAAATAATATTCTTACTACTATATTGTAGGAAGTCAAATCCGGACAAAAGTTGGACGCCTTGACTTTTAAGATTACGATAGGAAGAAAGATGGATCTCCTATGACATCCAAGTGGAGAAATTATGGTATATTCATTTAATAATATTTGATTTATTCTAAATCTTTATAATATTTAATTATAATTGTTTAATTCAATTCATCATTAGTAGTTTTAAAAATGTTAAGTTATGTTGCATTTCTTTTTATTATATATTTCGTTTCTAATTCTTTAATTGATTTTTAGGAGAAACTAAAGGAGAAGAAGGCGGAATATGAAGCGATTGCTTCGAGTGATAGTTCTGTTAATCTTGAGAACATTGATAACGTAATTATCATGAAGTTTTGGGTCTGAAAGGTGCGGTCGGGTTCGATTTCAAGGATCGGTGTTACCCAGACCCAATATTTTGGATCCGGCTCCCAGCAATACATGCCTTCCTAAGTCAAGCTCAAGTGAAGTTCGAGAGGTTAAGAGACCGAGATAGCTCGGATGCAAGCGGACACGGTTGAGCAAATTGCCGAGGTTCAACGAAAATATGAAGAACTCCAGCAACAACTTAGAGCGGAGGCAAGAGAGAGGAGGCGGCAATGCGGCATGAGAGAGGCAGAGGCACGGCGATGGTAGCGAGCAGAGAAAAAGTACGATGACCTCCAGCTACTGACTTGAGATGATGCATATGTTTCAACAATCGCAAAAGCCGCCATCTTAAACATTAGTTTTCTTATTGTAAGAATGTTTTTAAGTTTTGTCACGTTTAACATTATTGTAAAAATATTTTAAATTATACTTTATTTATTAATTATATCATATATCTTTAGTTAAATTTGAAGTATAATTTAGAATTAATGTTTTTGGTTGTATTTTTTATGTTAAATTTGCTGTTTTGGCTGCATTTTATATTATATTTGTTGTATTTGGTTGGATTTTAATGCAGGAAGGGCTGGATATTGGTGAAAAAAAATATTACAAATCTGCCAAAATTAGCGGCGTTTGTAAAAAAAGCGCTGCTAAAAGCCTTGACCTTTAGCGGCGCTTTTCCCCCAAACGCCGCTAAAAGCCTTGACCTTTAGCGGCGCTTTTCCCACAAACGCCGCTAAAAGCCTTGACCTTTAGCGGCGTTTTTTCCCAATAAACGCCACAAATTTTTGTGGCGTTACATATAGCAGCGTTTTTTGCAGCGTTTTAGAAAGCACCGCTAAAAGTTTTAGTGGCGCCTAAAAGCGCCGCTAAAGGCTGAAAAAAGCGCCGCTAAAAGTCTATTTTCCTGTAGTGTCTGAGCTTGTTTTTATTTATTCTATATTCAGCTAGTTCATCTTCTGCTGCCACAATATCTGCTAATATAAATTCTATACCCATGCTTAATGAGACTAATTTTAAGGAATGGAAAAGACACTTACTTATAGTACTTGGCTGTATGGACCTTACACTAAGGGAAGAATAACCTACACCTCACTACGAAAAACACCTATGATGTTAAGAGGGATTTTGAAAGGTGGGATTGTTCAAATCGTATGAGTCTAATGATCATGAAACTTAGCATTCCATAAGCCCTTAGGGGCATAGAATCTGAAGGGATTACTCAGGCCAAGGACTTCCTTGATCAAATTGAGAAACATTTTACTAAAAACATTAAGGTTGAGATGACATCACTTCCTACTTCTTTGATGTCTATGAATTATAAGGGTTAATGAAATGTAAGGGAGTACATTATGGGGATGTTCCATATTGCTTCAAGACTTAAGGCACTTAATATCAAACTTTTTGAGGAATTGCTTGTTCTTATGGTTTTGCTAGTGTTTCTTGCACAGTTCAATCAATTTAAAATTAATTTTAACTGTTAAAAGGAGAAATGGACTCTAAATGAGTTCATTTCTCATTGTATGCAAGAGAAAGAAAGGTTGAAGCGTGATAAGTCTGAAAGTGCTCATTTGGCCAATTCCCCTAAAGATAAGAGCAAGAAAAGAAAATATCATAATAAAGCTACTAAGGGTCTAGCTCAAAAGAAACAACATCAAGCTATAGAGAGTTGTTTCTTTTGTAACAAGTCTAAACACCTGAAGAAAGATTGCACTAAATATCATGCCTAGCGTGCAAAGAAGGGTATAATTTTTAATTTGGTCTGTTTTGAGGTTAATTTAGCTTCACTACCTAGAAACACTTGGTGGATAGATTCTAGTGCTACTACTCACAAAAGTGTTTCTATACAAGGTTGCTCGAGTTACCGAAAGCCAAGTGATGGTGAAAGACACATCTTCGTGGACTATGGAAAATTGGTAGAAGTGGAAGCGATTGAGCATTTTAGGTTGTTATTAGAGACTGGTTTTTATTTGGATTTAAAAGGCACTTTTATTGTACCGTCATTTAGACAGAATTTAGTTTTTCTCTTCGTTGGAAAATTTTAGATATTATTATTTATTTGGAAACAATCAATTAAGTTTTTTAAATTCAAATGTTGTTGGAATTGGTTATCTAAATACTTATGACAACATTTATTTGCTAGAAATAGTTGCATCCCATAATGAAACCTTGCACGTGGAATGACGTGGTATTTAACGTAAATTAAATAAGGAAAATTCAACACATTGTGGCATAAGTGCTTAGGTCATACCTCAAAAGTTAGAGCTAAATGCCTTGTGTCAGATGGTATTTTAGAGTCCCTTGACTTCATAGACTTTGATGTTAGTGTCGGTTGCATAAAGGGAAAATAGGCTAAAACCAAGAGATTGAGTGCCAACAAATCTTCATACGTATTAGCATTAACTCATACAAATATTTGTGGGTTATTCCCTACGGCATCTTGGAATGATCAACAATATTTCATAACATTCATAGAAGATTACTCATGTTATGGGTACCTATATCTTGTTAATGAGAAATTTCAGTCTCTGGACGTGTTCAAAGCTTATAAAACTGAAGTTGAGAATCAACTCAACAAAAGGTTTAAAAATGTCAGATTTGATTGTGGTGGTGAGTACTACGATAGATATGATGGCTCAGGTGAACAATGTCCAGGACCATTTGTGAAATTCCTAGAGGAATACGGTATTGTCCCATAGTACACCATGCTAGGATTACCTAGTATGAATGATGTAGCTGAAAGACAAAATAGGACTCTTAAGAATATGGTAAGGAGCATGATTGTTCATTCTACCTTACTTGAGTCCCTTTGGGGAGAAACATTAAAAGCAAGAGCTTACATTATGAATAGAGTACCCAATAAAGCAGTTGCAAAAACACCTTCTAAACTTTGGGTAGGTTAAAAGCCTAGTCTAAAGCACTTTCACATTTGGGGATATCTAGCTGAGACAAGGCCTTATAGGCCATGTGAAATGAAATTGGACTCCAAAATAGTGAGCAACTACTTTGTTGGTTATTCTGAGCAATTTAGGGGCTATAAGTTTTATGATCCCATAATTAGGAATATTTTTTATACGAGAATTGCAATATTTTTTAGGATATTGAGTTTAGGAGGAGAAATAAGGTTAGAGATATTGTTTTTAAGGAGGAATCAGATTCTAACTTAGTTCCTACTATTATGTTTGATGATGTTCAGGTTTTCATACCTATCATTAATCAAGTAGTGAATCTAGAACCTCAACAAGACAATATTGGACAACTCCCTATTCAAAATGAAGTAATTGTTCCAGAAGAACAAACTCAACAACCTTAAGAACAAGTACCATTAAGGAGGTCCACAAGAGAAATGAGAAATGCTATTCCAAACGATTATGTTGTATTTCTCCAAGAACATGAAGATGATAATGGAATGATGGAAGATGATCCAATCAACTTTCATCAGGCCATGAAAAGTTCTAATTCTTAAAAATAGATTTATACCATGAAATATGAGTATAAGTCTATGTAAGACAATAAAGTTTGAGAACTTGTCCCATTACCTGAAGTTACAAAACCAATTGGTTGTAAATGGATATTTAAAATCAAGAAGGATGAAAATGGTAATGTGGAGGAGAGGTATAAGGCGCGTCTTGTAGCTAAAGGATATACTCAGAAAGAAGGCATTGATTTTACAGATACTTTCTCTCCAGTTTCATCGAAAGACTCTTTTAGGATAATTATGGTGCTTGATGCTCATTTTGTTATTGAGTTACATCTGATTAGATGGATGTTAAGATTGCATTTCTTAATGGTGACATTGAAGAAACAATTTATATGGTGCAACCAGAAAACTTTGAGTCAGAACACCCAAAGAATATGGTTAGCAAATTTTCAAAGTCCACCTATGGACTCAAACAAGCTTCCTGCCAATGGTACCACAAGTTTCATCAAGTATTTTTTTTCGTTCAGTTTTGAGATGAATATTGTTTTTTATATCATAAATTCAGTGGGAGTAAGTACATATTTCTGGTTCTATATGTCGGTGACATTTTGGTTGTCGCTAATGATATAGGTTTATTGCACAAAACCTATAGGTTTTTATCTAAGCATTTTGAGATGAAAGATCTTGGGGACGCGTCTTTTGTTTTATGAATTCAGATATATCGAGACCGATCTCGGGGTATCCTCAGATCGTCACAAAATAGCTATATCGATAAAGTTGTAACACCCCTAACCCGTATCCATTCCCAAAATAGGGTTACGGAGCATTACCAGACTTATTTCACAAAGGAACATACATTTCTCATATAGTTATCAATTTCAAATACTAGTCATTTAAAATCAATCACATTGTCCCTAATACTAGCCTACGAGGCCCAAATCATGCATTAGAAGTGGTTCGAGACTAAACCGATAACTTAGGAAATTTTTGAAACACTTAGAAAATTTTACAAAATATAGGGGACACACGCCTGTATGGCCTAGCCGTGTGAGAAGACACGTCCGTGTCACAGGCAGTGTGGACATTCGAAATGGGATCAAATGGCTGTGTCCCAGCCCGTGTCCGAACCCATGTAACTCCTTGACTTGAGTCACAAGGCCAACACACATGCCCGTGTGACTAGCCCATGTGCCCTTCGAAATGGCCTCACACTCCCGTGTGCTAGGCTGTATGCTAGGCCATGCAGAACCTGTAAGGTATACTGACTTATGCCACACGGCCAAGTCACACGCTCGTATGCTGGGCTGTGTGGAGCATACTAACTTGATTTCTAATTAAACACCAGGGGACACACGACCGTGTCACTTGACCGTGTGGCATACACAGCTGAGACACACGCCCGTGTCTATGCCCATGTGGAAAAAAATAGGCTATTTACCAAGCCATCTTTCTCACCCAAATTGCATTCACCTACACTAAACCAAAAGGCATATAACATGGCTATAATAGGCATTCAAACCAATCTTAACCAAGCCCAATTAATTCTATTTCCATACCAAGAACTATATGACTTATTACATCATATTTTTCCAATTCAAAACATACCAAATCCACATTCTCAAATCATCAATATGATCACTTTCAATTATGCATCACTTTACTAAAAACCATAAACATACCAATCTCAAATTCAACTATTTGATACTTTAAATACCAATTCACAACAAGCATATAAATGGAAATTATACACAACATATCAAAAGGCCTTCTCACATATATATACATCACCAAACATGCCAAAATAAGCCAAACCACATGGCTATACATATAACATACCATTCATCATTTACAAGCCAACTCAAATGGCTAAATCTATTACTAACATATACGAAAATGACCATAACTCCTACACATGCCATATAACAAAATACATAAGTTCAAAAGTACCAAAGTGATAGCTTCATAGTGTGATGAGGTCTCCGACGACTCCCAATCTAAGCTAGCTTTGATATTCACTGTAAAACACAAAAAAGTAAACAGAGTAAGCTATAAAGCTTAGTAAGCTCGTATAGTTAATAAGTCATTTTGGTATATGTTAGTAATGGATTTAGCCAACTCAAATGGCTAAATCCATTACTAACATATACCAAAATGACCATAACTCCTATACATGCCATATAACAAAATACATAAGTTCAAAAGTACCAAAGTGATAGCTTCATAGTGTGATGAGGTCTCCGACGACTTCCAATCTGAGCTAGCTTCAATATTAACTGTAAAACACAAAAAAGTAAATAGAGTAAGCTACAAAGCTTAGTAAGCTCGTATAGTTAATAAGTCTTACCATTCATTCACCAATCAAGTAGTATGATCATAATATACAACAAAATCATTAAATCATAAGGTTAACATATATTCAATCACATAAATAATCACGAACTCACAACTTTCATAAGTTTAATGCTCATATAGTTTCTGTGCATACTTGTAGTGATACATATATATTTCTCATTATTTCATATTTTTGATATACCCTTTAAACCATTTGGAATAATATTGAATACTCGGGAATCTCGCACCCTAAGTGCCAATACATAGTTGAAGCTAACTCAATCTCATATATCATATAATGCTCACTCTTGAGCTATCAATAGGCCTGCTCACACAAGTTGACGATCATGACGTAGCTACATGGTCCTGCTCATACAAGCTGACGAGAATCTGCAACACATGCCGGGTAACTCAGCCACCTGTAGGACGTACAGACCAGCACCCAAATCACATAACCCCTAATGACATGTCATTCGTATCCTAATCTATTCCTAAGGTTCAACCAGGATTCCACATTGCCGAATTTTTGTCAAACATATCCGTAAGGTCGTATTCACAATTAATTCAATCATAAAGCATTTAAATCACAATTATAACAATGCTTCTTAACATACAAACTTACCTCGATTCATAAAAATGACGAAATGAATCGACTAGTCCAATACTTTGTTCTTTCCCCGATCTAGATCTGAACTTCATTTTTCTTGATCTATATGTAATCAAATTTATCTTCGATCTCTCTAACCAAATCAACCCCGTGAATCTTTTTCTTATTAAGCTTGGTCTAGTACAATGGAGTTCAAAATTTACGACCATACAATGCTTCATACGGTGCCATCTTTATGCTCAATTGTAAATTGTTGTTATATGTGAATTCAACCAATGGTAAATATTTTTCCAGCTGCCTTCAAACTCTAAAACACAGCAACGAAGCATATCTTTGAGAATCTGAATTACTCTCTTAGACTAACAGTCGGTTTACAGATGAAATACAGTACTAAAGTGCAACTACGTACCCAAATATTTTTGCAAATTCTTCCAAAGTTGCAACGTAAACCTCAAATCTCTATCTGAAATAATAGAAACTGGCACTCCGTGCAATCTAACAATCACAGAGATGTATAATTCAGCTAATCTATCAAGCGAAAAGTCTGTACGTACCGGAATGAAATGGGCAGACTTTGGTAGTCAATCAACGACAACTCAAATAACATCTTTTCTTTTCAGAGATAGGGGTAATCCTGATACGAAATCTATCGTAACTCTATGCCATTTCCACTCTAGTATCATCACTGGTTGTAACAGTCCTGAAGTTACTTGATGTTCAGCTTTAACTTGTTGACAAACCAAACATCTCTACACAAACTCTGAAATATCTCGTTTCATGCTCGACCACTAGTAAAACTGTTTCAAATCATTATACAATTTAGTACTCCCTAGATGAACAAATAAACAACCACTGTGTGTTTCGTGTAGAATTTTCTGAAAAAGCTCAGGATTCTTTGGTACACAAATTCTACCTCAGAACATTAAACAATCATCAGATCCAATTTGATATCTAAATTCATAGTCGATTCGTATTGTACTCTTTTAGCTTACAATTCATTATCACACTTTTGAGCTTTACAAATTTGCTGAAGAAATAATGGTTTAGATTTTAACTCAGCTAAAATCGAACCATCATTAGACAAAGTTAACTGCATATTCATCGCTCGTAAAGCAAATAAATATTTTCTACTCAGAGCATCGATGACTACATTCACTTTCCTCGAATGATAATCAATCACTAACTCATAATCTTTCAGCAACTCGAGCCATATTTTTTGTCTCAAATTTAAATCTTTTTGAGTCATTATATGCTTCAAACTCTTGTGATCAGTAAAAATATGATCAGTAAAAATACTTCAAAGCGAAAACAATAGTGGCCAACTCTAAACTGTGCGTTGGATAAATCTTTTCATTCGGTTTCTGTAACACCCCAACCTCAGCTTAGACGTTATGGCTGAATTCGGAGGTATCACAAAGAATAGGTTTTGAAACTAAGTTACTTCGAAAAACTGAGCACTTTTATATCTCACATTCATTCAGGTTTATTATAGAAAATATTATTTTAACCATTCATTTGCCAAAACACTTATTACAGCAGAAGTTTTACAAAACCAATACATTTTAGGAATTCATTTTGCATTCCTAGAAAACCTCTTTTTGACGTAAAAATCCATGTCCATGAAACATTTTATCAAGCATGCAACATACCAAGCAAATCAATGCAAATTAAGTTCAAAACCAAACAATCCAGAGAGTCCCGAAAATTACAAACTTTCAGAATATAACCCAAATTAATAAAGGAATCATAAATTAATAAGTCTAACTAGTTTTATGGAAGAGTGGTCACCACTGAGTCCCTGCTGCACTGATCGACTAATGACTGTAGATTACCTGACAGTACAGAAAAACATATGTGAGTTTACGTAAACTAAGTGTGTAACCCAACAAAATTAGACATGTAATACAAACAGAATCAAATACCCAGTCAGATATAGATATAGACTCGGGCTCAAGCCCATTTCAGATATCGATACAATAAACAGAATTAACTAATCAATATCCTACCCCCATCCTCTACACACCATCTTCGACCATCCCAACACACCATGTGGGGTTAACAACACCCACCTATCCTTACACACCTTGTTGTGCCATTACGACACAAATCAGATATAGTACAACCAAGCTGCCAGATATTAGGCGATGATTGCCGAACAGTACACTTCCTCCATAAATACAAAACCCACCCCCCAATCATTTACAGAATAGATACATAATACTTACACAGAATTAACAAATTAAAACATGCTTATATATATATATATATATATATATATATATATATATTAGTTATAAAATTACATAGACATGCATATTTATACTCAGAACAGTGTTTCAGACTATCAGGTCACATAGCTTTAAGGTTTAGTTAGCCCTTACCGACCCCACAGTAGGCCCACAGTCGATTGGGATGACTCATACAACCCTAGGAGAGACTTCAAAAATTTTGGCACACATGCTCGTGTTGCTTTTCCGTGTGGGCCCATACGCCCAACTCAGCCTAGCCCGTGTGGCCCACATGACCACACTCGAGCCACCACATAGTCATGTGCTATGCACGGCCATGCCAGCGTCAATCACATGATCGTGTTCTCACATACGGCCTACCACACAAGTGACTACACGCTCGTGTGGCGTTGACAGTATGGTTTTTTTTGGCTTTTGAAAACGTTTATTTTTTTACATTTCGGGTACAAACCTGGTTCATTTAAGATGCTACAGCAACCAAGAGCCCTCTGAAACCTAAGAAATAGAAATCCTTTGGCCACTAATCAACCAATTTACTAGTCACTACAAAAACCCAAAACGAGGCAAGTAACTTACCTTTGACTAGTACAGATAACAAAACAGTTAGACCGTCAAATCGAGTTTCCTTTTCCACCACATTTACCTAAAGCAGAATACTGCCAGAATTAAACCCTTAACTAAGCCAAATTTACATTACAAGAGAAAGTATATCCAACAGTTTCTGAAAATCAAAATAAAAAAGGTTCCCTTACCTAAACCCCACGGCAAGCACCAAAAGTACGAGATCAGCGCGTAGAACAAAAGGGAATTTTCATTTATTAACAAAAATAAAAGTAAAGAAAGGAGTTCACGTCAGAAAACAAAAAACACAAAGAGTTCGACGTCAGAGTCTTCTTTGGATGAAAGAGAAAATTTGAACAGAGGAAAAATAATCCCCAAAAATCTCTATCAATCCCTTAATTTACTCCCACAATCCCCACTACTCACAACTCCCATAGAATCCAATCCCAAAAAGACTCTATCAGAAAACCGAGCAAAAATAATACCCACGCTCGTGCAGGGATTCGAACATAGGACCTCCAGCACAACAACCCTCTTACCATTTGAACCAACAGGCTCATTCTGATATGAAATTACAAGCAATTTAGTGTAAGCGCTTAGGACAAAGTTAAGGCTTAGATCTAAAAATAACAAAATTAGCTAAAATTAAGGCTTGAACTTGGGACCTCTCACACATTCCAAGAAAACTTAACCACTGAAGTAGATATACATTTATGTCAAGTACTTACAAAAACATAGATAAAAAGCTCAGGGCGTTATAAAGAGTTCAGAGATACTTCGACCATGATTCGATGAGACACTGGGTGTCATATTATTACTTCGAATAAATTGATGAGGTATTGGGTATATACTTACTTCAGCAAGGCCGATGAGACACTGGGTGTCAAATTATTACTTCAAATTATCCGATGAGGCACTGGGTCCATATTGGTGTGTTTTGGTTGGATTCGTGTATCCGTCAAATTCTAAGTCACGTTAATAAGGGTAAATGAATAAATTGACAATAAGTTTGATATTGAATGAAATTGTATGTGAAGTGAAATGGATAATGAATTGAATTATACAAATGAGAAGCATGAATCATGGAATTCATGAAATGGAAATTGACATTGAAAAAAAAACTGAATGTGAGAATCAAAGTTGAGAAAAGCTATTGAGATAGTTATTGATGAGAATTGAATGTGTGATAATAATTTACATATGAAGTGATTAATTGAATAGATTTGGAAATTATATGAATTAAATGTGCATGTTTAATTATTTTATTTTAAAGAATTCGTATTATAGAAATACCACTGAGTTTATACTCAGCGTACAGTTTGTTTCCGTGCACAGGCTAGGTTAAAGTCAGATCGTTGAATTAGCATCCAATTTGGCATGTATTAGAGGTATTTGAATGTGTTTTGGATTGGTTGATGATAAACCGTAAATTATACATATTTTTACCCCATGTTTAATGCATTTTATGGATGATTACTCATTAGAATTATTGAATTCGATGCTCCTAATGCTTTAATTTCATGTTTTATACTTAGGAGAGCATAAGAGAGCGAAAGGAACGAAAAGCGGGCCAAAAACGGAGAAAACGGGCCGTAGTACGAAATCAACATGGCCTGGACCTCCTCACACGGGTAGACCACATGGCCGTGTCAATTTGGCAGGCTTGAACATGGCCTGAAGTAATCGAACACGGGCGCGTGCCACAGATGTGTCCCTGCCGAGCCCAAGTTAAGTCCAATTTGAAAAAGGCCACTTTTGAGGGTTTTTAGGCATTCCAAAGCCAATAAGTACACACTAGAAGAGGAGGAAAAGGAGAGGAGGAGAATAGGGAGTAAGGAATTACTCCAAGGAAGCCGATTGATCCATCTAGGAGGCCGGATTCATCATCAAGACTGAAGATCTCTCCTCAATTTCCCTTCGAGGGTTTTGGGTTTTCTTTATGTTTTGTATTCTTTATTCTTCTGAGATGTTTTCCTATTTAGTTATGAACTAAACCCCTAAATACCTAAGGGGAATGAAACCTAAGACGAATCTTGTTATTATTTTCTAAATCGTATGATAAATATTTAACTTGTTCTTAATTATGTGTTCTTAATTCTTGTTTTGATATCCCAGGATACTAATTCAAGGCACGCTCTTATTCAGAGGAGGAATAGACCCTGTCTAAGAGTACATTTGTCATAATTAAGCGGAGTTGATTGCGCGCTTAGAAATAGGGTGACAAGATTTTGCCAGATTAGGGTGAAACCGAATAAGGGGATCCATAGATTGAGTTAATGCAACCCTAGAGTGTTAATTAGAGAAAAGTCTCGGTTATTCAATCTAGGGATTAGACGTTATTAGTCTTGAATAGGGATAATAACATAACTTAGGGATCTCTATGGAACAAGTTGAATTGATAAATCGTCCGATTCGGAGCCAGAATAACAAGTAAAGTCTAGGTGGATTATTCCCTAGGTATTGTCTCAAGTCAATCGATTTTCCCAAAAGCAATTCCCCAATTTTGTTCTCTGTGTGTTATTAGTTTTAATAATTAGTTTAATAAACAAACCCTTTTTATTCTTAGGCTAGATAATAAAAAGATAGTTATTACTAGTACTTTTGGTCCTTTGGGTACGATATCTCGGTCTTGCCATTACTCTACTATTGGTCGATAGGTGCGCTTGCCTTTTCATCGTGATAATAGTTAGTTTAGGTTTGATCTTCATTATAAATATTTATTACTTGTTACGAATCACGCGATCAAGTTTTTGGCGCCATTGCCGGATAACTAAAATATTAGGAACACTAAATTTTATTACTTTAGCCATTTATTTTTCTTGCAAACTTTATTTTATTTTATTATTTATTAATTTAATTTTCTCTTTTTCTCGACAGGTTTTTATAGTTTATGACTAGAAGAAACCCGTCAGGACCATTACTTTTTGACAAAGAAATCGATCGCACAGTGCTCAGAAATCAAAGAGAGATAAAGCACAGCTTACGATACACGGAGAACGAGCAAGAAGACGAAACTCAACCCCCAACCAAAGAGATGGCTGAAAACCAAAACAATCAGCTACCTCCTACAATTGCTGCTAATCAAAATCCTGCTCCACGTACTATGTATGACTATGTTAAACCCTCTTTAACAGGAATTGAGTCTAGTATAGTTAGACCTGCTATTGCTGCGAATAATTTCGAACTAAAACCTGACACAATTCAGATAATACAACAGTTCGTTCAGTTTGATGGTTTGCAGGATGAAGACACCAACGCTCACTTAGCAAATTTCCTGGAATTTTGGGATACATTCAAAATCAATGGCCTTTCTGATGATGCCATTCGTCTTCGGTTATTTCCCTTTTCACTGAGAAACAAAGCTAAACAGTGGTTGAACTCGTTACCACGAGGGTCTATCACTACTTGGGAACAAATGACTGAGAAATTTTTACTAAAATATTTTTCACCGGCTAAAACGGCTAAATTACGTAATGATATCTCTTCTTATGTGTAGATGGATTTAGAAACACTTTACGATGCATGGGAGAGATACAAAGACTTACTGCGAAGGTGCTTTCACCATGGGTTACCGTTTTGGCTGCAAGTTCAAACATTCCACAATGGCCTGAATCCCTCGACAAGACAAATGATTGACGCAGCTGCAGGCAGAATCATCAACAATAAAACACCGGAAGATGCCTATGAATTTATAGAGGAGATGTCACTGAATAACTATCAGTGGCAAGTTATGAGGACAAAGCCAACGAAAAGAGCCGACATCTATAACATCGATTCAGTCACCATGCTCTCAAATCAAGTAGAACTTCTCAATAAAAATATTGATAGTTTTCTTGGTTCTACGCAGGTACATCCAGTAATGAGGTGTGACTTAAGCGGAGGAGGTGTGCATACAGAATATCAATCCTTCAATCCCACAACCAAAGAGGAACAAGCCAACTATATGTGTAATAATAACTTTAGATCTCAAAATAACCCATACAGTAATACTTATAATGCAGGTTGGAGGAACCACCCAAATTTTTCCTGGGGTGGTCAAGGAAATCAAAAGCCACAAAATCCTTAGGGCTTTCAACAGCCATCTTATCAACAAGAGAAGAAACCAAACTTTGAAGAGATGCTTTCTAAATTCATCTTGGTGTCAGAAACCCATTTCCAAAATACCGAGACAGCACTTAAGAAACAACAAGCATCGATCCAAGGACTCGAAACTCAGATAGGCCAGCTGTCCAAAACTAATCTCTGAATGACCACAAGGTAGCCTACCAAGTAATACTGAACCTAATCCGAGGGAACACCTCAATGCAATTGGTGCTCAAGATAAGGAAGGATTCATTGCACCTGAGCCAGAATTACAGCAAGACAACGCGATGAACAAAGGACGAGAAGAGGTAAACAATAATGATCCCAAAACCTCGTGTGCCATATCCTAAAGTGATGACGAGAGACAGAACAGAAGAACAATTCGGTAAGTTTGTCAAACTCTTAAAAAAATTACATATTAACTTACCCTTTATTGAAGTTCTTTCGCAGATGCCCAACTTAGAAAAATTCTTAAAGGAACTTCTGAGCAATAAAAAGAAATTAGACGCTAAATCACATGTGGAACTCAATGCAGTCTGCTTAACTATTCTAAAGAATGAGCTACCTAACAAATTGAAATATCTAGGGAGTTTTACAATTCCCTGCTTAATTGGTAGTCTATCTGTGAATAATGCTTTAGCTGATCTAGGGGCAAGTATAAATGTTATGCCATATAAGATGTTTAAACGACTAGGTCTCAGTAAACCCAAACAGATTAAGATGAGCATACAATTGGCTGACAAAATAGTTAGATTTCCTAAGGGTATTATTGAAGACGTTCTCATTAAAATTGATAAATTTATTTACCCAGTAGACTTCGTTGTCTTAGATATGGATGAGGATAACGAGGTACCTTTAATTTTAGGATGACCATTTTTAGCAACTGCCAGAACCATTATTAATGTAGGCACAGGAGAGCTAACACTTCGTACAGGTGACGACACAGTAACACTCTAAGCACACGACTCGGTCAAAACCTCTAAGACTCAAGAAAATGCTATAAAAACTGTTTATGATAAAACTAATATTCAAACATCCTTGCAGGAACTTCCTCGAACAAAGACAATAGAGACAGTGCGCTACTACCATGAAGAGAACAAAGACATCCATGAAGAACGAAGACTACGGATAGAGGAGCTAGACGAATGGCAAGAACACAAACTGAGAACACATGATAAACTGAAACTACGCAAAAACAAGTCCGATACCTCTCCTAATCAACTTAAGGTCGGCTATACAGTCTTACTAGATGCCGTTGATCCTTACATTGTCACTACCACACCAAATGAGGAAATCTCTCTTACGGTACTTAGTATTTTTCCATTCGGTATAGTGGAGGTGAGTTATCCCAAGTTCAGCACTTTTAAGGTAAACAACACTCGTTTAAAACCTTCTTTTAAGATTGACAGCAGGGATGAGGAGTATGAACTTCTCAAACCACCATGATCATTCAACAGGAGAGGTAAGTCGAGCTTAGACTATAAATAAGCGCTTCTCGGGAGGCAACCCGAGCACTAACTGTATTAACTTCTTTAAAAATTTAGCCATCAACACCTAACTTACTAACAAAGCTTTTTGAACACAGGTTTTTCACAAAGACACAGCCAAGAACACGAGCGTGCTTATGGCCTTGTGAAAATAGGGCATGAAATTCCCCAAACACAGGCTACAATAACACGCCACGGCTGTGCGACATGGCCGTGGTCGAATCTGCCAAATAAACACGGGAGTTAGACACGTCCATGCTAGCACCCGTGGCCAAACACTATGAGAATGACACGGGCGTGCGAAAACCTATACGACCGTGGGAGAAGCGAACTATGCCAGACACGGCCGTGCGACACGAACACATAACGATACGGCCTATACACACGGGCGTACGAGAAGACCGTGTAGCGACATCTTCATTTACGACAAACACGGCCGAGCCACAGAACATACTGGCGTATGCTCTGGCCGTGCCACTTGAAAAACTAGAATAATTATCTTATTTTATTTTTATTTTATTTTTAAGATTCATTTATTTTTAAGATTCATTTGTTTTCCTTTTAAAAAAAAAATGGCTTACCTTTAGAGTTCAGCTTGCCATCCAAAGAATGTCCAATACTCGATCTCGCCAATCCAAGGATATCATCCGTTCATCATACAGGAAATTTCACTTCTCTCCCTATCTTATTTTTATACCCTAATATCTATCTTTGTACATTGAGGGCAATATACATCTTAAGTGTGGGGGTATTTATTTCATTATCAGAAAATCCCTGAATGATTACCTTGTTCTCTTGAAAAGCTCTCATATCATATTTAGGATATATTTTGATTGATTTATGATTTTGATTGATATATCTCGAATTAAAACATAGGCATTTATGCATTGATTGTTTAAACTTTAAGACATTAGAGAATCAAGTATGATAAGTTGATTTTTAAGAAATTAAATTATAGGTTGTTTCCCCAAGTCTAGGTATTACTTTGAATTAGAATTCACGAGTCTAAACATAAAAAAGCTATAATTTTTGTGAGATTTTTGAGCCTTTTGAGCATCTATTCATCATTTTATGCTCACTTTTATTATTACTTTGAGTGCGTCAGTATTGAATTGTTATTCTAGAACTTGCTTGATTATGCATGTCGAGACCACACCATTTGATTTGATATATCAAAATGATTAAGGCACTTAGGATTAACCGATTCATGCCATGAAAAGCCTACCTCTACGATTAACCCCTAGTAAAACCCCTTGAGCCTAACAAACCATTTTTTGTATTACCCTTAATATTAACGCTTAACCCATTATTGTTGAAATCTCCTAAATTAATCCCTATTTTTTGTCGAGATTTGAGTTGAATGGATTGCTTAGCTATGTTTTGTTCTGGATATTTAGTCTATATTATTTAACTTGTTCTAAAAAAAAAAAAAACCACAACTATGTATGCATATCTGTAATGTCATATTCTGAGAGAAGCTCTGTTGTACGCAAGTGAAGATTAAATATTTTTCTAGTTAGGAAATTTTTCAATTTAATCTCGATTCTAGCCCTTTCTTTCAGCTTGTGACCACACCCCCTAACCAAGCCGTACTACAACCTTCTAAAGACCTTTTGATTGATGTATCATATTAAATTATAGTGGTGGAGATTTGATTTTCATGCAAGCCTATAGTAATGACTTTTCATTATTGACTATTGAGTGCTTCATTTATTGTCCTTAAACACCTCGAGTAATTTGAGTGAATCTTTAGTGAGGATGTGAAACTCTGTGATATTCTGAATTGAAAGTAAATACTTAGATGAGGAGAGACACCTATGTTTGCATGATTAAATACTCAACTTGGAATGTTTGAAACTTTTATGTTCTTTTAGTTGAATTCTCAATGTATGATTACCTATGGATTATTTTGCGATACTATCGATAAGAATTATAAGTTGAGGAGAATTTATTTTGATTATGAGTTGAGAATTTTGCTTGAGGACAAGCAAATGCTTAAGTGTGGGGGTATTTGATAAACCATAAATTATACATATTTTTACCCCATGTTTAATGCATTTTATGGATGATTTCTCATTAGAATTATTGAATTCGATGCTCCTAATGCTTTAATTTCATGTTTTATGCTTAGGAGAGCATAGGAGAGTGAAAGGAACGAGAAACAGGCCAAAAATGGAGAAAATAGGCCGTAGTATGAAATCAACACGGCCTGGACCTCCTCATACGGGCAGACCACACGACCATGTCAATTTGCAGGCTCGAACATAGCCTGAAGTAATCGAACACGGGCGTGTGCCACGGGCGTGTCCTTGCCGAGCCCAAGTTAAGTCCAATTTGGAAAAGTCCACTTTTGAGGGTTTCTAGGCATTCCAAAGCCTATAAATACGCACTAGAAGAGGAGGAAAAGGAGAGGAGGAGAATAGGAGTAAGGAATTACTCCAAGGAAATCGATTGATCCATCTCGGAGGCCGGATTCATTATCAAGACTGAAGATATCTCCTCAATTTCCCTTCGGGGGTTTTGGGTTTTCTTTATGTTTTGTATTCTTTATTCTTCTGAGATGTTTTCCTATTTAGTTATGAACTAAACCCCTAAATACCTAAGGGGAATGAAACCTAAGACAAATCTTGTTATTATTTTTTGAATCGTATGATAAATATTTAACTTGTTCTTAATTATATGTTCTTAATTCTTGTTTTGATATCCCAGGATACTAATTCAAGACGCGCTCTTATTCAGAGGAGGAATAGACCCTGTCTAAGAGTACATTTGTCATAATTAAGAGGAGTTGATTGCATGCTTAGAAATAGGGTGACAAGATTTTGCCGGATTAGGGTGAAACCGAATAAGGGGATCCATAGATCGATTTAATGCAACCCTAGAGTGTTAATTAGAGAAAAGTCTCAGTTATTCAATCTAGGGATTAGACGTTATTAGTATTAAATAGGGATAATAACATAACTTAGGGATCTCTACGGAACAAGTTGAATGAATAAATCGTCCGATTCGGAGCCAGAATAACAAGTAAAGTCTAGGTGGATTTTTCCCTAGATATTGTCTCAAATCAATCGATTTTCCCAAAAGCTATTCCCCAATTCTATTCTCTGTGCGTTATTAGTTTTAATAATTAGTTTAATAAACAAACCCTTTTTATTCTTAGGCTAGATAATAAAAAGATAGTTATTACTAGTACTTTTGGTTCCTTTAGGTACGATATCCCGGTCTTGCCATTACTATACTATTGGTCGATAGGTGCGCTTGCCTTTTCGTCGTGATAATAGTTAGTTTAGGTTTGATCTTCATTATAAATATTTATTACTTGTTACGAATCACGCGATCAGTTGAACAATTGGATTTTGAGTTGCTTGTTGATCAAGATTTGCAGGGTTGGTAAACTTGATGTATAAGGCTCATTTTGAGTCCACACGGCCTGGCACACGGGCATATGACCAGGTCGTGTGAGACACACGGCTTACACATGGGCAAATGGTTAGGCCGTGTGTCCTCTGCATCTTAAAAATTTAAAATAGAATTCTTAGGTATTACCACACGGGCGTGTGACTTGGCCGTGTGAGTAAGTCAAAGAGTTACACGAGGTCGAACATGGCCTGAAGCATGGGCGTGTTTAGGGTCACACAGGCGTGTCCCTAAACTACATGGGCGTGTGAGCCCTGTATTTAGGAAAAATTTTAAAATTTTATGAAAAAAATTTTAAACTTTTGTTTAAGTACTGATTTATTTCTAACACGTGATTTGGGCCTTGAGGGCTCAATAAAAGGACATTATGACTAAATTATGATATGTATGTTACATTTTTATTGTAACAGCCTGATTTAGACCCTATTGGTGGTTTCGAGACCACGAATCTGAGTCAGAAAAATATTTTAAAATTAATTTCTGCGTTTATTATGTGTGAATTTATATTTGTGAAATTTTCGTGTTTTAATTTTATCGTTTGAGTGCTGATTTAATAAAAAGGGCTTAATCTCGTAAAATGAAAATTCGATGGTTAAATGTGAAAGGGGCCGAATTGATCTTGTCTTATTAATATGAAGCACTTATAATGCAATTAGGCCATAATTAAATTACTTGGATGGTTAAAGGCATGGTTTATAATGTTTTATCATTTTATAATAAAGGTTAAATATGTAAATGATAATAATGTTATATATAATATAAAATATAAAATATAAAATAAATTAAAAGTTATGCATGTTTATATTTTGGTGACAGAATATTAAAGAAAAGAAATATAATAAGGTTTTCATAAGTTCGACCATTGTTAAGCTTAATCAAGGTATGTAACTAGCTCGATTTTTGATAATTTTTATGTTTTTAAGATGGTTGCAGTGTAATGTACAAAAGCCCAAGCTTGAATTTCTGATTTTGACGAATATTTTGAGTTATGCTATTGATGAATAATTGAGCTTTGTGATGTTAGTTGATGAAATATGAAAGATATGTTTTAGATTAACATGTTTTGTATTGGAATTTTTGATGACTTTGAGTAATTAGGACTAAATTGAAAAAATAATAAATTAAGGGACTAAAATGTGAAATAAATTAAATGTATGGACTTGTATAAACACTAGGAACATACGGCCTAAGCATGGTGTGTGCAAATTTTGCATGTTTTGTGTTTTGTGCAATTTGGACTCAATTGTAAAAAGTGTAAAATGTTAGGGGTAAAATGGTAATTTTTCCATTTATATGTTTTTGGACTAAATTGAGTGAAAATATGTTTGAATGAGCTTAATTTGAATATGTTTAGATGAAGAACCAAAGAAATTAGACTTGAATGGGGGGAAAACCAAAATTGTCGATTATTCATTCCATTTCGATCACTGTTGTCTGAGGTAAGTTTATAACAAATAAATGCTGTAAATTTTGAATATGTGTAAATGTAAAATGCTAATTTAAAATTTATGAGCTTATATATATATGATAGCTGAATGTGTATTTACTTGGGAACTATGTGTACAAGTTTGATTTGATCGAGTTACGACGTCCGAAAGCCATGTAGTAACTTTAGGAATAGCTAGGATACATATGTCATAACATATGATTTTTGATATGTGTTCTCGTGTAAGACCACGTCTGGGATGTTGGCATCGGTATATGTGGTTACGTGTAAGACCATGTCTGGGACATCGGCATTGTATTTGATTCGTGTAAGACCCTATCTGGGACAGTGGCATCGATATGTGATTACATGTAAGACCACGTTCGGGACGTTGGCATTGTACGATATATGTGATTATCCGAGTATCCTATTCAATTTCGAATGGTTTAACGGGAAATGTGTAACACCCCTATCCCGTATCCGTCGCCGGAATAGGTAAAGGGGCATTACGGACTTGAAGCTCATATCCCAACAAGAAAAATTTTGAATATTTTTTTTATAAAGAACGTTCCTTTAGGTAAATACTAAAGACGATCGGGGATACAATTTAAGCGCTATAAGTACACATTCAAAAGATGCCATTTTCGCATGGCTTATATACATTAACCAAAATATTCTTGACCCTTTGGTCTATTCTTTACATGCCATAAAATAATTCAAAACATAACAAGTAACAAGCGGTGGATAGTGATAGTGTGACTAGTTGCGAGACGATCCCCGAGCACTGTAGCTTCCAAATGAGATCTATAAAACAGAGGAAACAAAGTAAGCGGAGTAAGCATTACAATGCTTAGTAAGTTTTAAGCAGTGTCAACAGATAACAATCAAATTATAACATAGTTGTTCGTATTTTTATTTCACTCTTCCTTCGGGCATACCATCCATTTACCGAATATGCCCATCTCATCATATATAATAGGCAGATAAATTCTCACTTGATAGTGATCTCTTATAAACATAGGTACATTACATATTTTCACCTAACTTTCCACATTGACCAAACGCACAATAATCATAGAACAGTCTTATTGCTTTACTCACATATGCATCACATAACGACCTTGTGATTTAGTCCAAATCAAGCTTAAATATCTCAAAATACATACCTGACCAGCTTAACGCATTGAACGTATTTATTACCAATTGTTACTGTGAAGTCGTATAATCTTATGCTTTACTCGAATCTTCAGCGAAACCTTTAGCTCGAATAGTCCCCACACGTAGTTATCGGGTCTTACCCGGACAAAATCTCCACACGTAGTCATCGGGTCTTACCCGGAATAATCTCCACACGTAGTCATCGGGTCTTACCCGGAATATATTTCCAAGTTTCATGTACATTTAATCACATGTTACAACATTCACATCGACTGTTATATTTGTAATTCATTTTCCTCATCAAATATCTAATAATACACACCTTTCACATTTGGTCATTCGGCCACAATATACACACATCTCCTACATATTTCACACTAGCCATTCGGCTTTACCACATATACATATCTCATACATATTTCACACTAGCCATTCGGCTTTACCACATATACATATCTCATACATATTTCACATTAGCCATTCGGCTTTACCACATACATATATATTTATCTTGTACATCAATTTCAGCAATAGCTTATAAGCAACTCAAATAGTTTCATCAATGTTTACAACAAATTCACATATTCACTACAAGCTTTTTTCCTGAGCAATAGTCACTAAATTATTTATAACTGGATCTACAAAACTCAAAATCAATTTCCGTTAATTTTCCCTGAATATAGACTCATATATCTTCCATCCATAAAATTTTCATAATTTTAGGTTTGGCCAATCAATACCAGATTTTTCTTAAAGTTTCCCCTGTTTCACTGTTTGACTAATCTGACCACTCTTCACTACAAATCAAATTTATCATTGTACAGAATTCAAAATATGTTATATTTGATTTCATTTGAAACTAGACTCATTAAGGAGTCTAAGCATATAAATTTTATCTTATAACCATTTTTGTACAAATTATAATGATTTTCTAAAAACAGAACAGGGGATTTCAGAGTCATTCTGACACTGTCTCACACAACTTTAAATTATCTCTTTATAGGAAATTTCTTTGCTTACACGGTCTCTTTTATAAGAAACTAGACTAATTAAGCTTTGATTACATATTTTATTCAGCCTATAATTCCACACCAACAATTTATAGTGATTTTCTAAAATCACGTTACTGCTGCTGTCCTAAGCAAATTATTACAATTTGCTCTTAAATTTCCAAGTCCAAACACTTATGAACTTACCTCGGAATTTGTCGAACGATTTCAACGGCTATTCAATCACCTTTTCCTTTCCTTTATCAGATTTAGTTCCCCTTTGCTCTTGAGCTTAATTTAACAAATAAATTGATTTAATCATTTTGAACATCAAAGAGAAATTCAAGGTACTTAGCCCATATATATTAGGCATTAGAGTCATATATGTATGAAATCATGAATCAAATTCAACATATTAGCCAATATTCTCCTTTAGCCGATTTTCTAAGTCAAGATAAAGCCATCAATATGCTTACCTATAGCCGAACGTACAACATCAATCTATGTATTCATTCATGTGGCCGAATATGCATGTCTATGTTGAGGCCGATTATATACTTAATACATTCTACAAATATGGTTACTTATGATGACTAAGCACCATTTTATCTCAAGTTATACTTATAAGCACATCCATCCAAATACATTCGTACTTAAACATCATTCCGTCCTAACACTCATATTACATCTATAAAACTACAAGCCGAATATCCCTATACTCACATCACTTAAACATCAACCCTCAATTTCTTTGACAAAGCACATTTCGAAAATGATAAGGCAATATAACAGCTTTTAATCCAACTTATAATTCATACATATCACATTCCAAGCATTCACTCTATTCTATCACTTAAAATACACACATTACTCAATAACTTCCTAGTTCAAATTCGGCAACTACACCAATTCACTAGATGATTTATTATTATTATTGTTCATTTATTCAAACTACTTACAATTTCCTTAAACTATCACAATTAACAACCATTTATCTCTTCCATTTTCTACCATGGCCGAATGTTATAACCCAAGCCACACATATTGTTCCTCAAGGCCCTTCAATGACCACATTCGGCACCTCCTTAAGAACAACCCAATTTCAACCTTCAAGAAAGAAGAAAAAATATATGTACTAAGAGCTTCAAACTACTTGGCAAAGAAGAAAAAATATATGTACTAAGAGCTTCAAACTACTTGGCCGAATATCAAACCTCTAAACAATCAAAACTTAATCCATGGAATGATTAGAACTTGAACTAACCACCTTCTTTATACATAATTTTCCAAGAATTTCAAGGTACTTACCTCTTCCAAATCCTCATCCAAGCCAAACATGAAGCAAGAGAACTCCTTTCTTCTTCCTTCCTCAAGTTCTGACAAAATGGGGAGCAAGGATGAAACAACTTTGGTTTCTCCTCCCACTCCCCTCATATTTTATTATTCTTCCCACAACATATTAACACAAAATGTTTATAATATGTTTTACCCCATAGCATGGCCGGCCACCATCTAGATTTTTGGCTAATTTGACATGCAAACCCATCATTTATACAACATGCATTAATAGGTCCTTATAGATTAACCTATCACATTTCAAAAGTGTCACACATAAGTCCTATTACTAAATTCACATGCAATCGACTAAATCGAAGCTTAAAAATTTCACACATTCATATTCACATATTTTAGACAATAAATATCATATTCAAATACTTTGGTGACTTGGTTTAGCGGTCCCGAAACCGCTTTCCGACTAGGGTCACTTTAGGGCTGTCACAAAATGATAGTTGTGATTGAATGTGTAAAACGAGCTAAAGTGATCAGGTATGTGATAGCTTATTACCTATTGAAATAAGGTAAGTAAGTTACTTGATATGTGTTGCAAATCATGTATGATATAAATGAAGAATGTATGAGCATATGGAAAGTATATTTGTCCTTTTGATTATATAATGTGAATATTATGAAATGATTCATGAATATATGTATATGAGTTTATAGATATTCGGTTATATAATGGTACTATGGTTTTGAAATTGAATGTTACTTTGATAATAGAAACATGTATATTCGGCCAAGGTATAATTTGTATATGGAAGTATATGTTATATATGAAATTGTGATCTTGAAAATAAATGTGATTATGATAGCATAAATTAGTTTGGTTAAGTTGAGTTGATATTAACATTAAGTTATTTATTTACTTATGACTTACTAAGCTATAATAGCTTACTATGTGTGTTTATGTCTGCCTCTGTTTTATAAATTTTGGAGATTTGTTACGAGCTCGGGGATCGTCAGAAAAGTCTATCACACTATCGACTATTTTTTTGGTACATTTTAAGTTTAAACTTGAACCTATGTCATGTATAAGCTAGGTTATATTTGGTTAAGTTTGAAGTTGTGTATATATTAAGCCATGCGAAAATGGCTAAAATGCTATGAGAGTATATGAAACTTTAGTCAAGTTTGTATGTGTTATATGCATTTGAAGATGGTTGGTGATTTTGGATGTGGTTTGTTTGGATCGGCCATGGTATGTTCATAAGCATGAATTATGTTTGTTAAGTTGCTCATGGTTAAAATGATTTGTTTATGTCTTATATTTAATAGTAATGGTTTAATTTGGTTGACGAGTATATTTGGCTAAATGTTGAATTTAGGTAATGAATATATTTGATTGATGATTCGGCATTTGCATATATATATATATATATATATATATATATATATATGTTGTGGTGCTTAGTCATGTGTTTCGATAATAGGGTAAATGATGGATGTTTATTGAGTTATAATATGTAATATATTAGTTAAGTAAAATACATGTCATGTTTATGTGTTGTGCTTAGTATATGTTTACGGTTTAAAGTAATGATATATATGGCTTTTGATCATTCATTATGGTAAGCTTGTCAAATTGATATGTTTTGCTTTAGTTGAATTTTATGATTTAGCTTAAACAAGGTAAACATAGTTGATAGATATGTGTATATATATATATTTCAGTTGTGGTTTAATATTAGCATATTAGAAATGTATGATTTGTATTATGAATAGTTCAAGTTAATAAGCTTAATATAAAGTATATATGTTTGTGATGCTGTTATATGATTCGGTAAAGGGATATTGATAAGCTTATTGTATATTCGCCATGTTACTAAACTATTTTAGAAGTGCGTTTATGGTATATTTAATGTAATGGAACGGTATGATTATTGTATATATATTTGATGATTGAAATTATGACATTTGGATAGTTTAAAATGTTAAGTTAATGTTTATATTCGGATAGTCATAATAAAAATAAATGTACATGTTAATGATATGATTATGTGTACTTGGTTATGTGAGTTCTATTTATGTATGATTTTTAGTATGCGAATGGGGTGTAATATGGTTTGTATGTTTTGCTCATTTAATGGTTCATAAAGATATGCTATAATGCACATTATATATGTTGCATTAAAGTTATGTTCGGTTATATGGTAATGATATTAAAGTTGCATATGTGTTTGAACAATAATTAATGTAATAGTTTGTTTGATATTTGTCCAGTTAAATAGATACATTAGCATATATTCGATATATGTGTTGGACTGTCTTAATGTTTGTACATGGAATTTTTCATGTAAATATCTATGTTATAATTTGATTATTTGAACATTATAAAGGAGATGTACACATGATTCGTATAATTGAGTTTATATTACCTTAAACATGAATAGTAATGAATGACTCTCTTAAGCTGTGAATTGTTTGGTAATGCCTTTTAACCCTAATTTGGCGACAGATACGGGTTAGGAGTGTTACATTTATATTTTTATATGATTGTTCATATTTGTTCTGAAATGTTCGGTAATGCTCTGTAACCTTGTTCTAGCGATGGATAAGGGTTAAGGGGTGTTACATAATGCCCAAAATTGGTACCTAGTTGATTACTTGATGTTTTGATGTCAAAAATTGAAAATTCTAAGAGAATTTAAAATATGATCCTTTTTTGCGCGATGTTGTTTGATGGTATTGAAAATGTCCTTATCTAAATTGAATTTTTAATGAGGAGGTTTTCTCATTTTGAATCGATTAAGACGAAAAATCATGTCCCGTAAGTTGGGGCACAAAATCTCGAATTCTTGAAAACAAGAACGCTCACTGTTTAATTATTGTCTAAATCTTATATATTTTAAATATTTTTTTTTTAAAAAGGGGGAAGGATATCCAATTATTTCTGTTCAATGAGAGAACTGTATCCCGTAAGTTAGGGCACAATTTCTCGAATCCTCAAAATAAAGAACATTTCCTTGATTCAAGTTACTAAATATACATTGTATAAAAAATGAACATAACATTTAAAGCAATATGCAATTAATTTACTCGAGTGGTGGTACAAAAATGAACGAATATTTAAATGTGTTACATAATATGGTAGTGGCAAAAATAGAATAAAATAGCTTACGCAGTAAAAATGATAAGAAGATAATAAAAGTAATAGTTGAAATAATTTTAGTCGTTTAATAATACTATTTAATAATGACAATAATTAGTAAAATAATAAGTGGAACATTAGCAATGACAAAATAGTAAAAAAAAAGTATGATAATGCTATGATCATGGTTGTGTAATATTAATAATGAAACAAATAAAATAAAATACTAATTAGCAATAAAAATCGTTTAACAATAATACCGACATTTAAAAATAAGAAAAAACTAAAATGAAATGATTAAGAAACTTGAGGAATAAAATGCAAATTACGTAATTTAAAGGGTAAAAAATATAAATAAGGGAATTAAAAGTGCTGGAAATTAAATAATGAGACAGTAAAGGGTGGGATTAAAAAATAGAGGTCTATATTAAAATTTAAACAAAATTTAGAGCATGAACGCAAAAAGAAATAAATAAATAAAAAGGGAATAAAGGGGTAAATTGAAAATATAAAAAAATTAAAAGCCTAAATTATAAAGAAACAGAACATAAAAGATTAAATTAAAATGGGATAAAATGTACAGGGACTCAAAGGGAAATTATCCCACTTACATATACATGTGTCATTCCCTCAATGGGTCCACAATGGGTCAGGGGACTAAATTCCATAAGAACAAAATAACAGGGGTAAAAATAAAATAAAATAAAACGATGCAGGACGAAATTAAAACAAGTAAAAAAAGCGAAGGGCCAAAACAGAAAATATCCCCTCCCTTAAAAAAACACGAGGCTCTTGAAGGAATTGGGGTCACCTCAAAACGATGCTGTTTTGGGCATATTAAGCTATGCCCCAAAACGACGTCATTTTGTGCCTATATAAATTAAAAAACTAAAAAAAAATAATTTCTCTTCTCTGTTAAAAAAAAACCCTCTTCTTTTTTTTTCTTTAAACTCTCCCTCCTTCAGTCTCAAGGGCGATGGAGCTCTGCCGTGGCTGCCGATCATCGACGACAGCGACCGCCGTCTCTAGTGGCTGAAAAATCTCCAAAAATACCCTTTCAAGTTCCCTTTTCACGTAGAACACAGATCTGGGATTCAAGTCCCTTAAAAAACAACCCAAAGTTCAAAAAAAAAAAAATGATGAAACCTTTCGGTTTCTTGGTTTCTTTTTTTTTTAAAAAAGAAAAAAAAAGAGAGAAGACCCTTGCATATATTCGTCCGAAGAAGAGCTCCCACACTGTAGGTAAAAATCGAGCCTTTTTTATTTTTTACTTTTTCCTTTTTTTGAAAATAAATAAAAATCAAAATAAATAAACTACCTTTGTTTTTAGAAATTTCGTTGCTTTCTTTTTCGTATTTGATTTCTCCCCCCAAAAAATTACATTCATTGTTGTGGCTTTTATAGCCTGATTACATATTATTTGATTTTTTTTTTTTACTTTTTCTATCGTTTCTATCTTCTATTTTCTGTTCCTCTTTTTTTCTTCTTTGCAAATATCTATGGCAAGGTCAACGGCATTGGGGAGCCGTGCCTTGCCATTTTGGTGAAATGATGGCAGGAAGAGGCAATCCTTGGGCGTCGTATCTACTGACATGGTAAGGAGCAATAGTGGCTAGGGTTTTTCTGATCAGTTTAAGTTTTGAGCTTTTAGGGTTTTTAGGTTAGTAGAATTAGGTTAGCGTAAATTAGGCTTGAAATTTGGACTTTAATTATTATTTATTGATTTTTTTCTATTTTTTTCTGGGCCAGACAAAATTCGGCCGTTACAGTATGATTTAAACACATGAGATATTTGTTATATTGTGTACTAAAAAGGGTGCTATTTATGCACGATGAAAATTCGTAAAATATGTGAAATTGAATAATGTTGATTGATACCAACACAATGGTAATTTGAAAGATTGGAAAATTTTTTTCATTTACTGAAAGTATGTGATTATTGAGGACATGCTGAGCATGTCTTATGAATGTGAAAAGTATTGAGATATGATTATGTGTGAGATTATGTGACATGTTGCATATGCATTGGATTGGGATTTTATGGTTGACAGAGGAGTTCCGTAGAGTACCGGTGGCATATTAAGTCGGCATTATTTGTAGTCAATGCACTGCACCTGGAGTACCGAGTGGAATGGTGATTTATCACATTTTTACTGGCAGCTTAAGCCCATAATGTTTTGGAGTTCGGATGACGGGTGAAACTCGTGGTGTGTAGTGGATGGTATGGGTAGGAGCCTTTTTACATTGCATCATGCTCACAACATATTCGAATGTTATTGATATATGATATGTGTTGTATTGAATCGTATCAGAATTAATGATTGTTACTCAAATGAATGATGACCCATGCTCATACACCGTTTGACATCAATATTGATAATGGCTATGTAATGATATGAAATTCCTATAATGGTTCTATTTTCTTCTGCTAAAGCTAATCTATTTCACTGTATTCGATATTTATGTTTGTTTAAATAATCGTTTGACTCACACTGAGCTTTTCATAAGCTCACCCCCAATAGTGTTTAACTTTTCAGGTAAACCTCAAAATTAGGACCAGACTCGGTATTCAGAGAATCAACTTGGACCTCGGATCATTATATTTTTAATTAAGTGTTATTAAGTTTTTATTGGTTTTGGCTTGTAATTTTTAATTATTTCTAGTCTGTGGCTTGGTAACTTTTCTTTTGGGGATTTTTGCATACACGAATTACTCAAGCATAATAACTGGATAATGCATGATATCGAGCTTAAGTAAAATTTGATATTGTTCATTAGTTTCCATTACATTGCAAAGGAATTATTTTTGAAAAACAAATTGATAAGGCAACTAAGTTTCCAAAATGACTTGAAAAATGGTTTTTTTCGCTGCATTAATTTAACATTGAATTTTTTTAAAAGAAGAACAACAAGAAAACAATTTTTCTAAAACAAATTTATCAACAATAAAATGAATCCTAAGTATACATGACCTAATAAATGAATTCTTTTAAGCTAACTCAAAGTACAACTACAGTTTTCTCTAAAATGAGTTTATTTAAGGTATTCAAAAGTAATGTAAGTTAGCTTAGCCATTTCGGTGGCTAATGTAGCCTTCTCAGTCTAGCCACAATGTGTAGGCTGGGTTTGGGAAGCTACAAGTGGAAGGTGATATCTCTTCTTAAAACTTGGGATTGAAAGATTCAAAACTAAGAGAAGAAATGAGGAAAGAAATAGAAATTGTTGTAAATTCTGCTGCCACAACTTGCTTTAATGAAAGTGTGATTCCCAGAGTAACTTATTTCCATTTATATAAATATCTGACACAACTATGTATCTGCTTTAGTGGTTAAGTGTTCTAGGTGTGTGTGTGAGGTTTTGGGTTCAAGTCCTACATTTGGTAAATTTTGCTATTTTTCTTAATTCAAGTCTTACCCTTGTTGAGTGGGCTTATATTAAATTGCATATAAATTCATATCAGAATGAGCCTGTGGGTTCGAGTGGTAAGGGAGTTGGTGTCTTGAAGGTCCTGTGTTCGAATCCTTGTGCGAGCGTGGGTGTTATTTTTGCTCAATTTTGAGATAGAGTTTCGGTGGAATTAAAATTCTAAAGTGGTTGAGATTGAGGTGTTAGTGGGAAGTTGGGGAATATCAAATTGGTTTTATTTTATTTTGTCTTCCCAAAATTCCTTTTTCCTATTGACGTTTCTATTCCCTCATCTCTCCTGTTCAATTTTTCTTCTTTTTCCTACCATTGTTGGCTTTTCAATTAGATTTTTTTGTGCAAATCCTGGCTTTGTTTGTTCGGTAAGTTCTGTTTTGTTTAATCTTAATGTTTTTTGGCTAAGTGTTTGATGAGGGGTTTGTTTTTGTTACTTTCAGTTTAGGTAAAGGAAAAGATTTGGCTGGGGCTCCTGCAGCGATTTAAGTGTTCGGGGTTTCTATTCGATAACGATAAGTTTTTGCGTAAGTTGTGTGATGTTGTAAGGATTTGATTGTGAAATAATTTCGGTTGAGTTTTCATTAGTGTTACTTAATTCAGGGTCTGGAATGTCGATTTTTAGGTCTTGGAAGGCTCGAGATAGTTTTCGCATCAAATAGATACCAGGTGTGTATCCGAAACAAAAAAAATTAAGTTTCAAAAAAAGCCAAAAACGGCCACTGTTGATGCCACACGGGCGTGTGGCCAGCCGTGTAGGTGGCCGTGTGGCCGACGAAGGCATAGCTGCGTATAAGACACGGTCGTGTGGTGGTCAGAGTGCGATCGTGTGAGCCATACGGGCTAGGTCAAGTTAGGCGTATGGGCCACACGGACGTGTGGTCTTATACGGGCAGTCCATACAAGCATGTGGATTTTTAGGCTAGACCGCGTGGGCCACATAGGGAAGGCCAATCTGGGCGTGTGGGCCTACATGGGCATGTGGACGCATATTTCTGAAATTTTCCCTAGGGTCGCGCGGGTCGTTTAAATCGTCTATGGGCCTACCGTAAGGTTGGTAAGGGCTAACCAAACCCTAATTTTATGTTATTTGATATTCTGGTAGTATGCTCTGATAAGGACATTACTATGCATGACTGTCTATTCTGCTATCTGTATATCTGATATCTGCATATGAGTATGTTGAGCATGTCTAGTATGCTATTCTGTATCTGTTTCCATATATGATTTTGGGGTGGGATTTGTATATGAGGAGAAAGTTTTCTGTACAACAATCATCGCTTATATTCTATGTAATGCCCCAAATTTTATAATTCTGCTTCTGTAAGTTTTTGATACAATTGTGTATCTGCTTCAATGGTTAAGTGTTCTGGGTGTGCATGAGGGGTCCTAAGTTCAAGCCCTGCTTTTGGTAAATTTTGGTATTTTTCTGAATTAAGCCTTACACTTGTTCAGCGGACTTATATTCAATTACTTGTAATTTCACATCAGAATGGGTCTGCTGGTTTGGTAGTTAGGTGGAGTGTGGGTTTGCTAGAACTCTTGTGTTCGAGTCTTTCTGCAAGCGTGATTGTAATTATTTTTGCTCTGCTGGCTTGTAGAGTTTCAGTTGAACGAAAAGTCTTAGTAGTGGGTTTAGTGGGGAGAATTGAGGGATATGGGGAGTTGTGAGTTATCCTCGTTTTTCTTTCTTTTTGGCTTTTTCGAAAAATCTCTCTCCTTCTGACGTCCTGTACCCTTCATTCTGCTAATTTTTTATTTGGAATTTCCCCCTTCTTTCTTTTCATTTTGTTTCCCTAATTTATATTTTTGCTTAGTAAAGTATTTACTCGTGTGCGGGATTGGTAAGTCTTCTGTTTCTGCTCGTAGTAGTTGTAGACACTCAATTTTGCCCGGGCCCAGAAATAAGTCCAAAAACAAAAAAATAAACCCAAAAAAAATGAAGTCCAAGTTCAATCCAAAATTACAAACATATAATTTGGCCCAATCGGAATGGCCCATTACTTGAAAAGATTTAAGGTCCATCTATATGCTTGACTCATATGGAAATATAATCTTTAAGGATATGCAATCTTAGATATGATATGCAATCTTAGATATGATACAATCTTAGATATGATATGCAATCTTAAAGATATGATCTTGTAATCTTGGAGATTTAATTTGTAGATATCCTTTAATCTTAACCGTTGATGTAATCGATCTGTAACGTTGGATTTGGGGAGGCTCAACTATAAATAGAGGCCTCTCTCTTCATTGTAAATCACTTGAGTTTTGGGAAGCAATAAGAATTCTTAAGAGCATTCACTCAAATTTCTCTCCCTCTTGCATTCTTATTTTCTACGGTTTGTTCTTATTTATTCTTTGTTCATCTTCGTTTTCAACCTTTTTTATTTAATCCCCATCTCCTTAATTTTTAATTCTCTTTTATATTTTATTTTTAATAATTTTAGTATTATATCAAATTATTCTTTTTATTAAATTCTATATTATTCATTGTTTTTAAAAATATATTTCATTTAATTGAAAAAGTTTTTTCTTAAATAAGGCAATGTTTGGTGTTTAGAAATTCAAAAATAGTGCCCTAATATCTTTGGGTTGCGATTTTTTCGTTTGACTAAATAACCAAATATCCTTTTAATCAATTTTAAAATCATGAGATAATTTTAGTTACGAGGATTTAAAACATCGTGTCCTAATATCTTTGGATGTGATGTTTGTATACTTTGAACAAAGGAATCTCAAGTTTCAACTTTAAATTGTTCAAATTTTAAAATCTTTTCAAATTTTCGACATTAGGACAATAAATAATCAATTCAGTACCAATTTTGGGCGTTACGAGGGTGCTAATCCTTCCTTGTGCGTAACCGACTCCCGAACCTGTTTTCTTGCATTTCGTAGACCAAAATGTTTTATAAAGGTGATCCAATCACACCTAAAAAGGTTGGTGGCAACTCTCATTTTCATTTTTCAAAAAGTCAAACCCCGTTTTTCAAACATCCCTTTAAAAAATGGTTTCGACAGCTTGGCGACTCCACTGGGGACCTATGAGAGAGTCAAGCCGAAAATTGATTATTTTCTGTCTTCATGTCGAAAATTTGGAAAATTTTTAAAATATGTCATTTTTACATGTGTTAGTTGGATATGTTTGTTATTGTTTACGCACACATTGCATTTGCATGACCGTTGTGGTCACACCCTTAAGTGGGAGTGAGAAGCTATGCTTTCGTGAGGTTTTCACCTCCGTATGGGCTAGTGGATTGCTTCCGGGATACATCCGTACCTATGTCTTCGTGAGATTTTCATCTCGCATGGCCATAGGGAAATGTGTCCCCCTGAACCGGACTTGGTCCATATGAGCCTATAATTGGTGAAGATCAAGGAATCTACTGGTTCAGGTACCCTTGCTTTAGAACCGAACTACATATAGTGAACTTTAAGTGCTTGCCCCAGGTAGTATGATGATGACCTTTAGTGCCTACCTTTTTAAGTTCTTATTTATTATATATTTTTTTATATATGTGACACTGACTTGTTTTTCTTATTTTGCTATCATTGCATGTCATTTATCATTAAAAGATGTCGATTCAAGGTTCGATTTCTAAGTTAGAAAGTTTTGTAATGGGGAACGAATATCTTAATAAAGTGGAGGACAACTCTTTCACTTGTGCTTGGTCAGAGAAAACCCAGATAGAAAAAGGAAATAGTGTCATCGAAGGATACACATTAGAATTATGGGACTACACTTTCATTAGTGTGATGCAAAATAACCTCCAAGAGTTATAGGAAATATGGGATTAATGGAGTAGCGAAGCCAAGCAGTTGTTCTACAACAGTTATGGGGAATTGCAGTATTTTCTTAACATGAAGATAGATGAACAATTCAAGGTGAGCGTGGGGAGTACTGATGGACACTTCTATCATTACAGATGAAGATAGCCACCTCGTGGATGGTAAGGGTTTAAGACCTACAAAATTGAATTGGATGAAACGAATTTTACTTATGATGGTAGAAAGGCTCACTTACTATAGGACCGCTACCAAACAACAAGCTGGAATTTACTGTAATACTTTAGGATGTTGTACTTAACAGAAATAATGGAAATGCAAGCCCTGATGGCCCGGACAGCCCAAATGAGCATGAAAGAAAGAGATTAAAGAAGATCGTATCGTTTAAAGACCTTTAAAGTAGAGATTAGCTATACTGCGAAGATACCCATGCAAGTAATTCGAAATGTTCTGTGGAGGCAGAAATTTAAAGACTCTCAAGAAGCAATAAGGATGTTTGATATCATTTTAAGGCAGTATGCTGCGAAGCTGGAATGCCTACTTGTTCGCCAATCTTTCTTTCAAGGTAATCAGAGCAACTTCACAGACATTGGAGGAAGTGTCTTTGGTTGTAGAGCTTACTTCATAGGTGAAGCCGTAATTCAAATTCAAGAGATAGCTGATCATTTATAGATACTGGTAGAAAGGGCAAGCTCATTGAGCACCAATATGATCTACAGTCAGATTGTGGTCTAAAGTTAGCTTTGTTATTAATGAAACTGAATCAGAATCGATATCCTTTTTACATTCATGCATTTGCATCTAATAGCATCTCATCACATCATTTGCATTCAAAATTATAAAAAGACTCTAATTAGTTAAAGTTATCAAAAAGAGAAAGAATAAGAGAGAGAGAGAAGAGGGTCATAGCTGAGTGAAAAAGAAGTTGAATGGGAACTAACGACGTTCCCTTACATATCCCCAACTTTTGTGTCAGGAAGGATAGCTTACCTGGAGAAGGGGGTGTTTGGAAATGAAAATCATCAATGACGAAGGGACTGAACAAAGAAACCTTGAGGGCATTCGCCCTTACGAACCGGGAAGTTCTTTAAACAATTGGACTGCAGAAGAACTTCCTATAATATTTAGGAATTTTACGGAGTAATATTCAGAACACTCTTATTGCTCTAAAGCCTAGGAGTAATGAGATTTCTTTTGAGAAGTGGGCTCATGTTCAGACATTTTTATTTTCAATAAAACATATTTTTATTATTTATTCGAGTAAATACTCTTTCGTTCTGATTCTTTTGACCTTTGACATTTTTTATAAATTTTCATTTCATGTAAATAGTCATTCTTGAATTCATTTATTCCTTGTATATTCTTTTGTGTGCCTACCATAGATCCCTAGATATCAATGACACGAACAACGATACTCTGATTCGAGTTCCTTTTGAGTGCGATATGTGTTTAGAGGAATCTCAGTACTTTGAAGGTGACAGAAATTGTGACTTGTTTCGGAATTTGTTGAAAATGGTTTATACCCCATGAAGTGGTGGTAGGAAATATAGCCTTAGATGAAGGAAAGATTGCGAAATTAGAATTAGCTGAGGAGACAAGACAAAACCTTGTTGAGAATATTATGGGAATTCAAAAATGTGGTCCAAAAACGCATGCAGGAGGATTTGCAATTGCCAGAATAAACATGAGGTTTTGGGGCATTGTTGGTCCACTATGAAAAGGGATCGCTCAGTTGTACAATGAATGGAAAATTTAAGGGAGTCAAGACTTATGGGGCATGTATGTTATGGGCCCGAGCTCGTCAAAAGTTTCAAGCTGACAATGACTCATCTTTGTAGACGTCAACTGCTCCATTAAGAGGAGATAGCTTCATATGCCAATATTACAAAGTCAAAAGTCATCCATCTCAAAAAAAAAGAAAAAAGATTATATATAACTGCACAATGCCAAAAGTTTGCAGTCTTTTCAAAGATAATGCGCCATACCACAGTACAACAAAGGTTGCCAAAAGAAAAGAAAAAGAAGAAAAAATAAATTACAGAAGATAACCAAGACTGGTAAAAATTGGCATAAGAAACTATCGCCTACTCTCTATGCTTACGCTGGGGCAAACAACTTCAATTCCAGTTGTTTCAAAGGTTCCAACCATCATCCTTGGAATGGGTGCATTGTTTGGCTTTCTTGAGCAGCCTGATGTGCCGTCAATAGCTGCGATGGTTAGCTTCAGGCAATGGCCATTGATTTCTAGCTATGGGGCATCAGGCCGTACGCAGTCTCTGAAGCTTAAAATGATAGATTCTTTCTTCAAAACCAGTTTCTAACAAAGTGGATGACGGTATCATGAAAGAAGCTCTCTTAGACTTCTATACAAGTTCAGGGAAGAGGAAACCTGATCAAATCATTATTTTCAGGGATGGGGTTAGCGAGTCTCAATTCAATCAAGTTTTGATCAAGTTGTTGAGGCTTGCAAGTTCCTTGACGAGAAGTGGAACCCTAAAGATTGTGGTTATTATTGTATAAAAACCATCATACCAAGTTTTTTTTTTGAGGATCTCGACAATGTGCTACATGGTACTTGTCATTGACAACAAAGTATGCCATCCAAAGAACAATGATTTTTACCTTGGTACCCATGCTGGAATGATTGGAATCATGAGGCAGACCCACTATCATGTTCTCTTAGACCAGGTTGGGTTTTTGGCTGATGATCTGCAAGAGTTTGTTCATTCTCTATCCTATATGTATCAAAGGAGCACCACAACCATATTTATTGTGGCTCCTATTTGCTACACTCATTTGGCAGCTTCACAGTTGGGGGCAATTTATGAAGATTAGGGATGCTTCAGAAACATCATCGAGTCATGGTGGGATGTATGCTCCGGGAGTAATCTCTGTACCTCAACTTTCCAGGTTGAAGGATAAAGTCAGCAACTTCATTCTTGTCTACTGAGAATCATTGAACCATCTTTTTGTAGGGTTTGACAAACAACAGCCAGGACTGTTGCTGGGGCAATCCCTTTCTCATGGGTTTATGAATCAAGATTTTTCCTCTAAGCTTTGATGGAATCAAGAATTGAATACATCTAGTAAACTTAACTTGAAAGTATTCATCCTAAGCAAATGTACCAAAAATGGATGACACAGACTTATAACAAAGAAGGTTCGTCCAAAAGAATTTCATAAAGGAAACCTTGTGCTAAAAGATATCCTTCCCATGCAAAAGGATGCCGAATTGGAAAGGGCCATATGTTACAAAGAGGGCTTTCTCTAGAGGTGCACTGATTTTGACAAGAAATGGATAGAAAGAATTTATCCGATCCAGTGAATTCGGACTCGGTCAAGAAGTACTTTGTCTGAAGGAGAAGGGAAGCCAAGGTGAAAACCCGCAAAGGGCACTTTGGGACTTCTATTTAAAAAAAAAAGGGGGATAAAAAGAAAAGAGAAAGAGAAAAAAAGAAAAAGAAAAAAGAAAAAATGGAGAGGCCAAGGTGAAAACCCACAAAGGGCGCCTTGAGACCAACGGGGTTTTGAGTTGAAAACCCGAAAGGGTAGCTCAAATTTGGAAAGTCATGTAGTGACCTTGCTATACTAGATTCGACGAGAAGTGAAATACGTTACATATCAAGGCATCAACGAATTACTTTGGATCTTTTAAACACATGTTGAACTCAAGAAAGTCTTCATGGAGCTGGTGTATAGACGCTCAAGCGGCGATATCTGGGGCATCTAATTTCTGTCCTATTTACTATCTTTGAATTCTTTTTCTTCGCAAAGATATGTTCTCAGTTTAATCTTTTTACATTCCTTCCAATAATTTGTCCAAATCTAATTATCCTCAGGATTAATTTATTTGTCTCCTATTATTCATAAAGCATGTTGCATTGAAATAATGATAGATGAACTAAAATATCTTCACAAATGAAGTTTTGCATATTACTCTAGAAGTTTCTAGATAATACAAGAAATTGAAACAAGACAATTGTTTAAGGAATTCTCATATGTATGGGTTAGAGATACTCGAGAGATTTTCTTCTTCAGTCCAAAAGGTGGTTGGATGTTTTAAGCAATATTGATCTTAAGAAAGGATCATTTCATAAACATCTTCAGTGGGTCGTAACATTCGGGGAATGGTACGGTAGACCAAATTGATAGAGAAGATTCGAGGCATACGAGCAGAGTATGATTGATATGTCGAGAAGAACGAGGTAGAAAGCTCGATAGATGAATGAGCGATGACGTCCGGAATAGGAGTTATTTTCATAAACATTTTGCATTATACCAGGTTTAATTAGGAGCATTTGACTCATTTCGATCATAGTATCCTAATCATTAGGCATGAACTCATACGCATTATACAGGTTATGTTCTTCAAGGGACAATGAAGATTGATGTGCCTTAACTCCCTAAGCAGTAGGGCAATAGGCTGAAGCATAGCAGATTTGACCTTCAAGTATTTATACTGAAGCAGATCTAAGATGATTTGGCATCTCTTTATTGGCAGAGAGTAGATTGAAGACAACAGATTTGGCGTCTCTGTATTGGCAGAGAGCAGATCGAAGATGACTGATTTGGCATCTCTGTATTCAGCGGAGAGCAGATTGAAGACATAGCTGATTTGGCTTTCATGTGTTTACGTTGAAGCAAATCTAAGATGATTTGGCATCTCTGTATTGGCAGAGAGAAGATTGAAGATAACAGAATTGGCATCTCTGTATTGGCAGAAAGCAGATCAAAGATGACAGATTTGGCATCTCTGTATTCGGCGGAGAGCAGATCGAAGACATAGCTAATTTGGCTTCCACGTGTTTAAATTGAAGCAAGTCTAAGATGATTTGGCATCTTTGTATTGGCAGAGAGCAGATCGAAGATAGCAGATTTGGCATCTCTGTATTGGCAGAGAGTAGATAAAATATGACAGATTTGGCATCTCTGTATTCGGCGGAGAGCAGATCGAAAACATAGCTGATTTGGCTTCCACGTGTTTACGTTGAAGCAAGTCTAAGATGATTTGGCATCTCTGTATTGGCAGAGAGCAGATCGAAGATAGAAGATTTGGCGTCTCTGTATTGTCAGAGAGCAAGTTGAAGATAGCAGATTTGGCATCCCTGTGTTTACAAGGAACAGATCGAAGACATAGTAGATCTGACATTCCTGTGCTTGCAGCGAAGCAGATTGAAGATTTCAGCATGGCATCCCTGTGTTTATAGGGAACAAGTTGAAGATAGTAGATTTGGTATCTCCATATTCGACGGGGAGCAGATTAAAGACATAGTAGATCTGACCTTCATGTGTTTACATCGAAGCAGATCCAAGATGACAGATTTGACATCTTTGTATTAGACGGGGAACATATCGGAGATAACATATTTGGCATCTCTGCATTAGACGGGGAGCAGATTGAAGAAGCAAATTTGGCGTCTCTGTATTAGACGGGGAGCAGATCGAAGATAACAGATTTGGCGTCTCTATATTAGATGGGGAACAAATCAAAGATAGCAGATATCGCCTTCCTGAGTTGCAGTGAAGCAGATTGAAGCTGTCAAGAGGCCATCAAGTATCATGAACTCAAGACTCGGCGAGCCCGGGCAAAATTGGTCCTTTTATAGTCTTTGCTCTATTCCTGTTACACAGCAATGAGCAAAGAAGGGCAGCTGTAGACACTCAATTTTGCCCGGGCCCAAAAATAAGTCCAAAAACAAAAATAATAAACCCAAAAAAAATGAAGTCCAAGTTCAGTCCAAAATTACAAACATATAATTTGGCCCAATCAGAATGGCCCATTACTTGAAAAGATTTAAGGTCCATCTATAAGCTTGACTCATATGGAAATATAATCTTTAAGGATATGCAATCTTAGATATGATATGCAATCTTAGATATGATACAATCTTAGATATGATATGCAATCTTAAATTCTTGAAGATATGATCTTGTAATCTTGGAGATTTAATTTGTAGATATCCTTTAATCTTAACCGTTGATGTAATTGATCTGTACCGTTGGATTTGGGGAGGCTCAACTATAAATAGAGGCCTCTCTCTTCATTGCAAATCACTTGAGTTTTGGGAAGCAATAAGAATTCTTGAGAGCATTCACTCAAATTTCTCTCCTTCTTGCATTCTTATTTTCTACGGTTTGTTCTTATTTATTCTTTGTTCATCTTCGTTTTCAACCTTTTTAATTAATCCCTATCTCCTTGATTTTTTAATTCTTTTTATATTTTATTTTTAATAATTTTAGTATTAAATCAAATTATTTTTTATTAAATTCTATATTATTCATTGTTTTTAAAAAATATATTTCATTTAATTGAAAAAGTTTTTTCTTAAATAAGGCAATATTTGGTGTTTAGAAATTCGGAAAATAGTGCCCTAACATGCTGGGTTGCGATTTTTTCGTTTGACTAAATAACCAAATATCCTTTTTAATCAATTTTCAAAATCATGAGATAATTTTAGTTACGAGGATTTAAAACATCGTGTCCTAACATGCTAGATGTGATGTTTGTATACTTTCGGAACAAAGGAATCTCAAGTTTCAACTTTAAATTGTTCAAATTTTAAAATCTTTTCAAATTTTTGACATTAGGACAATAAATAATCAATTCGGTACCAATTTTGGGCGTTACGAGAGTGCTAATCCTTCCTTGTGCGTAACCGACTCCCGAACTTGTTTTCTTGCATTTCGTAGACCAAAATGTTTTATAAAGGTGATCCAATCACACCTAAAAAGGTTGGTGGCGACTCCCATTTTCATTTTTCAAAATGTCAAACCCCGTTTTTCAAACATCCCTTTAAAAAATGGTTTCGACAGTAATTGTTAAATTATGATCGATTAAGAATCTAACTTCTATTACAAATAATGTTGTAGACGAAGGTAATGAGTAGTGAAACTCGCTGCTTTGGTTTTGTAAGTGTTAATGAAGGTTCGTCATTGGTGGTAAGTCAGGATTTTGTTAGCTCATTTTTGTCAGAATCTGTTAATAAATTGCTAAATCAGTGTTGGTTAATCTGGTTTGAAGGTTTCGGGAGGCTTAGGAGTGGGTCCACAACAAGCCGATACCATATGTGTACCTAAAAACACAAAAAACGAGATTCGACCAAAGCCGAAATTGCAAACTGTCGACACCACATGGGTGTGTGGTCGTATGTGTGGTAGGCTGTGTGTGAATGACACGGTCATATGGTCAACAAAGGCCAGGTCGTACGCTAGACATGGCTGTGTGATGGCCAGATAGGCCGTGTACAACACACGAGCTTGACCGAATTGGGTTGTGTGGGCCACACGGGCGTGTGGGAATTTAGGCCAGGCGGTGTGATCCATATGGGCTAAGGCCAATCTCGGCGTGTAAGCCATACGGGCGTTTGGGCCTACACGGGCAATCTACATGGTCGTGTGGGCTCATTTAGCTAAAATGTTTCCTAGGGTTGCACGGGTCACCCAACTCGACTATAAACCTACTGTAGGGTCGGTAAGAGCTATTTAAACCCTAAATTGTGTGACCTGAATATATAATGTATGTATTGAGCATGTTAAAATTAATGCATTTTACTGATCCGTATGTATAACTGATAACTGAATTCTAGCATGTAAGCATGTTTTTTTGTATGTCTACATCGAGCATGTTAGTTGCATCTGCATTGGGGTGGGATGATTGATTATTGGAGAAAGTGTATTGAAAGGCTTTCTTGCTTATTATCTGGCAGCTCAGCTGCAATATTACTGATGTGTGCTGCATTCGGTACGACTTGGTGTGTAGGGCTAGGTGGGTGTTTTAAACCTCACATGGTGTGTAGGGATGGTCAGAGATGGTGTGTAGAGGCTGGTGGGTAGGATACTAACTTCTGTTACTGTATGCATACTGTATCTGAGATGGGCGAAAGCCCTAATTTATACCTGAAACTGTATCTGAATGGGCTAAGGCTTAAACTGTATTTGAATCTGTAATGGGCTTAGGCCCCAGACTGCATTTAACTGATAACTGTTGTTTGACTGTATGCATGTCTTCTGTAGGGACTAACACTGAGTTTATGTAAACTCACCCCTTTCTGTTTTATCAGGTAATCCCCACACTTAGACGGATCGGTACGACGGAGGACTCAGCGATGACCACATGTCTATTGAACTACTTTAATTTCATTTATGGTTTTTATTTCCTATTTTTTATGTAATTTGGGACTTTTGGACTGTTTGCCTTTATTTGGATTTTAATTATTTTCACGGACTTTTAAACTGCAGAACATGTTTTTAAACGAATCAAATTAACGAGAAAATAATTTTGAAATTGACAAAAGATAAATAGACGCTAATAAATGGAAAATGTTCTAAATTGATAAATTCGATTTCAAATCCCATTCCATGTGACATCGCCAGATTCGGCCCTAACGTCTAGGTCGGGTTTGGGGTGTTACATTCTAGCAGCTTGGCTGCACATTATCTGACATGTGTCGTAATGACACGATATGATGTGTAAAGATGGGTGGGTGTTTTTAACCCCACATGGTGTGTTGGGATGGTAGGAGTTGGTGTGTAGAGGATAGGGGTAAGATTCTGTATATCTAATTATGTTTACTATATCTAAAAAGGGCATGAGCCCGATTCTGTATTTGTATGTTTGCATGCTTAATTCTATTGGGTTACACTGAGTTTACGAAAAGTAACATCTGTATGTCTATCTTGTTCAAGTAATTCACATACTTAGGCGGATCAATGCAGTGGAGACTCAGCAGTGGCCACTCGACTGTAAACTGTTAAAACTTGCTCATTTAGGATTTTATTTAAGATTTTGGTTTTCAATTGAGAGTTTGTAATTTTTGGGACTCGTTGGACTGTATCAATTTTTAACTATTGTTTTGGTTTCGTTTGTTCGATAATTTGTATGCTTGAACAAAACGTTTTTCTTTTAAAACTATGGTTTTATGCAAACAAAGATTTTTCTAAAAATACGAATCGGATTTCTAAAATGAAACGGGTTTGTTAAACTTCCGTTGTAAAATATTTTTTGGCAAATAAATCAAATAATTAACGTTCTCGAAAATGGTTATAAAGTATATGAGTTAATAAACTGAGATGATTTACGTAACAACTCCGTTTTCTAAAACCATTCTCTGTGACATCTCCGGATTCGGCCATAACGTCTAGGCCGAGTTTGGGGTGTTACAGAAAGGTACTTTAGAATCATATTGTAGTTAAGCTATAACTAACTATTGATATCATTCCTCAAAGAAAAAACCTATCGGTTCCATCCTCATATTTAAATTGTATCTCATATGTATTGGTGCTAAGTTGTGTTGAGTCGAATTTGATTCTGATTTTAAACAATACCTTAAATGTTGATTAAATTTTTTAATGACTCTTAATATATTTTTTTATTAAATTATTTTAATATTAGAGTGACTTTTAAGTTTATTTAAGTAAACTCGAGTTATAGATAAATTCATGCCACTAATAAATCATTGTGATTAAATAATATATATTATATGATACCATAACAAAATACAAAAATATTATAATTTCAAATTAAAATAACTTTATAACTACAAAATTTAAAATATTATAACGTGTTTTGAATCCAATTATAAAGCTTGAATATATACACGAAACTTATAACTTTTTTATCGAAAGGTAGGCTTATTTATAACTTCATTTATCATTACTCATAAATATAGTGGCCTTCTAAGAAGTTTTCCATCACATCTCCGTTCATTATCCCCTATAAATAGCCTCTTCAAAACTCATTGACAGAACATCAAGGTTGGAAGAATAGATAAAACAACTCCCACCACTTTCAAAATAAAGAGATTTCCCCTAACACTACTTGTTTTTAGTATGTCAACTAGGTTTTGGAAAGCAATACAGTTCAATTCGTAACTAGCTTGTTCTAGAGCTTTCATTGTCAACAAGGGAAATGAAAGAAATGATAAGGGAAAATGATGAACGTCAGAATCAAGGTCAGCCATTCCCCACATTTTATATTCTTTTTATGCCTACTTTTTATCATATATTATTTTAGATTAGTTTTATTTATTTAATATACAGTATGGGATATAGCTTTATATCGCAAACAACTTAATCCTGGAGAGAAGCTCATGTCTGGACGTGGAGCGTAGGAGTTTTGATTGGAAACATAACCCGCGTTAACCCACTAATGACTGATAGTGTGGACTAAGAACAGAACTTATAGCACGGTGGTGAGTTGCAAGTCTAAGGCTTATATATATTATGGGCTGGTGTAAAAGTTGTTAGGCACTGTGGAAGTCTAGAATTTTTATGCCCTTCCTAATCTAGAAAATTGATAGTTTTGGATTGGGGTAAAGTAGTATTTAGGACTAATTTACAATTGCTATTTAAAAGAGATGTCAAGAAACACTTTTATAAAATAATTTTTAAAAATTTTGAAGTAAAATTTAAGTATTCAGATTGCTATTAAAAAGTATTTTTAAAAATAAAATATTCGTTTTAATACATAATGTTACAAGGTAAAAAAAAAAGTATTTGAATGATATCCAAATTTATTAATATAATGATATTTCAATAAAATATAACAAAATAATTCATTGTAACTCATTATTAATTTCAATAGAAAAATTATCAAAATTAGGACTAAATGTTGTTTTTCTCTCTTGAATAAGACAATAATACATATATATTCTTTTGTCCACTTTAATTCATTTTCTTGAGATTTGTTATTTGCAGACATGGATTTGGATAATGTAACCAAGTTTCTTCAAGGCAAGACCATATTAGTCACCGGTGCAACTGGATTTTTAGCTAAGGGTATTACCGTTACTCTCTCTTTGTAAGGCCATAGGTGATTTTTTTTGAAAGCACAACTAATACTTAATGGTTTAATGTTTCAATCATGCTTATTAGTCTTTATCGAGAAGATACTAAGGCTTCAACTAAACGTGAATAAACTTTATCTTCTTTTGAGGACTTCAAACGATAAATTTGCCACACAACGCTTAAAAGATGAGGTATATAAAAAATTTATTTCTATTTTTATGTACTCAATCCATCTTATGAAATACATATATATCTATATAAAAGGCATAGTTTGCATATAAAATTATACCTTCTTTTGTATATCAAATATCCAATTAAAATAACACTAACGTTAACAAAATTTATATGTAGATCATAAGCACAGAACTATTTAGGATTCTCCGCGACAAATGGGGTTCAAAATTTGATGCCTTGATATCAAGTAAAGTGATAGCAGTGGAAGGTGATATCTCTTCTGAAAACTTGGGATTGGAAGATTCAAAATTAAGAGAAGAACTGAGGAAGGAAATAGAAATTGTTGTAAATTCTGCTGCCACAACTTCCTTTAATGAAAGGTACTTTAGAATCATGTTGTAATTAAGCTATAACTAATTATCGGTATCATTCCTCAAAGAAAAACCTATTGGTTCTATCCTCATATTTAAATTGTATCTCATATGTACTGGTGCTAAGTTGTGTTGAGTCGAATTTGATTTTAATTTTAAAAAATACCTTAAATGTTGATTAAAACTTTTTAATGGCTCTTAATGTTTTTTTATTAAATTATTTTCAATTTTAGAGAAACTTTTAAGTTTATTTAAGTAACTCGAGTTATGGATAAATTTACAATAAAATAACATATAAATTATGTCACAAATTTACCAATTTGTTTTCATCTTCATCTTAGCTTTTCTTACATTTTGAAGGTATGATGTTGCGTTGGGCATCAATACATTTGGAGCTTTCAATGTTTTGAACTTTGGGAAGAAATGTGATAAAATAAAGCTATTTCTCCACATTTCAACCGGTAATTATCAATTATGATTTGATGTTTTTTTACTTGTATTTCAATGCTATCTAAACAACTAAATTCTAGATATAAAATTAAAAGAAAAATTATTGCAAAATTAGTAGCATGACTCCATTTAATATCAGCTTACGTAAATTTGAATATACTTTATTAATGATTTCCCCTTTTCTTTTTTTCTGTTAGCTTACGTTTGCGGTGAAAAGGCAGATATGATATTAGAGAAACGATTTTATATGGGTGAGACTTTGAAAGGAACACATAGCATAAATATATTTGAGGAAAAGAGAACTATGGAAGAACAATTAGCTCAACTAGAATACCATGGTGCTCCAGATAAAGCAATAAAGTCATCCATGAAGGAATTTGGTCTTGAAAGGTTTTTTTTTTTATTCCATCCTGATTCAAAATTATAATTAAAATGAATTGCCAAAGATTTGTTAAATGAAGCCAAGTTGATTTGTGAATATGCCTGTTGAGTCATATATATAAGAACTATTGAGAATCATATCTCATTCTCACATGTCAATAGTTTAAATTTGCCAAATACTTTTGGATTCTTTTAAAATTTAAAATTTAAAATTTAAAATGTAATCCTATAATTCAATTTGAGACATTGAGTCTTTATACTTTTTTTATTTAAAATTTTGATCTCGTTGTCAATTTTATTGTTAAAATTGTTGTGATAGTTATAAAAAGGTTTTAGAAATTGAAATTTTTATATTTTCAATTAAAATTACAAAAAAAGAGAACAATTAAAATCTCTTTCAAATTTAAAATAAAATAATAAAAATATAATAATTTCCAAAAATTCAAATAAATGTATTATGTATTCCATGAATGATAATATAGTCTCTCTAAACTTTGAGCTATTTGTTTGGTCCATATTGAATCAAATTTGAATAATTTTTAATTTTAAACCAAATTAATTATATATAAAAATTATATTTTGTAAATTTAATTATAAACTATATAAAATATTAGTAAATGTTGGATTAACACTGAAGAACACATGAAGAAAGAAAGCAAAATAAAGTCTACTTGTTTTAATTTGGAACTTTTACATATTTTTAAACAATTTTAAATGATTTTAAAAGGTTTTCTTTTATCTTTTGAATTTTAAAGAGTTTTTTCATTATTTTTATTTTTTGAATTATAATTTTTAAATTATTTGTTTTTATCTAAAATTTGGAAAAGAAATTAATTTTAAAATTTTAAAATAATATGTAGTTTTGAAGAATAATGATCAAATTAAACAAAACTATAAACACTAAGGGCTAAAAGTTATATTACCATTTTAATTTCTACATGAATAACTTTAACATCAAAATTAGAAGGAAGGACCAAGATTTTAAAAAAAAAAAAAAGAACTCAATGTCTCAAAATTAAAATTTAAGGACTAAATTTTATTTAAAAAAATGCAGAGATCTCTAGCATAATTAGACCTATTTCAATATGTATAATAAAATAAAATTCCAATATTATAAAATCATTATTAAAGGAAAAAAAAAAACCATAGATTACTTACAAAAACAAGTTTTGTTTATAATACAGGGCAAAATTGAATGGGTGGCCAAACACATATGTATTTACAAAGGCAATGGGAGAGATGCTTTTAGGACACTTCAAAGGAGATTTGCCACTTGTTATTATACGCCCCACCATGATCGCAAGCACTTATAAACAACCTTTCCCTGGTTGGATTGAAGGTGTTAGGTATTAATACTAATTTAAATTATTTTTATCACTACATGAAAGGGGACATTAACAATACGAGTAGATCATTTTTAAAATTTATGTATGGCTTCTTACATGCAGAACCTTTGATAGCTTCATTGTGAGTTATGGAAAGGGGAAATTAACATGTTTTCCTGCCAATCCTAACACTATTATTGATGTGGTGAGATTTTTAATTCCATTTTCTTGATAACAGTATAATTTCTTGCTTTATTGGAAGTAAAAAAAAAATGATGAGGAGTTTTTAAATTGTATATGTAGATACCGGTTGATATGGTGGTAAATGCCATGGTTGTGGCCATGAAAGTTCATTATGCAGAACGTCAACATGCTTGTGAGACCATTTATCATGTCAGCTCCTCATTCAGAAATCCTTTAACACTCTCAGATCTTCGAAACCTTTTCCACTGTTATTTCATTAGAAATCCATGGATTGATGCAAATGGGCTGAGAGTGAAAGTTGGTCAACTAACATTTTTCAGCAAAGTTAATAGATTTTTGCTACTCATGCAATTGAAATATGTGCTCCCACTGAAGGTTTGGTATTCTTAATTTCTTGTTTTTTAATCAAATTATTCATTTTCTCACTATAATTTTTATTTCTTCTTTCATGTTTCTAATCAGGTACTTTATTTGGCGAATATACTTTGTTGCCAACGTTTCAAAAAAATATATAAAAATCTTAATCGTAAAATCAACTTTATAATCCAATTAGTTAAACTTTACGAACCTTATACATTCTTCTTAGGAAGGTAAATATTCATTTTACTATTCTATTATACTGCATTTAACCATCTTTCATTTTTATCACTACAGTTGTGTATGTCATAAAAGTAACATTTTAAATGTTCTCTTCCAAACAGCTTTAATGATGAAAATTTGGTGGAACTACAAAGGGTGGCTGAAGAGCAAGGCATTGATTTAGTTGAATTTAATTTTGATTGTAGGAGTATTGAGTGGGAAGAGTATATGACGAATATTCACATTCCGGGCCTTCTAAAATATGGGATTAAATCTTAGATACTATGTCATAACAATGTAGTACGTTGCTTATTATATATATTTTAAGGAATGTTCTGATACATTCGATTGTAAAATAAAATCAGTTACTAAAACTTTACAGACATTATAATGTAAAGTGCATTTATAATATCATTTTATTTGTCCAAAATTTAATAATTATATTTTTAATTAAAAAATAAACTTTATAATCTTCTCATCCTTATACAACACTTTGATATAAAATTCTCACTTCCATGGAATGTACTTACAAAAATGGGCATGCCAAATATATAGAAACATATATAATGAAATCAATAAATAACAAATTAATAATTACATGTGGAATATTAATAATTGTTAAGACATGCACATTTTCCTTACTACTGTGCACTCAACGTTTCTTATTAAATAAATAATAATAATTTACATATGCTTAATTGAGCAGAAAATTTCACTTCAAAAATTCAATGCAAATCATCTTAATTTATCATCTACAGATATTAATATACTAATCATGTATTTATCGAAACCTTTTTTGGATCGACTTTTTATTTTACAATGAAAAAGAGAGTTATCACCAATCTTTTTAATTAGTTGTGATCGGATCACTTCATAACTTGATCATTTTAATAAAAGTTTAGATTTACTAAAACTATGATTTTTGGTTTACAAAATCTAGTAAATAAGTTTGGGAGTTAGTGACGTACGAGGAAGAATTAGCACCCTCGTAACACCCAAAATTGGTACCTAGTTAATTAATTGATGTCTTGGTGTCGAAAACTAAAAATTCAAAGCAAACTTAAAATACAATCCTTCTTTGCATGAAATAAAAATATTGCTTAACTAAATTGATTTTCACGAAAAGGGCTTATTTCAAGTTAATCGAGAAAAAAAGATCGTGCCCTATAAGTTAGGGCATGATGCCTTAAATCCTCGAAAACAAGAACAATCGTCATTTGATCATTACTTAAATTTTGTATTTTATATTTTTAAAATAGATATTCAACTATCTCGGTTTTAGAAAGAGGCCATACTCTGTAAGTTAAGAACACGACTCCTCTAATTCCAAAAATAATGAACATTACCTTGGTTTTTTCTTTAAAATATTTCCTATTCATATGGTAAAATGAATGCAACCTTTTAACAATAAGTTTTTAATTTATCTAGGCCTAGTAATAAAATGGACGAATATGTTTTAACCCGATACACGACACGGATGTTAGCAAAATAAAGTAACATAGTAACAGGTAAAAATGAAATGATGATATTAAAATGATAAGTAAGTAAATAAATGAACAAATAAATAAATTAATAAAATAAAAATAAAAATGCTATGCTAGTGAGTAATGATAATACAACTATAATGATAGTAGAAAAAAACAACAATTTATAGTAATAACAGTGATAATTATATTATAGTTACTATCATACTATTACATGAATAATAATAATAATAATAATAATAATAATAATAATAATAATGGCAAAAATGCACAATAAAATGGAAATATAAATAACACGAATTTTGAGTATTAAAGAAAGGTAAAAATAATAAATAAATAAATTCATAAAAGGTTGAAATTAAATAAACCAAGGACTGAATCAGAATTAAAATGAAATTAAAAGCATAAATTGTAATAAAATAAATAAATAAGGACTAAACTGTGACGCACGAAAAGGAGTAAGGTCCAAATGGGAAATTATCCCAAACCTTAGGACACGCGTCATTCCCCAGAAGGTCAGCGAACGAGGGACCAAATTGAAAGCAATTTGAAATAAATGGTACAATCTAAAAAGAACAAAAAAAAAGACTTAGGACCAAATTAAAAAAGGGTCCAAAAGCAGAAAGACCAGGGTCGCAAATAGACCATTCCACGAAAACACGCGGATCCTACTAACTAATTGGGTCGAGTTCAGTGTCGCATCAAAACGTCATTTTGGACGTCTGAAGCCAGTCCCAAAACGACATTGTTTTGGAGGCCTACAAAAGTGTAAAATTAGAAAAAAAAAATCATTTGTAAACCCTTTTAAAAAAAAGCTTTCTCCCTTCTTTTTTTTTCTCTGAAACTTCCCCAAATCCGGCCACTGGGCCATCTCTAATCCGCCATGGCCACTGGTCATTAGCAATGGTGGTCGTCGCCTCTGATGGCCGGAGTTGCAAAAAAGATCCCATTTTGTCCCTGTCTCCTAGGGAATTCGGATTTGGGGTCAAAATCCCTAGATCTGATCAAACTTTGAAGAAAAAAATAGAGGTCTTTCGGCTCTAAACGTCCTCCGCCACGGCCTTGGGAAAATCCCCAAGGATTCGACAGCCTCTCGGAATGGAGGATACACTGACGACGGTGACGATAAAACTTTTATTTATTTAGATTCTTTTTATATATATGCGTGATAAAATAAAAAATATACCTTATATTTATTTACATGCCATTGCTATGGCTTTTATAGCCATGTTACAAAAATACTTTTATCCAATTTTTTTCTTTTCTCTACCATTTCTGCGTTCTGCTCTCTATCTCTTTTCTTTGCAGGTATTTGGTATGTAGTCCTTAATTCAAATCAAGCCTTAATTTTAAAATAACTCCTAATCCTAAGAAAAAAAAAAGAGTTTATAAATAACCAAAGTTTTTCAAACCCTAGAATTTTATTCAATATTTTATTTTTTCAAGAACAAACTCCCAAGTTCATCTTCTTCATCACCAACACCAAATCAACTTTTAAACAAAATGAGTCAAAGTTTTCAAAATCATCCCTCTCCCTCAAGTGGATCTTCAACCTCCTCTGCTTCCTGAAATTAGGTGTGGGATCTAAACTTAAATCTTTTTGTATAATTGAAAATATTAAGAAGTAGAGAAATTAGCAAGTACGAACCCTCTAGTATAGCCGAACCCCTTTATGAAGCGAGTCATGTATATGCGAGCCCCTATTTTTGTGAGTCGTGTGTGAGAGCATGTGCAAATCCCCTTTAAGGTGAACCCTTGTGTGCGAACACCTATAGGTGAGCCCTTGTATGCGACCCCCTCTAGGCGAACACCTATGTAACACCCCAAACCCAGCCTAGAAGTTAAGACCAAACCTGAAGGAGTTACATCAACACATCTAAAACTGATTCAATAATTATCCAGAAAACCTTCAAATCTTTATTTAATTCATGGCGAAAAATCTTTTAAGAGTTAACATTGAAAATCAAAATCTATTTTTGTCAACTTGAGTGATTTTGTAGTTGCACATTAAAAATTATTAAATACTAACGAATTTAGCAAAAACTAAAACGAGCTCAAAAACATATTTCAAACCCAAAAGATCAGGAACATTTTTACATTATTGCAAAATAATCCAAGCTCCCACACGCCATCTAATCCTAAGTTAGAGACTTATCTGAAGACACAAAGATAAACCAAAGGTGAGCTATAAAGCCCAGTGTATAACAAACATCAATTACAATTAACGAAACATAGTACATAAATTAGAGTGACACGGAGAATATAATAACGAGTCTAAGAAAATTACAGAACAGACCATGTATCCCAAAGATCTCCATAATGCTAATATAACAGAACAATACAAACCAACCAGAACAGGACAGAGCAGAACATAACAAAATATAATAGAACATAATGATACATGCATGGAAATGATTGAAGTGCATTCGAGTTCATTAAGTGGACCAAACTCCAAGTTACCCATTTCAATAGAGGATCCAATTGAAATTCTCGTCAAGTCTATAACATGTGCTAGATCCAAGAAGCTTAAAGAGGTGTTGCTGGGCCTAATTTGGCAAGTTTGGGCTGAACATGAGATGTCCAGCCCTTATTAGACCCAAAATAACGTCCCAAGTCCATGCAATATTTTGCATGTGGTTGTTTGTTTAGTTTAATTAATTTTACAACTTTTAATTATGTCTTGTTTATTATATGCATCTTTAATTAATGTCTTGCATTATTAATCTACATCTTTTAATTGTGACATGCACTATGTGTTCTGCATTTAATAAAGTCATGCATTATGTAACTCTCATGTTAGCTAAGTTTGCATCATAAATTACAACATGCATTATGTAACTCCCATGTTAGTTAAAGTTTTCATCATTAAATTAAGTCATGCATTAAGTAATTCATTTGTTATTTTAGTTTACATCTTAAACCATGCATTTAAGCATCTTAGTTGTTCAAATTGTTTGAGTTTGTTTATATAAGTATGTTATTTAATTTGGCTGTTACTTTTTAATGCATAAGTTATAGTGTGTTTAATTTTTCTTAAATAAATTAATTTTGTGTTCAATAGTTTGTTATAGGAAAGTCCAAAAGGCTGATCACATATTTTAAAGCTACAATAGGGTTGTTCATTTGCCAAGAAGAATCAAATGCTATCACATTCAAATGGTTATTCAGTTTTGGCATAAAAGAGTGTGCATTTGGTCACTTAATTGCTAATGCATAAAGGGAACATTTTTGGTGGATATTAAAGCACTCAAAACTAGTTATGGTGCCAATTAAATAGATGAATACACAAGCATTAAGGCATTTGGTTAAGGGAAAAATGAAGGGACATCAAACAACACATTTAAAGGACCATCAAGCCTTCATCAAGTGAATAGGCATGACTTTTCAGCTATGCATGAATCAAGTGAAAATACATGACTTTTTGGCTGCCCATCAAGAGTTATAACCAAATTTTAAGATTTTGTTAATAGCTGGTATAAATGTCCAATTTGAATAGTCATTTTAGTGCCTATAAATAGTTTGTAAAAGGACAATGTTAAAGTTAGACTCTATTGATTGAATGATAAATGAATATTTTTGAGTTATTGCGAGAAAGATCTAGGGTTGATTCTACTTTGTTCGTTGCCCCCGTCTTATTCCACCTTTAGAGACACGATTTTATATAGCCGCGAGTCTCTCACAGTTGATGAGGTTTATGATTCTTTAACCTCGTATGATAAGATGAAGCATCTTGTGGTTAAACCCGACTCTTAGGGAGAGGGTCTCATTGTTCGTGGAAGACAAGATCTGAATGCTGATGATGATCGTGGTAGGACACAGGAACAAAATCCTCGTGGTAAATCTAAAGGTAGATCGAAGTCTTCAAACAGAGGTAAAATTTGTAACTTGTGCAAGAAGAAAGGGCACATTAAATCGGAGTGCTATAAGTTACAAAATAAGATTAAAAAGGAGGCAGTGAATCAAAAGGGAAAACAACCAAAAAATTTCGGTGAAGCTGATGTTGTAGAAGATTACAGCGATGGTGAACTTCTAGTCGCTTCTGTCAATAATTCTAAAGTAAGCGAGGAGTAGATACTTGATTCAGGCTACACCTTCCACATGAGTCCCAATCGGGATTGGTTTACAACTTACGAAATAGTGTCTGAAGGTGTTGTTTTTATGGGAAATAATGCTTCGTGTAAAATCGCAGGTCTTGGAACAATTAAAGTTAGGATGTTTGATGGAGTTGTCAGAACACTTAGTGACGTACGGCATGTTCCAGAATTGAAAAGAAATTTAATTTCGTTGAGTACTCTTGATTCAAAAGGGTACAGATATATAGCTGAAAGTAGGTTTTAAAGATTTCCAAAGGGTCCCTTGTTGTGATGAAAGGGCAAAGAAAGATTGCCAAGTTATATGTTTTGCAGGGTTCTACTGTTACTAATGATGCAGCTGTCGCTTCCTCTTCCTTGTCAGATGATGATATTACTAAACTTTGGCATATGCGCCTAGGGCATATGAGTGAGAATGGCATGACAGAATTGAGCAAAAGAGGACTTCTTGATGGGCAAGGAATTTGCAAACTGAATTTCTATGAGCACTGTGTTTTTGGGAAGCAAAAGAGAGTTCGATTCACTAGAGGAATCCATAACACGAAAGGAATGTTGGAAGATATTCATTCTGATCTGTGGGGGCCATGTAGAGTGCCTTCGAGAGGTAGAGCTAATTATATGCTAACCTTTATTGATGATTTTTCTAGAAAAGTTTGGGCGTTCTTCCTGAAGCAGAAAAGCGATGTGTTTTCCACATTTAAGTGTTGTAAAATTATGATTGAAAAATAGGTGGGAAAATAGATAAAATACCTCCGCACAGACAATGGCTTAGAGTTTTGTGCTGATGAGTTTAATAGATTGTGCAAGTCAGAAAGGATCATGAGACACTTGACAGTTCTTCATACTCCAAAGCAAAACGGTGTTACAGAACAAATGAACAGAACGATCATGGAGAAGGTTCGATGTATGTTGTCAAATGCCAACTTACCGAAGTCATTTTGGGCAGAAGCAGCCTCTACTACATGTTTTTTGATCAACTGATCTCCATCCGTTGCCATTGAGAAAAAGACTCCACAAGAGGTATGGTATGGTAATCCTGCTAATTATTTTGATTTAAAAATTTTTGGGTGTCCTGCGTATGCTCATGTTGATAGTGGAAAACTTGAACCGAGATCCATTAAATGCGTTTTTCTTGGTTATAAAGCTGGTATAAAAGGGTATAAGTTATGGTGTCTTGAAAATAGAAAAGTTGTGATTAGCAGAGATGTTTTTTTTTTTTATGAAACTGCTATTCTACCTAACTTATCTCTTAAAGACTCTTCCAATAAAGAAAATCAAAAGCATGTGGAGCATCAGATTAATACAGAGTCAACTCCTCAAGCCAGAATAAAAATTGAGAATAGAGTTGCTTCTTCACCATAATATTCTATCGCCAAAAACAGAACTAGAAGAGAAATTAAACCTCCAAAGAAGTATGCCGAGGCTGATCTAGTTGCTTATGCTTTAAATGTGGCTGAAGATATAGATGCGAATCAAAAGCTATCTAATTATTCTGAGGCGGTTAGCAGTGAAGACTCAGAAAAGTGGATATTTGCTATGCAAGAAGAGATGGAATCACTCCACAAAAACAGAACATGGGACCTCGTAAAACTTTCTAAAGGTAAAAAGGCTGTTCGTTGTAAATGGGTGTTTAAAAAGAAAGAAGGGACTCCAGAAGTTGAAGAACCCAGATATAAAGCAAGGCTTGTTGCAAAGGGTTACAGTTAAATTCCAGGAGTGGACTTCATAGACGTGTTTTCTCCAGTTATTAAGCATAGTTCGATTCGAGCTTTGCTTGGTATTGCGGCCATGCATGATTTGGAGCTTGAGCAGTTAGATGTAAAAACTACATTTCTGTATGGAAAACTTAAAGAGGATATTTACATGCAACAACCAGAGGGTTTTATAGTCTCAGAAAAAGAGGACTATGTTTGCTTGCTGAGAAAGTCCCTTTACGGTTTGAAACAGTCACCAAGACAGTGGTACAAGAGGTTTGATTCCTTTATGACTTCTCATGATTTCAAAAGAAGTAGTTTAGACAGTTGTGTTTACTTTAAGAAAAATAGTGATGCTTTTGTGTATCTACTTCTTTATGTTGATGACATGTTTATAGCAGCAAAAGATAAATGAGAGATAAGAAAGGTTAAAGCCCAACTAAGTGAAGAATTTGAGATGAAAGATTTAGGACCAGCAAAGAAGATACTTGGTATGGAGATTCTCAGAGATAGAAAAGCAAGTAAATTGTACCTAAGTCAGAAGGGGTACATTGAGAAAGTTCTTTGCATGTTCAATATTTAGAGTGCTAAGCCTGTTAGTACTCCTCTAGCAGCCCATTTCAGATTTTCATCGGCTTTGTCTCCACAATCAGATGATGAGATTGAGTACATGTCACATGTTCCATACTCTAGTGCAGTGGGATCTCTCATGTATGTTATGGTTTGTTCACGTCCAGATTTATCATATACAGTCAGTGCAGTTAGCAGATACATGGCAAATCCCGGTAAAGAACATTGGAAAACAGATTCGATGGATTTTAAGATACTTACGAGGCAATCGCGATGTTTGCTTACTGATTTGGAAGAACTAAAGATGGAGTCATAGGGTATGTTGATGCTGATTTTGCTGGAGACCTTGATAGAAGAAGATCTCTCACAGGTTACATCTTTACAATCGGAGGTTGTGCAATTAGTTGGAAAGCCACTTTGCAAACTACAGTCGCTTTGTCTACCAATGAAACCGAGTACATGGCGATTCCTGAGGCTTGTAAAGAAGCTATTTGGTTGAAGGGACTATTTAGTGAACTCAATGAAGACCTTCAAATCAGTACAGTATTTTGTGATAGTCAGAGTGTCATCTTCCTTACAAAAGATCAAATGTTTCATGAGAGAACAAAACATACTGATGTTCGGTATCATTTTGTTCGTGATATTATTGCTCGTGGTGATATTGTTGTGAGCAAAATTAGTACTCATGAAAATCCTGCAGATATGATGACTAAGTCACTTCCTATAACCAAGTTTGAGCATTGCTTAGACTTGGTTGGTGTTCATTGTTGAAGTTAAACCCTTAAGGGGTTTTATGGAAGAGGTGGAGAACTTCTTCATTAAAAGTTCGCGATGAAGAACTTGTTCATTGAGAATTTGTGTCAAGGTGGAGATTGTTAGAATTAAGTGACTCAAATTCTTATTTAAATAAAATACGATGGAAAATAAAATAAAAGTAAAATCCATATAGAACTAGACTTCTTTTATTTTATTTTAGAATAAGGTTTTTTAAACCTTATTAAACTCCATCTATTTTATATTGATTAGGATAAGGTGTTTCAATCCTACTAGAATATGGCTTTACAAGCCTATAAATAGACATAATCTATTCCTCTTGTATTGATTCAAATTTTCGACATAGTGAATTTTCTTCTCCTCTGCCCATAATTTTTTCCCGAAAGGGTTTTCACGTAAAATTTATGTGTTATTTTATTTTATTTTATTTTTCACATTATTCTTTGTACATATATAAGCATCTTTATTGAGGTTAGAAAAAAAGCTCGCTTTGAAATGATGTTGCCTCAAACATGTTGAACTCGACATTTGACACTTGGATTCAAAGTTTAAGTGATTGAGTAGGAAATCAACATGGTTAATGGACAATCGCTCACTATGCCCAAAGTTAAAATCATTAGAGCTGCTTAGTTTATAAAATTGTTTGGTATTTGTTAGCAACTTCTTATGTCAAGTTTGATTTTTAATTTTTGTAATTCTTTGTATGGAATGTTAGCCAAAATTTTCATTAACTTTTACTATAAGGGGACGTGTACGGATTAAAGATTGTAAATTGATATTTCTTGGGTTGGTGACAAATTTTAACAAAGAACTAAACTAGGATATGGAAGTTTATGTTATCAAGATTGTGTTTCTTGATGTTGTATTTTGATATATTTATTAATAAGACGTTGCATAAATATATTATCAATAGGATAATAAATAAAATATTATATCTATCCATGTCCTCTTTGGTTTTTCTTTTTCTAACAAACCATGTTCTCTTCGGTTATTTGAAATAAATAAAGTGGTGTTTCTGAGTTATTTTTAATTTTTAATGGTTATAATTTACCATTTTAACGAATCAATTTAACTTTAAATTGTTTTTTCATAGCCAGTTAGATGATTTTTAATTTATAACTAATTAGTTATGCTTAGTTTTTTACCAATTACTTTTTGTCTTTAAATTCTTTTTCCAGGTTACAATTTTCCTTTGTTTATATTTTTATATTTTTATTTTTTAATGTTACCATTGCAAAAGCTAGAGTTGTTGTGTAAGTCTTTAGAGGGCAATTCTCAGCAAATAGTATAGTTGGTTGCTCAAGAGAATAGAAGATGATTTACTTGACCTTGAAAATATATATAGAAGATAAAAGTGAGACAAAATTACTTTAAATACTAATTTGAAAATTAGGATATAATTTAGGAGCTAATTTGCAAATAAACCAAAATTGTATTACTAAAATCCATCTCTAAAATTTTATTACTAAAATTTATTATAAACATTAAAGAATTATAAATTATATCCACTTATAATTTTTCGTACCAATAGGCTAAATAAAATTGGTATATACAAAGAAATATAAACCATCTCATGTTTTCTTAAAGATTTGTCATTCAAACTTTGATTGTGTTGACAAAAGTTGCTACTAAAATCTTGAGTGTTAAGTTTGAGTCTTATTGCATATAAATCATATATTAATTCTTCTCTGGATTACTTTAAGTTAAATTATTAAAATTTACTGAATATTCCAAGTATATTGAATTTAGAAGTCTCATTTGAGATTTTGTTTACTTTGTTTCTGGGGCAAAAACACAGAGTTAAAAAACTCAACTTTGATATTTCGATTGAAGAGGAAAAAAAAAAATCTCCAACACTAATATTTGGTATTTCCAGTTGAAAGAAAAAGGTTTAATTCTGTCTCTAGCCATATTCTTTGAACTTTTGGAATTTATATTCCTCTATTTTTATTTTCGAAACTTTAGTCCTAATTTGTTTGAATTAAAAATAAAATAAAATTAATTACACTATTAAACAATTTCTGTTAAATTTGAATAAGTGATGATTATTCAAAGTCCTGAAAAAACAAAAAATATAAAGAGTAAAGGGACTGAAGACGGAATTAGACCAGAGAAAAATTTGATAAAAAAACACAGGACTGAATACAAAATTAAGCCAGAAGTAAATGTTGAGAGTGGGATGTGAACCCACGCCCTTTCGGACCAGAACCTTAATCTGGCGCCTTAGACCAACTCGGCCATCTCAACTCTACGTATGCCTTGTGTAAGTAAATAAATATTTTTCCGTTAGCAGCCACTTTTAAACATGATGGTAGTAACAGTGCTTAGCCCCATACAATTATTAGTGAATAAGAGTAGAATATTCAACTTCAGTCCTGTCCGAAAACCCAAATTAGTGATTCAATATGAGTGGCATAACACCTCCAAACAACTTCACTCCCTATTTTACTTGGCACAGGATAATGAATCCATTGAAGCTAAAACCACTCATCTTTTGGTTTGGCAGTGGCAACCAACTACAAACCAGCTTTTTCTTTTTTGAATTTATATATATATACAGATACAGGGTCTAATTTCTTTTCCTACATTATAATACTTAGCACAGTGAAATATATATATGCACCCAAAGAGACCACTTGAAGGAGCGTTGAATGATGGCAAAAGTATGAGCTTAGAAAATATTCAAAAGTGAAAAATGCTAAAGCTTTAAACACAGCACATTAGTAAAGTCTCCTTGAGCATATAAGGTGAGAATGGTTGTAGTTGGTGTCACATAGTGGATGTAGGTGGAGTCAGGGAAACGGTCAAGGTTCCACCCTCTCCAACATATTCTTATTTCTCTCGGTTGTATTTTATTTAGCAAAATATAATAACTTATGTCTATTGCATCCGGATTCGTTGAGTTCTAGGAAGGATCAATGGCTCCTACCCCTCGGCATGGCTAAAGCATTGTTCATATAACAAAAGTACCTGTTAATATGTAAGTATGGATTTTTACTAGTTTTAGTGTCAAGCGCTACCAACATGGGTAAAAGTATTAAGGAAATCCTTGTAATTAGAGGCTAATTGTATTTTTCTTTTTAGAATTAGGACTAAATTGATAGGTTTTGTAAATATTGACCAAATTTATTGAATTTTTTAAAATTAGAACTAAAATGAAAAATGAAAATTTTCCTAAACATTGAGGGCTAAATTTGTGGAACTTTTTAAACATAATTTTAATATATTTTAATAATTTATATTTATTTTAAGCTTTTTATTTATTTTAGAATTATTGTTAAGAAAAATTTAAAGAAAAATCGAAATGATATTTTAGCTATAATTTAGGAATAAATTAGTAATTAGCCATTTAAATTAACATCCCACATCATCATTTAATAGAAAAAATTTAACTGAGGGGTTAACTTGCATGTTTTGAAATGTATAACGGCTAATTTGCCCAATTTTTCTGTAGAAGGGATGAAATGCAATACACCCCTAAGTACAAAGGCTTCTCTGGTACTTTTACCTATCAACACTTCCTCCGTCACATTATTATCCCACCCCAATGCACATGAAAACACTATTCAGATAACAGACGCATATATATCATATATGTTAAACATATCAAAACATACTATCATGCTCTCAGAATTTGTACTAACAGAAGCAAGATATGTAACAGCCCTATTTTGGGCCTAGTAGGAATAGTTGTTTCAAGACCACAAATTCGACATAGTGAAATTCATTTTTATTATATTTTCATGGTCTACAGTTTTATGGAATGATTCTGTGAAAATTTCGTTTGAAAATTTTGACATTTGGGCACTCAATTTGGTCAAAAGGACTAAATATAAAAAGTATAAAAGTTGAGTTCTACATGCTAGAGGTGTTAAATTGTTATGAAATTTTAAATTAAAGGTACTTAGATGTTAATTAGACCATATTTTAAGTTAGTGGACAAAAATGGACAAGAGGTAAGAGAAATTTCATGTTTTAAGTTAGGGGTATTTTGGTCATTTGGCTAATAAATGAATTAAAAATCAAATTAAAAGCCAATTTTTGCTCATCTTCTACCCTTGGCTGAAAATATCAAAGGGTAACCATAGGTAGGGTTTGTTCATCTTCCAAGCTCGATTGTAAGTCCGTTCTAGCCCCGTTTTTAATGATTTTTATGTTTTTAAGATCCTTATAACCTAATATAGCTATTCCAAGAATTAATTTGAAAGAAAATCAGAGTCTAAATTTTACCCATGAAGAATATTTGTGCATTTTGATGCCTAATGGTATATTATGCAAGTTTAATGCTAGATAAACAACTTTTTCTAGGTGATTTTTAATGAAATTGTCAAAAGGACTTATTTGTAAAAAAATTTCAAAATGTGTATAAAAGTGATTAAATGGAAAATGTGAGCTGTTATAAGCATGAAAGAGGTTTGGCTAGGCTTGGGTCTTGATGAAATTGAATAGATTTCATTTTACGAGCTTAGGGACTAAAATGTAAATATGTTAAAGTTTAGGGACAAAAATGTAATTTTTCCTTAATGTAAGTTTTGGACTGAATTGAGTAATGTGGTTAATAAATGAGTTAAATTTTCTATTATAGATCAGGAGGGATGAGTTCGGACCTAGATCGAGGGAAAAATAAAATATTTGATGATTATGTCCATTTCCTACTATTTTTGTACCAAGGTAAGTTCTTATGTAAATAATGCATTGTTTTAATTATGTTTTAAATATTTTATTATTTTATGAATTGTGATTGACTTATGGACGTATTCGAAAAAGTTACGACAAGTGTGAAATCTCAGTTGAACCTTAGGAATAGATAGGATACAAATGTCGAGACATTAGGGTTACTAAGTTTATGTGTAAGACCATAGCTGGGCTATTGGCATCCATATGAGATTACATGTAAGACCATATCTAGGATATGGCATTGGTATGGTACCGAGTGTAGGAGACTCCGGAGTATCCTTTAGTATTCCAAGTGGTTCAACGGGTAATTTAACGAGTATGTCAAAGATGAATTGTGTGTAAATCAAGTTCGAGATAATTCAAGTATGTACATAAAACTTATACGAAATGAGCTCGTTATGTGATGAACCTTCGCTAAGATTTTGATTGAGTAAGTTATGATTATAAGATTTTATTGATATTTATGCTAATTATCATCATGTTAATTATATGTTAAATGTGTGTTTCTGATGCCTATTATTTGCATGGGAACTTACTAAGCTTTAAAGCTTACTCCCCTTTATTTTTCCCTTATTTTATAGTGTCGCCAAGCTAGCTCGAATTTGGGGATCGTCGGAGGCTCCATCACACTATCAACCAATTATTTTGGGTACCAATGATTTCAATATTTTGAGTTATGGCATGTATAGGGACTTGGTCATTTTGTTATGTGTCATAATTGATTTGGCCAAATGTGTTGGCCTATGTTGGTTGATAATTCATTTTGTAAATGACCATTGAAATTGGCTAATATTGATTTAAGTATATATGTATATGATGATTCTTTCATGGATGTTGGAAATTGCTTGATTTGAGTTGAGATATATATGATGTTTTTGTATGATCAATGATAGTATGTGAATAAGGTATTGATGTCTTGATTGTGGCTGATTTGATTGAATGTATATACTTGGAATGGTGCTATGTTTTGTTGTGTAGGCTTATGCATGGAAGGGTGACAATATGGCTTGGTAAATAGCCTTGTTTTTATCCACACGGGTAAACACACAGGCGTGTGTCTAGGCCGTGTGTGACACACGGCTTGCTCAATGGGATTGTGATCTAGCTGTGTGTCCCCTGCACCTTAATTATTGCAAAACAGAATGCTCAGTATTGAGCACATGGGTAGAGACACAGGCGTGTGTCTCAGCCGTGTGGATGACACGGGCGTGTGCCCTGGGCATGTGAAGTCTGCACTTATTTTCTGAAAAATTATGAAAATTAAATCGACCACACGGCCTAAGCACAAGGGCGTGTGCCTTGGCTGTGTGACTTCAATTTGTTCATGAGTGACAAACAAAGAGTTACACAGGCGTGTGTGACCATATGGCCTACCCACATGGGCGTGTCCCAAGCCACACGGGCATATGGCTCTTAAAACATGAAATTTTTTTTAAGTGTTGTGAAATTTTCCCAAAACTCTCAGTTTAGTCCCGAATCGCTTCCAATGTATGTTTTGGGCCTCGTAGGCTCATTTTAGGGACGATATGAATGATTATGAAAAGTTTTAAATTTGAATGGAAATTTATGTCTCAGTTTTGTATGTTCGCTTATGTCTAAGTTCGGTAATGCCTCGTACCCTGTTCTGGCATCGGATACGAGTAAGAGGTATTACATTGAATGGTATTAGTGCTACAGTTTAATTGATTTTCAGACTAATGTAGCGTATGTAAGAGTCTAGCTATACATGCCATAAATGAACTATGAAAGTGTGATGACTCCTGACAATTTTAAATTGTGTTTTCGTATAGTAAATGGATCCCAATCGAGCTGAGGCTGATGACGTTGAAAATAATGCACCGGCTCGTGCTTAAGGGGCAACGCCGTCTGATAGTAGACCCTTAACGGTTGGTCAGGGAGAAGAGGGTAGGAAAGCCTCTCTCCATATGATAAATGAATGATATACGAAATTTGTTCAGAAAAATCTGAATGCCCAACATCCTCCGCCCTCACCTATTCCTCGACCGGTTCCCGTAGCTCCATAAGGTATGGAATTTGTAAGAATGAATAAGCCCCCGTTTGATAAAATCTGAAAGCATGGGGCTGAAGATTCTAGAGCTAATGTGGATGATGATCCAGAAAGAGCCAAGTTTTGGCTCGAAAACTCCCTTAGGGTATTTGATGAGTTGTCTTGCATACCAGATGAGTGTCTAAAGTATGCCATCTCACTTCTGAGAGAATTTGCAAATCACTGGTGGAATACACTGGTATCGATGGTACCAAGAAAGAGGGTTACATGGAAATTCTTTCAAGAGGAGTTCTGAAAGAAACATATTAGTCAGCGATTCATTGATTAGAAACGTAAGGAATTTCTTGAGTTGAAACATGGCCGAATGTCAGTGACGGAATATGAGCGAGAATTTGTTAAACTTAGTAAATATGATCGAGAGTGTGTTTCCACCGAGGCTATTATGTGCAAAAGGTTTGAGGATGGATTGAATGATGATATTTGTGTGTTAGTTGGGATCTTGGAACTGAAAAAATTTGTGGTATTGGTCGAGCGAGCCTGTAAGGCTGATGAGTTGAATAAAGAAAAGAGGAAAGCTGATCTTGAAACTAGAGATTTGAGGAAAAGGCCTATGAATAAGTCATTTCCATCTCATTCAAAGAAATCTAAAGAAATGTACTCCTGTTCAAATGTATCAACTGGGTATTCTCACAGAGACCGCGGGAAGCAACACTCAAGTTTTAAATCTCAAACCACTTCAATGGCAAGTGTGGGTAATGTGAGGCCTAACAGACCTGAATGTCAACATTGTGGCAAACGTCATTCCGGTGAGTGTAGAATGAATGACCGAGCTTGTTTCAAGTGTGGTTCTCACGAACATTTTATCCGAGATTGCCTTGAAATGGTTGAGAAAGAAAAATTTCAGAGTGTGAGGCTGAGTAATACTACTAATAGGGGTAAGCCACAAAGGAATACTGGAAATGGAGCTAGTAGTAAAAGTGTGACAAAAGATATAGCTATGAGATCCGAAGTTCGAGCACCTATTAGAGCCTATGCCATCTGTGCTCGCGAAGAAGCGACATCCTCGGATGTTATCACTGGTAATTTTTCTCTTTATAATACTAATGTAGTTGCATTGATTGATCCTGGATCGACTCATTCTTGTGTTTGTGTGAAATTGGTAGCTAGTAAGATCTTGCCTGTTGAGTTTATTGAATTTGTGGTTAGAGTGTCAAACCCTTTAGGCAAACATGTGTTGTTTGATAGAGTTTGCAAGAATTGTCCCTTGATAATTCAAGGTCACTATTTTCTGGCTAATTTAATGTTGTTTCCATTTGATGAATTCGATGTTATTTTGGGTATAGATTGGTTGACACTGCATGATGCTGTGGTGAACTGTAAAAGAAAGATTATTGAACTGAAATGTGAAAATGGTGAAATTCTTCGGATTGATTCAGATGAGTCGGGTGAGTTACATGTTGTGATTTCTTCGACGTCTGCCCAAAGATATGTAAGAAAAGAGTGTGAAGCATATCTTGCTTATGTGATGAATACAAAAGTGTCTGAATTGAAAATTGAATCAGTGCCGATAGTTTGTGAATATCCAGATGTGTTCTTGAAAAAGTTACCTAGGTTACCACCGGTTAGAAAAGTTAAGTTTGGTATTGATTTAGTACCAGGGACCTCGCCGATATCTATTACTCCATATAGAATGGCTCCGACTGAATTGAAATAATTAAAAGCTCAGTTGCAAGAGTTGACGGATAAGGGTTTTGCGAGACTGAGTTATTCTCCCTAGGGTGCTCCAGTGTTATTTGTAAAGAAAAAAGACTGGTATATGAGACTTTGTATCGATTACCGACAGCTCAACAAGCTGACTATAAAGAACAAGTATCCTTTGCCTAGGATAGATGACTTGTTCAATTAGTTGAAAGGAGCAACAGTATTTTCAAAGATTGATTTAAGATCTGGCTACTATCAGTTGAGAGTTAAAGAGTTGGATGTGCCGAAGATCGTTTTTAGGACAAGGTATGGGCACTATGAATTTCTTGTTATGCCGTTTGGATTAACTAATGCACTGTTTTCATGGACTTGATGAATAGAATTTTTCGACTGTATTTAGATAACTTTGTGGTTGTGTTCATCGATGATATCTTAATTTATTCTCGAGATGAGTTCAAGCATGTCGAGCACTTGAGGATTGTATTATAGACTTTGAGAGATAAACAGTTGTTTGCTAAATTCAGTAAAAATGAGTTTTGGCTCTGAGAAGTCAGATTTTTGAGACATATCGTTTCAGGTGATGGTATTTGGGTTGATCCAAGTAAGATCTCAGCAATTGTTAATTGGAAACCGCCAAGGAAAATATCTGAAGTTAGAAGCTTTTTGGGCTTAGTCGGTTATTACCGATGATTTGTCAAAGGATTTTCGATGATTGCTACTCCTATAACCAATTTGTTGTAAAAAGATGTTAAATTTGAATGGTCAGAAAAATGTCAGTAAAGTGTTGAAAGCATTATTGAATGAGGCACCGATTTTAGTACAACCTGAGCCAGGAAAAGAGTTTGTAATTTATAGTGACGTGTCACTGAATGTATTAGGATGTGTGTTGATGCAAGAGGGAAAAGTAATAGCTTATGCCTCGAGACAGTTGAAACTGCAAGAGAAAAATTATCTGGCGCATGATTTAAAATTAGCCGCCATTGTGTTTGCTTTAAAATTTTAAAGACATCATTTGTATAGTGAGAGATGTCATATCTTTATTGATCATAAGAGTTTAAAATACTTGATGACTAAGAAAGATTTGAACTTGCGGCAACGGAGATTGCTTGAGTTACTGAAGGATTACAAGCTAGTAATTGACTATCACCCAGGTAAGGCAAATGTAGTCACAGATGCGTTGAGTAGAAAGACTTTGTTTGCTTTGAGAGCAATGAATACACGGTTGACTTTGTACGATAATGGTTCGATCCTAGCCGAGTTAGAGCTAGGCCGTTGTTTCTTCAACAAATTTGTAAAGCTCAGAAATGTGACAGTGATTCGCAAGCCAAAAGATTTCATTGTGAATTAGGTAGTGACTCAGATTTTCATATCAGATCCGATGATTGTTTGATGTTCTGAGAAAGAATTTGTATATTTACAAATAATGAGTTTGTTTAGAAAATTATTCATGAAGCACATAATGGTTGTTTATCTGTGTTTCCGGGCAGTACAAAAATGTATAATGATTTGAAGAAATTGTATTGGTGGTCAAGTATGAAAGGAGATATTTCAGAATTCGTTTTGAAGTGTTTGATTTGTCAACAAGTGATAACTGAACGCCAAGTGCCTTCGAGTTTACTTCAGCCAGTGATGGTACCCGAATGGAAATGGGATAGAATTACAATGGACTTCGTAACGGGTTTGCCTTTGACTCTAAAAAAGAAAGATGTCGTTTAGGATATTGTTGATAGATTGACAAAATCGGCTCATTTTATTCCGGTACATACTAACTACTCACTTGATAAGTTAGCCGAATTGTACATTTCCGATATTGTGAGATAGCATGGAGTGCCTATGTCTATTATTTTGGATAGAGATCCGAGGTTCACTTCGAGATTTTAGAAGAGGTTACAAGAGGCTTTGAGTACAAAGTTGAACTTTAGTGTTGTATTTCATCGACAAAGTGATAGTCAGTTTGAGAGAGTAATTCAGATTCTCGAAGATATGCTTCGATGTTGTGTTCTAGAATTTGAGGGTAGTTGGGAAAAATATTTACCATTGGTTGAATTTTCTTATAACAATAGTTTTCAGTCGAGTATAAAAATGGCACCTTATGAGGCATTGTATTGCCGCAAGTGTCGAACACCTTTGAATTGGACTGAGCTTAGTGAGAAACGGATTCACAAGGTTGATTTGGTAAGAGAAACCGAAAAAAAAAGGAAAGGTAATCTGTGATTGGTTGAAAGCAGCTTCAGATAGACAGAAGTCGTATGCAGATTTGAAAAGAAAAGAGATTGAGTTATAGGTTGGTGATAAGGTATTTTTGAAAGTATCTCCGTGGAAGATGATTCTAAGATTTGGTCGTAAAGGCAAGTTGAGTCCACGTTTCACTGGGCCATATGAGGTTATCGAAAAAATAAGGCCAGTGGCATATCGGTTAGCTTTATCGATAGAGTTGGAAAGGATTCATAATGTGTTTCATGTGTCAATGTTGCGACGATATTGTTCTGATCCTTCACATGTGATTTCTGCATCAGAGATTGAGATTCGATCGGATATGACGTATGGTGAAGAACCGATCAAGATCTTAGCTTGGAAAGTCAAACAGTTGAGAAATAAAAGTATAGCCCTAGTGAAGGTGTTATGGAAAAGACATGGGGTTGAAAAGGCTACGTGGGAACCCAAGGAGGCCATGAGAAAATAGTACCCAAACCTTGTTTCTGATAAGATTTTTAGAGACGAAAATCCCTAAAGGGGGAGAGTTGTAATAGCCTAATTTTGGGCCTAGTTGGAATAGTAGCTTTGAGACCATGAATCTGAAGTTTTTATTATATTTTCATAGTTTAAAAATTTATGGAATGATTCCGTGAAAATTTTGTTTGAAAATTTTGATGTTTGGGCACTCAATTTGGTCAAAAAGACTAAATCGTAAAAAGTGAAAAAGTTGAATTATACATGCTAGAGGTGCCAAATTGTTATGAAATTTTAAATTGAAGGTCCTTAGATGGTAGTTAAGTTAGTGGACAAAAATGGACATTAGGTAAGAGAAATTTCATGTTTTAAGTTAGGGGCATTTTGGTCATTTGGCTAATAAATGAAATAAAAATCAAATTAAAAGCCACTTTTTGCTCATCTTCTACCCTTGGCCAAAAATTTCAAAAGGAAACCATAGCTAGGGTTTGTTCATCTTTCAAGCTCGATTGTAAGTCCGTTCTAGCCCCGTTTTTAATGATTTTTATGTTTTTGAGATCCTTGTAACCTAATCTAGCTATTTCAAGGATTAATTTGAAAGAAAATCAAAGTCTAAAATTTTACCCATGAAGAATATTTGTGTATTTTGATGTCTAATGGTAGATTATGCAAGTTTAATATTAGATAAACAACTTTTGCTAGGTGATTTTTGATAAAATTGTCAAAAGGACCTATTTGTAAAAAGATTTCAAAATGTGTATAAAAGTGTGATTAAATGGATAATGTGAGCTATTATAAGCATGAAAGAGGTTTGGCTAGGCTTGGGTCTTGATGAAATTGAATAGTTTTCATTTTACGAGCCGGACTAAAATGTAAATATGTTAAAGTTTAGGGACAAAAATGTAATTTTTCCTTAATGTAAGTTTTGGACTGAATTGAGTAATGTGGTTAATAAATGAGTTAAATTTTCTATTATAGATCAGGAGGGATGAGTTCGGACCTAGATCGAGGGAAAAATAAAATATTTGATGATTATGTCCATTTCCTACTATTTTTGTACCAAGGTAAGTTCTTATGTAAATAATGCATTGTTTTAATTATGTTTTAAATATTTTATTATTTTATGAATTGTGATTGACTTATGGACGTATTCGAAAAAGTTACGACAAGTGTGAAATCTCAGTTGAACCTTAGGAATAGATAGGATACAAATGTCGAGACATTAGGGTTACTAAGTTTATGTGTAAGACCATATCTGGATATGGAATCAGTATGATACTTCGTGTAAGACCATATCTAGGATATGGCATCAATATGAGATTTCGTGTAAGACCATAGTTGGGCTATTGGCATCCATATGAGATTACATGTAAGACCATATCTAGGATATGGCATTGGTATGGTACCGAGTGTAGGAGACTCCGGAGTATCCTTTAGTATTCCAAGTGGTTCAACGGGTAATTTAACGAGTATGTCAAAGATGAATTGTATGTAAATCAAGTTCGAGATAATTCAAGTATGTACATAAAACTTATACGAAATGAGTTCGTTATGTGATGAACCTTCGCTAAGATTTTGATTGAGTAAGTTATGATTATAAGATTTTATTGATATTTATGCTAATTATCATCATGTTAATTATATGTTAAATGTGTGTTTCTGATGCCTATTATTTGCATGGGAACTTACTAAGCTTTAAAGCTTACTCCCCTTTATTTTTCCCTTATTTTATAGTGTCGCCAAGCTAGCTCGAATTTGGGGATCGTCAGAGGCTCCATCACACTATCAACCAATTATTTTGGGTACCAATGATTTCAATATTTTGAGTTATGGCATGTATAGGGACTTGGTCATTTTGTTATGTCTCATAATTGATTTGGCCAAATGTGTTGGCCTATGTTGGTTGATAATTCATTTTGTAAATGACCATTGAAATTGGCTAATATTGATTTAAGTATATATGCATATGATGATGTCTTTCATGGATGTTGGAAATTACTTAATTTGAGTTGAGATATATGTGATGTTTTTGTATTATCAGTGATAGTATGCGAATGAGGTATTGATGTCTTGATTTTGGTTGATTTGATTGAATGTATATACTTGGAATGGTGCTATGTTTTGTTGTGTAGGCTTGTGCATAGAAGGGTGACAATATGGCTTGGTAAATAGCCTTGTAACGCCCCAAAAATTTAGAGTCTATAATTTTGCATGTTTTGACACAAATTTCATGTTTTCTTTACTGGCTTAATGATTTCGATGTGTTTGGGGAGTGTTTGAGAAGCCTGGGTTCGAGTCTGGGCCTTGGCAAAATTTTTAGTTCTGCTCTTAATTGAAGTTGGCTGTTAGCAGTTAAGACTTATGTTTAAGTGCGTGTAATTTTATGTCACAAATGAGCTTGTGGTTTAATAGTGGTGCCGTGACATGGCTTTTGTGTGTGCAAAGGTTCAAATCCCATGGTAAGCAATGAGCTTTTATTTTGCTATCAGGGGACTGAAAAAGTTGGTGTTGGACTTGAATTCTGGTGATGGAAAGTTTGAATTGGTCTTATGGATGGTTGTGGAGGATATCAATGAGGGATAAGGGGAGAAAATCATGGAGATTTTTAAAGAGTTGAGTTTGAGAAGAGTTGTAGTCGAAATGGACAGCTTGTTGGTGAAAAATTTAGCCAAGGGGTTTGGGGGTGTGTATTTTTTGAAAAATGGTGTTGAGTAGGGGCCAAATTACCTGTAGGCATTTTGGGGTTCTGCGTTTTTGGCTTTTTTTCTCTCTAGTGCTAAGTTTCTTGGTAATCACTTGTGTTCTTCGGGATTTGTTTAGTACAAATCTTTTGTGTCGAATGTAAGTGTGAATATACCGAAAGTCTTATGTCGTTTCTTCTCAAACTTTTTCCTCTCTTCTTTGTTTCAAAAGCTGCCGAATCACTTATTAGCCGAATATCGATTGCCTATTCCTTTCTCTTCTAGCTGAACCTATTATACTATTGTTCTCAATATTTCTTCTCTTGTTCCTAAAGATTGTTTAAGCCGAACTCAACTTCTTCTTTGTCCCTTTTATTGTTTCTTTTCTTTTCAAGTTAGCCGAATACTCTTCGTTCCTAATCGTTTCTTCATCTCTTCGATTTTTGGGTAAGTGGTTACTCTAGCCAAAATTTGGTTGGCTTATTTCTTCGTATCTCATGGGCCAAAAAGCTGTTTTCTTTTTATTTTCCGTAAGGATAAGTTCACCTAATTCCTTTCTTTCTCATTCGAATGATGCTAGGGATTCGTTCTCCTTAACCAGGGTGTAGGCTGATTACTTTTCTACTGCAAAGGATCTTTTGGTTAGTGGTAAGTGCTTTTAGCATAACATACATATATTCTTTTGGAATTGTGGATTCTTATGAATCGATTGACGGTTCTTGTGAAGGTGATAGCATTGAAAGGAGTATGGGGTTTTGGGGGCTAGAAGTGGTTGCGGTTGCTGATTGGTAAGTAGCATTAGTTGATTAAAACGTTTTCAATATTATGGTGATGGATTAACAAGAGGTTGAGACTATTTGTTGGGGTTGTTGTTATCATAGGTGTTTAATCTTGGAAGATGTTCAACTATAATCTGTAATAGGTGTGTAACTTTACGTCGTGAACCGTTACTGTCAAAAAATTAAAATAGGTGTGTAATCACACCCCCTTGGTTAACTGCGAATAGGCAAAAGTCGAAAAGCAGAAAAGCCGAAACTTCAGTATGTAAGGCCTCACGAGTGTGCGAACGCTCATGTGGTAAATCAAGCCCACTTGGCTTGGGCAACAGACTGTAAAGGCTGCCACGAGTGTTCTCGTTGGCTTGGGCCATTATGGGCCTCATTAGGCTACGATGGGCTGTGTGGGCCCCGTGGGCTTGTGGGTTCCACATGGATAAAATACACGATAAGTGATGAATATTAGACTGGGCTATGTAGATCACATAGCCGTAATTGAATTTGGGCTAAATGGGCCACACGAGCGTGTGGGCCCACTTGAACGAGTAATGGGCCATGGGCCCATTTATACCGTTATGATCATTTGGGTTATCTATGTCGCTCGAGGTTACTGTAGACCTTTAGAGAGGTCATTATTTGAGCTGAAACCCCGAAATAGGTAAAATAATCGAAATACCCCTACAGGGTAAAAAGACCATAATGCCCTTGTACGGTAAAATGACGATTATGCTCATATGTTCTGTATAACTGATGTGCTTATGATTTACATATATGATTGTACTGAGTATGACCTTACATACACATGATATTTATGACATGACATACTGCATGGGGTTGGGATTTTGATATGGAGGAAGTACTATACTGGTGACTATGTCACATTTACTGTTACTGGTGGCTATGCCACAATTACTGATACTGGTGGCTTTACCACATTTATTGTTCCTGGCAGCTACGCTGTGTCATTATTACTGGCAGCTTTGATGCGAAATTGGTGTGCTGGTTGGGTGCAACGATGTATATCCCCACATGGTGTGTTGGATGGATTTGGGATGGGTTGCATATTTGCACTATGCTGATACTGTTTTGGGCTTAGGCCCACACTGTTATTGTAATATTGCATTCACTGATTACTGTCTTTCTGATAAGGGATTACACACTGAGTTTTCGTAAACTCACCCTTTCTTTGAACTGCGCAGGTAATCCCCAATCTTAGGTGATTTGGAGCCGCAAGGGACTCGAAGGTGGCCACACGGTTGCAGATGATCTGCAGCTTGAATTTATTTATTTTAAATTTCTTATTGGGATTTGATCATGTAAATAAGGCCATTCGGGGGTTTAAGTTTTAATTGGGCTTTTGGTTGCTTATGTTTAAATGCTACTCTAGGAAAACACGGGTTTTCAAAAGATTCATGGTTTTCATAAGAACACGAGCGTTAAACATCAAAGTTTTCAAAACACTTCCACGATTTAAATTGAGTTAAGATATCAAAGGCGTATAGTTTGGCACACATTGGTAATAAGATAATTTGGTAATAATTTTAAAAGGGTCTTCAGAATAAAATTGGATTTATATCGATAAGTCTTGTTTTAGAAAAACACTTCGATGTGACACGCCAGGTTCGACCATAACATCTAGGCCGGGTTTGGGGAGTTACAAGCCCTATTTTTGCCTACAAAGATAGACACACGGGCGTGTGTGACACACGACTTGCCCCATGGGCGTGTGATCCAGCTGTGTGTCCCTTGTACCTTAATTGTTGCAAAACAGAATGCTAAGTATTGAGCACACAGGTAGAGGCACGGGCGTGTGCCTCAACCGTGTGGATGACATTGCCTCAGGCACGGGCATGTGCCTTGGGCGTATGGAGTCTGCACCTATTTTATAAAAACTTATGAAAATTAAATCGACCACACGGCCTAAGCACACGGGGGTATGGCTTGGCCATGTGACTTCAATTTGTTCATGAGTGACAAACAGAGAGTTACACAGGTTAGGGACGGGCGTGTGTGACCACATGGCCTGCCCATACGGGCGTGTCCCAAACCACACAGGCGTGTGGCTCTTAAAATATGAAAATTTTTTCTAAGTGTTGTGAAATTTTCCCAAAGATCTCGGTTTAGTCCCGAACCGCTTCCAATGTATGTTTTGGGCCTCTTAGGCTTGTTTTAGGGACAATATGAATGATTATCAAAAGTTTTAAATTTGAATGGAAAATTACGTCTCGGTTTTGTATGTTTGCTTATGTTTAAGTCCAGTAATGCCTTATACCCTGTTTCGGCATCGGATAAGGGTAAGTGATGTTACAAGATATCAAATTTCATATTTTAATGACATACAGAACACATTACGAAACCTACAAAGTGGCTAATCTCGAATTAGACTTCGAGTGCGACCTTAACTAAATTTATAAAAAAATAGGCCCATACATCGGTGTGGCCCACACGACCTAACACACACCTGTATAGCCCACATGGCCTACTTAAACCATCCCACATGGCATTGACAGTGAATCTTTCAGTTTCGCGTCATTCGTTGTTTTTCGAGTTTAACGTTACACTATAAAGACCCGAAATTTATGGATATCGAAAGTCGAGTCTCTAGCTTACTATTTTAGAAAATCGGGTTCGTAAATATTTATTAAAAATATTTACAAAGCTACTTGAGTGATTAATTAGATTTTAGTTAAGTGAATTAGCTTGAATTAAGGTTAATTTAGTGTAAGGGCTAGATTGAATATAGTGTAAAAGTTTAATTATAGACTTAAGAAAAGTGAAGGGACTAAATTAACAAATAACCTATAAAAAGAATAGTGCCAAATTTATGGAAAATATTATTCCATGTGTATGTAAAATATACATATATTAATACTTAGTATTTAAGAAATTAATATAATAATATATTAATATAATATAATAATAATATAAAACAAACAAAAGAAATAAAATAGAACAAAAGAAAAGAAACATATAGTTGAAACGACAAAAGAGAGAAAGAAAAAGGGAAAGAAAGAAAAAGAAAAAAAAATTAGGGATTTGAAGCTTCAAGGTTAATTTGGTAAGTCAATTAAGTCCCTTTCTTTATAATTTTGATGTTTTCAGAGTCCTAGGGACAAATATTACTTGTTGTAAGCAGAAATTTTGAAAGTTAATAGATTTTTAGACATGGGTTATGTTGAACAAATTGTTGAATTAGGGATTTAATTGAATAAATTTCAAGTTAGAACTGATTAAGAGATTAAATTGTAAACGGAGCTATAAGTTTTATGTTTGAGGGACTAAATTGAAAGAAACTTAAGATTAGGGTTTTACCTTGAATATTCAATGTTTAAGGAGAATATGATAGAAAATTTAATAGAAATGAAGTATGAAATGAGTGATAAAAGTAAAAGTGTTAATTAGGATTAAATTGAAAAATTGTGGTTTGAATTCAATAGAAATTTAATTATTTATTGTGAATTGTTATTGTATTAATAGTATAAATTGTTTAACTTCCGTAGCCAACGTAGTACCGGAGACATCGACAAAGAAAGGAAAAGAGAAAGTTGACGAGCAGTAATCCGACAAAAATTACGATTTGTATTTCTATAAACCGAACTTAGTAATTAATTGTTGCTTTTATTATTATTGTAAATGATAAGTAAAATAAAGGTATGTATTGCTATTCTTATTTTGGAAGTGTTGAATTGAATTATAATTCGAATGTTATTTGAAATTTAAAGTGAATTGTATACCCTATTAACAGTGTCGGGCTAGGTCGGATATAATTGGCATGCCATAGGATTGGAAGTGTACAGGGATACTTCGACCTTGGGTCAATGAGGCACTAATAGTGTCGTACTGTTACTTCGACTGCGTGTCGATGAGGCACTTCGTGTGTTGTACTGTTTCTATTACTTCGATTTAATCTGATAAGGCACTAATAGAGTCGTACTGTTACTTTGACTTTGTGTCGATGAGGCACTTCGTGTGTTGTACTGTTTTTGTTACTTCAGTTTAATCCTATAAGGTACTAGGTACCATACTGTTACTGTTTACTTCGGCAACATCGATAAGGCACAATGTGCTGTACTGGTGTGTTGGTTGGATCCGTGTATCCGACAAAGTCCGAATTATGTTAATAGGGGTAAATTACCGTACTGTACTATTGAATGACTGTGCTATTGTACTAAAAATCGACTGTTATTGATTGATATTAATTTGAACTGAATGTTTCTTTGAAAGTAATTTCGAATATAAGTAGTGCTATTAGATTTGAAGTTAATAGCTTAAATACATTTTGTGTTAATAATGATTTAAGTGTTGGTTTATAGAAATACCACTGAGGGTATACTTAACGTACGGTTTGTTTCCGTGCTCAGGTTAGGTACGAAAACGACTAACAACTCAGCATCCAAGACAAGCCCGAACTCAAATACTTGGTGACGTATTTTATTTAGAGAAATGACATATACCAAGGTTGTCTTTTGAAGTTATTTTGTGTAAGAATGATAATGGTTAGCCCATAAATGAAAAGTTATGTTTATAACATAGTCTTTTATCTAGTTTAATTTAAATTGATTCAAATTGGTACCAAATACACTGTCTGGAAGTTTTATGTTAAACACTTACAAATACACTCGAGTTGGATCATAACATTCATGATTTTAATGTGAAATGGAAGTATTTAATCATGTTTTGGATTGGTTGAAAGATTGGATTTTAAATTGCTTATTATTGAAGTTGCAGGGTTGGTAAACGTGAACTATAAAGTTCATTTTGAGTCCACATGCTTGGCACGCGGGGGTGTTATCAGACTGTGTGAGACACACGGCCCTTACACGGGCATGTGAGTAGACCGTGTGTCCCCTGAATCTAAAATTTTGGCAACAGAATGCTTAGGTATGGCCACACGGGTAGAGACACGGGCGTGTGTCTTAGCCGTGCGTAGTACATGGCCACGGTACACGGGCATGTGCTTGGCCGTGTGAAAACTACACTAGGTTCGAATTAAAAATAAATCCACAAGGGCTAAGCACAGGGGCATGTGTCTTGGCCGTGTAAAACTAGTTTTTTCATGGGAAACAAGTTAGGGAAGTACTCGGGTAGAGGACGTGGGAGTGTCCTAGCCGTGTGAGTCACACGGGGAGACAACACAGGTGTGTCATTGAGACACACGGGTGTGTCGTACTATTCATTAAGAGAAATCTTAGAAATTTTACGAATAAGTTTATAAGCTTCTGATTGAGTTCTTGTTTGTTCTTAACATATTCCATGGCCTTAATGTACATAAAAGGGGTTAATAAGATATATTACTAAACTATACAATGTTTAATTTTATTTAATTCGTGTTATAAACCGTAGCGACCGGTAATACTCCGTAATCCTATTCCGATGCCAGAAAAGGGTTAGGGGGTGTTACATTTAGTGGTACCAGGGCTATTCAGGTTTAGTTGATTCTAGGATCAAATTGAGTACAGAAATGAGTCTAGAGGTACATGCCATTACTGAGTTAAATTTGAGTCGGGATTGGATGCTGATATATATATATACTGAATTATTGTTATTTCTGTTTTATAGTTAAAGATGTCTGGTGAAAATATTGAAGAAACTGATCAAGAAATGTATAGTGAAGAGGATGAATCATATGATATGAATGAATCAGAATCTACAACACCTAGTGTAAGTCCGGTAGGTAATCAATTGCCAAATGTTGAAAAAAGTGATACTAGAGAAAGAGATAATACAGAAATACTTCGAGTGATAGCTGATGCTCTTCAAAGAGCAATAGAAACTATACCGACTATAACTTTTACCCCTCCAACTCGATGAGCCCCGATTAAAGAGTTGCGAAAGTATGGTGCTACTAAATTTCTAGGATCGAAGGCAGTTGATCCGTCTGTAGCTGAAAACTGGATAGAGACTACAAAGAGAATTCTGAAGCAACTTGAATGTACCCCACAGGAAAGTATATTGTGTGTCGTTTCTTTGTTACAAGGAAAAGCGTATGTATGGTGGGAATCGGTAACTCAACATGTACTGGAGAAATAGATAGGTTGGGAATTCTTTCTACGAGAGTTTCAAAAGAAATATTTGGGAGAATTATATATGGAAGACAAAAAATAGGAGTTCTTAATGCTGAAACAAGGTGAGATGTCTGTAGCAGATTATGAACGGGAGTTTTAAGATTGAGCCAATATGCAATTGAATTTGTACCGACTTAAGCTGATAGATGTAAACGGCTTTTACGAGGATTGCGTGATGAGTTACGATTATAGTTGGTGTCTCTACGGATTACTGAATTTGCGAATTTAATTGAGAGAGCCAAAATGGTTGAGCAAGTGTTGGGGTTAGACAAAAAGCCTGAAATTTCTCGTTCACTTGGAAAGCGTCCTGAAACTACAAGCTCTAATCCACAGCCTAAGAGATCAAAAGAATTTTGAAATAGTGGAAGATTCTGTTTTATATTTTATAGAAGTGACAGAAATCGTGGTAGACAGACGACAGTTTCCACTAGTAGTGTCAGAGGGCCATCTAGGAATACTGAAATTCTAGAATGTCAACATTGTGGGAATAAACATCGAGGTAAGTGTTGGAGATTAACAGGAGGTTGTTTCCGATGTGGATCCACTGATCATTTTGTAAAAGACTATCCAAAGATTGATAAAGCAACACCAATAGTATCACATAGATCTGAATCTACTTCTAGAGGTTGAAGGTCAGGCAAAGGTGGTTCAGTTTGTGAAGGAGGTGCTAGAAGAACAACTAAAGTTGCCACACAACAATTGGAAGCTAGAGCTCCAACCCGAGCATATGTTGTAAGAACTCGAGAAGAAGGAGATGCACACGATGTGGTGATAGGTATATTTGTATTACATGCCAAACCCGTTTATGCTTTAATAGATCCGGGGTCATCACATTCTTATGTTAATACAAAATTAGTTGAGACGGGAAAATTAAAACCTGAACTGTCTAGAGTAACAGTGGTGGTGTCTAGTCCTCTAGGGCAAACAATGTTAGTGAATCAAATATGTCGAAGAAGTCCATTAATGATTCAAAATAGAACTTTTCCTGTTGATTTATTGATTATGTCATTTGGCGACTTTGACATTATACTGGGTATGGACTGGCTATCAGAACATGGAGTAATAATAGACTGTTATAAAAAGAAGTTTATTATTTAGAATGAAAACGGAGACTAGATTGAAGTAAATGGTATTCGAACTAGTGGATCAGTTCGTATTATCTCAACAATCAAAGCTAGTAAGTTTCTTTATCAGGGTTGTACTTAGAGGTGTGCATGGGTTGGGCCACCCGGCCCGGCCCGACCCGAAAGCCCGCCCAAAATATGAGAGGGTTTGGGCAAAAATATAGGGCCAAAAAATGGGCTTGGGAAAAAAAATAAGGCCCGTTTAAAAAACGGGCTGGGCCTCAAGTAAGGCATTTTTGGCCCGGGCCAAGCCAGAATTCACTAAATGAAAAAAATCTATTTTTTTTAATATTATCTTATTATTATTTTCTCTCTATTTTGCTACTATTTTACTATTATGTTGTTACTATTTTGTTGTTATTGTTTGGATATTATATAAAAGTTATTTTTATTATTTTAAAGACATTTGGTAATTTTGTTATTATTTTAGAGGCATTTGCTTGTTAAATTACATCTATTTTAGTGCTATTTAAGTATACATATTTTTAAAATTTATTTTCAATTTGTTGAGAAATATTTATTTTAATGTTTTTAGTATTTTGATGGTTTATATATATTTTAAAATTATATAAAAATAATATAAAAATTAATATAAGTGAGCAGATCGAGGCTCGGGTTTTAACATTTTTATTCGGGCCGGGCTTGGGTAAAATTTTAGGCCCATTTTTCAGGCCGGGCTTGGCCTAAATTTTTAATTGGCCCTAACCCGGCCTGCCCTGCCCATGCACACCTCTAGTTATACTGCTTTCTTAGCATATGTTATTAATTCGGATTCGGTGGAAAGTTAATGTAGTAAAATCCGAACTGTATGTGAATTTCCTGATGTATTCCCTGAAGAGCTACCTGGATTACACGAGAAGTTAACTTTGTGATTGAAGTATACCCGGGCACAGATCTAGTGTCGATACCTCTATATCATATGTCACCAACTGAGTTGAAGGAGTTGAAGGTACAGCTGCAAGATTTATTGGATCGAGGTTTTATACGACCTAGTACATCACCGTGGAGAGCTCCAGTGCTATTTGTTAAGAAGAAAGATGGTTCGCTGCGGTTATGTATTGACTATCGACAGTTGAACAAGGTGACCGTCAAGAATAAATATTCGTTACCTCGTATTGATGATTTGTTTGATCAATTGAAAGGTGCTTCTGTTTTATCAAAAATTGATTTAAGATCGGGCTATTATCAGTTAAAGGTGAAAGAAAGTGACTTACCAAAGACAGCTTTTCGAACATGGCATGGGCATTATGAATTCTTGGTTATGCCATTTGGGTTAACAAATGCTCCAGCTACTTTTATGGATCTTATGAACTAGATTTTTCAGCCATACTCGGACCAATTTGTAGTAGTCTTTATTGATGATATTTTGGTATATTCAAAGTCTGAGTCTGAACATGATCAACATATTCGAATTGGTTTGCAAACATTACGGGAGAAACAATTGTATGAGAAATTGAACAAATGCGAATTTGGGCTGACAGAGGTAATATTTCTTGGTCATGTGGTTTCAACAGATGGAATTAGAGTGGACCAAAGAAAATTGAAGCAATTATACAATGGAAAACTCCTAAAAATGTGTCAGAGGTACGTAGTTTCCTTGTATTGGCTGGATATTATCGAAGGCTCGTGTATGAATTTTCAAAAATAACTTTACCAATGACGAAATTATTGCAAAAGAATGTTCTATTTGTTTGGAATGAGCAGTTTCAGAAATGTTTTGAAACATTGAAGTAGATGTTAACAGAAGCACTAATATTGACTTTACCGGAGTCGGGAAAATATTTTATTGTGTATAGTGATGCTTCTTTAATTGGTCTCAGATGTGTACTAATGCAAAGTGGGAAAGTGATTGCTTATGCTTCACGGCAATTGAAACCACATGAACCTAATTATCTGACTCACGATTTGGAGCTAGCAGCTGTGGTTTTTGCTCTGAAGATCTGGAGACATTATTTGTATGGTGAGAAATGTTACATCTACACTGATCATAAAAGTCTCAAGTATCTTTTGTCACAGAAAGAGTTGAATTTGAGACAACGTCGATGGATAGAACTTCTAAAATATTATGATTGTGTTATTGACTATCATCCGGGTAAAGCAAACGTGGTTGCTGACGCATTGAGTAGAAAAGCTACAATCGAATTGCGAGCGATGTTTGCACAGCTTAGTATTAGTGATGATGGAGGCTTATTGGCTGAACTAATAAGTAAACTAGTGCTATTCGAACAAATCAAGTCAGCTCAGTTAAAAGATGACAAGTTAATGAAGGGAAAAGAAATGGATCAAAGTGGTGTAACAGAGAATTTCAGCATTGATGAGCAAGATTGTCTGAGATTTCGTAATAGAATTTGTGTTCCAAATGTTTCAAAATTGAAAGAGTTAATACCCCAAGAAGCACATGATAGTCCTTTCGCATTACATCCTGGAGGAACAAAAATGTACCGAGATCTACAAGAACTGTATTAGTGGCTGGGTATAAAAAGAGATAGAGTGGAATATAACAGCCCGATTTAGGGCCTAGCCAGAATAGTGGTCTCGAGACCACAAATATGGAGTCAAATAAATTATTTTATTATTAATATAGAGTCATAGCATTTTTATAATAATGCATGAAAAATTTGGTGAGCTAATTTTAACGTTTGTGAGCCCAATTGCGAAAAAGGACTAAATCGCATAAAATGAAAAAGTCTTAAATTGGTAGCTAAGGGTGCCAAATTGCCATGCATCATAAATTTTGGGTTTTTTTTAAGTGAAATTGGGCCATTAAATAGGTGATGGCCAGCCATGGTAGATGGAAATGTTGAAAAGTCAACATTAGGTGAAATTTGACGACATAAGGTGTAATATAATAATACCTAAGCCTAGTTATCATCTTTTTCTTTCATTTTCTCTTCATTCCACCAATTTTTCAGCCATTGTTAAGGGTTTTGAGCTTTAAAAATTGCAGCAACTTATTCCTCTCACAAATAAGTGATTTTAATGAGTTTTCTTGAAGATTTTTACATTTTTTAGACCCTTGAAGCATGAGCTTTCAGATGAGGGAACTATTTTGCAAAATGATTAAGAGTTTAAGGTTTTTCCATGAAAGGATTTGTGATGTTTTCTGAGTTTTTATGGAAGAAAATGAATCTTCGGTGTCTTATAAACAACTTTTGTGAAATGTGTTAGCATGAAAAACACCTAAAAGGACTACATTGCATAAGTTGTAAAATAGATCTTAAATATGTGAAATAGTGAGAAATTAGAGCTACTATAAGAGTAAAAAGGGTTCGGCTAGTCTTAAGAAATGAAGAAATTCGATAAAAATTGATTTTTGGGTTGAGGGGTAAAATGGTCATTTTGTAAAAGTCTTGGGGCAAAATGGTCATTTTGCCCAATTATGAATTGTTGAGTGCCTAGGTTGATAAAGTCACTAAATAAGTTCATTTTGTTATTATAGATCAAGAAATACCGAGTCTGGACTTAGACTGGGGAAAAGCCAAGTAAATCAACTAGATCGACTAGTTGCCACATTTTGTAATTCGAGGTAAGTTGTATGTAAATAATACAATTACATTTCCAATGTATAAGTTGAATTGTATTTGAATTAATATAGCGTGAATTGTTTTAGTATGGAAATGAGAAAGTATTATGATAATAGAGATAGTATAGTTCCCGTTCGAACCTAGGAAATAGATTGGATATTCATGCCATAACATTTGGGGTCACTTGTGTGAGCTAGTGTAAGACATGTCTGGGACATGCATCAGCCACATTATGAGAGCCAGTGTAAGACCATGTCTGGGATATGGCATTGGCATTGAGACGAGTGCTAGTGGAAGACATGTCTGGGACATGCTTCGGCCTTGAGATGTAAGCTAATGTAAGACATGTCTGGGACATGCATCGGTTACAAAATGATAGCCAGAGTAAGACCATGTCTGGGACATGGCATCGACTTGAGATATGAGCCAATGTAAGACTATGTTTGGGACATGGCATCGGCATCCTACCCCATGTTTGAGGTTTGTTGAATATCCGATAAAATTTCGTACAGTTCAACGGTGAGACATGCAGTTAAGCTAATGAGTATGGTATAACCATGTTGTAAGTGATACAGGTACCTATCTGAAATGTATGAGATATGAGCTCAATATATGCTATATGATGTGTATTGAATATTGATGAATAAGTTTTAACTATGCCCAAATTGTGTAATATGAACTTGTTGATAAATGGTAAAGTTGTGTTGTTTATTTATTTATGTGCAACTTACTAAGCTTTATGCATACTCCCTCTCCTTTCCTTTTTCTTATAGTGCCGCCTATCTAGCTCAAGGATCAACGAAAGTCAGAGATATCGATCACACTATCAATCAAAGCATTTGGTATAGTTTGATTTATATTTTTGAATATGGCATGTATAGTGAACTAGACTAGTGTTTTGTGATGTTATTATCTTGGCCAAATGTGTTGGCTCGAGATAAATCGTTCATTTTGTATTAAGCCTTGAATGATGGCTATTATTCATTCTATATTTTATGCCAAGATGTTATCTTCATGAATGAGTAAATTGCATAAATGAAATGTTGTTTATTGTGGCTGAATTGGTTGCTTGAAATAGTCTAGAATTGGTTTTGGTTATCTTTGTGTATGTTGTGTAAGTAAGGGTGGCAAAGAGGCTTGGTAAATAGCCTTATTTTGTCCATACAAGTAGACACGCAGGCATGTGTCTAGGCTATGTGTGACACATGGCCAGCCCCATAGGCGTGTTGTCCAGCCATGTATCCCCTGCACATAAACATTTCAAGTCAGTATGCATGGTAGTAAACAAACAGGTAGAGACACGGCCGTGTGTCTCAGCCGTGTAGAGGGTACAGCCTAGCACACGGGCGTGTGACTTGGTCGTGTTGCCCTTAAGAGTTGCTGATGTCAGAAATAGAATGTCTAGGTTTTTGCACAAGGGCTAGGACATGGGCTTGTCATGGTCATGTGAAGGACACGGGTGTGTGCCAGGCCGTGTGAAAACCCCTGTAGGTGTGCATTTAGAATTAATTCTACACGGGTAATGACACAGGCGTGTCCCTATTTTGCTTAGGCCGTGTGAGACACACGGGCCATCAGCATGGCCATGTTGGAATGGTCACACGGGCGTGTTTCCCCTCCAATACGAGCGTATGCCCTTATGTCAAGTAACATTTTTCTATAGTTGGCAAAAAGGACCCAAATTTGTCTCGAATGGTTTCCGATGTGTGTTTTGGGCCTCATAAGCCCATATTAAAAATATATTGATAAGTTTAAGAAAGTTTTAAATTGTTCAAGTAATAAAGACTCGAAATTGGTTGTAAGTATGAGTTCAAGTTAGGTAACGCCTCGTATTTCGCCCGGGCGTAGGATACGGGTATGGGGTGTTACATGGAATTTGTGGCTAAATGTTTGACATGTCAGCGAGTTAAAGTCGAGCACCCGGTCCTGACTTTTTTACTTCAGCCTATTAATATTCTTGAATGGAACTGAGCTTGTATCACAATGGATTTTGTAATAGGATTACCATTGTCATCAAGTAAGAAAAATGCTATTTGGGTGATTGTTGATCAGCTTACAAAGTCTACTCATTTTATAGCAGTTAGAACGGATTGGTCACTTCAAAAACTTGAATAAACTTATATCCGAGAAATTGTAAGACTGCATGGTATTCCTGTATCGATAATTTCAGACCAAGATCCACGGTTTACATCCAGGTTTTAGAAACAGTTACATGAGTCTCTTGGTACTCGACTTCATTTTAGCACAGGTTTTCATCCACAGACCGATGGACAGTCAGAAAGAGTTATCCAGATTTTAAAAGATATGCTTCGAGCTTGTATCATTGATTTTGAATCAGGTTGGGAATGTTATCTACCGTTAGCTGAATTTGTATATAATAACACTTTCCAATCAAGTACTCAAATGGCACCATATAAAGCTTTATATGGTCAGAGATGTCGGTCACCAATGTGTTGGACAGAATTGAATGAAAAGAAAGTGATTGAACCAGAATTGATTCAAGAAACATAGGGTACTGTTAAGAAGATCCGAGAAAGACTGAAAGCAGCTTTTGATAGGCAGAAATCGTATGCAGATCTGAAACATCAGGACATTGAGTATTTAGTTGGGGACAAAGTATTTCTCAAAGTTTCTCCTTGGAAGAAGATTCTGAGGCTTGGTTGGAAAGGTAAATTAAGTCCACGTTATATCGGACTATACGAGATTGTGGAAAGAATTGGATCGATTGCCTATCGATTGGCCTTACCTCTGGAAATACAGAAGATTCATGATGTTTTTCATGTCTCTATGTTCAGAAGATATCGATCAGATCCATTTCATATTATTTCTACTAAGGATATTAAAATTTGACTTGATCTATCATATGAAGAGGATCCGGTTAAAATACTAGCCCGAGAGGTAAAGGAATTGCGTAGTAAACGGGTTCCCTTAATGAAAGTATTATGAAAAAGTCATAATATTGAAGAGGCAACATGGGAACCGGAAGATACAATGAGATCTCAATACCCCCATCTCTTTTCAAGTAAATTTCGAGAACGAAATTTATTAAGGGGGAAGAAGTGTAATGACCAGAAATTTACGAATATCAGAAATTGAGTCTCTAGCTTACTATTTTAGAAAATCGGGTTCGTAAATATTTATTAGAAATATATACGACGCTAGTTGAATGATTAATTAGAATTTAGTTAAGTGAATTAGCTTGAATTAAGGTTAATTTAGTGTAAGGACTAGATTAAATATAGTGTAAAAGTTTAATTATAAACTAAAGAAAAGTGAAGGGACTAAATTAGCAAATAACCCATAAAAAGGAATAGTGCCAAATGTATGGAAAATATATTCCATGTGTATGTATAATATACATATATTAATACTTAGTATTTAAGAAATTAATATAATAATATATTAATAAAATATAATAATAATAATATAAAACAAATAAAGGAAATAAAATAGAACAAAAGAATAAGAAATAGATAGTTGAAATGAAAAAGAGAGAATGAAAAAGGAAATAAAGAAAAGAAAAAAATTAGGGATTTGAAGCTTCAAACTTAATTTGGTAAGTCAATTAAGTCCCTTTCTTTATAATTTTGATGTTTTTGGAGTCCTAAGGACAAATATTACTAGATGTAAGTGGAAATTTTGAAAGTTAATAGATTTTTTAGACATGGATTATTGAATTAGGAATTTAATTGAATAAATTTCAAGTTAGAATTGATTAAGGGATTAAATTATAAATTGAGGAATAAATTGAAAGAAACTTGAGATTAGGGTTTTACCTTGAATATTCAATGTTTAAGGAGAATATGATATAGAATTTAATAGAAATGATGTATGAAATGAGTGATAAAAGTAAAAGTGTTAATTAGGATTAAATTGAAAAATTGAGGTTTGAATTGAATAGAAATTTAATTATTTATTGTGAATTGTTATTGTATTAATAGTATAAATTGTTTAATTTCCGTAGCTAACATAGTATCGGAGACATCGGCAAAGAAAGGAAAAGAGAAAGTTGACGAGGAGAAATATGAAAAAAAAAATTACGGTTTGTATTTCTATAAACTGAACTTAGTAATTAATTGTTGCTTTTATTATTATTGTAAATGATAAGTAAAATAAAGGTAAGTATTGCTATTCTTATTTTGGAAGTGTTGAATTGAATTATAATTCGAATGTTATCTGAAATTTAAAGTGAATTGTATACCCTATTAATAGTGTCAGGCTAGGTCGGATATAATTAGCATGCCATAGGATTGGAAGTGTACAGGGATACTTCGACCTTGGGTCGATGAGGCACTAATAGTGTCGTACTATTACTTTGACTTTGCGTCAATGAGGCACTTCGTGTGTCATACTATTTCTGTTACTTCGATTTAATCTGATGAGGTACTATGTACTGTACTGCTACTGTTTACTTCGGCAACACCGATGAGGCACAATGTGCCGTACTGGTGTGTTGGTTGGATCCATGTATCCACCAAAGTCCGAATTATGTTAATAGGGGTAAATTACCATACTATACTATTGAATGACTGTGCTACTATACTGAAAATCGACTGTTATTGATTGATATTAATTTGAACTAAATGTTTCATTGAAAAAGAATTTTGAATATAAGTAGTGCTATTAGATTTGAAGTTAATAGCTTAAATGCATTTGGTGTTAATAATGATTTAAGTGTTGGTTTATAGAAATACCACTGAGGGTATACTCAGCGTACGGTTTATTTCCGTACACAAGTTAGGTACAAAGGCGACTAACAACTCAACATCCAAGACAAGCCCGAACTCAAATACTTGGTAACATATTTTATTTAGAGAAATGGCATGTACCTGAGTTGTCTTTTGAAGTTATTTTGTGTAAGAATGATAATGGTTAGGCCATAAATGAAAAGTTATGTTTATAATATAGTCTTTTATATAGTTTAATTTGAATTGATTCAAATTGGTACCAAAGTACATTGTTTGGAAGTTTTATGTTAAACACTTACTAATACATTCGAGTTGGATCGTAACATTCATGATTTTAATGTGAAATAGAAGTATTTAATCATGTTTTGGATTGGTTGAAAGATTGGATTTTAAATTACTTGTTATTGAAGTTGCAGGGTTGGTAAACTTGAACTATAAGGTTCATTTTGAGTCCACACGGCCTGGCACGCAGGTGTGTGATCAGACCGTATGAGACACACGGCCCTTACATGGGCATCTAAGTAGACAGTGTGTCCCTTGCATCTAAAAATTTGGCAACAGAATGCTCAGGTATGGCCGCACGGGCAGAGACACGGGCATGTTTCTCAACTTTGTGTAGTACATGGCCACAGTACATAGGCATGTGCCTGGTCGTGTGAAAACTGCAGTAGGTTCGAATTGAAATTAAATCCACACGGGCTAAGCACACGTACATGTGTCTTGGCCGTGTAAAACTAGTTTGTTCATGGGCAACAAGTCAAAGAAGTACACATGTAAAAGACACATACGTGTCCTAACCGTGTGAGTCACACGGGATGACAACACGGGCGTGTCATAAAGACACACAGGCATGTCTCTAAACCACACGGGCGTGTGGTGTTGTTCATTAAAAGAAATCTTAGAAATTTTATGAATAAGTTTATAAGCTTCTGATTGAGTTCCGGTTTGTTCTTAACATATTCCATGGGCCTTAAATGTACATTGTAATAGGCCAATTTTGGCCTGGGCCCCAAAAAAATAATACCAAATAATAAAAGTCCAAAAAAATTTCTTACATTCCATTACAAAACAAACAGCAGGCCCATTACCCATACTAGCCCAAATTACATTGAACAGCCCAATTTACAATAAACCCAAGCCTAAAACCCAAAATTAAAAAACCCTAAAAGGACAAAAAGGGCCAAAACCTTAACATTTTCAACAGCAAAAAATGAACCCTAATGCCGCCGCCTCCATCTCCACGTCGATGCACCCACGTGCCTCTGTTGCACGTCCGTACCCTCCATACACGCCACCACAACTGGCCTCCTCCGCCTGCAAAAAAGGACAAAAGGGACAACAACAAAACAACAAGCAAAAAGGAGCAAAAATTTGGCATTTTATCTTGATTTTTCCTTTTGGCTATAAAAGATAAAATAAGAAGAAGGACGATGTAATTTTTTTTCCCTTACAAATACAAAAAAGAGAATCAATAGCAAAAAAAGTTCCTAAAGGTATTTCTTTTTTTCTTTTTTGATTCTTTTATTTTCTTTTCTACTTCGTTTTCTACTTTATTTTCATTTATAAAAGAATAATAAACAAAAAAAAGTGAAAAAAGGAGTCAAAAACTCACATTTTCTTGGGTTTTGCACCGCCGTGGGTGGCCGAGGTTAGTCGTTTCTGATGAAAAACGAAGTCTTTACGCTCGGGGAACCAAAAATGGGACCTTTTGTTTTTTCGGTCGGTGACGGCGCCATCGTCCACCATGGTCCGGCGCCGAAGCCATGGCCAGCCATGGGGACTGAAGGAGAAATGTTGGGAGGTTTTCTTGGTTTTTTTTTAAAAAAAGAATGTGAAAAATGAAAATTTTGGAAAAAACTTGGCTTTTATAGCTGTGCGAAACAACGTCGTTTCACTTAGGCCATTTAAGTGCCAAAACGACGTTGTTTTGATGACCCAACCCGAGATCCGACCTGCTCCAGTCTAGGATCGGTGTTTTTTTTAAACGGAAGGGCTAATTGCGCTTTTATCCCTTCCCCTTTTTTGTTTTGCAATTAAGTTTTTATTTTTTTAATTTTTGCCTATTAATTTATTTCTTTTCCAATTTAGTCCTTTCTGCAACTGTGCGTTTTGGATAGGAGGAATAATTTCCCTTCTGGTCCCTCCTTGTTATTCGCGCAAGCAAATTGGTCATTTTCTTTTATTTTTTATTTCAGATTTTCCCCGAATTTCTGTTTTGAATTCAATTTAGTCATTTTTTTTAGTTATTTTGCTATTTTATTATTAAAATTAATTAATTAATTATTACTATTATTATTATTTTCACTATTATTATTATTATTAATATATTCTTATTAATGTATTATTATTTTCTACTTTATTATTATTATTGTATTATTACTATTATTATCATCATATTATTAAACTAATTAATTTTATATTGTTATTATTACATTAAATATTTTCTTTTCGTATTTACTTGCATTATTATTATTATTATTATTATTATTATTATTATTATTATTATTATTATTATTATTATTATTATTATTATTATTACCCTTTTACTTTTTATTTTGTTTTATTTTATATTTTTCTCTTATTTATTTGCTTATTTTCAAACTTTTCTCTTATCTTATTATTTAAATTTTTATTAAATTTCATTTATTCACTTATTGTCTCTTATTAGCCTTTTATATATATTTGTCTATTTTATTTATTATTCTTTTCACTCTTGCTATTGTTGTTTATATCATCGTTTATTACCCTATTATGCATATGTATAATACGAATTTGTGTTACATTAACCTTTACCCAAATGCGTAAAAAAGGAATTTTCAAAACTAAGGCGATGTTTTGAATTTTGGAAATATGAGAAAATCGTACCTTAACTTACGGGGTTTCGATTTTTCTTGTTAAACCTAAATAGCCAAATATCCTTTCAAATTTCAAAATATATGAATTTTAAATAAAAATAAAGGCAATATTTCGTGTTTGGAAATTCGAGATATCGTGCCCTAACGTGCTGGGTTTCGATTTTTCTCGTTTGGCCCAAATGATCGAATATCCTTTTAAAATTAAAATGCATGAATTTTGAAAATCAAAAGACAAGCTTATTCTCGAGAGTTTAAAATGTCATGTCCTAACGTACTGGATGTGACATTGTATTACTTTGGGACAAGAAGGTCTTTAACATCCACTTCAATTTATCCAAGCATTTTTGTTTAATTAACATTAATAAGAAGAGGGATTGCATTTTAAATTCCTTTTGAGTTTTCAACTTTCGACATCAAGATATTAATTAATCAACTAGGTACCAATTTTGGGCGTTACAAGGGTGCTAATCCTTCCTCGCACGTAACCGACTCCCAAATCTGTTTTCTCGAATTTCGTAGACCAAAATCGTTGTTTTAGTAAATCAAAATATTTTATAAAACAATCAATCATAAGGTGACCCGATCACACCTCAAAAAAAAGGATTGGTGGCGACTCCCATGTTCGTTTTCATTGTCAAAATAAAAGTCGACCATTTTTAAAAAAAAATGGTTTCGACATACATAAAAGGGGTTAATAAGATATATTACTAAACTATACAATGTTTAATTTTATTTAATTCGTGTTATAAACCGTAATGAACGATAATGCTCCATAATCCTATTCCGATGCAGGAAAAGGGTTAAGTGGTGTTACATACACACCTGATCATTCTGAACCCCGACATTGTTGAACACTTCCAAATCCTAAATTAAATCCAATATCTAAAAATAAATTATATTTTTATCACCTTTAATAATATTTTTTGATATTTAACTAACTCCACAAATTTTTAATAAATCTAAATTCTTTTTTTAGAAATTTTACGATCCTCATTCACAAAATATTACCGTCAATGACACAAAAAATTTTGGGCGCTACATATAAAAAAGTATTGTGTATGATATATCTTCAATTTTAATAGAAAGAGTTGTGGTTCAATTTATAATCACCAACAACTTCATTAGAATTCCAATATATATTCTCTAATTGATAGTACAAATCGAGAGATACTATCTTGCATGCATAATATTTATTTGTGTGAAGCCAACAGCCTTTTGGCCCAGTGGCAAGAGCATTGTGTTAGAAGCATGAGAGGTTGGGTTTGACTCCAAACAACCCCATTCTCCCTCCCCCCTCAATTATCAAAAAATATATTTATTTGTGTGAAAGGTGATATTGGTTTAAATCACTAACATTCCAAACTAGCGGGAAATTGTTAGTAATTTGTAATGCTATTGATTTATTTAAATCTCACATTGCTTAGAAAAGTTCAAAATAAATAATATAATATAAGTTATCTTTTATGAATAAACAAATAAGTTAAGTGTTAAGCACATTTAGTTAAGTGGTTTTTATATATTGTGTCAAAAAGATGGCCTCTTGAAAGCTTGGGACACTTAAGTTTAGTATTTCTAGCGTAGCTACTTTTTTTTATTTATTAAAATTTAATTTATATTTTCTAGAATATATTTTTGCATTATAATAGTTGTGTTGAAATGATGCAACACTTTAAATAGTTGTGTCATGTAACGTAACAACACAACTTATGTTAATTTGTGTTCTGAAAAGGCATGACACTTAATGAATAAGAATATCATGAATAACAATGTCATGCAATGACACAATTCATGAAAATAGTTAAGTGTCTATTAGCAATAGTTATATGCTGAACTATTTAAGAATATTTCATTATCAACCATTTTAGTATTCTATTTTGGATTTTTTTTTTTTACTTTGTTATATACTAGAGGCATAAAAAGCCCTAAGAAAAGTGTGTCACGCCTCAAAGTCTATTTTGATTATTTCCTTTAATTTTTTCTCGTACCACAAAACTCTTTTTTGCACCACAAATTTTTACAATTAGATCACAATGTAAAGTTAAAATGGCAAATGCTACATATTTTAGAAGCCTTGTTGGTAATTTAAATTGCTTGTCTTATATAAGATCAAACATTTTTTCTGAACAATTTTATTATAGGTTCTAATCATATCTATTCTTTTTGACACAATTCTTAAAACTACCCATAGCCCCTCCCAACCCAACACCAAACATTTCTTTATTTGTAGGAATTGTGTCAAAATTCTGTCAAGGTTTATGCACAATCCAAGCAAGCTTCAACTTGAAGCTGCAAAGACAATTTTAAAATATGTTGTAGGAATAGAAAAGCATCGAATTTGGTCTAAAGTATCAATTTTCAGATTAAGGTGATTAGGCTGGTAGCATTAAAGACAAAAAGAGCACATTGAGCTTCATTTTCAACATTCGGTTTGGAGCAATATCGTGGAGTTCAAAGAAGTAGGAAATTGTAACGCCCCAATTTTCGGGAATCCTGTGAATGTTGGCATAGGTTTAATTATGTTAGTGGGCCTCTAGAAAGCCCAAACTTAAGATAGAACCCGACAATTTTAGTTAATTTTTGTTCCATAAGAAAAAGGGGGTGAAATTATGAAATAGAACCTATGTGAAAATGTTTGAAAATGCTATAGGCTAAATTGAAGTGGCCAAATAAATAGGAGTGCAAAATAGGAGGATTTGCATGACAAACCTCCCATTTTACATGAAGTGGCTAGCCATCATGTTGTTGTAGACAAAATGTACACTTGATATCCATAATTTATGGTACAAATTGATACAAATTGATAATAGGTTAGGTAAATGTTCCATGATAATAGGTTAGGTAAATGTTCCATGATAATGGGTTAGGTAAATATTTCATGATAATGGGTTAGGTAAATGTTTCATGATAAGAATTTCATATCTTTTGTATTAAAGAATTAAATGGATGAAATATGAAGTTTTATTAAAATAAAAAGGGGTGAAAAGAACAAAGTTTTGTCCATCTTTGTTCATCATAGCTGAAAGTTAGAGAAGAGAAAGGAGAGGAGAAAGCTCTTGAGTATTCGGTCATTAGGAGGAGGAAAATTGAAGGTAAGTTCTTGGTACCTTGCTTCTATTTTGAGGTTCATGAGTTCTTCTTGATTCTACCTTAACTCTTAAAGTATATTTTGATTTTTGGTTGTGTTGTAAGCATTTAGTCATGAATTAAAATGAAGGAAATGGTTGTTGTTTCATGTTCTTTTGATGAAAAATGGAAGATAGGTGAAGTTGAGCCAAACAAATGAGCATGCATGTGCCTTAGATGTTAAAGGGAAAAATCAGCTAACATGTTGTGCTTTAAAATGATGAAATGGAGATTATACTTAAGTAAAATCATAGATATGTGATGATTGATTGGTGATATACATGTTTAAATTACATGCATGCAAGGTATGTGTGAAAGAGTGATTTGGTAATAAATCTGCTTGGGACAGCAGCAGTAACGTGATTTTGGAAAATCACCATAAATTGTGGGAGAAGAATTAGAAGCTGAATAAATTATTTAATTAAAGATTATTGAGTCTAGTTTCTAATGAAATAAACAAGAACATATTTTGAATTCTGTACAATGAGAAATTTGATTCGTAATGAAGGGTGGTCAGATTAGTCAAACAGTGAAACATGGGAAACTTTGAGAAAAATCTGGTATTGATTGGCCAAACCAAAAATTCTGAAAATTTTATGGATAGAAGATATATGAGACTATTTTCAGGCAAAATTAACGTCACTTGATTTGGAGTTTCGTAGCTCCAGTTATAAATGATTTAGTGACTGTTGTTCAGGAAGACAGCTTGCAGTGAAATTATGATTATGTGGTAAACATCGACAAAAATTTGTTAATGAGTTGCTTATTGATTTCTTATAAGCTTATTATGATCTGTAGGTGTGGTTGGCCGAATATTGTAAGGGGTTAATACGTAGTTTGTATTTGAATAGTTAGATTAACGTGTTAGTAATCCAATTGTAGGCGGTTCGTGTGTGGATCTCATCGACATATAAATCGTCGCAAGCGGTGTGTAACTAACACCCTCTTTCTTAGTCTAGATCGGCAAAAGCCGAAAAGCCGAAATGCCAAAAATCGGTATTTTGTAGATTTGCGAGTGTGCGAATGCTCGTGAGGTAAATCGATTAATGTTTTTGGTAAGCTGCAATGTTTGGACTGCAAAGTGCATGATTTCTGTGCCCTTGATATTTATGGGCTTAATGGGCCAAAATTGGAATGATGGGCCAACGGGCCCAATTCGGTAAGAACCCTCGGTACGTGATTCTGTAGTACGTGAAAGGTAGGAATATGCATGAAAAACCCTAAAATAGATAAATTACTAAAATACCTTTAAAAGTGGAAAATTTACAGTTTTACCCCTAGGAGATAAATTACCGAAATACCCTTAGGGTTAAATTGACTTAAATGCATGTTTGACTATTGTTATTTACTGCATGCCATGTTGTTATTATCGATGCATGGGATTGGGATATTGACGGAGGAATCTTGAAAGTGGCTTGTCCACGTCTTTGGAGGCTTTGCCTCAATTTCTTTGATAAGCTGAAAGCGACAATCTTGCAAGCTGTGAGTGTTGGGCTAGGTAGGTTGAGCTATTCCCACATGGAGTGTATGGCTGGTACGGTGGAGTGTAGTGGTTGGTGGGTTGAGTAGTCTCCCAAATGGGCTTGCATATGTTCTTGATGTTGCGTGTATTTTGAAATGGGCCTATGGGCCATCATTATCTGAATAAGGGCTAAGGCCCGGTTTATTATAATCTGAAAAGGGCTCGCCCGATTACCATTATTACTGAATGGGCTTAGGCTCAATAGGCTTGAGTGACTTGGGCTTTGAATGGGTTTTCCTTACAAACCGAGTTTCCCAAACTCACCCTTTTATTTTCATCCACGCAGAAATCCCCAACCATAGTGGGCTTGGGTCTGTGAGGGAATTGGATGGCCACCGTTCGAAAGTTTGATTTTCTTCGGTGAACTGGACATCCTTTTAATTACGTTTGAGGTTTTGGGCTTTTAAATGTAATAAGGCCGCTTATTTATTTTGATGGTTTTATATGTTTTATTAAGATAGGTAATATTTATATTTTAAATGTTGAAATTAGATAGCTTTAGGTAGCGTTTTCAAAAAGCAATGAATTGATTTCAAATTAACACGAAAACAAGCAAAGCTTCCACAATGAAGATATTTTCCAAAATTAATCACTTTTCCTAAAAGGACTTAATCAAATCGGTTTCCTAGAAATATACATGACGTTAAGGTATGGCAATGGTGGTTTGCATGTCTAGGATTGGATTCGAAGGGAGTTTGTTACTTAAGCAGTCCGATGGACTCACCTCCTCTTTTCCGGTTTCCTACCTGGTGCACAGCTTCCATTCACTTTAACCTTTAATGAATTAATCTTTTGAACATCAAGTACGATTTTCTGAACTTAGAATAGAATTTTTTTTTTTTTACGTTTTTGATGTGGCATGCCGGATCCGGCCATAACTTCTGGGCCGGGTTTGGGGTGCTACAGAAATGTTGGCCATAGCAACTTCTTAGGCAGAGTATATTGCAGCAAATTCTTTAGCTTGTCAAGAAGCTGAGCTACCGAGAATTCTCGCATATTTCAATCTGAAGCAAATAAGTGCAGTGATCTTTTGTGACAATAGATCAACCATTGGAAAGAACCCAATTTTCATGATAATATCATTTTATTGAAAATATTTTTTTTACTAGAAATTTTATTTTGAAAACTTGTGATACAAGTGAACAAATTGCAAACATTTTTACTAAGTTGATTGGGAGTTTACAACTTTGATTCAAAAGAAAGTGTTGAATATGAATTCACAGCTTTTACTGATTATTGTGGAAGTTAGTTGGGCGGTGCCTGATTTGGTCAAATTGGTTGCCAATAATCAACCAAGTGGATTGTTTCCTTTGAGAGATTTTAGGTGTAGGTCTATGTAAAAGCACTTCTCATTTGGTTAATACCCCCAAACTAACAAGAAAGAATTTAGGTTGGGGGTATTGTGTCTTTGGCCTGTATTATTTTTGTCCTCAACACCAACCCCTTAGAGGATTTAGGTTTAACTGATTTAATTGAGTTAAGTGGATTGGTTGTATTATGAAAATTCATAAACAATAATCAAATTTAACTTATTTTTATCACCTACAATATCAAATTACCCATTATAATAAACTTAACCAAACTGAATAGTGTTATCAACTTTTTTGGCAACTACAGGTTATTTGCGCAAAATTTATCCAAATGCTAAAATAGAGCATTTATGAGGATGTCACTGAACCTGCAAATAAAATGATAGAACCCCTCGCATTGAAGCATCGATTGCAACGTAAGTTTTAGCATTAACAAGCCTCTCTTGATTGATTGGGACTTGAATATCAACGTCCAAGGGAACATTTCTCAATTGAACCCCAAACAGATAATTTAGCCATGTTTGCGAATCACAAGTTTTTGGTGGGAATAAGGCAGAACATGGTGAGTCAAGATCCTTCTAACTGCTACTTGGTCTTAATCAACTTACAAAATTTTTCATCAAAACGAAGGGAATGGACCCTGTGACTCGATATGTATCCGTTGGCGTACTTAAGAGGGCAATGAAGTAAAATAGATAACATGAAAAGTGAGCTAACCAACAACATCCACATCAACTATTAGTTTTCCACTTTTTCATTTTCTCTAACTGCTCAATGAATCAAGTTCACATATTTACAAAAATCACCGACTAAATCCGATATAAGTTACATTAAACCCTTGAATAAAAATAAAGCTCTCCACTTAGAACCTTAGAAATGTTGACTTTCTTACACCTTACGTCACAACTTTTTGTTAACAAATATTCGTCTTTTTGTCAAGATGATTCAGATTAATCCCAAGTAAAACACTAAAACCTCATCTGTTAGTTAAGCCCAAAGAAGCAGCCTATTTGCTTTCAAAAAATATACTCAAATTCTCTTTTCATTTGCTTTCCAAACCCCTGCCCCCCCCCCCCCTTTCATCATTTTCTATTTGAAGGTTCTCCTTTATTATAGATATTCAGTTTATTATTAAAGTTGAAAAGTATTTTTGAAAATTATAATAGTACTTATCTTGATCATCTATAAGTGCTTTTGGAGAGATAAAATATCTATTTTAAACATGATATTAATAAGAAAATAATAAAGTAATTTTATTACACTTCTTAGCTTGACTTAAAATCTTAGTTTAAAATTAAAGTTTAATTTGAAAAGCTACATATTTATAGATTTTTTAGTTTTAAATCATGATTTGTGTTGGAAAAAAACTTTTTCCAACCTCAATAATAAAGATGACTGAGGAAGCCTTCATCAAGGGAAACTGAAAGAAACTCGGCCCACCCTTCTGGAATAATGTCAGTCAATTATACACTTGTAAATAATTCTAATTATTATTAATAGTATGGTTGCCGTGTTATGAGTTTATTATTTATTTGTATTAAATTATAGTGTAGAAGCTTGAAAGTTAATAACATTATGAAATTGAAGGAACTAAATTATGTCAAAAAAATTGAAATATACAAATTTAATTTAAATTTTAGCATAGTATGGGAGATAAAATTGGAATTTGACCGTTGTCTTATATTGTCAACAAAACAAAGTAAGACAAACCCAAAATATGTGTCAATCTCTAAAACACCTGGGGCATTAAAATTATATATAACCGCATAACATTTTAATTGTAAATTTAATGATATTAACTATTTAGACTAACAATAATATTATAAAAATATAAAGTCAATCAAATTATGTTAGAATTTAAAGTATAGAGGTTAAATCTTAAATATAAACATAATAGAAGGATTAAAACCAAAATTAACATTTCCTTATAATGTAAAGAAAAAAAAGAGAAAATCATATATGTGTCAACAAAAGTAAGCCACTTAGGCTTTTCTTTTATATATATATAGATATCATCGACTTGCTACCACTGTTAAAATTCTTTTGATAAATTCATAGGTGTGACATTTTGAAAATTTAGAGAAAAAATTTGTAGTCATGTAACAATAAAACCAAAATTTGATGTAGATTTTTTCTTAAAATACTCATTCAAACTCATCATGATGAAAAAATATTTTTACTATAATAGTATTTTTAAGGAAAATTGGCATAATCATTTTGATTAAAATAGTTAATTAACTATTTAGACTAATTAAAGATATTATAAAAATGGAGAGACCAAATTATATAAAAATTAAAATATATTGATTAAATTTCAAGTTTTAGCATAGTATAGAGGTCAAAGTTAAAATTTAACTATTGCCATATAATGTAAAAAAAAACTCAAAGAGAAATGGAAAGCCATTTTTAGTATTTAAGACTCTTAAGTATTTAAATTATGTATTACCATGTAATATTTTAATAAAAATTAATAAAATTAATCATTTAAATTAATTAATAATATTTAAAAATATAATAAATAAATTATGTCAAATTAAAGTAATAGTTTAAATTTTAAAATTACGCACAATAAAGATATCAAAATTAAAATTTAATTATTCTATAATAAAAATAAAAATAAAGAAGTGCACCACAGTGCTACACATGGCAACAAAAGAACCCTTCCTTTCTATCACGGCCCTCTATGATATTTTCTTTTACATTATTAACATAACCATTAAATTTTAAAAACTTTTGGTTAAATTTTAATTTCTCTGTTTATATTACATTTTCTAAATTTAATATTTTTACTTAAATTTTAGCATAATTTAATATCTTAACATTTATAGTGTAATCGTTAATCGTGTAAATATTTTATTCTAATTAAAACACCCATATGGGTTTAAGAATTGTTAACATTGTTGATTTGTTTCATTCCCTAATTATAAAGTGAATTTAAAAAAATTAAAATATCACACCAATAAATTTAATAATTTTTAAAATAATTTTACAATACTTGAATTTTTAATTTGAAAATAAATGAATTAATTTTAAATAAAAATATAAAAATTTGTTGAGTAATATTTTCTTTTATGTTATTAATAGGAGTGTTCGGGTATTTATACATATTGTTACAGATACTATTACAGCTCATGATAGGATCCCACTATTTTGCCTTGACTTCGTTGCCTCTAGTACTGATATTCTCTGTCCCTAATATAATGGTCCAATTCTGTCCGACCCAGACAAATAAACAAAGTAAAACCAAAACTAAAAAGTCCAAGTCCATTTACAAAATAGATTGGCTCAAATAAAAAAGCCCAATGGCCCAATCTATCTGCTAAACCTAATACCTAATAACCCAAAGCCCAATAGCCCAACTATCTTAAACTAACAAAAACCCTAATTCCACCCCAAGATGTTTCGCCGCTGCTCCTTCACCAAGTCAGTAGACACACCGGCTGGGGTCCCTCCCATTCCTTTCATCGAAATGGGAAGGCACGACTCCCATCGTCGCTGTTGACCTCTGGCACTATCACCTACAAGACAACAAAGAGACAAAAGCAAAAGGAATAGAGAAAAGATAAAACTAAATAATAATATCATGTATTTTATTTTGGCTATAAAGACTGAAAACGATTTGTAACAAACGGAATTTTTTTTTTGAAATAGAGAATAAAAAAAAATACAAAAAGAAACTACAACAGTTTTTTAAGGAAAAGAAGGTATCTTTCTCTTTTTCATTATTTTTTTAATATTACATATATATATATACACGAAAGGTTCTTACCTCTACTACCGTCGTCGGAGTCTCCTCTAGCCTAGAAGGCTGTCGAACCCTTGGGGGTTTGCTTAGAGCTGCGTCGGAGGACGACTATAAGTCGAAAGCCTCTTTTTTGTTGAACTTTGACTGGATCTAGGGATTTTGACCCTAGATCCAGATTCCCCAGTAGATAGGGACAAAAAGGCCCTTTTTTTGGGACTTCGGCCACTGGAGGCGACGGTCGTTGTCGCCGAGGACCGGTAGCCATGGCGAAGCACTGGTGGCTTGATGGCCGGATTGGAGGAGAGCCAAGAGAGAAAAAAAAAGGACTCAAACTGTTTTTTTTAGAAACTGAAACAAATGATTTTTTTAAAAACATTTTTCACTTATATAGCCCTATAAAACAACGTTGTTTTGGGCTTAATTTTCAAATGCCAAAACGATGTTGTTTTGATGTGACCCGAACACTACCAGGATCCACGTGTTTTCGCGACAAGGGTCTAATTGCGACCCTAGTCCTTCTGCTTTTCAAACATTTTTCAATCCAGTCCTATTTCTGGTTCTTTTTCCCCTTTTTACATTTACCTCGTTTAATTTTAGATTTTTTTTTATTTTGGTCCCTCTGGGAAACGGTGCACATAATGAGGTTGGGAATATTTTCTCATTCGGCCCTTGTTCTTTTTTCGCGTGTTATATTTTAGTCATTTATTTGAGAATATTTTCCTATTCGGCCCCCGTTCTTTTTTGCGTGTTATATTTTAGTCCTCTATTTACTTATTTATTTATTTTATCACAATTTATGCTCTTAATTTCATTTAAATTTCAATTCATTCCTTTATTTACTTAATTTCAACCTTTTATGAACTCTTTTATTTATTTATTTATTATTTCTTTACCCTTTTTATTTAAAATTTATATTGTTTATATTTCCTTTTATTTATGCGTTTTGCCCGTATTGTTATTATTATTAGTATTATTATTATTTTTCGCTCATGTTAATATTATGATGATAACCATGACATGATTATCGCTATTATTAAAAATAGTTGTATTTTTATTATTGTTAGAGTTGCTTATTATAATTAATGAGCATAACTTTTTTATTTTCTTATTCCATTTATTTATTTATTTATCATTACGATATTATTATTTCATTCTTCCTACCCTTTACCATTTTACCATATTTTGCTAATCACTATGCTATCATGTTAAAATCTATTTATCCATTTTTACAACATGCCTAAATAAATTAAATATACATCATTTAAAAATTTACCTTTGTTTTATCTAAGGAATAGAAAATAATTAAAACGGAGGCAATGTTCATTATTTTTGGAATTCGAGGAATTCTGCTCTTAACTTGCGAAGTATGACATCTTCCTAAAACTGAAGTAATCGAATATCCTATTTAAAATAATAAAAAATGATTTAGGTAATGATCAAACGGTGGTTATTCTTATTTTTTAGAATTAGAGGCGTCGCGTCCTAACTCACGGGGCATGATCATTCTTCTCAATTAACTCGGAATAAAGCCCTTTTGTGATAACCCGAATTAGGGCCTAATCGGGATAGTAGTTTCGGGACCACAAAATTCGAGATAGAAATAATTATTTTATGATTATTTTGAGGTCTATGATATGATTGCATGATTGTGTGAAAAATTTCATGAAGAAATTCTATGCGTAAAGTGCTTAATTTGAAGTTAGGGACTAAATTGAATAAGTTGCAAAACTTGCATTCTAGAAGTTTCTAGTATGAAATTGCTTTGAAATATTAATTAGGAGGTCTAAAATAGCAATTTGACAAAAATTTCTAAGTTTATGGACAAAAATTGGACATGGATGGAATTTTTGAAAGTTTAGTAAGGAAGGGCATTTTGGTCATTTGGATATTAAATGAAATAAAATGGGAAAAATAACACAAAAATGATCATCTTCTCCATAAGTTGCTGCTGAATTTTGCTCTCCACCATAGCTATGGTTTCAACACTTTTAAGCCTTGATTGTAAGTGATTTCTATGCCCGTTTTTAATGTTCTTTACATTTTTGAAATCCTTGTAGCTCGGTTTACCTATTTCTACCAATATTTTGAGCTAGGGTTTATATTTAAAATTTTTCCCACGGATGATATGTATGAATTTTGATGTTTTATCGTAGAATATGAAGTTTGAGATTGTGTTAAACAACTTTTGCTAAGTGATTTTTCGTAAAAACGAGTAAAATGACATAATCGGTAAAAATACCTAATATTCATAAGTACATGCTAGAGTGTGAATTTGATGTTGCTATAGAAGGGAAAAATGAACAGCATGTCATAAAACATAAGAAAATAGGATGAGGTTTAATTTACGAGCCTTGGGGCAAAAGTGTAAATATGTGAAAGATTAGGGGCAAAATGGTAATTTTGCCAAAGTTCGTACTAGGGGCTGTTTTGATGAATGTGTGTATTAAATAAATTAATTTTGTATTATAGATCAAGAGAAAAGAGATTCGAGTCGAGATTGGGGGAAATAAAGTTTACAAGGAATAGGCTCGACTATTCTCATTTTGTATCGAGGTAAGTTCATCTGTAAATATTGTAATATAACCGTTATTTTAAATCATTTAATGCTATTTATATGATATTATGATTGTTATCATGCAATTCTATGCTTTGTGGTCATTGTTGGACAACATGCAAAAATTTTATGAATTATGTGAAAAATGTGAAAGACTACTGAAGTATCGTCATTAGTATTCCAAGGAGAATGGTAAAGGAGTACGAATGAGGAAAGTCCCGTTGAACCATAGGAATAAATTAGGATATTTGGGCATCCGAGCTCGTTGAGTCGAGTCCGAGTTCACTTATGGATGCAAATGTCCGAGCTGGTTGAGTTGAGTCTAAGTTCGTGAGACGTAACTAGGCATCCGAGCTCGTTGAGTTGAGTCCGAGTTCACTTATGGATGCGAACGCCCGAGCTCGTTGAGTTGAGTCTGAGTTCGCTTATGGGCGGGTTACATGGTAGCTTCGCTACATATGTGGCACTTATGTGCAAGCTTTCCATGTATCCGAGTTATATTCCGATGTGTTCAACGGGTAAAATTCTAGTGAAATGGAAGAATACTCAAGATGCAAGTGACGTATTGGTAAGTGTTGTGGAATGGGCACTTTGGACAGGTATGTACTTAACCCTAGGGTTGAGACTTGATACGACAACAATAATATGGTAAGATGATGAATGATGAATAGAAATGTGATATATGTTTTGGTGATATTATGCTAATGTTGGTTGGTATAATTGCTTTGTTAAGTTATTTGTTATTTGCATGTGGACTTACTAAGCATCTATGCTTACTCCCTCCTTTTCATTCTTTGTAGTTTTTACAAGTCAATTTGGAGATCGGGACGGTCGGAGACACTCTCACACTATCACTGGACAATCGCGGTATAATGACTTGTAATTTTTGGAAATATGGCATGTATAGCATTCCAATCATTTTGTGTGAATAATCTTACGATATGGCCCATGGATGGAATAGAAATGTTTGAGAATGATTAGCTATTGGAATGGCTAATCAAGTTTATATATGATAACATGTATGCTTTATGTCTTAACTAAACCATGAAAATCCTGAGAAAGGTAAAATTTGCCACAAAATAGAATCAGACAGCAGCAGTGACGTGAATTTGAAAAATCACTAAAAATAGTAGAAATGGAATTAAATGATGAATAATTATGGAATCGAATCTTGATGAGTCTATTTTCATATGGAAGAAACGAAACAGGTAAATGAGTTATACTTTATGAGATATTTAAGTTTTTGTGGAACAGGGTCAGAGCGATCTCTGAATCCCCTGTTCTGACTTTAAAAATTCACCATAAATTTTAAAAAAAACAATTAGGAGTTTTACCTTACATTTATGAAATCCTTATTGAGTCTAGTTTTATGAGAAACAAACGGTATAGTAATTGAAACTATGTACAGGGATATATCTGATTCGTAATACACAGGGGTCAGAGTAGCTGAACCTTGAAACAGGGGAGACTTTAACTAATAAACTGTACTAATTGGCCTGACAAAAAATTCTTGAAAACAATTAGTAAGTAGATATATGAGTTTAGTTTCATGGAAAATTTACGAAATTTGATTTCGAGTTTCGTAACTCGAGATATGGATTTTTTAGCGACTGTGATACAGTTAGCCAGCTTGTCTGGAAATTCTAAAATAAATTGTTTAAGCTATATAATTAATGAATTAAGTCCTTTAACACCTCGTGCTCTACTCTGGCGACGGTTTGGGGTACGGGGGCATTACACCTTTTCTATTAAGTTTAATTTAGTTAAGTAATATTTTAATAAAAAAGGGATCGTATTTTAAATTCTCTTCAAATTCTCAATTCTCAACATTAAGGCATCAAGTAATCAATTAGGTACCAATTTTGGGCATCACGAGGGTACTAATCCTTCCTTGTGCATAACCGACTCCTGAACTCATTTTCTAGATCTTGTAGACCGAAAATAATTATTTTAGTACCTTTTATTAAAATAATCAAATTACGAGGTGATCCGATCACACCTCATGAAAATGATTGGTGGTGACTCCATTTTATTTTTTAAATAAAAGTCGATTCCTAAAAAGGTTTAGACAATTTGGCGACTCCACTAGGGATAAAATAAGTGAGTCAAGCCGCAAGTTGATTACTTTTTGACCTTTTTGTCGAAAATTGATAATTTGATTTAAATTAATGATCCCTTTATTGCATTTCATCCTTCATGTTTTGTCTTTGATATCTCAGGTTACATAGTGAGCTAATACATCTGTTTATTGGCTCGATAGTTGCTCTTTGTATGTTTTCACATATATTGCATTGCATAATCTTTCCATTTTACCCTTTTTAAGTGGGCGTGGGAAGCTATTCCTTCGTGAGGTCTCCAGCTTTGCATGGGATAGTGGATTGCTTTTGGGATACATCCGTACCTATGTTTTCGTGAGGTCTTCACCTCCGTACAAACATAGGGGTATTCCCTTTGTAACACCCCTAACCCGTATCCGTTGCCGGAGTAGGGTTATGAGGTATTACCAATCAATACACATCACTTAACATACATAACGCATATATTGATGCATTCATAATCAAATATCATTCAACACAATCATATTGTCCCTTATAAGGATTTACGTGTAACATCTTGAAATAGGGCCTAGTCGGAATAGTGGTTTCGGGACCACAAATTTGACATCAAAATATTTATTTTATGATTATTATGAGGTCTAGAATATGAGAATATGCATGTGTTAAAGTTTCATGAAGAAATTCTTTAAGTAAAGGGTCCAATTGGAAATTAGGGACCAAATTGAATAAATTGCAAAACTTGGATTATAGAAGCAATTTGTATGAAATTGCTTTAGATTATTAATTAGAAGGTATTAGAGAGAAATTTTGCCCAATTTCTAAGTTTTTGGACAAAAATAGGCTTGTATGGATGAAATTTTAAATAAAGGGCTTAAGGGCATTTTGGTCATCTAGCATTTTAATGAAATAAAATGGGAAAATAAGCCAAAAATCAGCTCATTTCTTTCATGTTGCAGCCAAAAATTTAGGGTTCTCCATAGCTAGGGTTTTCAAGCTCAACAGTAAGTGCTCTCAAGCTCTATTTTTAATGTTCTTCGTATTTTTAAAATCCTGGTAGCTTATTCTCTCTATTTCTACCTATATTTCATGCTAGGGTTCATGTTTAAAAATTTATCCGTGCATGAGTTACTTTTATTTTGATGTTTTATGGAGGAATATGAAAGTTGGATGTGTGTCAAAACATATTTTCCTAGGTGATTTCCATGAAAAATCCCTAAAAGGACCTTTTTGTAAAAGGTATAAAATGTGTGGTAGAAATGTGAAATAATGGAAAAATGTGGGCTGCCATAAGAGGGAAAAACATTCGGCTTGGCTTGAATAAGGTAGAAATAGCATGCATTTCATTATACGAGCGTAGGGACTAAATTGTAAAAATATGAAAGTTTAGGGGCAAAATGGTCATTTGGGATGAGGGGTGAAATTTAGACTTTAAAAGTATAATGTGAGGTGTTAATAATTTAATTTTATTGTTATAGACCCCGAGAAACAAATTTCGGAGGTCGATCGAAGAAAACGAAAGGTTTCAAAATAATCGAAACACGATATCGAGACGAACACCAGGTAAGTCCGGATAACTTAAAGTAAAATCATAATATGCATAATTGTATGATCTATGAATGCATGATAATTGCATTTGTTAATGACATGAAAATACATGAAATGCATATTTGTTAATGACTTGTTGATAAATGTCCCGGTTGAGGTTGAAAAGGAAGTTCGATGGATGAACCACATTTACATGTGATTTGAGATCCTGAATGTGTTGCAGAAAAGGATTTAGCTCGGACGGGTAATCCATTGATCTCAAGTATGAAAAGGATCTAGCTCGAACGGGTGTTCCTTGAGTGATCGAGCCTCCCGAAGAATATGTGTGCATCGTGGATTTAGCCTGGACAGGTAATCCGAATAGGGTCTGAATTTAGCCTGGAATGGTAATTCAGATCCGAACTCATTAAAGGTGTTTGTTGCTATAAGGGATTTAGCCTGGACTGGTAATCCCGACATCATCTTACGAGTTTACATTATGGGGGATTTAGATTGGAATGGTAATCCCGCCGTAAGTTGTGAGGTTCGTGGGAGTGCATGCATGAGATGATCACTCTGATGACTTGACGGATAATGGATAATCCATCAAGATTTCCTAAAAACTCAACGAGATTAGCATGAGATATATGTATAAATGAAAGGATGAATGATGAGTTCATCTAAGATAAATTAGTTGGTGTATTATTATTGTGACTAACTTGTTGATTGAATGTATGTGATAGGGAAACCATTTCATTCTTGTTGGTTTATTTGCTAATTATGGTTGTAGGCTAATTATTTGGTAAGTTTACTTTCCAGTTATTCGAGCTTACTAAGCATGTAAATGCTTACCCCTCTCTTTTCCATATCTTTCAGACTCGGGGACTTGTAAAGATTGGAAGACGGTTGGAGAGTCAACACACTATCAACTAGTTCAGCATGGTATAAAGACACTTTTATTTTGTTCAATGGCATGTATAGGGTTTTGGTTCATTTTGTGATATGTGTCATTTAAATTGCCCATATGAAGGCTTGTAAAAGTTTACATATCTTCTTGTATTTGGCCATGGGAATTGGTTTATTTTGAAGTAGGCTATGACCTACAAATATATACATGTTTATGTTTACATGGAATGGCTTGATCATAATTGGAAATGAGTTACAATAATGAGCCAATCTTAAAGGTGTTAATGAGTCATGGAAAATCCTTAATACAAAGGAAATAACCTGACATGTATAAAACCGATGATATGAGGTTTACATGCAATGAGGTTTATCAAGGATATATGTAAGTATATAATCTAGCCATATTATGTATTAAGGTAACCTATAAATGTGGTTGGTTGATTGAGGATGACCAAAGGCTTGGAAAATAGCCTTACAAGGTCCACACAGGTAGACACACGGGCGTGTGTCTAAGCCGTGTGTGACACGTAGATCACCCCCATAGGCGTGTGTTATGGTCGTGCATCCCGTGCACTTAAAATTTTGAGCCAGTGTCGAGCACGGGCTAGACACACAGATGTGTGTCTTGGCTGTGTGCCCCTAATGCATGTTGACGTCATAAATAGAGAGTTACGCGACTGAGGGCACGGGTGTGTCCCAAGCCACACGGGCGTGTTTGACCACACGGCCCCACCCACACGGGCGTGTGACTCACTAAAACAAGAAAATTTATTAAGTTGCCCAAAGTTTATCGAATGTTCTCGATTTTGTCCCGAACCGCCCCGATGTATGTTTTAGGCCTCGAAGACCCCGTCTCAGGGATGATATGCATGTGTTTCGAAAGATTTAATTTTGGGTGGAATTTGGTAAATCGATTTGTATGTTGTGAATGTTTAAGTCTGGTAATGCCTTGAACCCTATCCCGACCTCAGATACGGGTACGGAGTGTTACATTTAATGGTATCAGAGCAATGATTTAGTCGGTTCTAGAACTACCGTAGAGAATATTGAGTTTTGCTAAACATGTCATTATTCGAGTATTGATAGACATCTCATCACTGTTTAAATTGTTTTGAATTTAGTAGTTTTCCAATCAAGCACAAGATGAGTCCGAGGGAGCCGAGAGCCATGCTCCAGCTTCCGTACAATAAGCTATATCTAGTAGTAGTAGAAGGCTTATGTTTGAAGGCCAGGAAGAGGCCCGAGTCGCCTTCTTTGATATGATGGACGAATAGTTTGGGGATTATTTAAGGAATCGCCCTAACATACTACGACTTCCCCCGTTTAACAAGCAACCTGATGAGGGATTGCCATGAGGTATGGCACCTGTAAGAATTGGTAAGGCCCCTGTAGATAAGCTCAGAAACTATGGGGTCGAGGAATTTAGAGCTAAGATCGATGATGATGCTAAGAAAGCCGAGTTCTGGCTTGAGAATACTATACGAGTACTAGACGAATTATCGTGCACACCTGAGGAGTGCTTAAAGTGTGCCGTGTCTCTCTTGAAGGATACTGCATATCACTGGTGGAAGATCGTATCTTCAGTCGTGCCAAAAGAAAAACATCACTCAGGCCTTTTTCCAAGTAGAGTTTAAGAAGAAATACATTAGCCAAAGGTTCTTAGACTCGAAGCGAAAGGAGTTCCTGGAACTCAAACAAAGAAATAAGACTGTAGCAGAATACAAAAGGGAGTTCGTAAGACTAAGTCAGTACGCAACTGAATGGGTTCAAATTGAGTCAGAAATATGTAAACGCTTCGAGGAAGGTCTGAATGAGGAAATCAAGCTGTTGATTGGGATTCTCTAAATGAGGAAATCAAGCTGTTGATTGAAATTCTTAAAATACGGGAGTTTGCTGCATTAGCTGATCGGGCCAAGAAGGCTGAGGAGCTCAATAATGAAAGAAAGCAAGAAAAGAGAGAGGCTCGAGTTTGAAGCAAAAGATCCAGTGGTAAGACACTCTCGTTTTCCACAAAGAAATCAAGGAGCCAACATGAACGCGGGTAGAGCGAGAGGCTCTAAACGACGTAAACAGAAGTCTTCCTCCCTGATGGTGACTAGTGCGGGGAATGTAGATAACCAAAAGCCGAAGTGTAAAAGTTGCAACAAATTTCACTCCGAAGATTTCCGAATGAAGAGCGGTGCATGTTTCTGATGTGGTTCTCTTAAGCACTTTCTTAGGGACTGCCCAGAGTGAATTGAAAAAGAAGTGGAAGTAGCCCCGAAGTTGAGTGCTCATATTGCACAAGGCAGACCTCCAAGGTATCCTAGAAGTGCTAGTGGCAGTCGAGTTGCGGCCAAAGACACTGCAAAATCAGAGGCTTAAGCCCTGGCAAGAACGTATACAATACGCGTTCGAGAGGAAGCCTCTGCTCCTGACGTCATCACGGGTACTTTTTCTCTTTTTAATACATGTGTTGTTGCCTTAATTATTCCGGGGTCGACGCATTCATACATTTGCATAAGATTGGCGTCTAGTATGAACATACCCATTGAACCTACGAAATTTATTATTAGAGTGTCGAACCCACTAGGAAGATCAATTCTGGTTGATAAAGTCTGTAAGAATTGTCCTTTAACGATTTAGGGTCAATGCTTTCCGGCTAACCTTATGTTGTTACCATTTGAAGAGTTTGATGTAATACTTGGTATGGATTACTTAGCCCTGCATGATGTAATTGTAAACTGTGGTAGCAAGTATATTGAATTGAAATGCCCAGATGGTGAGATTTTATTGGTTGATTCAAGAGAATTGGGTCCGCCGCTGGTTGTAATCACGGAAATGGTTGCTCAGAAATATATGAGAAAAGGGTACAAAGCCTACCTTGATTTTGTATTGAACACTAAGGGAACAGAGTTGAAGATTGAGTCTGAGCCAATAGTATGTGAATATCCAGACGTGTTCCTGAAAGAATTACCTGGATTACCTCCTAAAAGAAAGATAAAGTTTGGTATTGAACTAGTGCCAGGAACAACTCCCATTTCTATTGCTCCGTACAGGATGGTGCCAACCGAGCTAAAAGAGTTAAAAGCACAGTTGCAAGAGCTGACGGATGAAGGTTTTGCAAGGCCAAGTTTTTCACCTTTGGGTGCCCCCGTATTGTTTGTAATAAAGAAAGATGGTTCGATGAGGCTATGTATCGATTATCGCCAACTGAATAAGGAAACTATCAAGAATAAGTATCCTTTGCCAAGGATCGATGATTTGTTCGACCAGTTGAGAGGAGCCACCGTGCTCTCTAAGATAGACTTGAGGTCCGACTACTATCAGTTGCGAGTTAAGTAATTGGATTTGCCTAAGACAGCTTTCAGAACGAGGTATGACCACTATGAATTTCTTGCCATGCCGTTTGGGTTAACAAATTCACAGGCCGTATTCATGGACCTAATGAATAGGATTTTTCGGCCGTACTTGGATAAGTTCGTAGTTGTGTTCATTGACGACATTTTGATTTATTCCAAAGATGAGACAGAGTATGTGAAGCATTTGAGAACCGTATTGCAGACCTTATGGGAAAAACAAGTGTATGCTAAGTTTAGAAAAAGTGAGTTTTGGCTCTAAGAAGTTAGGTTTTTGGGTCATATTGTTTCGGGTGAAGGTATACGAGTTGATCCAAGTAAGATCTCTGCTATTGTTGAATGGAAATCGCCTAAAAATGTAACCGAGGTTAGAAGCTTTTTGGGCTTAGCCGATTACTATCGAAGATTTGTGAAAGGATTTTCCATGATAGCGACTCCAATGACGAGGTTGCTATAGAAAGACGTTAAATTTGAATGGACGGAAAAGTGTCAGCAAAGTTTTGAGAAGTTAAAGACATTGCTGACTGAAGCTCTTGTTTTAGTATTGCTTGAGCTGGGAAAAGAATTTGTGGTCTATAGTGATGCATCCTTAAATGGATTGAGTTGCGTGCTTATGTAGAATGGCAAGGTGATAGCTTATGCTTCATGGAAATTGAAGCCACATGGGAGGAACTATCCGACGCACGACATAGAGCTTGCTTCCATTGTCTTTGCCTTGAAAATTTGGAGGCATTATTTATATGGTGAAACTTGTCGTATATTTACTGACCACAAGAGTTTGAAGTATTTGATGACTCAAAAAGAATTGAATTTGAGACAGCGAAGATGGTTAGAATTAATTAAAGATTATGAACTGATCATTGACTATCACTCGGGAAAGGCGAATGTGGTCGCCGACGCGTTAAGCAAAAAATCCTTGTTTGTATTGAGAGCCATGAACGCTCGATTAGCATTGCTTGATGATGTTTCAGTCTTGGCAGAGCTAGAGGTTAGGCCAATGGCTCTTTAAGAAATTTATGATGCTCAGATTAATTGCAAGCTAAAAGAATTCAATGTGAGTCGGGCATTAAATCAGATTTTCGGATCTGTCCTGATGGATGTTTGATGTTCAAATATAAGGTTTGTGTACATAAAGATGATGAGCTTATTCAGAAAATCTTGCAAGAAGCACATGATAGCCATTTGTCTATTCATCTGGAAAGTACCAAGATGTACAATGATTTGAAGAAAATGTACTGGTGGAACGGTATGAAAAGAGACATCTCCATATTTGTATCGAAATGCCTGATTTGTCAGCAAGTTAAAGCTGAACATCAAGTACCTTCAGGTTTCTTACAGCCTGTGATGGTCCCTGAATAGAAGTGGGACAGAGTTACTATGGATTTCGTGACAAGATTGCCAGTGACCCCGAAAAAGAAAGATGTCATATGGGTTGTGGTGGATAAGTTGACGAAGTCGGCTCATTTTATTCTGGTAAGGACAGATTACTCTCTTGATAAGTTGGCCGACTTGTATATCACTGAGATTACATTACATAGGGTACCACTGTCGATTATTTCAAACAAAGACCCGAGATTCACTTCGAGATTCTGGAAGAAGTTACAAGAAGCATTGGCTATAAAATTGAGTTTTAGTACGGCTTTTCACCCTCAGCCGATGGTCAATTTGAGCGGATGATTCAGATTCTTGAGGATATGTTACGATGTTGCATCCTCGAATTTCAGGGTAGTTGGGAAAATTACTTGCCATTGGTAGAATTTTCCTACAACAACAGTTTTCAAACAAGTTGGAAGATGGCACCTTATGAGGCCTTGTATGGAAAAAAATGCCGAACTCCATTGTACTGGACAAAACTCAAGGAAAGTCAGATTCATGGGGTTGATCTGATCAAGGAAATTGAAGAAAAAGTTAAGGTGATATGAGACTGTTTAAAAGCGGCATCAGATAGACAAAAGTCATATGCTGATTTCAAAAGAAAATAGATTGAGTTTCAAGTTTGAGATAGAGTATTCTTGAAAGTATCTCCATGGAAAAGGTGTTGAGATTTGTCTAGAAAGGCAAACTGAGTCTGTGATTTGTTAGACCGTACGAGATCACAGAAAAAGTTGGACCATTACCTTATCATTTGGCATGCCACCTGAATGACGTGTTTCACGTATCTATGTTAAGGCGATATCAATTAGACCTCTCTCATGTGATTTCACCGACAGAGTGTAAGATTAGATCAGACATGACCTATGGAGAGGAACCGATCAAGATTTTGGCTCGTGAGATTAAACAGTTGAGAAATAAAAATATGGCCTTAGTAAAGGTTTTATGGCATCGGCATGGTGTGGAAGAGGCTACATGGGAGCTGGAAGAAGCCATGAGAAGCCAATATCCGAACCTGTATACTGCTAAGACTTTCGGGGATGAAAGTCTCTAAGGGGGAGAAATGTAACATCTTGAAATAGGGCCTAGTCAGAATAGTGATTTTGAGACCACAAATTCGAAATCAAAATAATTATATTATGATTATTATGAGGTTTAGAATATGAGAATATGCATGTGTTAAAGTTTCATGAAGAATTCTTTGAGTAAGGTGTCCAATTGGAAATTAGGGACCAAAATGAATAAATTGCAAAAACTTAGATTCTAGAAGAAATTTGTATGAAATTGCTTTAGATTATTAATTAGAAGGTATTAGAGAGAAATTTGCCCAATTTCTAAGTTTTTGGACAAAAATGAGATTGTATGGATGAAATTTTAAATAAAGGGCTTAAGGGCATTTTGGTCATTTGGCATTTTAATGAAATAAAATGGGAAAATAAGCCAAAAATCAGCTCATTTCTTTCATTTTGCTGCCAAAAATTTGGGGTTCTCCATAGCTAGCATTTTCAAGCTTTTCAAGCTCAACAGTAAGTGCTCCCAAGCAACATTTTTAATGTTCTTCGTATTTTTAAACTCCTGGTAGCTTATCCTCTCTATTTCTACCTATACTTTATGCTAGGTTCATGTTTAAAAATTTACTCATGTATAAGTTTCTTGTATTTTGATGTTTTATGGAGGAATATGAAAGTTGGATGTGTGTTAAACATCTTTTCCTAGGTGATTTTCATGAAAAACCCCTAAAATGACCTTTTTGCAAAAGGTATAAAATGTGTGGTAAAAATGTGAAATAATGGAAAACTGTGGGCTGCCATAAGAGGAAAAAACATTCAGCTAGGCTTGGGTAAGGTAGAAATAGCATGCATTTTATTATACGAGCTTAGGGACTAAATCGTAAAAATATGAAAGGTTAGGGGCAAAACGGTTATTTGGGCCGAGGGTGAAATTTAGACTTAAAAAGTATAATGTGAGGTGTTAATAATTTAATTTTATTGTTGTAGACCCTGATGAACAAATTTCGGAGGTCGATCGAGGAAAACAAAAGGTTCCAGAATAACTGAAACACGATATCGAGACGAATTCCAGATAAGTCTGGATAACTTAAAGTAAACTCATAATATGCCTAATTGTAAGATTTATGAATGCATGATAATTGCATTTTTTGATGGCATGAAAATACGTGAAATGCATCTTTGATAATGACTTGTTGATAAATGTCTCAGTTGAGGTTGAAAAGGAAGTTCGATGGATGAACCACATTTACATGATCCTGCATATGTTGTAGAAAAGGATTTAGCCCAGACAGGTAATCTGTTGATCTCAAGTATGAAAAGGATCTAGCCCGGATGAGTGTTCCGTGAGTGATCAAGCCTCTCGAAGAATATGTGTGCATCGTGGATTTTGCCCGAATGGGTAATTCGAATAGGGTCTAAATTTAGCTTGGACCAGTAATTCAGATCTGAGCTCATTAATGGTGTTTGTCGCTATAAGGGATTTAGCCTGGACTGGTAATCTCGACATCACCTTATGAATTTATATTACGGGGATTTAGCTCGGATGGTAATCCGTAGTAAGATGTCTTGATTCATGGAGTGCATGCATGAGATGATCGCTCCGATGACTTGACGGATAAAGGATAATCCATCGAGATTTCTTAAAAACTCAATGGGATTAGCATGAGATATATGTATAAATTAAAGGATGAATGATGAGCTCATCTAAGATAAATTACTTGGTGTATTATTATTGTGACTAACTTGTTGATTGAGTGCATGTGATAGGGAAACTATTTCATTCTTGATGATTTATTTGCAAAATATGGTTGTATGCTAATTATTTGGTAAGTTTACTTTCCAGTTCTTCGAGCTTACTAAGCATATAAATGCTTACCCCTCTCTTTTCCCTTTCTTTCAGAGCTCGGGGACTCGTAAATATTGGAAGATGGTTGGAGAGTCAACACACTATCAACTAGTTTAACTTTGGTATAAAGACACTTTTATTTTGTTCAATGGCATGTATAGTGCTTTGGTTCATTTTTTGATATGTGTCATTTAAATTGCCCATATGAAGGCGTGTAAAAGTTTACATATCTTCTTATATTTGGCCATTGGAATTGGTTTATTTTGAAGTAGGCTATGACCTACAAATATATACATGTTTATGTTTACATGGAATGGCTTGATCATAATTGGCAATGAGTTACAATAATGAGCCAATCTTAAAGGTGTTAATGAGTCATGGAAAACCCTTAATACAAAGGAAATAACCTAGCATGTATAAAATCGATGAAATGAGGTTTACATACAATGGGGTTTATCAAGGATATATGTAAGTATATAATCTGGCCATATTATGTATTTTGGTAACCTATAAATGTGGTTGGTTGATTGAGGGTGACCAAAGGCTTGGAAAATAGCCTTACAAAGTCCACACGGGTAGACACACGGGCGTGTGTCTAGGCTGTGTGTGACACACGGATCACCCCATGGGTGTGTGTTATGGCCGTGCGTTCCCTGTACCTAAAATTTTAAGCCAATGTCGAGCATGGGCTAGACACACAGACGTGTGTCTTGGCCGTGTGCCCCTAATGCATGTTGACGTCATAAACAGAGAGTTACACGGGCTGAGGGCACGGGCGTGTCCCAAGCTACATGAGCGTGTTTGACTACACGGCCCCACTCATACGGGCGTGTGACTCACTAAAAGAAGAAAATTTATTAAGTTGCCTAAAGTTTATCGAATGTTTTCGGTTTTGTCCCGAACCGCCCTGATGTATGTTTTAGACCTCGAAGGCCTGTATCAAGGACGTTATGCATGTGTTTGAAAATTTTAATATTGGGTGGAATTTGGTGAACCGGTTTTGTATGTTGTGAATGTTTAAGTCCGGTAACGCCTCGAACCTTATCCCAGCTTCGGATACGGGTAAGGGGTGTTACATTAAGAGTCCTTAAACATGCTTTAAAAATGATTCAGAACTAAACGGATAACATATGAAAATTTTGGAAACTTAAAAAAATTTATAGAGACCACATGTGCCTTACACGGCTAGTAGACGCGCCCATGTCTTAGGCCATGCGGAAACAGGTTATACATATTGACTTGTATCACACGGCCAAAGACACATCCATGTGCCAAACTGTGTGAAAATTGGAGAGTATACTGACTTGGGTCACATGGCCAACCACACGCCCGTGTGTCTAGCCCGTGTACCCTTCGAAATGGCCACACACGGCCATATGCCAGGCTGTGTGCTAGGTCGTGCCAAACCTATAGGGTATACTGGCTTATGCAACAAGACCAAGTCACACGCCTGTGTGCTAGGCCGTGTGCCAATTAGAGGACATACTGACTTGTACCACATGGCTGGTCACACGCCCATGTGTGAAACCGTGTGGAGCATACTGACTTCAATTCAATTTCAATACTAGTGGACACATGACCGTGTAACAAAACCGTGTGTCACACACAACTGAGACACACGCCCATGTCTCTGCCCCTGTGGACAAATTAGGCGATTTGCACAGCCATTATGCCACCCTATTTTCACATGTAAACACAGGCATAAATGACAACATTTATACAACATAATAGGCAGCCATTTCATAACATTTCATACATATTTAATGCCATTTCCACATAATATTCAATTGCTTAACTATATCATACAATTTCCATTCATAAGTTTACCTTATAACAAACACATTTGCACATCTCCATTTCATCAACTAATTGCCAAAACATATTAAAACATAATAACAATTTTAGCCAAATCACATGGCTTAGACTTATAACAAAAAATGTACCAAAATCACAATCTCAAGTGACCATAATTCTCACCATTATAACTAGCCTATACATGCCATATTTACAATTATTCACAAGTTCAAAAGTACCAATCAGCAATTGGATAGTGTGATGTGTAACTCTGACTTGTCTGAAATGAACGAGCTATCAAACCTATATAAGACATGGAAAAAGAGACAGAGTAAGCTTTATAGCTTAGTAAGCCCATATAATTCGGAATTAAACTTACCATTTATACAAAACCAAGACAAATAATCAAGGTGTATTCAATTCAATTACCAAATGCCTAAACACAAGCATTCATCACAAGTTAGTCACCTAAATACATGAAATCATCCATTATCTCAATATATTGCATCATACCAAATTTATATATCATGTGCAATGATCGCGTGATATGTGACAAGTAATAAATATTTATAATGAAGATCAAACCTAGACTAACTATTATCATGACGAAAAGGCAAGCGCACCTATCGAGCAATAGTATAGTAATGGCAAGAACGGGATATCGTACCGAAGGGAACCAAAAGTACTAGTAATAACTATCTTTTTATTATTTAACCTAGAAATAAAGAGGGGTTGTTTATTAATTAACTAATTATCTAAACTAAGAACTCACAGAGAAAAGAATTGGGGAATTGCTTTTGGGGGAAAATTGATTGACTTAAGACAATACCTAAGGAAAAATCCACCTAGACTGATGTGTCGTTGAGAGCACCAAAAATATCCTATTCCCTGTAAAATAGTAATATTAAAAATAATAGTAAAGGGGAAGTAGGGTCGAATCCTCAAGGACTGGATTGTACAAATGCTTGCTTCTTGAAATCCTGAACAATTTCTTGGCCAAGAAAACCTGTGTTCCTGAAAAACAAAAAATAGAATTAAGAATCTGGAAAAAATAAAAACAGAATTTAAAGTGAATTGAAATTGTGAAATTATATAAATTACGGAAATTAAAATCAAGAATATAAAAATAAACAGAGTTTGGGGAAAAGAAAGTTTCTTATGTGGCGAGATTTCAGCCTTCGGTTGTCTCGTTCCACCTTGGGTTCAATATTTGACTTTTAAGTAACCCTTCTCGAGCAGGATAAGCCAGTTATAGTGGAAGAGGACGCCTACGACCACCAGCTCCAAGGATTTAGACTTAAAATTTGGTGGAGCCTGAATCTAGCCAATAATCGCTTTTGTGGGACTATCTTCTGCTAGATCATCACTTCCCAACGGCGAATACCACGCCGTTTTGTCTCTTGGATTCGCCAACCTCTGACGTAGAAAGCCAATGAACTGACTGTGCAATCTTCCCAAAACGTACAAAGTGGCCGTTCCTTGCACAAGTTTGAAAAGATCACCTATTAAGGGACATGGACGAAAGCGTCAGCCCCGTAATGCGGAGAAGTGATGAATACCTTGTTGAGAAGGCTAAGTGCGGGTTCTAAGCCTTATGAGCCTTTTTTGGGGAATTTTGACAACCTTCGGCTAAATTGGTTTAGTGACTCGTGATTTTTGGGAAAGAAATAAATAAAATAGATATGGGATTTTTATTGAAGAAAAGATTGAGAGAACAAAAGACAGAGTTTTTGGGAGATGGAGTGATTACAGAAAAAGAGATGTCGAATATGTGTCACTCCATCTCCTATTTATAGTACTAGAAAATCTAGTCTATTCCTAATGAAATTCTAAAAGATAAATAAAAATAATTAAAGATAATTAAAGATAAATAAAGATAAATGAAAATAAATCCTAAAAATTAAATCTAAATAAAAATCCTTAATAATTATTCTAATATAATTGAAATTAAAATAGAGTCTTGTGCTATAAAATCTCTTCTTTTGCATTGTAGTCCTTGGGTCTTCCATGTTTGCATTTTTGGCACCACTTCTCTCTTTCTTTGCATCTTGACCCATTATATCTTCAAATTGGCAATTTTTACCCTTAAATTTCCTCTTGCCTCAAATTTAGTCCCTAAAAGATAAAAGACCATAAATAGCCCAAATTAGTAGCATTATACTCAAAATAAATATAAAATTAGCACATGAAAATATGACGTTCTAGAGTATTATCAAATTCCCCCTACTTAGCCCATGCTTACCCTCAAGTATGGTTCCTGTCCACTATGAAAATTAAATCTTGCCTTGAAAGAAATAGTACTCCAAAATTTTATAAAAATTAGTCAAAATGCATATGAAAAATAAAGAGAACCCTTAGCTTGCTTTAAGTGAAATTTGAAAAAAGTATTCCAATTAACACACAAAAATTAAGATCGACTTGGATTATTTCATGAAAATTAGGTAATTTACCAAACTTATCAAGACACCCTATTCGTTTTTACCTTTAGTCCTCACATTTTATTAATATGACTTTTTTTTTCCTTTTTTATAGAATTTTAATTTAATTTATTTATTTTTACTTAGGAATATATTGAACCTTTTGACGCGAAGAGAGATGACAGCCAAGCACCCACCCCGGTTACTTAGCCCAACATGCTCTTAATTTTTATTTTTCCTAAGAACATATCGAATCTTTTGACGCGAAGAGAGATGACAGCCAAGCACCTCACCCCGGTTACTCAGCCCAACACTTTCTTAGAAATTAATTCCGGTTAGCGGAGTTTTACCTAACACGTCACACTACCTTTTGACACGAAATATGATGACAACCCAAGCACCCTACCCTAGTTACTCAACTAGTCATGTCTTAAGCTGCACTCATAACCACGGAAATATTATTATTATTAAACGAAATTTTAATTTTGGAGGACTTAGGAAAAACAATCAAGTGTCAAAAATAAGTTTTAGTAACCACCTTAATAGTCATGAACATATTTTAAGCATGCAATTATATTAAGTGTCCTCTTTGTATTTAGACTTAATCAAATTTACCAAAATCAAGACAGGGTTAACTCCATTAATCATAATTATTTAAACTAGAAGAAATAAAACAGTGGAAATGAAATCTATCAAGCAAAATCATAATTAACTCAGTAGATAAGACTCATGCATGTGAGTCAAATAGTGGGCAAGTCGTGGTCAAATTCTTGGGCAAGAAAAGAGGCAAAATATGCGTAAAAAAAATTTATGGGCAACAACAACAAAATCAGCAGCTAAAATGACAGAAATAATGAGGAATGGCTCCCACTACTTAAAACACATAGTCCTCGATGTGGAATAAATAAAATAGGAGAAAAAGGTTTAGAGGAACTCCCCATGTTATTACTGTCGTTCGCGTATGATGGCAATGAGATCCGCTAGTTGCTAGCCAAAAGTGTCGAGTAAGGGCTGTTTGGCTGCAGATTTGTCATTCCTCCTTTCTTCCTATCTTCGTTTCAGTTTACCTAGAAGAAGAGAATTTTATTAATATCTGAAAATAATAAATAATAAAATAATAAGATAAAATAAATAAAAATAAAAATAAAAATAAAATAAAATAAAATAAAAATTGGGTTGCCTCCCAATAAGCGCTTGTTTAACGTCGCTAACTTGGCGCTAACTAGTATTGAAACATTCCAATTAATTCTTTTGTTCTTATGAGCTTGGAAACTCTCATTTTTTAACACGTCCACCATATTTGGGTTTAATCGTCCTTGCACCTCTTTCTTTGGTTCCATATTTTCCTCCAAGGGGTTGATCCTTTTTAAGTCGGAAATGGTCTCATCATTCTCCAAAAATATGCATTTGAGATGTTCGGGAAGTGATTTTAATTTCAGATCTAGTGCCTGCACAACAGAAGGTAGAAGTTTAGTATCCCTAGGAGCCAATAATTTATTAATAGATTCAAAATCATCAAAAATCATTTTAGATTTATCTCCATAAGATGACTCAAATTTTTTTTCTACTGATGAGTCAATTATGTCGACACAGTTTACGTCCAAGACTTCACTTGGGTGACTAATAGTGCCATAAACGTTAAACTTCACAATCTCCCTATCAAACTCCATCGTGAGGGTTCTGCTTTGTACATCAATCTTAGTATTTGTAGTACTAAGGAAAGGTCGCCCCAACAAGATGTCTGAAGACCCAGGAGCGTTATTCTCATCCATTTTTATCACATAGAAATCTGCAGGGAAGATAAGCCCATTGACTTTGACTAGTACGTCCTCGAGGACTTCTTCGGGATGCACAATGGACTTGTCTACCAACTGAATGATAACACCTGTCTTTGTCAAAAAACCCGCGTTAAGTGATTCATAAACAGAAAAAGGCATGACGTTTATGGAGGCCCCTAAATCACACATAGCCTTCTTAATTCCTAAATGGCATATTTTGCAAGGTATTGCAAACATGCCCCTATCTTTACATTTCGCTGACATTTTCCGCTGTAACACTGCAGATACGTTCTCACCAACACTTACCTTTTCATTACCTGTTAATTTTCATTTGTTGGTGCAGAGTTCTTTAAGGAACTTGGCATACTGCGAAATTTGTCTGATGGCATCCAATAATGGTAAATTGATCTCGACATTTCTGAATGTTTCGAGGATCTCCTTGTCTTCCTTACTTGTTCGACACTAGTTTAATCGTCCTGGGAATGGAGGTTGGATTTTCGGCAGTGGGGGTTTTGCTCGGACCTGTTCGTCACTTTCGAGATTTTCCTGGGTGATTTATTGGCCAAGATTCCTATCAAGAATTGGTTCTAGTACATTTCCACTTCGCAATATCACTGCATTTGCGTGTTGTCTTGGATTAGATTCTGTTTGTGATTGAAGCTTCCCTTGAGAGTTCAATTTCTTAATTGATATGGTCAATTCTCTTATAGATGCCTCGGTTTTCTGTTGAAAATCAAGCATATTAGCTACTAATTTATTGACCAATGTTTCTAGAGAATTACCTGAATCTTGTGGCTGCTGTAGAACCCGATTTTGGTATGGCTGGTTATATCGTGGATTGGCCCCATAACTTAAGTTAGGGTGGTCCCTCCATCCTGGGTTGTAGGTGTTAACGTAAGGGTCGTTTCACCTTTGTGGTGGCCCAGGAAAATTTCCCGCAGCATCTAAATGAGCCATAGTATCATCATTCAAACTTGGACATGCATCAGTTGTATGTTCAGGGGTAGCACATATTTCGCATACTTGGGCTGGTTTGGCTTTTTCTGCAACAAGAGAGCTCATAATATTAGTAAGTCTATCAATTTTATCTTCTAAGGTTGAATTACTTAGCTGATGAACCCTTCTAGGGGGTTCAAGATTGGCTCGAAATTGTTGAGAATTTACAGCCATTATGGAGATTAAGTCTCTTGCTTGTTGTGGAGTCATGTTGACCAACGCTCCTCCACTTGCAGCATCTACCATATTCATCTCCATGGGTTTCAGGCCTTCATAAAAGTACTGGAGCAAAGATTGTTCCGTTATAAAGTGTTGTGGGCAACTTGCACACAACTTTTTAAATCGCTCCCAATAGTCATATAGAGTCTCTGCGTCTTTTTGCCTTATGCCCACGATTTCTCTTCTTAACTCGGCTGCACGCGATGCTGGAAAAAACCTGTTGAGAAATAAATGAGACAGATCAGCCCAAGTCGTTACAGATCTAGGAGGTAAATAAAATAACCATTCCCTAGTAGAATCTGCTAAGGAAAAAGGGAAAGCACGTAGTTCAATTTGATCCTCAGTTACCCCTTGAGGTTTCATAGTTCAATTTGATCCTCAGTTACCCCCTGAGGTTTCATACTAAGGCAAACCATATGGAATTCTTTCAAATGCTTATGAGGATTTTCGTTCTGTAACCCCTGAAAAGTTGGCAGTAGCTGGATCAAGCCTGACTTTAATTCAAAATCAGTATCCATAGTAGGATACGCAATGCATAGTGGTGGTTGTCCTGTCGGCGCTTTGACCAATTGTCGAATTGTCTTAGCCATAAGTTGAGGTGCTAAATTAGGGTTTTCATCAACCCTAGTGTTAAGCACTTCTTCTGTGGAATCGACTTCTACTTTTTCTCCTTCAAAAGTTTGAGTAAGGTTTTCGTTAACCCTAGACTCTGCTTCGTCGTCGATTCTGATTTTTGGCGGTGGATTACTTTGAGTCTTAACCACCGTTGACTGCTTTTTTCTTAGCTTTGTTTCCTTGCGATTAACTTTCTCAGTCTTTTCAATCTCTGAATCAAACGCAAGAGTTCCTGGAGTAGATCTGGTCATAAGAAACAAAAAACAAGACTAGTACGTTACCGATCCCCGGCAACGGCGCCAAAATTTGATGTGTCATTGAGAGCACCAAAAATATCCTATTCCCTGTAAAATAGTAATATTAAAAATAATAGTAAAAATAATAGTAAAGGGGAAGTAGGGTCGAATCCTCAAGGACCGGATTGTACGAATGCTCGCTTCTTGAAATCCTGAACAATTTCTTGGCCAAGAAAACCTGGGTTCCTGAAAAATAAAAAATAGAATTAAGAATCTGGAAAAAATAAAAACAGAATTTAAAGTGAATTGAAATTGTGAAATTATATAAATTACAGAAATTAAAATCAAGAATATAAAAATAAACAGAGTTTGGGGAAAGGAAAGTTTCTTATGTGGCGAGATTCCAGCCTCCGGTTGTCTCGTTCCACCTTGGGTTCAATATTTGGCTTTTAAGTAACCCTTCTCGAGCAGGATAAGCCAGTTATAGTGGAAGAGGACGCCTACGACCACCAGCTCTAAGGATTTAGACTAAAAATTTGGCGGAGCCTGACTCTAGCTAATAATCGCTTTTGTGGGACTATCTTCTGCTAGATCATCACTTCCCAACGGCGAATACCATGTCGTTTTGTCTCTTGGATTCGCCAACCTCTAACGCAGAAAGCCAACGAGCCAACTGTGCAATCTTCCCAAAACATACAAAGCAGCCGTTCCTTGCACAAGTTTGAAAAGATCACCTATTAAGGGTCATGGACGGAAACGTCAGCCCCATAATGCAGAGAAGTGATAAATACCTTGTTGAGAAGGCTAAGCGTGGGTTCTAAGCCTCATGAGCCTTTTTTGGGGAATTTTGACAGCCTTTGGCTGAATTGGTTTAGTGACTCATGATTTTTGGGAAAGAAATAAATAAATTAGACATGGGATTTTTATTGAAGAAAAGATTGAGAGAACAAAAGACAGAGTTTTTGGGAGATGGAGTGATTACAGAAAAAGAGATGTCGAATATGTGCCACTCCATCCCCTATTTATAGTAGTAGAAAACCTAGTCTATTCCTAATGAAATTCTAAAAGATAAATACAAATAAATAAAGATAATTAAAGATAAATAAAGATAAATGAAAATAAATCCTAAAATTTAAATCTAAATAAAAATCATTAATAATTATGCTAATATAATTGAAATTAAAATAGAGTCTTGTGCTATAAAATCTCTTCTTTTGCATTGTAGTCCTTGGGTCTTCCATGTTTGCATTTTTGGCACCACTTCTCTCTTTCTTTGCATGTTGGCCCATTATATTTTCAAATTGGAAGTTTTTACCCTTAAATTTCCTCTTGCCTCCAATTTACTCCCTAAAAGATAAAAGACCATAAATATCCCAAATTAGTAGCATTATACTCAAAATAAATATATAATTAGCATATGAAAATATGATGTTCTAGAGTATTATCATAGACTTTACTTGTTATTCTGGCTCCAAACCGGACGATTTATTCATTCAACTTGTTCCGTAGAGATCCTTAAGTTATGTTATTATCCCTAATCAAGACTAATAACGTCTAATCCCTAGATTGAATAACCGAGACTTTTCTCTAATTTACACTCTAAAGTTGCATTAACTCGATCTATGGATCCCCTTATTAGGTTTCACCCTAATCCGACAAAATCTTGTCACCCTATTTCTAGGCGCACAATCAACTCCACTTAATTATGACAAACGTACTCTTAGGTAGGGTCTATTCCTCCTCTGAATAAGAGCATGTCTTGAATCAGTATCCTGGGATATCAAAACAAGAATTCAGAACACATAATTAAGAACAAGCTAAATATTTATCATACGATTCAGAAAATAATAACAAGATTCGTCTTAGGTTTCATTCCCCTTAGGTATTTAGGGGTTTAGTTCATAATAAGATAATAGTACATCTCAAAAGTTTGTAAATAACAAAACATAAAGAAAACTCTAAAACCCCTGAAGGAATTCTGAGAGAGATCTTTAGTCTTGGAGTAGCTCTGGCTTTTGGGATGGATCGTCTGGCTTCCTTCAAGTAATTCTGGCGTATGGTTCTGTATTCCAGAAAAGTTCTGGAAGAGGGCTCCTTTCTAGGTCATACTTCGGGTGTTTATATAGGCTTTCGATTGGCTTTTCTTCCTCCCTAAATACCATTTTCTGTGTAAAATACAACTCTTTGAAAAAGGGACACGCCCGTGTGCCACACCGTGTGACGTGTTTGCCAGGCCATGTTCGACCCATTAAATTGCACACGGCCGTATGGTTCAATGGCCAGGCCGTGTGAATCGTGAGAGCCTTGGTCAACACCCTTGAAGGACACGGGCGTGTGAGCAACGCGTGTGGCAAGGCTTAGGCCGTGTGATCTTCTCGATTTGGTCCGTTTTATCTATTTTTAGCTTGTTTTTTGTTCCTTTTGACTCTTGGTGCTCTCCTGAGTACAAAACATGAGATAACTGGATTAAGAGCACCAAAATCCACAAATCTAGTAGTAAACATCCATAAATATGCTAAGTATTTGGGGTAAAACAATGTATAATTTGGCGTTTATCAAATAACCCCACACTTAAGCATTTTCTTGTCCTCAAGAAAAACTCTCATTTACTGCTAGAATTCATTCTTTTCAATCACATGATCATCACTGATAATGTTACAAACTATTCCACGAAAAATCATACAGTGAGAATTCAACTATAGGGGCATTAAAATTTTCAAACAATCTAAATCAAATATTTTGATAATAAAATCATAGATAATTTCCTTCCTCTAAGTAATTAACTTTAGTCCTAAATATACAAGAGATGACATCCTCACTTAAGATTCACTCAAATCACTCAAAGTGTTTAAGGTTCAAGATTAAGCACTCGATTGTCTAACATGAGAAGTTATTACCATAGGCTTACATGAAAATCAAATCTCTACCACTTGTAAATGATATGATATACAAATCAAAAGGTCTTTGCATGGTTGTAATGGGGTTTAGGTTATGGGTATGGATACAAGCTGAAGAGTCAAAGGTTAGAATCGAGATAATTTCAATATATTACCATACTATCAAAAACTTAATTACTGAACCACAAACAAATATCTAGAACTATATTACATGAGCTCATGACAACTTTAGCTTGCTGAGGATTACAATAATAATACTGAGATTTTTTTTTTCATAATTAAGAACAAATCATGTCAATACAATATAGAAATCATACTTCATGATTCAGTAATGAAAAATGGTGAACATAATGAGGTAACAATATTAAATTTAATCTCGATAAAAAAGGGTAAATTAAATAAAAGGATTTCAACAATAATGGGTTAATGGGTTAATGATGAGGGTTAATCAATAAAAAAGGTTAGTAGGCTCAAAGGGGGTTCACTAAGGGTTTAATTATGTGGGGAGGCTTTTTATGGAGTAAATGGGTTAATTCTTAAGTGCCTTTATCATCTCAGTATATCAAATCGTACATGTGATCTCGACATGTATAATCGAAGTAAGTTCTAGAATAACAGTTCAATGTTGACAGACTCAAACCACAAAAGAAGTGAGCAAGAAAGAAAGCTATATGCTCAAAATGCTCAAAAATCACACCAAAAATTTGGGTTTTTGATGTCATTCCTATATACTTAAGATTTCAAGATAATACCTCAATTTAGGAAAATAGTCTAAAAAATTTTAGTTCTTAAAATATCAACTTATCATGCTCGATTTTCTAATGTCCTATAATCAAATAATCATGCATAATTCCCATGGTCTAATTCATGACATATCAACAATAATTATAGATCAATCAGAATTCATTTGATCAATATTATGAGAAAATCACTTAAGCACAAGACCAAATTCAGGGATTTGAGAATAATGCAAAAAGTTAGGTTTCATGTTCACCCCCCACACTTAAGCTGTACATTGCCCTCAATGTACAAAGATAGATTATTCAAAATAAAGAAAATCATAAGAGGAAAGGAGGTGAAACTCCCTGTTATGTGGATGCGGAGCTTGATTCCGAGGCTGGAGTGTTTGGGGAAAGTAGTAGCTGCCATTGTTCTTGGCTAGATGAAGAAATTGGGTCGTTGAACATGGCATTCATTTTGTATTGTTCCCTATTTGTTTCCTCATTCCGTAAAATATTCCTAGCAGCTTTGCTTGGAAGTTTGTAGAATCATGAAGAGCTTATTAACAGTTGGTGTGGAAGAGAGCGTAGTGGGATTACTTGTTAGAAATACCAGAAAAATGAATAAAGTAAAATTTACTAATATAGATATGTCTTTCAAAATAAGATAAAAAAATAAAATAAAAATAAAAAGATAGGAGGATTCAATGATCCTCGTCGGTGGGGCCCTCAGGTGGTGGCGCTGGAGTGACGATGTGAAAGTGCTGGCACAGCTGCTGCATCATGGCCTGCATGTCATCCATCTGTCTATTACGTCACCGATCTCACTCGTAAATCATCTCGAATTGTGTAGTACAATACTGCTCAAAGTGAGCGAGTCGGTCGGAAAGGTGTGCTAATGAAGCAGCCGCATGAACTGGTCGTTCCCTAGGTAGCGCGGTAGAAGGCTCCTCGTCAATGGCATGAGAGAGACGGTACTGAGGAGGATCAGTCCCACGTCAGCGCTCGATCATCCTCATGTGTAACATAGTCGTGATGCCGTGTGGAGACATCTGACCGATCAATGTAAGAGCTGATGATTGGGCCACGGTGTTGAGGAGGCCGAAGTGTCTGGCAAGGCGCATCACGTAGGGGCCGATGGAGATCACTCCCTTCCTATACCGCTCGTTCTAATGGCGAATGACGAAAGCAATGAAGTATGCCAAGTCAGTTACGTGTGCATTCTTCATGCACCATTAATAGTAGGCGTCGTGGGTGTTGACGACACCAGTGCTCTCTCTCCTCCCGGTCAAAGTGTATGGCGTAGAGAAGGAGCAAGAGCTGAGGCCTTCGAGCGGCTGGGGTCGTAGGTGGAAGAGAGTGTTGCCAAATCCTTCCAGCACAAGGAGGGGAAGATGTGGATATTGCGTGGTAGTGCATTCATGTCCTCCTCCTCCATAAACTCATCGGTATAAAGTCCCAGAGCAACTCCAAACTCTGAGACACTCATCGCGCGAACTAGACCACCTAATCGAAAGTGAATGGTGTCTGGGTCATCATTGTTCGTCATCACCACATGTAAATGAAAAGTAGAGCATAATTCTAAAGTTAGCTCTAAATAAGTGGGATCGATAATAGTGAAGAACCGTTCCCATGGGTTTGTGGACAGGAGGGTGCGAATGGCATCAGCTATCTGGACTTGCTTTACGGCAGCCTAGTCGATGCAGCGACCTGTAGTGAGGGGTCGCACACGTAGTATCTGAAATAGCTCCTCCTGCGAAGCTTGCAAAAATTCAAGGAACGGGTGCCGAACTTCGGCTGTAGCACGTACCGAGGAAGAACTCGGTCCCCTACGTCTCTTTGAGGATGAGACCACGGGCTTCTTTCCTCTTGATGATGACATAATATACCTAAAAATGTATGATCATTGATAGAATCCAAAATGCATCAGCAGATAAGCAAGAGGCTAAAAACTAGCATATGCTAACAATTCAAATATAGAAAATACTAAAGCAAATTCCTAACTTAATTAGAACAAATTGGAAAATATTAACAATTTCTATGCAAAGTATATAGAATACTAATGTAGCAACACAAATAAAACAAACAAGGTTGAGAAAGTGAACCAAAGGCTGCGGTAGAGAGGTGCACGGGCGTGTTGGTGGCGAGCACAAGCGTGTGACGTGGGGATATAGTCGTGTGGAGGAGAAAATGGAGGGTATAGAGAGGGGAAAGTGGGGATTAATGCAAGGGAAGTGTATTTAAAGGTGGTTTTGGGGTTGGGGAAGTGGGAGTCTAGGGAATAGTGGCCAGAATAGGGATTAGGGGGTAGGGAATGGTAGATTTCGGCTAGGGTTTTGAAAGGAGGAAAAAGATAAATAGTGGTTTGCTTATATAGGGGAGGGTCACACGACCTAGGGCCACGCCCGCGTACTTTGATGGTGAGCCCGTGTTTTTTGAATTTTTCCGATTTAGGTCATGCCCAGCTACTATCCCATACCCGTGTGTCTTGGGCGTGTGTGGCACACGACCATATCGCACGATGGTGCTTAGCTTTGTTCGCTTCTCCCACGCCCATGTGTGAAGGTACCACACCCGTGTATTGTTGTCCATGGCTTCATGGCACGGGCGTGTCGCAAGCCCGTGTCGAAGAAACAAAATCGAGCCTTGCCCCTGGCACACCCGTGGTTGTTCATTCGCACGTCAGTGGTCACCTATGAAGTTTACCCACAACCATGTCGCACAGTCGTGGGGATTTATCGCTCCCCGTGTTATGAGGAAATCATGTCCTGCTTCCACACGGTCGTGTCGTACGGCCGTGTCTCTTCTCCTAGTTTGCCACGGATTTAGGCACACCCGTGTGTCTAGCCGTGTGTTCTGAAAAACTTTGCAATTCAAAGATAAATTTAATTATTTAAAGTGTTAGAAATTAGGAATCAAAATATGTTAGTGCTCGGGTTGCCTCCTGAGAAGTGCTTATTTATAGTCTAAGCTCGACTTACCTCTTCGTTGAACGATCATGGTGGTTTGAGGAGTTCATACTCCTCATTCCTGCTGTCAATCTTAAAATAAGGTTTTAATCAGGTGTTGTTTACCTTAAAAGTGCCGAACTTGGGATGACTTACCTCGACCGTGCCGAATGGAAAAATACTAAGTACCGTAAGAAGGGTTTCCTCATTCGGGTTGGTCTTAACAATGTGAGGATCCGCGGCATCTAGTAAGACTTTATCTCCAACCTTAAGTAAATTTAGGGAGGTATCGAACTCATTCTGGCATAATTTTGGTTTATCGTGTGTTCTCGATTTATGTGTTCGCCATTCATCTAGCTCCTCTATTTGAAGCCTTCGTTCCTTATGGGTGTCTTTGTTCTTTATATGATAATAGTGAACTATCTCCGTTGTCTTGGTTCGAAGAGGTTCCTGCAAGGACGATTGAATATTAGTTTTATCATCGATAGGTTTTATAGCATTATCTTGAGTTTTAGAGGTTTTGACTGAGTCGCGTGCTTGGAGTGTTACTGCGTCGTCACCTGCATGAAGTGTTAGCTCTCATGTGCCTACATTAATAATGGTTCTGGTAGTTGCTAAAAAGGGTCGTCCTAAAATTAAAGGTACCTCGTTATCCTCATCCATATCTAAGACGACAAAGTCTACTGGGTAAATAAATTTATCAATTTTAACGAGAACATCTTCAATAATACCCTTAGGAAATCTAACTGTTTTGTCAGCCAATTGTATGCTCATCCTAGTCTGTTTGGGTTTACCGAGACCATTTTATATGGCATAACATTCATACTTGCCCCTAGATCAGCTAAAGCATTATTCATAGACAAACTACCAATAAAGCAAGGAATTGTAAAACTCCCTGGATCTTTCAATTTGTTAGGTAGCTTATTCTTTATAATAGCTGAACAGAATACATTGAGTTCCACATGCGATGTAGGGTCTAATTTTCTTTTATTGGTCAGAAGTTCCTTTAAGAATTTTGCTGAGTTGGGCATCTGCGAAAGAACTTCAATAAAGGGTAGGTTAATATGTAATTTCTTTAAGAGTTTAACAAACTTACCGAATTGTTCTTCTGTTCTGTATTTTGTCATCGCTTTAGGATATGGCACACGAGGTTCATAATTCGTACTTACCTGTTTAGGATCATTAACGTTTACCTCTTCTCGACCTTTGTCCATCGCATTGTCTTGCTGTAATTCTGGCTCAGGTGAAATGAATCCTTCCTTATCTTGAGTACTAATTGCATTGAGGTGTTCCCTCGGATTAGGTTCAGTATTACTGGGTAAGCTACCTTGTGGTCATTCAGAGATTAGTTTGGATAGCTGGCCTATCTGAGTTTCGAGCCCTTGGATCGATGCTTGTTGATTCTTAAGTGCTGTCTCGGTAGTTTAGAAATGGGTTTCTGACACCAAGATGAATTTAGAAAGCAGTTCTTCAAGGTTTGGTTTCTTCCCTTGTTCATGAGGTGGCTGTTGAAAACCCTGAGGATTTTGTGCCTTTTGATTTCCTTGGCCAACTCAGGAGAAATTTGGGTGTTTCTCCAACCTGCATTATAAGTATTACTGTATGGGTTATTTTGAGATCAGAAGTTATTGTTACCCATATAGTTGACTTGTTCTTCTTCAGTTATAGGATTGAAGGATTGGTATTCTGTATGCACACCTCCGCCACTTGAGTCACACCTCATTACTGGATGTACCTGCGTAGAACCAAGTAAACCGTCAATCTTTTAATTGAGAAGTTCTACCTGATTAAAGAGCATAGTGACCAAATCGATGTTATAAACACCGGTTGTTTTCGTTGGTTTTGTCCTCATAACTTGCCACTGATAGTTATTCAGTGACATCTCCTCTATAAATTCATAGGCATCTCCTGATGTTTTATTGTTGATGGTTCTGCCAGCAGCTGTGTCAACCATTTGCCAAGTCGAGGGATTCAAACCATTGTGGAATGTTTGTACTTGCAGCCAAAGTGGTAACCATGGTGAGGGCTCCTTCTCAGTAAGTTCTTGTATCTCTCCCATGCATCGTAAAGTGTTACTAAATCCATCTGCACAAAAGAAGAGATATCATTAGTAACTTAGCCGTTTTAGCCTGCGGAAAATATTTTAGTAAAAATTTCTCAGTCATTTGTTCCCAAGTAGTAATTGACCCTTGTGGTAATGATTTCAACCACTGTTTAGCTTTGTTTCTCAGTGAAAAGGGAAACAACCGAAGACGTATGGCATCATCAGAAACGCCATTGATTTTGAATGTATTGCAAAATTCCAGGAAATTTGCTAAGTGAGCGTTGGGATCTTCATCCTGCAAACCATCAAACTGAACGAATTGTTGTATCATCTGAATAGTGTTAGGTTTTAGTTCAAAAGTATTTGCAGCTACAGCAGGTCTAACTATGCTAGATTCAGTTCCTATTAAAGAAGGTTTAGCATAATCATACATAGTATGTGGAGCAGGATTTTGATTAGCCGCAATTGCAGGAGGTAGCTGATTGCCTTGGTTTTCAGCCATCTCGTCGGTTAGAGGTTGAGTATTGTCTTCTTGCTCGTTCTCTGTGTATCTTAAGTTGCGCCTTATTTCTCTTTTATTTTTGCGAATTATACGATTGATTTCTTCATCAAAAAGTAATGGTCCCGACGGGTTTCTTCTAGTCGTAAACTATAAAAACCTCCCAAGAGAGAAAAAAAAGTAAATTAATAAATAATAAAATAAAATAAAATTGGAAGAAAAATAAATGGCTAAAGTAATAAAAAATTAACGTTCCTAATATTTCAGTTCTCCAGCAACTGTGCCAAAACCTTGATCGCGTGATTCGTCACAAGTAATAAATATTTATAATGAAGATCAAACAATAATGAAGATCAAACCTAGACAAACTATTATCACGACGAAAAGGCAAGCGCACCTATCAAACAATAGTATAGTAATGGCAAGACCAGGATATCGTACCCAAGGGAACCAAAAGTACTAGTAATAACTATCTTTTTATTATTTAACCTAGAAATAAAGAGGGGATGTTTATTAATTAACTAATTATCTAAACTAAGAACTCACAGAGAAAAGAATTGGGGAATTGCTTTTTGGGGAAAATTGATTGACTTAAGACAATACCTAAGGAAAAATCTACCTAGACTTTACTTGTTATTCTGTCTCCAAACCGGACGATTTATTCATTCAACTTGTTTCGTAGAGATCCCTAAGTTATGCTATTATCCCTATTCAAGACTAATATCGTCTAATCCCTAGATTGAATAACCGAGACTTTTCTCTAATTTACACTCTAGGATTGCATTAACTCGATCTATGGATCCCCTTATTAGGTTTCACCCTAATCCGGTAAAATCTTGTCACCCTATTTCTAGGTGCGCAATTAACTCCGCTTAATTATGACAAACGTAATCTTAGACAGGGTCTATTCTTCCTCTGAATAAGAGCATGTCTTGAATCAGTATCCTGGGATATCAAAACAAGAATTAAGAACACATAATTAAAAACAAGTTAAATATTTATCTTGTGTATAAACAGGGCTCCGTAAGATCCAGTAGAATAAGTGATTTGGCATAATCAAAATTAGATTTTAGTTTTTTTTTTACTTTCTTATCTTTGGACGTAAAGTAAAAAAAATCGATATGCTAAAATAAAATATGAAATGAAATTGAAACAAGGCTAATTAGATAGAAATAAGGAATCATAAATAGAGTTCGGGTTTGAGAAGAGATATATTTTACATCCCAGAGGGGCTATAATTGGAGATACCATTGTTTCTGGTACAGAAGTTCCTATAAAAATGGGGCAATTTCTTAACCGCCGCAGTTTCTACCCCTGCTAATAGTTTAGCACATTCTTTGTTGTTACTATGGGGTCCTGAAGCACAAGGAGATTTTACTCGTTGGTGTCAATTAGGTGGTCTGTGGACATGGTAATTTTATGAAATGATGAAGAGACAACAAACGAATTTATTCATTTCTAGTATTAAATGTTCAAGCAGTAAGAATAAGAGGGGATTGGCCGAGTATTTCGCTTTTTTTTTAAAAGCCTTTGCACAATTTGCTTCTGATCTCGATAAAGCTACTCAGAATCATTTGGCACGAGGTCAACTATTTATTTATCCATTTCTATTTACTCCTTTATTTTAGTTAATATGCTTTTTTTGATACCTAGTATCAATACAATTTCTTATTTCAAGGCGAAATGAAATGCCTAGAAAAAAGGAAAAATCGTGGTCAGGACGGTTAGAGTAGCAAAAGCAATTGAAATTTTTAGGTAACCCGTGAATCCAACGAGTTGGTTTATAATAATTCATGAAGGAAATTATCATCTTTCCGCAAGTCAATTAGATGCGAAATATAAAAATTGACTTTTTTTTCGTAGTTGCACAAGAGGTTTTGATAAAACTCCAAAATGGCATTTTCTTTTGACCCAATTTTTTTTTTCCTTATCGGTCAGGAAAGACAAGAAAATCTCAGGGTAGCAAACATTCTCTAGAATTTCTCTTAGATTCAGTAATAAATCTTTCTAACTAGGAATAGCAAGCAATCAAAATGAAACCTTTTTCTGTTTTGGATAAATCAAGAAAACAGCAGTAGCAGCTGCAACAAGTTCTTTTTTTTTGTATTATATCGCTTTGACTCCTTTTCCATTTATTATATTCTATCATATTTATATTATTCTAATTATTCTAATTCTATGTATTTCTTTTTTGTTTTAATAAATTATTAAATTTTTTATAAAATTATTCATAATCATAATAATGAATTTTCATTTACGGTTAACCAACATGTTAACTAATCGATTACGATAAATTGGATCAGATTTTGCAGTTTTTTCTTCTGCAGTACCTCAACGTGACATGAGCGTGAAAGGGGTTCAAGAATCCATTTTCTTTTTATAAGGGCTAAAATCATTTATTTTGGCTCTATTTTTTTATTACTTATATTTATATCATATTTACCTTCGATCAATATTATCCGATCAACATTATCTTTATCTTGGTTTTTGTTTATTCAATTTCAAACGGAACGAACGGAGATAGAATCAGGCCGATTCCCTAAGTGCCTTTCTGGATATTCCTCAATGTCCCGGCTATTCACGGAACGTGAGAAGCGGATGAATAATCATCTGCTTTCGGAAGAAATCGAAGAATATCCAAGACTTGTATCATTTGATGATGCCATGTGAATCGCTAGAAACATGTGAAGTGTATGGCTAAACTTGTTTCAGTTGCATATCATAAGGAATTCTAACAACCGCTTCAAATACAGTATCAGGAAGTACCGCTTGTGGAACCTCAATATCCACGGGTTAAATAATCCCAACGCATTACATAAGGAAAATATTGTATAATTTTTCGGTTTTCCGCAATTTTTTCCATTCCTCTGTGTAAATAACCTAATATTGGTTCACAGTCGAATTTGAAAAAGAGTCAAAAGAAATGGTTCGATCCTCTTATTTTGATTTCTCGGACCGAGAGATCCCAAAATTCTGATTCATTCCGATTAAGCTTCCTTCCTATTAATCTGGAAGTTCTTCTCAGATACAAGGAAATGATTCAGTTCCAGAGCCAAAGATCGTAATTCTCGGACGAGCAATTTCATTGCTACAAATATGGATTATTGAAAAAAAAATAAGACATGTATTTGGATATTTCCTTTCAAGGTAGTTCGGCTGGGTATGTTTTTTACCCAGAGGTGCTGGTTCGAGTCCAGCTCGTGACGAGAGGCTCTGCTTTGTAAGAGTACCCTCTTTTATAACTCAAGCTAGCGGCCCTACTTTATAATATAATGAAAGGCATGCTTGATAGAAAGATTAGATCACATAAAGTCAACGAATGAGGTAGGTTCATTAACAACTCACAGATGAAAAAATTCGTTATGTATAGATGATGAGATTCCATTGATACAGAGCCAATTCCAATAGACTTATTGGAGGGTCCCATTGGCGTGCATCCAGTAGGACAGAATTTGTAACTTGCTATCCTCTTGCCTAGCGGGCAAGGATTTACCTCCGTGGAAAAGATGATTCATTCGGATCTGCTTGAAAGCCCAACTCCGTTGCATTGCCAGAATCCATGTTGTATATTTGAAAGAGGTTGACCTAAACCGCCCAACTCATAATTGGCGAATTTGTAGGTTCAATTCCTACTGGATGCACGCCAATGGGACCCTCCAATAAGTCTATTGGAATTGAGCGTTCGAGTTTATTTATGGCATGGAACAACTCGAAGTATGGGTCTAGCTTATTGATACGGTCCAGAAAACCCTAGTTGAATACATTTTGAATCCATTTGATTTTTTTTACTGTAACACCCCGTACCCGAGTCCGTTACCGGAATCGGACACAAGGTGCACACAGACTTAACTATTTTCACAGTCCATTTAGAAATTTCTAGACTAGCTGGTCACTGCGTCACTGTCGCCTTAAAAATCATAACTTGAGTTTTACAACTCGAAAATCAGTTTCATAATTTTTCCCTGAAACTAGACTCAAATTTCCATCTACAGATTTTTTTCTAGAATTTTTGGTAGAGCCAATTAGTACAGTTTATTAGTTAAAGTATCCCATGTTACAGGGGTCGACTACACTGACCTTCGTGCGTTACAACTCGAATAACTCCCTGTGCAGGGCTTCAATACTGATGCCGTTTGTTTCTATAGAAACTAGACTCAAAGATGAATTTATAAATATATGGTATGACCCCTAATTATCTCTGGTTAATATATAATGAATTTTCAAATTCGGAACAGGGAATCCAGAAACCGTTCTGGCCCTGTTTCACGAGAACTTTAATATCTCTTAACATATAACTCATATGACCGTTTCGTTTCTTCCATATGAAGGTAGATTCATCAAAGTTAATTTAAATAATTTATTCACTATTTAATACCATTCCTACTATTTTTAGTGATTTTTCACATCCACATCACTGCTGCTGTCAGCATCTGCCTTTAAGGTAGGCTTTACCTATTTCATGATTTCCATGATTCAATTGGCCCTTTTTGCATACATAGCACAAAGTGTGATCATGATTAACCATTCCAATGGCTAATCGTTTCAAAACAATTCCATACCTCATAATGATCAACATACAAACGATTATGGTACTATGCTAAAAACGTATATAAGCCATTTTCGCATGGTCATCCAAGTTTACACAAAACTGAAAGGTACATGACCTTCAACAAAAGGGTAGTCCTATACATGCCATTTCAAAGTTCAACCAAAATTGTACCAAAATGGGGCTTTGATAGTGTGGGAGACTTGACTTCCAAAAATCCCGAGTCCGATGGTGACGAGCCAAAATCTATAAACAAAAAGCAGAGAAAAAGAGTAAGCAATTTATGCTTAGTAAGTTTGAGCAAGAAATTCCAGCACAACAAAAGCATAGCATTCATAAAGCTAACGGATAATTTCATATGCACAAATTCTCAATATCCTACTCATTTCACATTCCAACCCCTATGTTCATACATAAGGGATCATCTTAGCCAAATACCGGAAACTCATTACTCATTGAGCGAATATTATTGAAGGAATCAACTAATTCAAGCACATACGAACATACCTCATTGCTGGAATTTTTCAAGCGTATTAACTGAAAATTTTACAGCAAGATCGCTCATTCTCGAAACACGTACCTTGAATTTAACCGGATATAACGACTCGCTCAAATGCCTTGGAATGAAGCTTAGGTTATAGTGACTTCGCACGAATGCCTTGGGACTTAACCGGGTTTAGTAACTTGCACAAATGCCTTGGGCTTAGCCGGATTTATTAACTTCATACGAATGCCTTCGGATCCTTGTCCGGATATAGTCACTTAGCACAAAGCCTTGGGACTTAGCCGGACATCATTCAATAACCGAGCACAATTATCAATCAATTATGACACATTAGTATTTCATTTTCAATAGCAAAACTCAAACACAAGGCACTTTTCACACTTGCAATTTCGGCTCAATAGCCACACACAAAAGCATGATTTTAATTTGCTTTAAACATGATCTAATCAATTCGAATTTAAGCTCTATTACTCAAGAACTTACATAGGATGTCGTCGAGCGATTTCAATGGCTATCCGACCACTTTTTCCTTCCCTTTGTCGGATCTAGTTCCCTTTGCTCTTGAGCTTAATTTAACAAATAAATCGATTTAATCATTTGAGCATCGAAGAGGAATTCAAGGTACTTAGTCAATATATATACTCATTAGGCATCAAAGTCGCATATGTACAAAATCATGAATCGAACTCAACACATTAGTTAATATTCCTCTTAGCGAATTTTCTAAGCCAAGAATAGGCATCAATATGCTTGCCTCTAACCGAATGCATGCACACCAATTTCCCTCATGTGGCCGAATATGCATGTCCATGTTGAGGCCAATTATACATAATACCACACAAAAACAGCATACATTTTACTAACTAACGCATTACATATCGTAGCTCAACACACATCTCTCATTTACTTCATAACCGAAACATCATCACAAGCAAATATACACCTTGAAATAGTATATATGTCATACCAATACATCATGTACAAACATATATACATATATATATGCTAGAGCCGAATCTCAAGTTGATTGTAACTAATCATGAACATAATTTCAAAACACAAATCTTACTTTCCATGCAATGAGCATAAATCACACTTTTGGATGTACCATGGCCGAATACATCACAACACCATAATTTTGGTCATGATTAAACAAAGAACTTGATGTCTTACTCAAAAATACTAAAAAGAAAGTCCAAGAGCCATCAATCCACCATCACATATATCATTAGCAAGCTTCATATTTAACATGCAATGGCATTAACACAAAATCCACCTTGGCCAAATACCATCCCCATGATATAACAAAGGTTTGAACCATGGGCTAACAAGAGCATCAAGCTATCCACTAAAAACATGCATGAATCTCATGGCACAACCTCAAACATACCTTAATCTTAATGCAAGTATAGCCAAACCTCTTCCTAATCCTCTTCCAAACCAAGCATAAAGCAAAATTCCTCCCTTCCCCTCTAGTATTTTCGGTCAAGAGAGAATGAAAAATGGATGAACAATTTTTTTTTTCTTTTCTCTTCCTCAATACACTGACAATGGGGGTTCACTCACACACACATTTTTTTCTTTATTACCCATACTTATTTGTTTATTGTTTCTCCCTAATGCACCAACAAAACATGTTTCATGACATGTTTAGCCCATACTCCTTGTCATGGCCTCGCCACCTCCTATAAAAAGAGGGATATTTGACATGCAAGGCCATTGTTTTGCATGCATGCTTTAATTAGTCATCACACATTCCCCCATCATACTTTCAAAGTTCTCTACTAGGTCCTTTCTAGTGCAATTCACATTTATAACTCTAAATTAAAGCATAAAAAATGTCACACATGAGTTAACACATATTATAGGCATCAAAATAAATATCAAATTATTTTTATGCCTCGGTTTTGTGGTCCCAAAACCACATTCCGACTAGGGTCGTTTTAAGGCTGTCACATTTACTGAAAAAACCCGTGCTAAAAAAAAACCTTTTTGAGCACGGGTTTTTCTGGTCCAAGTGTATCTTGTCTTTGCCACGAATTATTTTCCTTGGTTAACAATAATTGTATTTTTACCAATATCTACAGGTTTTTTACTTTTCTTTCTTCCTCATAAAGGAAATAAGCTAATTAAGTGGTATACAATATGTATATGCATTCTCGAACTCCTTCTAACAACCTATGCATTTTGTTATCATTTTCGATTGGACGATCCATTAATCTAGCTGGCAGAAGATTATAAATGGATAATTTTTTTTTATTTTTACTGGAGATTGGGAATAGATGGACTTTCTATAGGGCCCATTTTACTGACAGGATTTATCACCACTTTAGCGACTTTGGCGGCTTGGCGGAACAACGATTCTCTTTATGATAAACAGATCCATTTTGCAAGTTCGTTATTATGAGTAGTTCCTACAAAGGATCAGACTAA